>NC_082687.1:131918921-132638921 GCF_949987515.2 Delphinus delphis
GCTATTCTTATATAAAAATGCTGTCTTTTTTCAAGTCACAAAAGAAACACAGTAAATTCTAAGCAAGTTAAATCAAAAAACAAACAAAAAACTATACCAAGGCACATCAGAGTAAAACTACTGAAAATAAAGAGTAAATAATAAAAGCAGCAAGAAAATAAAAGTCATATTATCTTCAAAGGAGCAATACTAAGGCTGAGAGCTGATTCTTAAATTGAAAAAAGCAGATGATGGAATTATATTCTCAAAAGTTGAAGAAAAAAAAGCTGCCAATCTAGAATTCAATAACCAGATAAAATAACTTTCCAAAGTAAAAGTAAAATCATTTTCAGACAACAAAAACTAAGAAAAGTATGTCACCAGTAAACCAACACTGAAGGACATACAAGACTATTCTTCAAGCCAAAAGTAACTGTCCAGTTGGACACAGTTAGGAACAATAAAAAGCATAAATATATGGATTATTCTAAGTAAATATATGCTATATAACTCATATTTAAAATGTATTGTGATTTAAAATATATATAATTAACATACAAGAAAAATATAAATTTAAAGAGAGGTAAAATGTTTAAATATCCATGCTGCTTCTGGGAAGAGGTAAAGTACTAATTTATATTAAGGTCTACAGATCCAGTATGACTTTGTAAATTCCAGGATAATTGCTAACTGAACAGCAGAAAAGTGAATATTTAACAAGCTAGTTAATAGGGGAAATGAGTAAAATGTTGTACTGTTTCAAAATAGATGCATTAAAAGAAAAGCAAAATAGTAACAAAAAAGAAGCAAATAAGATGATAGACTTAAACCCAAATAATTATATGATTACTTCACAATATGAGCTAATGACTCATTTAGAAGATGATTATCAGTCTTCAAAAAACTGAATGAATGTATTTTAAAAATACAAGGATACAGGAAGGGTGAAAGTAAAAAGAGGGAAAAAGATATAACATAGAAACTTTTCCCAAAAAAACGCTAGTGCTGAGCTAATAACATACAAAATAGATTCTAAGGCAAAAAAGAAGAATCTCTATAATGATCAAGGTTAAAATTACTGGGAACACATAATTTAAATTTCTATGCACCTGATAATATAACCTAGTATAATATGCATATAGTGGTATCAAAATACATAAAGCAAAAATTAATTGCAACAAAAAAAAGAAGAAAAATCATCTTTATGGGAGGACTTTTTAACTTCTTTTTCTCAGTATCTGACTGGACAAGCTGACAAAAAGAAGGACAAGAAGATTTGACCAATACAATAAACAAAACTGACTTTATTGGCATAAGTGGACACCTTAACAGAAAACCACAGAATGCACACTCTTCAAATATTCACAGGATAGTTACTAAACTTCAGTGTATGCTGGGACATGAATAGAGTAAATTTCAAAAATGATAAAGGGTTAAAGTTATACAGAGTGTATTCTCATAACATAATGTAAATACAAGATAATAAAAAAGAAACTCCCGTGTGTTTGGAAATTCAGCAACATATTTTTCAAAAACCAGTAGATCAAAGAAAACATTACAATTAAAAATAGGAAATACGTTTAACTGAATGATAATGAAAGTGCAATATATCAAAACTTGTGTAATACAGCTAAACCCTGCTAAAGGGAATTTATAGATTTGAATGCAATTATTAAACAAGAAGAAAGCCTGGAAATCAAGGATCTAAACATCCATCTCAAGAAGTTTGAAAAGGAGCAGCAAGTTATACCCTAAAAAGATTGTAAATTTAAAAAATTAAGAGCAGAAGCTTGGGGTTTTGAGCATAAGCCACCCCCTTCTCCCTGTACAGCAGTTTACAATAAACACTGCACTTTCCTTCACCACAAAAAAAATTAAAATAAAATAATTAAGAGCATAAAATCATAGATAATTAGAGTACAATAGAGATCATCAATAGTCAGAGTAGGTTCTTAATTAATAACTATTATAACTAAAGACCAGTAAAATGTATTAGTTCATGGGATGATTGATACAGAAATATTTACAAATGTTACTAATGGAAGAAGGGATATTTTACGGACTCTACCAACTTTAAAAATTCATAAGATAGAAAAACAAACAAATGAAACAAACTTTATGCCAACATAAAAAAAAAACCTAGATTAAATGAACAGAAAAACAAGAAAAAACTTAACAAAGCAGACACAAGCATAGACAGAAAAACTGAAATGGCCTGTGTCGAGAAAATTATTTGGATCTGTAATTTAAAATTAATTCATTTCTCTATATCAACAACAGTTAAGTAGAACATAGATTCATAAAAAAATAAAACTATACAGAGAATCAAAACATCTAGGAATAAATCAAATGACTAGGAGTAAATATACCAAAAATTGTATTAGATCTCTATTTATAAAACTGTAAAATGATTGTGAAAATTTACAAAGGGCCTAAGTAAATGTAGGGATGTTCATATGTTTGTGTTGTAAGACTCAGTATTGTAATTTCTAGTTCTCCTCAATGTATTCTACAGATTCAGTGCAACTCCAAATGCAAATTCTTTTTATATTTTGGTAAAAATATGTATGCAATGCAAATGGTCAAAAAAATAACAAGAGCACTCTTGTAAAGCAGAAGGACTTACAGTAACATTATGAAGACATATTATAAAGCTACAATGATTAAAACAGTATGCTACCGATGCAAGGATATAGAAATAAGCAACTGGTACTGAATAGATGATCCAATAACAGACCCATACTTATGGACACACTGGATTTATCATAAAGCTGGCACCACAAGGTAGTGTGGAAAGGAAGATCTTTCCCAAAATGTGCTGAGTCAACTGGATAGCCATACAGGAATAAAATAAAAATTAAGACATACTTTATGTCACACACAAAAGTTTTGATGGATTGTGAAATGTAAGTAAATAATGCTTCTAAAAATAATATGGAATGTTTTCATGGTATGAAGAAAGAAAAAAGTTTCAGCAGAACAAAAAAGTACTAACTATGGAAGGTAAAACTTGATAAATTTGAATACATCATACATAGTAATTCCTTTTCAACAAAATATACCATTAAGAGTGTGAAAATGGAAGTTACAGCATGGGAGATATTTAACTTTTACAAATGAAAAAGGGTTGACTCCATAATACATAAAGGTTGACTCCCTGAAAAAAATGAAAACATAAAACTATTCAATGTAATTTTTTTGAAATGCAAATGAATTAGTCATCAAATGACCAATAAATGCATAAAAAACTACTCAATTTCATTAGTAAACAGGGAAATGAAAATTAAAACTGAAATAGCACTACACAGACCCCAATTTTAAGTGTTTAAAACATATGGAACAGTAAGTATTCTAATGCACTACTGGAGGAAATACACAGTCTCCAATTTATGATGGTTCAATTAAAATTTTTCTACTTTACAGCAGTGCCAAAACGATACGCATTCAGTAGAAACTGTACATCGAATTTCAATTTTAATCTTTTCCTGGGTTGGCTATATGCAATACAATGCTCTCCTGATGCTGGGCAGCAACAACTCCCAGGCAGTCAAGCAATTATGAGGATACACAACCGAAACACTTATAACCATTCCGTACCCTACGACCATTCCTTTTTTAACTTTCAGTACAGCATTCAATAAATTACACGGGACACTAAACATTTTGTTTAAAATAGCCTTTGTGTTAGATAATTTGCCCAACTGTAGGCTAATATAAATGTTCTGAGCACATTTAAGGTAGGTGAGGCTAAGCACTGATGTTCGGTAGGTCAGGTGTATTAAACGCATTTTTGACTTACAATATTTTCTACTTATGATGGGTATATCAGAACGTCACCCTATCACAAGTCAAGGAAGAGCTGTACATTTGTACAAACACTCTGGAAGTAATGTGTGGCATTATATACTGTTTGGCATTATATAAATTTGAATATACACATAACCTATCTCACAGCAATTCAACTCCTTGGTATATACCCAAATAAAATATATGCACATTGGCACAAGGAAAAATTCCCAGAGCTCACACACAGACACAAAATTTTGATGGTACAATGCATAAATTGCGGTATATTCATTTAATGGACATAATCCTGAAAAATCTTTACAACTACATATACACCTAACAATCTGTAACGATGTCACAAGTATTATGTTTAGGAAAAGAAGTCAGACACAAAGAATACATACTGCTTGATTTTAACTTACATATATTTCAAACACAGGTACAGATAAATTATATTATTCGATATAATATAACAAAGTTATAACAATAGTTACCGATGGGAAGTAGGGACTGTAGTTTGGGGAAGAAATGCGAGGGGAGCTTGTGCTATTTCTTTCCCTGCATCATACTGAGATGTATGTTCATTTTGTAATAATTGCTGTACACTTATGCCTGTACATCTGGGGGTATGTGCTATATTTCAATTTCTTTAAAATTATAATAAAAATAAAAGGAGACAAACTGTGAGAAAATATGTGACACAAAGATTAGCTGTGCCAGTCCAATATGTGATGAATAGTATCAAGGGAAAGAGGGAACAAAAAGACGAGAATTAGTAAGTATCCTCGCTCAGGAGTAGAAGATCCTAAGAAGATCATAGAGCTGATCTGAGATTTTAATATAGATAGGATGGCTCTAAAACTTGAGCTTTTAATTACTCTGTTTTTATGTCTTCTGAAAAAATAGTATTCAGGCATTCTTGTTTTTAAATTAACCAACACTAATTGAAAACAACTGAGATAAGTGATTAAGCTTAATGCTAAATTTAACAGATGAAGCACGTTAATCATGATTATTCAGGGGAGGCCCCATTTTGTTCTCTTATTGGGCTGGCTCTTTTACCTCTCCCTCTCATCCTCACCCATATAATCCACCCTCACCTCCTGCTATATTACTAACTTAATAACCTGTTCATAACCTGGTGTATAATTATACATATTCCCCCATGCTCTTACAATCATATGCCAATGCATTAGGACATATGTTTTAAGCCACAGATACAAATAAATGCCTGGAACCAGCTGTGTTTCCAGTCTCCCATTACTCCCTGGATTTTGGTGAGCTCCTTTGGTCTGAATACTCAGGTCTCTTTTAATGTATTTATTCATTGCTTGTATTCTATGTTCATTTCCTTCCTTAAAGTTAATCTAACACACCATATGCTTCTCCCTCGTTTTATATTGTTAAAGTACACTTAAAGAAATTTCTTCCACCTTGTTTGCCAGGTCACTAATTTAGGCCTCAAAAGACAATTCGATCCTCTAACTATATAAGGGAAGTGTTTCATTGTTATTCAGAAACCAGATTTGTTTTCCCTGCTTAACTATATGCATGTGTAAGTGTGTGGATGTGTGGTGAAGCATCGAATTTCCTTAGCTGTTGTAATTAATTTTTTTCTGTTCAAATTATCAGCCTCCTCCAGCATCTTTACTATGACCGTCACGTGTTCTATGAGTGCTGAATCTTACTCAGTCTCTGGCGGCCTCAGCTATGTTGGCCCATCCTGTTAGTCTCAGAAAATACTAGGCGCAATCCCTCGAGTGAAAAGGAACGGCGTCTCTCCATCAGTGCACCAGTGACACAGCATCAGGCAGGCCACAGTCCCAGCTCCTAGCTAAGATATTTAGAAGATCAAGGACATCCACGGGGCTGACTTTAAACCTTCCCACCACAGATCCCAGAGCTCTGAGGGGGCACATTTTTCTCAGGACCTGCACCCTTGTGATCTTCCAAAGATTCTCTGACAATGGACTCCAGACAGTTTGCCTCTCCCATAGCTGAGAAACGCCACATCGGTTTTCTGGGGCCAAAGGATTAATTCGGACCATTATTTTCCAACAGATTTCAAATCTGGACACGCAGATAGATTAGTGTTGGTAACAGTGGAGAATGAGCTGCAGTGTGAGGAGTCTAGCTCTGGAACTAAAGCCCGTGTGGGATTTTTCCCCACCCAACCGTGGGCAATGACAAAGGCTTCCCTGGCAGGCCTGGTGGGGGGGGAGGGGAAGGGGGGACGGGCGCCCTCCCCACACCAGACTTGGAGCACAGCCAAGGCACTGCAGTCTCGGAGGGGAGCAGCAATCGAGGACCCAGTCCCCCCCCATCTTCTCACCCCCCAGGAGCTTTGTTCCGGTTTCCCTCAGCAGTGAGACAATCCCCAGGTCTTCACTGAGCTTCCTGACCTTCCTGACCCTCGCACCTCCTTGTCCCAGTGAAAGATTTCGGGGACCGATGCTTTCTCCTGGTTAGCCTCGTACTTACGTCACTGCAGTATGGCATTAAGGGCTTGACTACTTTCATTTTGGCTTTGACCACTGGGCAGCACCCAGCAGCTCAGCTCCCGACGCAGCAGATGCTGGGACTTGCCGCGCAGACACCCCTTCAGGACCCTGGCACTGCCCTGACCTTTCAACAGCCTTGGCTTCTCAGAGTTTGCAGGTGAGTGGCTGCCAGAAACTTCCCACAGCCTCAGGAAGCTGCCAAGGCCCGAGGTTACACCCCGTCCACAACCAGCCTGGGCGCAATGACCAGTACAAGCGGGGATGGAAAGCCCCGCCTCCCCCCGCCCACCAAGTTGAACATCACCCAGCTCGAGCTCCGTGCAAGCCCAGCTGAGGCCTGTGCTTTCGTTCTAAGTGCTTGGCTGTTCGACCCCCCGTTCTGCCCAATTCCCCGACCTTCACTCCTCCGTAAGAGACCCTGGGCCACTTCCCCCAAGACGACAGGCACTCAAAGTGAACCTCGTAGTCTGTTTCCAACCTGGACCTAAGACAACAGTTGGCTACAGGTCTTCATTTGCCCCAGTCCACTGTTTCTTTACCGTAATCTTGCTTTAACTTTTCTAGGCAAACTACAGACAAAGCAGAAAAACCTAATTATGAGTTTAAGTATAAAGAGTAGATGGTAGGAGAGAGGAAGTTGGGAAGGAGGGGGAAGAAAGAAGGTTTGTTAATCTTCTTACCTTATATAATGGGCATAAAGAGCTACTGAAGGCAGCGGCTGAGCCGGGTCAGAGAGGCGCACCGGGCAGCACACGAGCGGGAACCTGGCTGGGCGGAGGCAGCGAGCACAGCTGCCGGACATGCGCAGCCGGGCTGCTGACTAGGCATGCGCAGCCGGGCTGCTGACGGAGCTGTGGAAGCACCGCCTTCCAGGGCGTCCTGGCCAACGCGGTGCTGTTCCTCAACGCCACGCCTTTCGGCTGGGAGGGCACCCAGGCTGGACATATTTAAAAAAAAAAAAAAGAGAGAGAAATCTAAAATTGAACAATTTAAATATGAACTAGGTATTATATACAAAATCATTCACTTAAATATGAAAATAGTATTATGATTATGTAAGAAAATGTCTTGTTTTAAGAAAGACATACATAAGTATACAAAGGTGATATATAATGCCAACAACTTAAAATAATTCAGCCTAAAATATATAAATATAGCAGGTATAGAAAAATATATTAGCTAAGCCTATATGATGAGGAGTATGAATATATGCATAGTAATTTTGCTCTGGTTCTTGCTTTTTTGTATATGTGAAAGTTTTTATGATAACAGTAAACAAAAGCATGAATTCATGAAATATTAACTTTCCAGAATATTATTTGATTATAAAAACGACCAAAATTATTATATATAACCTGAAATTAAAGTGAAAGAGGCAACTTGAAGTGAACTCTATGTGTTCTCAATTTTATCTATCATAGAAAGTAGTAACACAAAAATGTTAACTAACACTCATATTTCAAGAAATGCTAGTATAAAAAAATGACTTAGTATTGTGGAGAAAAACAGAGAACCCCAAATGTAGACATTTAGAACTCATTGTGTCTACAGAGGGATAGAAACCAAACTGTGATTCAGAAAGGGATATATGGGATATATATCTCTGGGAGATATATATATATATATATATATATATATATATATATATATATATAAGCTGCTGCTTTTTTTTGCATGTTTTCTGCATCATTTGACTTTCACCATCTGTAATTTTTACTTTGATAACAGAAATAATAAAATTGAATTGAATAAAAATCTGTGTTGACTATCATGAATTAAATATTCTGCCTTTCTTTTTATCTAATAATTTTCATGAAATATATAAAGTGATTCTCTTGATATGATTGGTTTTGAATTTTATTGATAGGTGACAATATATGCTTCAAAGATATCTATTCTCCAAAACTCATATGAAGAGAAATAATTCATAAGTTAGATGCAGCCCTCCACAGAGTATGGCTGATCGTTACTGCCTTCCATTGCCACTTAGATCAAGAATGTTCCCTATAGCTCTATAAAGCAAATAATATATTAACAGGAAATCATCCCAAATATCAAAAACCCTGTTTTGATGACATATGTTTTTTCACATCGGACTTCAAATTTACCCAGGGATTTAGAGTACTCTGATTTATTTTATGATTTGATTTTTCTGTCTAAAACACAACTTTTTTACATAACCTTGCAGTTTCCAATCATGTTACAAGTGTAAACAACAGAATGAGGATGTTTGCATGTGATTATTATAGTTCCCAGTTATTTCAAACTGCATTGAGCTTCTCCTGGACATAGGACATGGCAGTTGTGGATGGTGACTCCAGCAGTGTATTTTTCATGTTGCTTATTTGGGATTTAAATGAGGGAGAGATACAACTAGTTAAAATATCTCCTAGCACTTACATAACAGTTGTTCTCCAGTTTAGCTGCACTGGTTAATTACTAGCTCTAGGTAGCTCTTTTGCTTTATTCATATGCAGGAAAGACAATGTCTTCTGTTATGTGTTAGAACTGATATAAAGGAATGTGGGAAGCGCTGAATCTTAAATATCACATGTCCTCTACAGCACCTCATTTGTATAAAATAAATCCTAATTTAAAGGGTTCATAAATAAATTATATAATAAATGTATCTATGTAAATTATATATAATAGATATACTTATTTATAAATGATTTGTATATCCACTAATTTATTTATGTTCTAGCTATCTAAATGTGTAATATGTATATCAGCAGTTATAGAGATTCAGAATTACATTGGAGGAATCATGTAAATGATGTTCATAGTACAAGAAAACTGATTGGATGCTCTGTTTAAAAATTCAATAACACATTTTAATAGTGACATTTTTTTAAAAACACCATGTCTATTTTTGAAGGAAAGGTGTCAAGCTGAGAGTGCTTATATTTTTAAAAGTGATCAAGCTTATATTTTTCCAATAATAAAATATTTACTTACAAAGAAGAGCTGCAGTGGAATAATAGAAATTGACTAGATATAGAATCTGAACTTAGTCTGAATCCAAGTTACTACTATATGACCTTGGACGACTCATGTACTATCTGAAATTCACTTTTCCCATCTGTAAAATGGAGGTGAGACTAGTAATAGCAACCTCACAGGGCTTCTGCAACTATCATAGGAGATAAAGTATATGAAAGTTCTTTGTAAATTTGCTCAAAAATGTTAGCTAATTTAATTAGCTAGAGGTCATATGCTAATGTACTTGACATCTACATTCTTTTTCATTCTCATTTAGAGTTAGGAAAAGTCATTCACTAATCATAAGGTTATTATTAAAATTTGTTTATAATTCAAAGGAGGTAAATGTTAATCAGACAAATTAAAAATGCCACAAATTAGAAATAGCAACACTTTCCTTCTGGGGTAAGTATGCATGGCATATGGGAATTTAGTGTTAGATAGGTGATTGTAGCAATAATGATAGATAATTAAATTCATGTGTTCGTGGCCCCATTTTTATCTGAGTGTGTGTGTGCACACATGAATACAGAAAAATAAGCATTTTAAGATAATATTATTTTCCTGTTTATGTTATAATTTAGTAACATAAATTATGTCAAAGTCCAATAAAAATACATCATAAACCCAAGCTGTATTTCATTATTACTACATAGATTCAGAAGAGTAAAGAGAAGTAATATATCATCTCCTTCCTACTATAAAATCAAAGTATACACATAAAGTCTCTTGTGAGATATCTTTATAAGGAAATATGTTGCCTTAAAAACACATTGTAAAATCGATTACTCCATATATTTTTATTTAAATAAATTATCATACATAGGCCAATTTAAATAGGAATTACTTAAAAGTGCATTCTCCCACTGGAGCTAAAAAAGAAAAGACCATTTTTCCAAAAGCTTTTTTTTTGCCACTGATAGTTTGTTTAAAATAACACATCGGGCCACAATGAGGTAAATTTATTCAACGTTGTTTACACTGCTCTTTAACTTCTCATAATTGTTAAGATTGTTCTATAAATAGTTGTGTAATGGTTTTGCTTAAGACTGTTTAATTCACTTCAAATTATGTGTTAATACACTACTCTTCAACGCAAAGAATTTAAAGTTGTCTTTAATACAAGTTAATTTATAAATTTCACATTTTTGATTTTTAGCTTTTTTTGAAGATTTAATAAAAAGAATAAATTAGAAAGCTTTCAAAAGATAAGAGAAAGCTCTTTTTATGCTCTGTAAATTTTGTAAATGTTACATATTGTTAAAGTGTACTGTAAAGAGAGGCAATATCTACCAGCTGTATCTATTAAAAGAATGTTTTAATTTCTTTTAAAATAAAGAACTGGGGAAAAAAAAAAAAAGCCCACTAATTAGTAGCACCTGAAAACTCTTTATATGGAGAAAACACATGTATTCCTAAATTGACTAAAAAGGATGTATAAGGACCATCAAAGGGTCCCCTAACAGAGATCAGCAAATTTTAATAGTGACAAATCATTACAATTTAAGATTACAAAGTCTGCATTAATTATTTTTAACCACACTCTTTATTTTTATGAGACAATTATATAAAACGGATTTTTTAATATTCATTAAGTTAAATAGAAGCATATATGGGAGTGATTGAAACAATTCTCTTCTGGAAGAGAGCTGAGGGAATCAGGTAACTACAAAAAATATGCTCTCAGGATGTGTCCTGTGCATGGGCTCCAGCGCCCTACTGTATGAGTTTACCCCCTGGCTCAGCCACTGACTCTAACCTGGTTAAGGCTTCCAACCTCTAATCTTTTTCATGTGTAAAATGGGAGTCATAACAGTTTCTACCTTATAGAATTTCTCTGAGAATTAAAGTTAGAGGCTTTAAACCAATACATATAATAATTGCTGAATATGTTTAACTATTATTATTGACAGTTACTTCCTGGTTATTAAATTTAAATGATCAGCCATGCATAAGATTCTTGTTCGGTTTACAGAAAGCAATAATGAGTGAATTAATCAAATGCACTGATGAAGGAAACCATGTAGAAATACAGAAAGACCCATGTAGAAGGGATAAATAAAATATTTCAGAAAAGAAAAAAAAAGTGATAATTGCATTTTTCTACAACTCTGTTTCCCAAATAACATTTATTTGGGGAGTGACCTTTGTTTTGGTAAAGGTACCCCACAATCATTGTCCAGGACATAGCCTGGTTCTAAAGGGCTAAGATCAGGGGTGGTGGTGGTAGTGGTGGGCGGGGGTGAGGGGGGTAGGGAGGTAGTGGGGGTGGTAGTGGGGTAGGAGTGGTGGGTGTGTGGGGGGGGTGGGGATGATGGGGAGGTAGGGGTGGGGGGTGAGGGTGGTGGTGGGGCTATGGGGGTGGGGATGATGGGGAGGTAGGGGTGGGGGGGTGGTGAGGGTAGTGGTGGTAGGTTAGTTTTCTTGAAAATATTTTTTGTATAGCACCCAAAGTATCCCATCTATTGCCATTGCCTCTGTTTTCTTTTGATGTAACCTTCTTTTTTTTTTTCCATAGCCTCCTTGTTTTTTGGCACAATGAGATGTTTCAGCCAGTTGTCTATATTTCCTCCTGCAGCTTTTACTGCTCTTTTTATCGGTGAAAGGTATTTAGAGAAATCACAATCTGGATGCCACTCGGTGGTGGCCACCTCTTGGTCTTTTCAAGAGACAGAGCTAGTAAAAATTACTTTAGAAACAAAACAAATGTATGTGTTCATAACATAACTCCAACTTAAATTTCTACTGCAGGATATTTATCTAACCTGTTTTCTTTTAAGTCTATGTTCATTTTCTCTTTTACTGAAAATTTTGGTTCCAAAATAAAGTTAATGCTATTACTTCTTGACTTTATCCAATTATAAATAAATTAGTTTCAATGTAATAACATCAGCATTGTTAATAAAATAAAGCTGAATGAGTTTCAAGAATTCTTTGCAGCTCAATTTTTCCTTCAAACATACTGCTCTAATTTTTACAGAAAAAATGAATACATTACGGATTAACCTGCACAGAAAATACATTTTAAATCAATCGTGATATAGAATTAGTTTTATTAGTTTTGATTTTTAGGAACTTTTTACTTTCTGATTCTGCTTTTTTTTTTTTTGATTATGTAAGATTGTTAAACGGTTGCAAATTAGAACGTATGTAACAGGGTATTTGGGTAAAGGCTTGCCTTCACTCCTGTCTCCTCCATTTTGACTCTTTCTCCCATACAGATAATTGGAAAAAAATTATACGCAATATTCAATAGTGTGCCTTTTTCATGTATAAGTACAAGCATATCTCAGAGATATTGCAGGTTTGGTTCCAGACCACTGGAATAAAGCAAATTTTGAAATAACACAAATCACAGGAATTTCTTGCTTTCCCAGTACATATAAAAGTTATCTTTATACTATACTGCAGTCTATTAAGTATGCTGTAGTATTATGTGTAAAAAAATCAATGTACATACCTCAATAAAAAATTACTTTATTGCTAAAATATGTTAACCATTATCTGAGCCTTTAGCGAGTCATGGTAGAAACATCAGAAGTCACTGATCACAGATCACCTTAACAAATATAATAATAAAATATTGCAAGAATTACCAAAATGTGACACAGAGACACAAAGTGAGCAAGGGCTGTTGGGAAAAAAATGGCACCAATAGACTTGCTCGATGGAAGGTTGCCACAAATCTTTGGTTTGTAAAAAAACAAACACACGGAATCTCTAAAGTTCAGTAAAATGAGGTATGCCAGTATATCACAGAAATCACATTTTATCACTCTCTATAGATAATATTCATTCTTTCTTATGGCTACAGTGTATCCTACTGCATTATATACAGGATATAATCATTCGATTCCCTATTGAAAGACACTAAGGTTTTTTTCAGTCATTTCCCTTTAAGAGTATCATCATGAGTATGTCATTTCCTATCTTTGCCAGTGTATCTTGGTGATAGATTCCTAGAAGTGGAATCAAGGGGTACATTCACTGTGTAATTTTGCTGATGTTGCCAACTATTCCTCCATACATGTAATGCCTTTTTTTCCCAACCTCATCAGCAGTGTATGAGGCTACATGTTTCTCCTCAGCTTCATTAAATAACAAAATATTTTGTCATGCTTTTGAAATTTTACCAATGTGATGAGATAAAAATGTTTATTCATTTTTCCCTTATTATAAGTGAGAACGAGCAATTTTTCTTATGTATAAGGAGGGTTTTTTTTCAGTGAATGTCTAGTTTATATCATTTATTCATTATGCTACAGGTTGTTCTTCATTCCTCGACGTTTAAGAACTCTTGGTAGATTGGAATATAAACTCTAGGTCTTATAAATTGGAAATATTACACTCCAGTTTGCTGTTTGGTTTTGACTTAGCTTACTGTGTTTTTCCTACATTATTCTCCCATTAAAAATGTCACACCAATTTTCTTCTAGTTTATATATAGCTCCATTTTTCACATTTTATTCTCTAATCAATTTGAAATTTATCCTGGAGCGGGAAGAAAAAAATGCTAAACTTTATCTTTTATCAAATCACTCTCCAGTTGTCATGAGATTTAAGATCTTTTCTTTAAATATCTAAAATATGGAGTTCTTTTATTTCTGGCATATATCACAGAAATACGTTTCCCAACTATAGTTACCTTAAAGTAAAATGAGAGAACTTTAGTGTAGACAGTAGAGAAACAATCTCTTTGCAGAATTCTTTTAGATATTAGCATTTTTGGAATTTTAAAGTCTTTAAAAACCTAGAGAACAATATTTTAGTGACCTACTTTTATCAAATCTTTACAAATACCTTTTTATAAAAATAATGAGCTAATGTATTCTTCTCATTGCATCAGTTTACATAATTTCTATTAAATTATTATAAAAGTAAGTAATTTTGGCATAAGGCATTTTGGGAGTAATCAACTGGTTCATGGCATTAGATATTAGGCCGTTTGTCACAAGGCATGAGCATTCTATAAGCATGAGTCAGCATTTTTTTATAGCATCAATAGAGAGTTATCAGTTAAACCACATAGTTGTTTAAGTGGAAATTATTTAAAGTAACTTCTACTGTTCAGAGATTCCAGGGATCTCAAAAGTGGCAAATTCACGTGTTTTTTTTTTAAGAAGCATATATATATATTTTTTAATAAATTTACTTTATTTATTTATTTATTTTGGCCGCGTTGGGTCTTCGTTGCTGCACACGGGCTTTCTCTAGTTGTGGTGAGCGGGGGCTACTCTTTGTTGCGTTGTGTGGGCTTCTAATTGTGGTGGCTCATTGTTGCTGAGCATGGGCCCCATGCCCACGGGCTTCAGTAGTTGTGGCACGCGGACTCAGTAGTTGTGGCTCGCAAGCTCTAGAGCGCAGGCTCGGTAGTTGTGGAGCACGGGCTTAGTTGCTCCACGGCATGTGGGATCTTCCCGGACCAGGGCTCAAACCTGTGTCCCTTGAACTGGCAGGCGGATTCCCAACCACTGCGCCACCAGGAAAGCCCTGCAAATTTACTTTTGAAATAAATAAACTCCTATGATTTCCAATACTAGAAGTTTTGCTCAACAAGTATTCAAAGCATTTTCCTTTGATTAATTAATCAATTAATTAATTAATACATCAGGTAGAAGTCCATTTTCCCAGCAATATATTTTAGAAACAGTTTTAGAACAGTTATAAAACAAAACTTGCAATAAAAACAGGAAAAAATTAAAAGTTATATGAATTGAGAAAGATTTTCTATAGGTTTTTACTAATACGGTCTTTAAGCTTTTTAGGAATTGGAAATCATTTAGACCACATTCCTAAAATAAATTTAGCATCTTAAAAAAGTCGGATCTTAGTTAATCTTTCATATTTAAGTAGGCTTTGATCTTTTTGCTCATGTTGATAAATTTAATATTCAAATGTATCACTGTTCCAATCTATTATTTCAGGCCAAATTTAACATGGCTACGTCTCCCTGATTCTACTTCATCTCAGTTTACTGCCCGGCAATGATATCATTTTTTTTTACCCTGGATGGTCTTATTTTCCCACCCACAGCACAATACTACATTGGTCACTTTATCTCTGACCTTCTTAGATTACCTGCTGATGGATGACACACTTGACTCCAATTTTTACCACATTTACAGATAATTTTATGAAGCTGTCTTAGTTTCCCAGAGAAATGGTGAAGTTTTTTATTTAGAGGAGGAATTAAAACAAAACTTCCTATTATAATCACATACTAGTATAAATTTAAAGTGATATTGGAGGGTATAGTTGTAAATATCTTATTTCTTTAGTTTTGGTTTTATAAGAATAAGTTTTCAAAATCAAACACAAAATCTATGGATTTATAACAAGTGTTAGTGCTCCTATTGGTATACCGAGGAAAATAAATGAAGATCAATCTTAGTCTTATACTTGGATGTATAGTCAGTGTAACAACTGTCTTTTTTAAAAAAAAAGGTGTAAAATTTGTGCTGTATACACAATTTGAATGAAGTGGGTAGTACATACTTCGGTTTACTTATTATTTTATTAATATAATCTAGCTTGAACTGCATTCTAATATATTGAGTATAGAACTGACTTCCGTTTTCTTTACTAATTTTTTTTTTTTTTTTTTTTTTTTTTTTTTGTGGTACGCGGGCCTCTCACTGTTGTGGCCTCTCCCGTTGCAGAGCACAGACTCTGGACGTGCAGGCTCAGCGGCCATGGCTCACGGGCCCAGCCGCTCCGCGGCATGTGGGATCTTCCCGGACTGGGGCACGAACCCGTGTCCCCTGCATCGGCAGGCGGACTCTCAACCACTGTGCCACCAGGGAAGCCCATCTTTACTAATTTTTGATGTGTTTAATAATATTTAAGGTTTTATAAAAAACATGCAAACTCTCATGAAATTATGTTTATAGTTATATAGTTATAAATATAAGCAGAGAAATGGAAATGAGATTTTTGTGTATTGCTATTTATGAACTGTTTATAATAATTCTGATTTTAGAGAACCTTCTCTCTCCACACAAAATTGTGATTAAAGCCAAAGAAGGTATTACATACAGTACATGATCTAGGTAGAAGTGTACCAAACTAAATTATCAGAACGTGTGAAGATTAGCTATGATGTCTGTTTTTCTTTTCTTTTTCCCATTGTCTATATACCCACACACACCTATATGGGAAAAGACTTTTTGAAATATTTAATATTCAAGACAAAATGTTATATGTCATAAAGCAAAGGGACACGTGTTGATATTCTATAATTTAGCTTGTGCATATTACCTTTCTTAAAATCAGGATTCATTTTTTAAATGTAACTATATATTTAATTATTACCAATATAAAGGCTAAGGATATTTCCTTTAATTATGGGTTAGGTAAGTACATATTTGCCACAGTGCTTAAATCGTGACCCCGGTGGTAAGTTGTTTAGCGACTGACATTGTACACAATATTTTTTTTTTTTTTTTTTTTTTTGCGGTATGTGGGCCTCTCACTGTTGTGGCGTCTCCCGTTGCGGAGCACAGACTCCGGACGCGCAGGCTCAGCGGCCATGACTCACGGGCCCAGCTGCTCCGCGGCATGTGGGATCTTCCCAGACCGGGGCACGAACCCGTGTCCCCTGCATCGGCAGGCGGACTCTCAACCACTGCGCCACCAGGGAAGCCCTGTACACAATATTTGACTTTCTTCAGTAACTTAAAATGTATTTTAGGTAGAATGGGCATATGATATGCAAAAAAATGTATACATATTCATAAGGTTCAGGAAATAATATAGCAAATGTGTGTGGGCAACAGTGGGTGTTATTATGATGATTTTGCATTTTCACACTGTTTAAAATAGCCCTCAGTAATTTTATACACCCATGGAAACAATACTTATCTTTCTAAGACACTGATATGATCAAATTCATTGAGAGGTAACTTCTTACCTGTTCATATTCCATTAATTCTGATAAATTAACATTGCTTCCAAAGATGCAACTTACAAGCATGGAACACTAGGGAAAACAAAACAGTTACACCTAGGGATTAAAGATCACAGAGCATGAGTTCACTATGCTCTCCACAGTCTGCCTATCACTCCCTCCCTCAATTCCAACCAACAGCCACCATATCAAACTTTTGTTTTTGGAAAATCAACCTGTTTCTTTTTTTTAAAGCCACTTGACATTGAGTAGGCCACTTAAAATTAGACAAAAATATATAAAAATATTCATCCCCTTTTTGAAAAATTAAAGCAATAAGTAAGTCTTCTGTCAAATGCAACTGACATATTGAGGCTTCCTCAGCACTGTGGTGGCATGTAAGTTGCCAACATACAAATACATCCAGGTACAGTATAAATATAGGTAGCCTTTCTATGACTATATTATTTTAGATGAGATGATATATTAAGCATGTGAAATATAGATTTTGCAGGTGAGGAATCTAATCACCCATGGCAGCTGTCATATTTAGAGCACCATATGAGAGGTGGGAGAAAAGTACAAGTGCCAGGGAAAGGCAGGTCCTTTTAAGTATCAAGATTTCTCCAACAGATGGCTTGATAGCTTATTTTTTATATTCTATTGGTTCTAATTTTCACCATAGTAAATATATTTTAATAATGCACCGTATGTCAAATTAATTTGTTGCAGAAATCAAATGATGGAAAGTAGGTTTACAAAATTATAAATACAGAACTGAACAGTATTCTTCTTGGTTCTATGTCATACTGAAAGTCAATGGTTTGAGTTGAATTTCTATCCTATAAGATAATGTAGATATGAGATTTGGGGAAAAGGCAGAATGAAGATCAAGGGGAATATAAAAAATGATTATCAAAGAAACTGGCCTGCTGAAGGAGCTCCCCAATGGCCAAAGCTAGAACAATTGAAGCTACAAAATTAATAAGGTAAGTCTGGATTATAACCCAAACTATAAAAGAAATATATACAAGTCCATACTTATATTAATAAATGATTAAATAAATAAAACAGTGGACAAATCTCCTATGCAGAAGAATTACAAACAACATATGTAGATATTCTACCTTACAGGCGGTGGAGTTTCATTCCAGTCACCAACCCCTACGCCCCTTTATCCACCCTACCCTCCACCCTTCCACACCCCAGGGTGTTCTACACTTAGTGACTTGCTTCTAAAAACAGGACAAGGAAGGAAAAAATAGTAATGTTACAATGAAGGAGCCTGGCAAACACCTCCTTAACCGAATGATGACTGCTAACACCTCAGCAGTGAGATCATGTGGATATTAAGACCCCTGTGATAGATGCAGTGAGAAAGGCTCTTCACCTCTGGTATCCTTTTCAAAAACCCGTTGCCCTAGCTAATTGAAAAAAATAAAGGGTAAACTCAAATTGGGGACATTCTACAGAATACTTCAGTACTCAGTACTCCTCAAAACTATCAAGACAATGGAAAACAATGGAAGAGTCAGAAACTGACCCAGACCAGAGGAGACCTGAGGGACAAGACAAATAATTGCAAGGTGGCACCTGGATCAGACCCAGGAACGGAAAGAGGACCTTAACTGGAAAACTGATGAAACTCAGACAAGGCTGGATTTTAGAGTATAGTAATGTGTCCATGTTGCTTTTTCAGTTTTGAAAAACACATCATGTATGTAAGATGTTAAAAATAGGCGGGGAGGAGAAATGTAAGCAAATTCTCTGGATGTATTTGTAACTTTTCAGTAAATCTAAAATTATCCCAAAATAAAGTTGTTGTTGTTGTTTTTAAAGCAATGTGGCCTAGGCCTGAAAAAAGTTTTACTGCCATGATTAACCAAAAAAATTTTTTTAAAGAGTGAGAAAAACATTTTAGGTTAAGGAGTCTGAAAAGTTGTCATTATAATTGACAACTAATTATAATGCATAATTATGTTTATCTTAGATTAACAAAACAGTCTAAGAGTTACAAAGGGTATTATTGTGAAAATGTGGAAAATTTGAATAAGGATCTTACATAATATTATTATATTATATAACATTATTTTATCAAAGTTAAACTTATTGAGTTTGATAATATTATATTGGTTATAAAGAGGATTACCAGGGTTTTTTTAAAAATGCATGCTGAATTATTTAGGAGTGAAATGTCATGATGTCTATAACTTACTCTCACTTTGATTGGCAAATAATATAAAGAGAGAGATAGATGGATAGATCCATAGATAAATCATATTTGGATACAGAGAGAAGGGTAAAGCAAATAAAGTTGAATGTTAAAACTTATTAAATCTTTGATTTAGGTTTTGTCTTTAAGTCAATTTAAAAAATATATTGGCAGTAAGAGTGACATTATATTCTTACATCTTTATATCTTTATTGTGGAGGCAACTGAGTTATCAGCCAGAAAAACAAGAATAGTAAAAAGCAAAATTCTGAGAGGAATGAAGCATGGTGATGGGAGACTTTAGTGAAGATGGAGAAATAAATCAGGTATTAGAATACTAGATTTATCTATATTTTGTCTTTAATTAACTTCGCTAGCCTGGAAAGTTAAATACAGTGATAGTAATGAAAACCAACTGTATCTACTTAGCTTAGTTTCATTTCCTCAGTATAAACCCAAAAGTCCTTTATAGAGGTCATAGTGGCCATGAAGGCTGACACTCCAATCAATACCTATGCAGCATAACTGAAAAGTCTAAGCTAAATATTATTTTCAAATTAACCCTGGTGGTGAATTATTTGGGAATGGGCTTTGTAGCGGACACTATTGGTGTCCTGCCCTATTTGGCCCACCCAAAATATAATCAGTACCTTCAATGAATAGTTTCTGTATCTACCAACAACTTTCTACCTGAATCGCCTACATCTAACTGCCTGAGGGTTTCTCTGGCCACTATGAGGTTCTTGACCATGTGCAAGGCTAATGGAAGTGCCAGGGAACACTATAACCTAGAGAAGGATAAGATTTGAAGAATAAATCTCCCAGCTTTCCTTGTGTTCTGCACAGTCTCTCAAAGGATCCCTGGCAGGATGGAACTCCCTTAACCAGAGTGTAATTCGCTCTCTGTTTTCCTTCCTATGCTGCATTCCTATTGTTTTCTCACAGTGCTTCCCAGATAAATTATTTCATGCAAATTATTTTCTCAGGGTCAGCATTTGGAGAGACCTAAATTAAGACACACCAATTACCTGAAGTTTGCAAATGAATCTTGAGGTGATAGAAATGGAGACAGGCACAAGGAAATGTTTCCTCTTTCTATAACAAAAAGGTGAAGCAGGTGGCCATTTCTCCTTGAGGACAGTGTGATGTCTAAATATGAGTCCTGGGAACTGTACAATCCCCTTGACTGAACGTGAGGATGCATCCCATAGGGATTTTGGTTACGCCAAAACGACTAAAGGCTGTGGACTTTGTTGAAGGGCTAAACTGTTATTATTTTGTCTTGCTTGACTGTCTTCCTTTGTTTCTGCATTTTCTCACTTCTCTGATTTAATTTGTTATTTGGAACTCGGGGAAGGTCTAGGAGGCTGTTTTTCAACAAACAAGAGGTAGGCAGAGGACATGGCGGGAGGAGAGGGGTGGGAATCTGTCCCAGTGTCCAGTGTCCTGGGAAGGCCCCAAAGGATCCTGCTTGGTTACACTTGTAAACTGGTTTGAATTGGGATTTTTAAAAATTACTGTAAGTCAGAATTCTCATAACTGATACAGAAGAGTTTGGGGTAGCAAGTGGTTTTAGGGAAGACATAGTTGGGGGCTAGAGAATTGCTTCTAAGGTAGTTACTTAAGAATACAAACAATTGTTTAGATTAAAGAATGGAAGGGAGCTTGACAGTGACTGTTAGAAACACTGTATGTGCTTTCTCCACTACCTCCTTGGCACTGTTAGTTCATTTACTCAGCAAACGTTTATCATATTTATCAGTAAATATGCCCAACTTTGTGCTTAATTCTAGAATTAAGTACACTGCCTTCCTTTAATTAATAAACAGATAATAAATGCAGATTGTCTAAATCTAGGAGAGTTGTAATACTGTTAGGCCCATGGTGGGAGCTCTGGAAGCCCAGAGAAAGTGTTCATTCCCTCACACTTTACAGTGGGGTGGGTCTTACTAATGAACTAAGTCTTAACACATGGGTGAATGAACCAGAAATAAAAGGAAAATTAAGAAAGACACAGAGAGGGAAGAGCATTCCAGGGAAAGGAGATACCATGTCAAAAAGCACCGAGGCAAGCTTAGCATGATTCATTTTATGAAAGGTACATGTTTCCAGATAACTGAAGCATAGTGTACATATCAGAGAATAAGAGAAGTTGGAGCTGGCTGAGTGTCTTATTTGCTATTGAGACAGACTGGCACCTGGAACCTGGGGCTCTCTGCTGCAGAGCTGGCACCTGGACAAACGTTTTCTCCAGCAGCAGATACAAAGAAACTAGAAGGGACAAAAATAACTGTGTGCATGTGTAACTGGTGCAAACTGTGGGCACGAAGATGCAGAGAGACCAACACCCAACTGCCATTTCTGAGGTGTTGGGAGCAAAAGCAGGGTATGGCACATGATCCCTGCCCACAGAACCACCAAGGGGCTGGTGGACAGACCACCTAAGCCACGCATCCGCCCCGACCCTCACCCCATTTAAGGGACAAGCTCACCCCCCTCTCAGGGAGCGAGCAAGGGAAACTGTTACTTGTTTTCGCTCCCTCGTGCGGCAGCGTGAGTCCCAGTAAAGCCTTGCCTGAATTTCTTGTCTGGCCTCTTATCAATTTCTATTGATTAAAGAGTCCCAAGAACCCAGGTCAGTAGCACTATGATAAAAAAAAAAAAGGAAGGACGGAAGGAAGGACAGGAGGGAGGATGGGAAAGAGGGAGGGAGAAAGGAAAAGAAAGAAAAGGAGTTGACTGTGTCCTGAGCAATACAATAGAGTATTACAATTAGCTTTATACTGGGGAAAGGTCAAACTGGCAGTAGTGTAGAGAATAAATTAGGGAAGTTATGTTGAAGGCAAGTAAGGAAGTTAAGAGTTTGTGTGCTAATCTAAGCAAGCTTCCCTAACAGTAGTGGTGAAAGAAAAGAACAGAATTTAAGAGACATTAGAGAAGCAGAATTAACTGGAATTTCTTAGTTACTGGATTAGGAGCCCATGTTTTCTACTTGAGTGAGTGGGTGAACAGTGAGGACAGTCACCATGGTATAGGATACAGGAAGAGAAAAAAGTGAGAGAGAGAGTATGAGCAAAGCTTGGCCTTGATAATTTTTAGATGCCTATAGAACACATGAATAACTGTATCTTATATAAAATTCTAAATTTTAAGTTTTAGGGAAATGATTTAGAGATATTGTTGTTGTTATTAATAGTGAACATATAAGTGTGTATTTAAATCATGGGACTAGATGAGTGTTAAAATTCAAGAGTTTAAGAGTCATTCTTTTGACCAGTGTTCTAACCAAGAGTTAATTGAAGGACCCAAACTGGAATAAAGGTACCCATTTTATAAATGGACCAAGGAGCTGCTTCAAAACCCAAGAAGTAGGGCTACTTAGGAAGGATAGAATCGAGAATAAAAATGGGCCTGAATGAGAGTAGAAACTTCAAAGGACTTTATCCACTGATTAGCGCTTACCTACCAAGTCCTAGGCTGAAAAGCTGGAGTACTGCAAAAGGAGAGCTTGTTGGGTTATCCAGAGGCATCTAATCACCTTCAGCATGGAGACCAGAATTGCAAGGCCAGCCATTCCACCTCAGCAAAAGCGGTCGAAAGAGTAACAGAGAACTTCTCAGGAATGGGCCGCATGGCCTCAATATTTTAGCTTTGCCTTGTGGCAAACATAACCTAATGAATATCAGGCTCTCGCTAATCTCCCATTACACTCTGTTTGCAAGTAGGTGGGTACAGAGGAGAGTTAAGCACCCTCCTCGGAAACTGCCTGATTAGGGAAAGAAAGGAGCAATCTTGATATGGCTTTCCCTTAAGGGAGAAGGTAGCCCAGTCTCCACATTTACTGAATCATGAATGTAAGAGGATAATTGGCCTCCCCTACTGGTGAGTTCACGCAGGAGAGGATACGAATGCAGGAGAAGAGGAAGAAGGAGAGATATCTAGAAAACAGAAAAAAAGGAGGGGGGCTGTGGAGGGAGATAGGGGATAGATAGAGGGAAAGGGGCATATACGGGAAATGGAGAGGAAATAACAAAAAAGGGAAGAAACGATGAAAAAACAAGTAAAGGAGGCCACAACTAGCACCAAGATTTGGTTTCTAATATCATTTTCCAGTATCAGGAACCAGGGCCCCTTGAACAAGGGCTGGCCCTAGGCCTGGGACAGGAAGGATAGAAGATGAATTTGGAGTATCTTTGTAGTGCCACGCGGTAAAGACGTACTCAAAACAACAAAACAAAAAAAAAAAATGAAGGAAGAAACCCCACAATGATGGAGATAGGCCAAAGGGACACAGGAGTCAATTGGATTGGAATATAACTCAAAGTATGTAAGTCCATACTGAGATCAAGAAATTATTAAATAAATAAATAATAGGGTCAAATAGACAACCTTCCTGTGCAGAAGAATTACAAATAATCTATGCAGAGACTCTGTTATCAAGAGGCAGAACACAACTCCCCACCCTAAGTGTGGGCTGTGCATAGTAACTTCTTCCCAAAGACTACGGTATGAAAGTGGGTGGCGGGAGAGTGACTTCACAATGATGTTAAACCTTGATCAGCATTAATATCAACAGTGATAAATTATGTCATATGCAGCCTTGATATAACGTGATGAGATGAGAATGGCACTTTACCTCTGTGGTCTTCCTTCAAAAACCTATAACCTTAATCTAGTTCAAAGAAAAACATCAGACCAATCCCAACTGAGGGATATTTTACAAGATACCAAAGCAGTACTCCTCAAGACTGCTCAGGTCTCAAAAACAAGGGAAGTCTGAGAGACTGACACAACCAAGAGAAGCCTAAACAGCTACGGCAGCTAAACATGATGTGGTATACTGGATGGGATCCTGGCATGGAATGGACTTTATTTATAATAATACGTCAATATTGTTTCACTAATTGTGACAAATATACCCTACTAATGTAAGATATTAATAACAGGGGAAATTGAATGTGGGGAATATGAGAACCCACTGTACTAAACTTTCAACTTTTCTGTAAATCTAAAATAAAATGTCTTTTAAAAAAGGCAAATGAAAACAGGGTTTTGGTTATAAGAGAGGTCAAATGAAAAAATAATGACCAAAGAGTATTTACTGGATTTGGTCAATAGAATTTCTGGGGAGATGCTAGAATAGCCAGATGAATGCAAGAGAATAGAGAGAACAAAGGTATGAACTGGGGAGTAAATGACAATTTAGACAGTGAAACAGCATGTACGAAACATCTCCTTGGCCTCCCCTGGTGCCAATGCAGGGGACACAGGTTTGAGCCCTGGTCTGAGAAGATCCCACATGCTGCGGAGCAGCTAAGCCCACGAGCCACAACTACTGAGCCTGCAAGCCACAACTACTAGAGCCCGCACGCCTAGAGCCCGTGCTCCACAACAAGAGAAGCCACCGTGGGCTTCCCTGGTGGCGCAGTGGTTGAGAGTCCGCCTGCCGATGCAGGGGACACCGGTTCGTGCCCTGGTCCGGGAAGATCCCACATGCCGCGGAGCGGCTGGGCCCGTGAGCCATGGCTGCTGAGCCTGCGCGTCCGGAGCCTGTGCTCCGCAACGGGAGAGGCCACAACAGTGAGAGGCCCACGCACCACAAAAGAAACAAACAAACAAACAAAAAAAAAACAAAAAAAAGAGAAGCCACCGCAATGAGAAGCCTGCGCACTGCAACGAAGAGTAGCCCCTGCTCGCCACAGCTAGAGAAAGCCCACGCCCAGCAATAAAGACCCAATGCAGCCAAAAGTAAATAAACAAATATTATTTTAAAAAATATAAAAATAAAATAAAACACCTCCTTAAACTGATTTCTTTGTGAAATGGGGAAAGAAAAATTGAGAGCATGAGAGAGAAAGAGGTAAGCGTTTATAAACAGGAAAAGAAAGTGCACTAAGTAGAAGTTGAAACAAGAAGGGGTGAATAAATAAGTGTGGATGGGAAACTCCCAAGACAATGTGGTGACTGATGCCTGGGGCACAGGGAGCACCGTTAGGCCCAAACAGGGAGAAAAAAACTTCTCTTTCTGAGACAGGAAGGAAGACCACAGCGCTGAGGGCTATGCAGATAATCGACGTCATACTAAGGCAGCTGGGAAGGACGAGGCACAATTTTCGTGCTCTGTGGATAGCATGATATTGCACAAATATCCATTAATAACAGGTATTCTTTTACTTTGCTGTCTGAAGAAAAGAGTTGTGCGTTTCTCATTTTATAGTTGTGAAGTCCTTCTTCCTTTGAAGTCGAGGTGGTTGTTCCAGGTCTCCTTCCTGATATTGGTTATTCTCTTAATATTGAAATTTCCGAATTATAGTTTATGTTATACAATTTTCTGTACATACTCAATGTTAAGTTTTTAAGATCCACCCTCATTGACACATTAACATTTAATTTAATGAAGTAAAAAAAGTTTTCTTTCAGTCTTCTACAGATGGACATTTAGGTCATTTTAATTTTTTCATATCAAAAACAATGCTGAAATAAATGTGTTCTGGTATACGGTATAAAATTTCCCTGCGATAAAACCAAAAATCACAATCTCTGTGCCCTAAAGTAGGCTTAAGTTTCAGCAAATGTCCTTTCCTTTTCCTTGGGCTAAGGTTTCAAAGTTCTGTTTTATTTTTCAATTTGCCCTGTTTCAGAACATACTTTCAACCAACAACTTCCTAAAGGTAGGTACATTGCTAAGTGTAATTGAAACTACAATGAGACAAAGGGCCCAGTGCGCAAAGCTTCATGTTACAAGAGAGACTATGACAGGTGCTAGAATGAAATTACCACCTGACATAGATACCCAACAGATGGAGAGATTTTAAATTCCAACCAGAGGAATAGGGTGACTTTATGAGTGTTGTGGTCCTTGAGCTTAACTTTAGAAGATCATAGTGATTTCAATAGAAAAATAAGGGAAGAAAAATGCTACAAGTCAAATGAGGGAAAAAATGCTAAAGTATGTTCAAGAATAGTGAATTAATGGATTATTCTGGATGGAGCATAAAAGTTGTGAAGAGTAGTTTTAGAAGATAAAGCTGTAAAGGTATGCTGTAACCTGTTCATACAGGTCCTTAAATACAATGCCAAGGGTATTATAATTTATTCTGGAGGGAATAGAGAACAATTAAAGCAATAGAGTAAAGTGACTTGAGTTGTAACAAATATGCTTTTGGCTCTAAATGAGGCCCACGTAAAGCAACTTAATATTTAAGAAGACTAAATGGAAGTGATTCATTTTATGTTACTAGACTGTATGATTTCAGTCACATGTGGAAAATAAAATAAATGAACAAAGCAAACAAACATGTAGATACGAAGGACAGAGTAGTGGTTACCAGAGAGGAGAGGGTGTGGGAGGAGGGTGAAAGGGGTACAGGGGGTCAACTGTATGATGACGGACAGCAACCAGATGTTTGGTGGTGAGCACGCGGCAGTATAGACAGAAGTCAAAGTATTATATTGTACATATGAAACTTACATAACGTTAGAGACAAATGTTACCTTGATTTAGAGTAAATAAATAAATAAGCCTATTGATGTGAAATTTACAAGGTTAGAGCACAATAAATGATACACATGGGGAAACAAGAGTGACTAGAGACAGCATAGATAGAGGGTTAGCAAATCCAGCTCAGTCGTTTCATTAAAGACCAGAGGCTTTCTGCCTTGCAAACAGGTTCGTCTGTACCGTTGTTCTAGATTCCACATATATGTGTTAATATACGGTATTTGCTTTTCTCTTTCTGGCTTACTTCACTCTGTATGACAGAAATAGAGACACAGAGTAGAGAACGAACGTATGGACACCAAGGGGGGAAATGGGGGGGGGGTGGGATGAACTGGGAGATTGGGATTGACATAGACACACTACTATGTATAAAACAGATAACTAATGAGAACCTGTTGTAAGGCACAGGGGACTCTACTCAATACTCTGTGATGACCTAAATGGGAAGGAAATCCCAAAAAAGAGGGGATATATGTATACATATAGCTGATTCACTTTGCTGTACAGCAGAAACTAACACAACATTGTAAAGCAATTATACCCCAATTTAAAAAAAAACAAAAAACAGAGGCTTTCTATCAGTCTGTCTTGTCATTTTCATGTGCTGATGACGTTTTCCTTCATGATTGAAAATTAGCTGCACCAGTTCTAAGCTTCACATGCAGAAAGCTGACGTCCTGTTAAAAACGGGCATTTTCAACACTGAATCTCTTTTAATCCATAAGTAAAAACCTTTCCCAGAAGCCTACAGATTTCCCATCAGGTACAATTTGCTAAGAATGAGTCACAGGCCATGACAAAAACAATCATGTCAAGGAAAGAAAACAAACATGACCGTCTTGGACCAATTATGAAGGATACAAAGGAACTACAGAAAGTTATCATTCCTACGGACAAGAGACAGTAAACACCAAAACAGCACCAGCGCTTTCCCAGTAGGGAGGAAGGTGATGGTTGTGTGTATACCAACAAGCATATCTGACATAGACGTGTATGAGACTTAGGGGAGGGAGGGATATTGGCGATAAGCTGGTTGATAAAGGGTCTATTTTAAGAGTTGTCATGAAAGCCTAAATTAGGAGAGTAACAGTGAAGAATGAAAAGATGAGATTGCTTCAAGGGACATTGGGAAAGTAAAATAAAGAGAAAGTGTCAAATGGATGAATAGTTGGTAATTAAAGGATTGGAAAAAAGAAACGTGTATTGTAGAGATAAATTCATAAGAGAGAGAGGTGGGCATTGAAGATGCTGAGCAGTGTTCGGGTATATTAATTTTAAGGGGCTGCAAATGTAAGGTACCCAATAAAAATTTCCTATAAATACCTAGAAATATAGCTCAGAAGAATATATGGACTGTAAATACAAATTTGATAATCAAACACATATATGTAATTATTAAAGCTAGCAAACTCGAGATCTTCAAAGAAGAGAAATGATAAGAAACAGTAAAGAAATTGAAAAAGTTCTGTATTTAGGGAAAATCAAAGGAGAAGAAGCTAAAAGAGCATATTTAGAAACAGTAGATGTACAGTAAGGTAAAAATCTAGAATAAGCAAATCCATGCGTTAAGAAGGCTGAGAAACTTGTGATTAGTCATTTGTAACCTATTCACTATTTCAATAGGGTGCATGGAGTACACACCAAGTTACAGCGGGGTTGAGACATGGGCGGGAAGCAAACACCTGGGACCAATGAGTGTAGGATACTTTTCACTCTTCAAGAAGTTTGGTAGTGAGAGAAAAGGTAGACATTGGATTTAAGCTAAGTGATTTTTCCAGTCTGATAAACATGGTATTCTTATTTATTTTTATAATGATAAATGACCCCTGACCACCGTTATTTATTGTCCAAAACACCTAGGAGAGGAGGAAATGTTAAAAATAAAAGATAATGCAAGACTTTAAAAGTCTAATTGTTCTCAGAAACAGAGAACAAAGATGAGGTCAAGAGTAAAAGTACAGGGCTTCCCTGGTGGCGCAGTGGTTGAGAGTCCGCCTGCCGATGCAGGGGACACGGGTTCGTGCCCTGGTCCTGAAGGATCCCACGTGCCGCGGAGCAGCTGGGCCCGTGAGCCATGGCCGCTGAGCCTGCGCGTCCGGAGCCTGTGCTCCGCAACGGGAGAGGCCACCACAGTGAGAGGCTCACATACCGAAAAAAAAAAAAAAAAAAGATTAAAAGTACAGTGACAAGCTTCAGAAGAGAATGGGCTTACTGATTGGAAAGAGAAGGCAAATAATAGCTGATCATTTTCTAATATAAGTTAAAAGGGAAAACAGACTTCTTTTCCCTTTTAATTTATACCAGAGAATATTAGTAGAGGATAGAGAAATAATTAAAGAGAATATGCACCACCACCATCACCCTGTCTAAAAAAAGAAAAAAGAAAGAATGTATTGCAGTTCCTCCTTTCACTGCATGGAATTTTACTGTAAACATTTATAGTCATACTGTTTACCATTTTGGTAAATATCCATGAATGTGTACATGTTCATATGTGGAAAGGAGATACATGAAGAAACCTCAATCCATCTGGGAAAACAGAACATCATGTGCTTGAAGAAAGGAAGAAATACACAGAGGGAAACATATGAAAATAACTAAAGATTACTACTGATGAAGAGAGGGGTTCTACAATCTACACAGGATAGCAGCTTATTATTAGTCACAGTCTCTGTGTCAGTCAAAGCAGTCCATCAATCCCTAAGCAGCAGCCCGTTGGCAGCTGTCAGGAAGGCTTGCGGTACTTCGAGAGATTCGTCTGAAATGGCGACAAGGAGCCCAAATGGAGTTGGCAAATTTATTCCTTTCACAGACAGGAAAACCATGGTCAGTGATATCAGCTCCCCACATCCCTAGTTCAACAGCCCACAGCAAACACAAGGAGCCAGATGATAGAAAACATGAGAGTGGAGGCTCTGTCTTTAGGGAGCCCACTCTAAACCCCCATCAAGCAGTTTACAGTCTGCAGCTGTACCCAAATGAGGGCGACATGGAACTCAGTCCTGATGGAACTAGGGAGGCAGATGAGAGACTGCTTCCTAACAGACTCCTACAATAGGAGCCTTGTGACAGCCTCTATCTCACCATGTTCCCGGGAGAATCACGGCACATTCGACCCAGCCTTGGTTCAGCCCATCGTTGAGTGAGTCTTCCCTACGTGGTCCCTGTGGAGAGAGCAAGATTGCCGGGTGCTATGGTGGAGCCATACTGTGTGCCAGAGACTACCCATTTCACCCATCACTTTCTTCAAAAATCTTTTCTTCTAAATATTTCTTATACTATTATCTCCAAGAAAACCTATTTCTTCACAAAGATAAAAATTACATGACTTGTTGCTTTTACTTAACAAAGACACACCTTCATTTTCTCCTGTACGATTACTTATTAAATCCCTGTGGCATGACATTTCTTATTAAAGGAATCAATGAATGTATTTTCATACCTTTGTCACTGTAAAATGATCAAATCTCTGCATTAATGACTCACATCAAAGACATTAGTCTAAATCTCAAGTCATAAAATGAAATGCCATATTAAAATAAAAAGTAAAACTGTAACAGTTGAAAATAAGAAAAAGATGTGTATGTAGAAAGAGCTACTAATCAAAATTACCCACTCAGAATTTCTTGCAGAGGGAAATGCAGAACAGTTTAAAATGAATGAACAGCTCAATGATCAGGCAAATGAGAATGATTAGTAAACACATTCTCTTACATGAAAATGGAAATATGTAAAATAAACTATAGGTGCATTTTATACACATTTGGTTGGTTTTCTGCAATGGATTCTGCCTTTTTAGCTATTTTTTAAAGTTACTACTTTAAAATTAAAATTCTTAGGTTGACTTACTGATCCCTCAATTGCCTTTTCTCATTTTCCTTCCCAAAAGAAAACAAAAATACAAAGCTTTTTGCTCAACTTTAGAGCCATCACTGAAGGAAATTACAAGGGAAACTGAGAGAATGTGTACACCTGCTTATATGCAGGTGTATTAGGGTTCCCACAAGAAACAGAACCAATACACACACTGCCTCTCCATAGATAGATAGATGATAGATAGATAGATACAGATATAGATCTATATATAGTGAGAGATATAGATGGATCGGCCAAAAAGTTCGTTCGGGGTTTTCATAACACCCTACTAAAAACCCGAACGAACTTTTTGGCCAAACCTAAATATCTGTGTGTGTGTGTGTGTGTGTGTGTGTGTGTGTGTATACACATAGACATTTATTATAGGAAATGGTTTACATGATTATTGAGGACAAGAAGTCCCACAATCTGCATTCCGCAAACTGAAGAACCAGGAGAGCTGGTGGTATAATTCATTCTGAGTCCAAACGCCCAAGAACCAGGACTTCTGATGTCCAAGGGCGAGAAAAGATAGGCATCCCAGCTCAAGAAGAGACAGAATTCATTCTTCTTTCGCCTTTCTTTTCTATCCGGGCCCTCAAAGAACTGGATGAGGCTCACTCACACTCAGGAGGGCCGATCTCCTTACTCAGTCTACTGAATCCAATGCTAATTTCTTCCAGAAACACCCTCAAAGACATACCCAGAAATAACGTTTTACCAGCTATCTGGGCACCCCGTAGCCCAGCCAAGTTTACATATAGGATTAACCATCGCAGCAGGGAACTAATCTAAGTACTTTACGTATATGATCTCTATTTTTTTTTTTTTTTTTTTTTTGCGGTACGCGGGCCTCTCACTGCTGTGGCCTCTCCCGTTGCGGAGCACAGGCTCCGGACGCGCAGGCTCAGCGGCCACGGCCCACGGGCCCAGCCGCTCCGCGGCATGTGGGATCTTCCCGGAGCGGGGCACGAACCCGTGTCCCCTGCATCAGCAGGCGGACTCTCAACCACTGCGCCACCAGGGAAGCCCATATATGATCTCTTTTAACCGTTAATACAGTATAAATGTGTCTTTATAAAGGTAAACAGTGTTGTTAGTAACGTTAAGTATTTACCCCTCCCCCACCCGTCTGAAAGGTTTAAAAGCAGATCTTCAGAAATTCCCCTTCCCATTGAATAGATTGAAAGTTGGGGTCTATTCTGAGCTCTCTCTAAGTCGTCCACTGGCAGCTGCCTGTGTGCAGCCCATGTTCCTCCCAGTTACACCCACACCTCCGAGGACTCATCTCTTCTCTGTGCCATCTTGGGGAACATGAAGCTGATTCTGGAGAGCCGTGGATTCTGAGTCTGAATTTAATCACACAATTCAGGAGTGCAATAAAGGTAATTTTATATTTTCTATAACTCAACGGGCTTTCTAGTATGAGCATCCATTCTACAGGGTGAAGGAAAATTAATCTCAGATGATTTAAGTTTCCCCCATTCCTGTAGGACTAGTGTTCCCCTGAAGGGATTAGGGGTTGCCATCTGATCTAAGCCATTAACAATACACCCTGATATCTGATGAGATCTTTTGCTTCTAGTGGTAATCTGCAATCTGCTAAGGAAGCCAGCAGTCATTAATTTTGCACAATAGTCATAATTTTTGCCTCTCTGTTTGACTCTCATTGAGCCAAACTGTATTGTCCTCTCTAGTGCATGTGATCATTCTGTCGCCTCTCCATCATGATGGAGACATGAGAAATTCCTGGCGACACCTATGGTACTTCACCACTTCCAGGCTGTTCCAGGTGCCATCAGAATTGTCCTACTGCCCTTGATCATGAAGGGCATGGGGTAGTTCTCCAAGGGTCCTACAACCTGTCATCTCATCTTGCAAAATTTTCTGTTTGGAATCTGTTCTGGGCTTCCTTGAAATTTAAAAAGAAAAGGAGTTAAAGGTCTCTCTGAATTCAGACTCCGCCGAATCCATGTGGGATTTTTGTATCCATTCTCTTTCCCATGATGATGCATTTGAAGTCAGGGTTCAGGGCTCCAGCCAGCATCTTAGCTCTTTCTTCTTCCTCTCTGAGCCTCTAATCCCCCACATAGGGAGGGGTTAGAAGTGAGAAACTCTGCTCACACCTCACTTGAATTCTCCTGAATCTTTGTTTTCTGTGGAGATGAAAACTTTGTTTCTCACAGAGGCTCTATACCATCAAAGTCCAAAAGCGAAGAAAATACTTCTCATTTTCCCCCCATTCTCCTGGAATGTTCTACACTTGACACAAAGAGCGTGGAAGTCTCTATCTACTGACTGAAATGTGTTAAGAAACAAGAGAGGAATGTGGGAGCAACATGACAACTATTGGGCAAAAGAAAATATGATAATGTGAATCTGTTTGCATGCCAAAATATTATCATGTGGCACAGGGGCAAGTTGAGGAAATGAATGAGGGATAATAACTCTTATGTTAACCCCATCTCTGTAATTTTCAAACCATACAGACATATATGAGTTTACCTGATTGTGTAAAAAGGTTGAAGGTAATTAAAGAATAAATAAAATTGTGTATCTAATATGACATTTCCTTCTTCTTAAGAAGTTAAACACTTCGATGAAGTGTTTAACCCTTCGATGAAGGGTCTCTTCCAATGTGTCTTCACTTTGTTCCTTTTGTCTTACAAATCATTATATACATTTCTGGGGTCCCTAAACCTACCTACATGGGTATTTCTGCCAGGGTCCATTTGTTAACTAAACAATCACTAATTTGGGTTCATTAGTTCAGACTAATGTCAGGTGCAGGAGGTTTTAAGGTGATCCACCATAAATCAGCCTGGGGTAGCTTTTGTCCCTCTTTTTCTGCAACACCATCTAGGCCTCAGAGTCTAGGAGAGTTTCATGTATACCTGTTAACTCTGTTAATGAGTACTGCTCAGAAAACTACAGGGATACTGGAGCTAAGATTCAAAGTTATTATTTTGTGGGTCTATATATGTTACCAATCAAGATGCAGTTACGGAGGTAAGTTGGGTGGGAGGGTGGGAAAGGAGAGAGAAGCTGTTGTTAGAAGTTGGTTTCTCCAATATGGGGACTGAGATTAGTTTGTATAATATTAAAAGGAGTGAGAAAGACTACAGTTGGAACTTTGTCAGCACTTTTTTGCAAAAATAACTTAGAAACATGAAAACTTTAATAAAGCATAACTCAAGCAGGCCTGTACAGCTTAGAATTAACAGAGAAATTAGGTAGAATAATGGATACTGCTCTTTCTAATCATCTACCTCCATTTAGTAATTCAACAAATATGAGTCAGTCATAGCCAATGTTTAGGAAGTCTTCTGGAACTCAGGGTTCAATACTGATCAAAACAGGCATTCTTTTCTCTCATTTTCAATCTTTATGTCCACTAAATCTGCTTAATCTTGTAATTCTGCCATTTGTTCAATAAGTTCCAATAATATCAAATGATGGCCTCTTACTTTCTAGTTGCCGTTTACTTTTACCTCCACTTAAAATGCCCTCTCCTAACACTCAGACACACAAGTCATATCCAATGTTTAATAAACTTTTTAAATAAACGAGTTCTTCATGCATGACATGAAAGGAGATATTTCTAACTACACAAAAGATTGTTTTCCAAATTTAATTGTTTGATGACTTCCCAAGCTTACACTTAAATAGTAAAGAATCTTTTTTAAGTTGGTACATAGTAAAGATTCAATTAAATAACTGAGTGAAGTCTAACATTATTATATTTTAATTAAGACAAGACCTAGAGTCAAATTATGTGGGATTTTAAGTTTTACATAGACACAGTTAAATATAAGTGGATACTTGATAAAGAGTTGTGTTTGATCTTCTGCTTTACCACTTTGGGAACACTGAGTGCCACTTAATGAACATGGAGACAGATATAATGGAAAGAAGCAAGGTAAGATAACATCATAAAAACTTCCCTGAATTGGAAAATGTCTTACAGAATATAGCAGAACACGTTCACTGGATTTAATACATTTTATCTCTGGGCTTTTTCAAAGTCACATGAAAAACCAAATAGTAGTTCCAGTATTTTGTATTCTATTCTGTTACTTTCAGAGAAAATGAGCAAGGATGCTCGAAGGACATTTTTTGCATACTTTATAATGTAATTATAGCCTATTTAAAGAAAAATATCTCTGTAAATATACTATTATTGTATTGTAAACAGTTATTGTTATTAGCTAAATTAAAATGCCAACATGATATTCTTTCTGAAGCTACTCTGAATGGAAGCGGTGAATTTTAGGAAATATCATATGTAATGTACAGAGTTTGTTTATTCTCATGAGAATTTTATCTCTAGTTTTCAGTCTCTCAAGGCTTGAATAATTAGTATAAATAGATAGCTTTCATATTGAGGAGCTTTGGAACCAAACAGTTTTTGAAGTTTTTTGTTACTGGTGATAAGAGGAAAAGTACATTTCTTCTGCTGCTTTTTAATGAGACATTTAAATTTCTTTTTTTGAAAAGGAGAGTATAGTAATGTGTGCTTATACAGACAAAGGCATATTATTTTAGGGAACACATGAAGAAAGAAAAGATATTTATTGTATTTGTATTAATTCAAAAACTTTAAAAGAATATTTATAAAAATGAAAAATTTGGGCTTCCCTGGTGGCGCAGTGGTTGAGAGTCCGCCTGCCAATGCAAGGGACACGGGTTCATGCCCCGGTCCAGGAAGATCCCACATGCCGCAGAGCGGCTGGGCCCGTGAGTCATGGCCGCTGAGCCTGTGCGTCCGGAGCCTGTGCTCCGCGGCGGGAGAGGCCACAGCAGCAAGAGGCCCGCATACCACAAAAAAAAAAAAGAGCAATTTGAAAGTTGAAGTTATGGAATTTTCTATGTTGACTATTTTTCCAATTAAGCAGTGCATTGCTCTCCAAATCTTATGGGGATTAAAACGGCATGGGAAAATATGCTAAAATATTCCTACCTTGCTTCTTTATTTTCTCTTCTTCATCTTTCTTCTCTAATCTCCATAGTCTCTTTCCTGTTCCATTCTATTGTTTTCTCCTCATCTTTCCTTTTGTGTTACATTTCAACTCCATATGAAAAAGGCGTTTTAAAAACAGAGTAGTCACACGGAGGTCAGCCCTACTTCTCAGTGTAGAGGGAAAAACTTACAAAACAATGAATCCAAATGTACCTATCAAGGAAATGTTATGGACACATCTTCACCCCATGACTCCACCTAATGGCAAGAAACAGGTAGGCATGCCTCCCAACAGAGAACCTCCTTGTGCTTTGCGGACTCTGGTGGTGACCCCTGTGGCCACAACTCTTCCATTGTATTATCCTGCATTTCTCAGTGCTTGACTGGGACATCGGACAAAATCTTCATGCCAGGGTCTCTCTGCCATGGCCCCGTTTTCTGTCTCCACTATATTATATCTTATTTACTTCCACAATAGTCCTCTCTTCCACTCAACCACCTCACTTCTCTGTCGGTGGCATTAAATTGGTACCACTGGGGAAAAGAAATTAATTCTGGTTGGCCATGATGTCTAAGACCTCTCGTGAGTATGGTACAGAGCCAAACTGCTAACGTTCATTGTTAATGCTTTGCTTTTCTGTTGTACATTAAACTTCTTTAAAAGAAAATCTGACAATGACTAAAGCTCACTTAAATAGGGTTAAGTATTTAAAAGTGAACCAAATTATAGGGGAAAATAGAATTCGAAAAAGAAATATGTATCACATCATATTTTGGTATTTCAAGAAGCTCTTGGAATCTTGTTTAAAGTCTATCCATTTTAATGTGTCAGAGGGAAATAAAAGCATAATGGAAATTTTGTTTTTCCTTTGGCCTATAAGAAGCAAGGAGACTGAAAGAACAAAGATAAGAACAAAAGAAAATAATCTAGGCATAGCCACAGAGCAATGACAAATTCCTCCTAAATCAGAGAAGACAAGAAAATTTAAAAGATTGATAACTCTCAATGTAGTATGAATCATATTTTCCATCTATCAGTGCTGGACCTATCTATCTATATTGTTACTAGAGGAAGTATCATTTTTTTGTCAAGCTGTTGCTCTTAGAAACAAGTCATCCTGATATTTTCTTTGATTATAACTAAAGAGCAATATCCATTCTTGTTACGTGGGGTAAAGTATAATTTAAAGCTCATTAGAAGTGTAGCAGGTGTTCACGTATAAAGTGCAAAAAAAAAAAAATTGAGGAAAGAATTTCTCTATGGCTGAGCTGTCAGTGCTCTAAAAGCCTAATTTATTTTGCATAACCTTTTAGCAAACAGACATGATTATAATAGAGAAAAGAGAAATAGAAACAATATATGCAAGAAACTAAAGGGACTTAGCCTTTTGATTTGACCTTGATTCCCAGCCTTTGAAAATATTACAGTCTTTTAACAATTGCAGCTTTGACATATAACACATTTTTCTTCCCAGGAAAAAGGAGTTCTTCAGACATTTTCTTAGCATAAAAGCTGCTCTAAAGTAGAAAATGAGTAGGTGCATAAACTGAAACAGAGTCAGTTTATATTCATTGCAAAGCAGGGAAGGGAATGATGTTCAATCATCCAGTCTTTTGATGGGTTTGTTTTTCATGTGGAAGGCTTCTATTCTGCAGAGAGGAAATTTGAACTCAAAATTCAACAGTGAGTAAAAGTCTTCTAGCAAGTGGATGTATTTCTCAATACCTTCCATTGTTGGCTCATATTAGCCAAAGGGTTAAGAAAAAGACCCAAGTACATCCGATCTAAACACAGAACTGAAACTAAAAGTTATAATTGTTAACACACTGATACTATTTGAGTTGTGGATTTGCATCGCCATTTCAACCAGTCACTCTAATGAAAGCTCACGATGGCTGGAGTTAACAGGATTTTTGAATAATTCAAATTATTAATGTTTTTCTCCTTTAAGGAAAAGGAAAGAACTGTATTATTTGAAAAGGCAGGGACATAGAAAGGGAAAGTTGTGGTATTCAGGAAAGAATGGTAAGAAATATGACACAACTTTTTAGTTGTAACAGGTTTTGATATTGCTTACTGAGATTTAATGCTGTCGTTAAAATTAATTTTTGAAATATAAAAAGCCAATATTCAGAGCAATGAAAATAAAAATCTGAAAGTAAAATTCCATACACTTTTAACAAAAGCCAAAGTGGATTGAGGAAGGATGAATGTCAAAATGTGCTGAAGACCTCAGGGTGCCCAATATGTGGAGGCGAAGGGGACGGTCAGGGATACTGACCGTCTTATATTTTTGTTTCCTAGACAAGGAATTTACATTTAAATACAATTGTTTAAATTAATAATAATAGGCATTTGCTTCCTTTTTCCACTAATGTCATTGGGGAAACTGGTGTATCAAAGAATATGAAGTAGCTATCACATATGTGTCTAAGAGTTTAGTGCAGAGGTTCTAAAAAAGTATTTTGTTTGGCTAGAATACAAGGTTTCTTAAGGGAGCCAATAATTTATCTAAAAATAGGGATTTCAATACCATTGAACAATTAGATCTTGTCATGCTGGGGCTGCAGGCCAAACTTGGTTGTAGTCAACAGTTCAACAGAGTGGACAAGCAATTGCCCCTCTCCCTCCAACCCATTAGAAATGATCAATGCCTTCCTAGGTTGCCACAATGCCCCTTCTAAACAATCCCACCTCTTATCTTCAGAGAGCTTTGTGGCTTTCTTTCACTGGCTTATGCTTAGTGTATGTTTGAAATTTTCACTTGTAACAGAGCACAAGTGGTTTTATTTATTATTAATAAAATCACAATCTGTGTCATTCATGCTTTCCCATTTTTTTTGCACATAGAAGTTACTAAGTAGATATTTGCAGAACTGAATTGAACTTTTTAGTTATGGCATGGTGAAAACAATATTTCAAATACTGCTCCATCCTGGGGCATCTAGGTTTGAAATTTTTAAAGATGATATATTTAGGATCATTTGATTTTAGTCAATTTGCACTGCTGTGGCAATTCTTACATTTAATTCTAAGGGAACTTAAACCTTTTTTCCTGTTGTGGAATAAATATAACCTGTACTTAAAAATTGCAAACCATGAAATTAACTCTCTGCAGCAGATATTTATAGTCTGCATTTATCAGAAGGTAATCTAACATGGAGAGTTCCTCTTTTTTGAAAACCAATGCCAAGAACGCTCACTTGTGTCAAGTTAGCATTTGTGTTGGAAACCATGCTTTACTTTCCGTAACATAATATAATCACGGTGTTACCCTTCCATGGGTCCTCGATAGTAGTTCCCTAGAAGAGGCTGTTAGAAGTCTGCACTGTGAGTATTCCAGTTAAGTAAAATATGCCCTCTAAAAATAATCTGCAAAATAGCAATTTGGGTTTGGAGGTTAGAGACAAAGCTCTCACAGAGGATTCATAATTCCAATTGCTCGATAATGACGTTATAGAGAGTCAGGCCTTCAAAACTGTCAAAAGTTTATTGAAAACCTTTATCATAATTGAAGCAGGGATGATAATATTTTATTATGCTATATTTTGGGCCATAGGAATTATAGTGTACTTCTCTTGAGGGCCATCTCTTTTATTTAAGATAGCATAAAAAAACCTTCATCATAAGAGTACTAGTAAGTAGGCTAACTTATATAAAATACATCAATGTGTCCCCAAACTATCATTATAAGTAAAGGGTCTCCTTGGATTTTATACGGGAGGCATATTTAATTATTTACCAGTAGTAGTTTGCACTAGATTTACTCTGTTTCTGTTACCCAGTTTCTAAAAATACTTTTTTTCCCCTTAGTCTATTAGTAGTACATGCTCATTAAATAAATTTTCTAAATACAAATGATAATGTCTATACCCCTGAATACATGGTTTAGGGGACCAGGAAATCATAGCAATATACAAATTCAAGGTTTTGTAGTAGGCAAAATGGCCCCAGAATAGAAAAGTAAAAGCAATCTCTATGGACTCCAGCACTTAAATATAGTATCACAGGGAAATCAAAAATAAAAAGAAGAAAATAAAAGGAGTACAAACCTCCCAGGTAAAAGGAAATATAATATCTTTTTACTGTTATCAAAACTCTTATAATAGAATAAAATAATGGATTTAGGTAATGACCTTCAACAGCTAGTAAAATCATTCAGCAAAATTTTGATGATGGGGCTTCCCTGGTGGCACAGTGGTTGAGAGTCCACCTGCCAATGCAGGGGACACGGGTTCGTGCCCCAGTCCAGGAGGATCCCACATGCCACGGAGCGGCTGGGCCCGTGAGCCATGGCCACTGAGCCTGCGCGTCTGGAGCCTGTGCTCCGCAACAGGAGAGGCCCCAACAGTGAGAGGCCCGCGTACCGCAAAAAAAAAAAAATTTTTGATGATGGACTTTCTAATAATGAATAGACTGACATCATGACTGACCCTAATATCACAATAAAATGAAATGTTACCAGAGGAAGGCAAGTACAGAACAACATGATAAAATGAGAACTTGGATGCCATTGTCATGCGTGAGGAGAGGATGTCCAACCTGTACCCCTAAAGTCAATATAAGAACAAATATTTGGGGGTGGGGTGGAGGCATGGGTGATAAAAGCAAAGGTAGAGTTGCCTTCTTGCCAGGTGGTAGCTCAGGGCTCTGCAAGCCTCATTGGGAAGCCCTTTGTCTCGTATGGAACATGAAGCATAGACCACTTCATCTATTTGTTTAAATTAATCATCAATTTCTCAAACAAATAAACTACAGTCTAGCTTTGGCTAATGTTTGCTTAATTCATTTAGATGAAAAAAAGTTTGTGCAAGGGAGGAAACTTTACTCAAAATTGTTAAGTAATTCTAAGGATATTAAAGGAAAAAATATCCACAAGTATATTAACTGAAACAACAGTACATCAAAGAAGTCAGTTCATAGGCTTCTGGTATGTGGTACCTTTTCAGGTCTCTTTGCTTCTTAAATATTTATCATCACCCCTGGCACTTTAATTTTCAATTTATCCTCTAAACTACAATTCACTTCATCTCCTTTATCTCCAAATCTGAACTTTACAGTCCATAATTCTCTTCTGATTCAAGTTCTTCCTCTAAATTAGTTTCCTTGGTGTTTGCTACAGCCTAAAGAAGTCCTCCATACCATTCACCCTCAAGATAGAGAAGCTGAAGTGCAATTTGGGATTTTCTTTTATTTTTTTTCCCCCTATGAGCAAGCTTTCACCCTAACAGAAGACTCAAGGTGTCAAGAAATGTCCTTCTTTTTCTGACTTCTCCCAGAGTTGTACTTAATTCTTCGCTCTGTACTCTAGTTTCCTACTCTCAGCTTTACTCTTTCAAAACAGAAAGTTCCTACTCTGGAGATGACCCAAACTTTTTTCCGTATCTGGAAAGTGTATGGAGTCATTGCTTAGCACTCATGTCTTGCCCCATGGAGTTTTGGCTGTAACATTGCTACTAATAATGGTCATGGAAATAATATATTGCGTGTGGAACACTGTGCAGAGAAGTCCACACCTAATTCACCCTCCCAGCAATCTCATGAGCCAGGCTCCATGACTAACTCAATTTTATAGATGAGGAACTGGAATTTAGGGTAGTTGAGTAAATTCCTCAAGACGGCACAGATAATAAGTAGGGCACTCAGGATTTGATCCCACACCAACCTGGCTCAATTTCACGTTTGCAGGTTCCTCTGCTTCCCCCCCCCAACTCCTTATACAGGCCACCGAAGACACTAATTGTTTATTCTAAACACTGCAAATAGCGTTTTGTGTGCTGAAGGCTAATTATCCTGAAAAAGGCATATGCAAACCTAGATCTGGAAATGTACACCTAGAGTCCAAATTCCACTTATCCCTGAGCGTGCCATCTGGGCTTGGCTTGCCCGACATGCTCTTATGCATTCTTAGTTTATAGCCTGCTATCATACTCTCCATGGGAAGCTATCATACTGATCCCCAAAGCAAATGGATTAGGGGCCCAGTGTATCCGTTGGAATACCCAGATTAATCAAATTAAAGCAATCGGAGTAGGTTTCTTCTGCTTTCTCTACAGCCAGCTGAGAAAAGTGCACTTCAGCACTGATGATCGAAGTTAAGTATCCTATTCATCCTGTTCTCAGGCAATCCCATTCTAACATAAATAACATCACTGCTCTCTGCTGATGGCCTCGACCATCTTTACTAAATGACCTTAAATGGTACAGCCTTGGAAATTAACTATTTGGATACCACATAAGCCAGAAAAAGCACATACTTCTAATTTCAGGTCAGTTCCTGAGCACAATGAAATGAATAACTGTGCATTCTGACGCTATTATCACACCAGCTCAGTTCCTCAGATCTTTTCCGACTTCCCACAAAAATACTTGAAAAGGAAAAAAAAAAAATCACAAGAGTAAAAAAAGAGTGAGAGAGCAAGAAAAATCACTAAACATAGTTTTAACATTACCATATGAAAGAGTTTATATCCAAATTTTATTCTGAATGTATCTCCATGAGTGTTTCCCATGTTATTGCCTATTCTTAGGAAATATTTTAATGAATGCATGATTTTCCACCAAGAATAAAGATTGCAGTTTACTCAACTCTTTCTTTATTGCTTAGTATTTAGGTTGTTATTAATTTTTGCTGGAATCGCTATATCGTTATGCAATAAATAGATTTCATTTATAAAACCACTTCTGTGTTTACAATCAGATTTCCAATTCAAAAATAACTAAGTCAGTGGATACCAACATTTTAAAGACATCACCTATTTAAAAGATTCTTGGTGCTAACTAAGGATGTTATTTTTCCCTAGTTACAAAAATAGACATTTTTAATGACTCAGGCCATTCAAAATGAGACAGAAGTACAAAGTTATTACCCAAAGTCCTTGGCAATAAAACAGTGATGAAAATGTTATGTGCACACGTCTGTGGGACAACACTTCCCACGCTTCAGATTCTGAGAAAAAACTGAGTTTACATTCTTCATCCACATTTATTTTCATGCTTACTTAGACAAGTTACTTACTGTCTTTAATTTTTTCTAATATTTGAAATGTGAATAATAATGGTTCTGTCTCACAGTTGTGTTTTCAGTAGTAAATGGTGTAACGATTTAAAGGGCACAGCAAAACGTCTGGTACATCAAGAGGCCTCATTAAATGTAAGCGATTTCTACCTTAGCAGAGCCCTGTGGCGTAGTCTCAAGGGAATGTGCTCTGGAGGCAAGTTGCCTTGAGTTTGATTCCTGATCTACCCTGTACCAGCTGTGCGATCTTCAGCCAGTTACTTGAGCTCTCTGTAACTCTGTTTCTTCAGATGGAAAAACTGGAATAACCATAGCATTTCCATCTAAGAGTTCTTGTCTGTATTACATGAGATTGTAAGTCTCTAGGAGGAAGTCTGGCTTATAGTAAACACTGAATAAATATTATTACTTATTAGAAATTACCAGTAGCATAACATAATTTTCTACTCTGTTTTTGATTGGTAGCTTCCTCATTAACATAAAATAGATTGGTAAGCAGTAGTCACAAAGAAAACAACTTTTAATTAATTTTTAAAAGATTATTTCCTTTTCACTACACCCTACCCAGGCAAAATGCTGCTGTAAGTCCATACTGTTGTATATGGATAAAACAAAGCCACTATTATGCAACAGAGTGGCCTGTATCTGCAGGCAAGTAAGAATTGTTGAATATGATTTGGGGACTCCACTATTAAAATACAATTTTAAATGACAACATTGATGTCAGAGCCTTAAGGAAGACATATTTTAATGTAATAGAATGATTTAAGATAAATTAACAAGTAGTTCTATTTTTTCATGTTAAATTCAGCTTTTCCCCCCCAACTCCTTTCACCCAATTAACTGTGCTCTCGAGGTTAAATGGCTCTGTGATTTTCAGGATTTTGTGGATTAAGTTAAATATCCTTTATACACACACACAGACACACACACATATATTTGTATATATATATTTAATGTATCTGTGTTTAATGTATGTATAATTTTATTTTTTTGGATGTAAAATAAAATGACATTTCTATTTCATTAAAAGCATTTCAGGGGCTTCCCTGGTGGCACTGTGGTTGGGAGTCCGCCTGCCAATGCAGGGGACATGGGTTCGAGACCTGGTCCGGGAGCATCCCACATGCTGCGGAGCAACTGGGCCCATGCGCCACAACTACTGAGCCTGCATGCCACAACTACTGAAGCCCAGGCGCCTAGAGCCTGTGCTCCGCAACGAGAAGACACCGCAATGAGAAGCCCTCTCACTGCAATGAAGAGTAGCCCCCACTCACGGCAACTAGAGAAAAGCCCACGTGCAGCAACGAAGGCCCAACGCAGCCAAAAATAACAAATAAATAAAATAAATTAAAAAAAAAGCATTTCAGGCATTAGTAAAAATTATTTATTTATTTATCATTTATTTTGGAGACCTGGACCTTCTCCAGCAAAACTAAAAACACCATGTGTTTGATTATTGCAAACGTTCTGGTTACAGAAGTCCAGAAATATCACTGATTTTTATGTAGCTGGAGTTCTTGTTATTACTTAACTCAAAAGAAAATCTCAAGTGTACCTCTTTAAAAATAAATTTGTTGTAAGAAATGATTCATCTCTGGAATATGAAAGGTAAATTAAGGGCAGGAAACCATGCTAAAATAAATTCTGTTTCCATTTAAATAAATAATTTAGATAAGCCATTCTTTCTCAGAACTTTAAGTTTGGATTTCAAATGCATCTTAATTCCAAAAATGCCTATATTTTTTACTAATTACACCTTTTCCCACATGCCTTTTCTGCAAAGATAAACTTCATATTCTTTTTCCTAATTCAGGTTCTCAGTTTGGTCCAACTCAACTTGCTACTAGTGAAAATTCAATTTCCTTTATGTATTAGGGTCTCCTCCCCATCTCAGGATCAGATGAAAATTTGGAGGGTTTATGTATTGCCAAAGCATAGTAGTAGACCCAAGCCCTCTTGCATTGTGGTCCACATCCATGTTGCTCCTTCTTCTACGCGGTGGAGTCCACCTAGTGGAGTCCTTTTCTATCTGGGGCCCGCAGGCGCCCTGGATGAGCTGAGAGGCCCTCACAACAGGGCTCCTGACAGAGGGGAGACTCCCGCCACAGACTCTTTCAGTTAATTTCTCTGGTTCTTATATGCACAGACATGCTTCAGGCACATAAGCACAACCAGGTGAGCCGGACATCCATTTGCTACTCTGAAACAAATAAGGACACAGAGAAAACAGTCCTAAAACCCACTTACCTCTCGGTCTCCGTAAATTCTATCATTTCGGATTAGCCCTCTGCAACCTCCTGCTCTTAACCACCCTCTCTGCCTTTTCTCTCTAGTGTCTTTATTTTCTAACCCAAGAGAGGCCTCAGGGGGATAGAGTGTCTCTGAAGTGCCTTTTGACGTCTCATTTTCTGCCCTGAAACATGACAGATGTTAAAGGCTGCCTGAAGAAAGTGGACCCCAAATCAGAATCGTAGAGATTGCAGAAGTAAAAATAACTCTCCATTTTGCAAGTCTCCTACAACAGTAAGGACACAGTAAAAATAGTTAATAACTGAATAACTTGTCTTGCCATCTACCTTTTATTTGTCTTAAATCATGTTGTCCTTTAAAAAGAATAGTATAGTAAATAGTACAGATAACGGTAGAACTGTTTCAATATAATGGAGAGAAATAAAGAAAATATAGTCTCTGGATTGACTTGTATGGACAATTTTCTTAATCAATGTTGCTTTCAACAGAAAGATAAAGACAATTCAGAGATGAAGGAAAAAGCTTGCAGCTCAAAAGTGTTTTCTTATCCAGTGTCTGCTGCTTGAAATTGTTTCAACTCTTGAAATTGTTTAAACCTGGGATATAACCATTAACATCCATAGCACAATGACTACACATAAGTGGAGTTTTTTGTCTGTTTTGCTAGTAAATAATAGATACAATCATTTCTCATCCACCTTTTTTGGAAAGTGAGCTCCAATATCCAATAGTGGGTTAAGGGGAACCATGAGTGAAAAAAAAAATGCAGATACAGTTTGCCTGAAAGAGGAGATGTAAAGAGAAGAATAAAATCAAACCAACACCGAATAATCTCACTAAGACAAGCTTCTCCTCCCTCTGGAACCAAAGGCGGCAATTCTTCTCATGAAAACAAATTCTTGACATAAGTAGACAGTCTTCTTTCCAACCATTCTAATTCCAGTATATTATTAGTTACATGCTCGGAAAGCTTTGGGGTAACTACACTTTTGTCATCTCAGAATTTTCTTTCTTGTCTTTTAGAAAATGGAGATTGTAACACTCAAAAATCCCTTTGGGATTTGCAGATGAAAGCATTATATAGCTATTAAGTATTAATAGTATCTATTAGCATAGGACCATTTACAAAAGCTTCTGTAAACATCCCCCAATTTTTTAAAATTCTCTACTACTTAACATGAAAATAAAGAGAAAAACTAGAAATGTTCGGTACAAATGGTAGTTTGTGTAGTTTTGTACTTGAATGCTGGACAGGCTATCAAAAAAAGGAACCTGACAAGAAGGTTTCTTTTAAGATTTATAAAAGAACATGAGCTGCCTTAGAATTTATGAAAACTGTGGCTTACTTTCTGGAGATATTATGTATGATATGTGAGTGTTTTTCTATCAAAAGGTCACCACCCAAATTGGATCCAAAACGTCTTTGACTTCAATGCACTCTTATTTTATCTATACTCTTGATTCAGTTGTCATGTTTTTGTTCTGAAAATGGTATACTTATTTCAAAATTAAAATAGCAGTTTTAACTGCTAATATTATCTCTCTAATTAAATGCAGATTATTTTATGTTTTAGTCATCAGATTTCTAGGTTTATAATTCCTTAATTTTTTCACTGAAATCTTCCTTCAATTTTAAGTGACCAAGCTGTCATTTTACAGCAAAATCAGCAATGAGAAGCCCCAGAGCATCCCAGACTCTGACATCAAGGGAAGATATGAGAAAAAAAAAGATTCCTAAGGTGTGGTAATAACTTTCAGGCAAATGCACTCAGTGCACTTACACAATAAGAGTAAGGTCAATTCTAAGAGCGAGGATAAGATTAAGATGATCATATATGAAATTATAAGGCTTATAAAATAGTGATCTTATTTTTCACTCATCAAAAAATGTATCAAGATGTCTCCAGAATAAAATGCTAACAATCAATAACTGCTCTGTAGTTCAAACAAAGATCTATATTCCATTTGCTCTTCTCAGTATGATCTTGCCTTTAAAATTAAGCATAGGGCGGTTATATTTCTTAGTGATGAATCCAAGACAACAATCCATTTCCTTCCCCTAAATATCATCATCTTTGAAAAATGACCAGACTAAAAACATGGGTTAAAGCCTCAAGGCCACAGGGCTCTGCTACCCAGGCCCAAGCACATTATTCTTGTTTTAGAGACTCCCCCTTAGCCATGGATACACAGCTACCATCCAGTCATCAAGGCTGTCTTAGGAACCGCTTCTCCACAGATACACTCCTTTAAATGCATGCAGCCTCCTGGCCCTTGTTCGTAAACAGTGCGTGCGGAAGTGTCACCGTGGACGAAGACCTGAACTGGCAAAGATGAGGTCAGCCATAATTCAGCTCCACAGCACCGAGAAAATGGCCTCCTGGTCCTCAGTTCCTCAGGTATAAAATGATCAGGCTGTACAAAGATCAGTGGTTCCTCAAATCAGCTATGCTTCCGTATTGCTCGAAAAGCTTCACAAAAATACAGATTCCGGGATGTATCCCATATCACCATTACGGACCACAAGACCCACAAATGTTTTCTATGCACCCACATTTGATAACCAGGAGGCTAGATGATACCCGAAGTATCTTTCCTTTCAAAAATACTGAGTCCAAATATACTAAAGAAATAAGAGAACAGCTATGCTCTCCTAAAAGTATACATCTTTATACGTCATACATTATTCCAACATAATATCGGTTGGCCTATGTATAGTATTTTATTTAATTAATTCTACCACCCTATAGGACAGTGTTTTTTTCATTTGACAATTACGAAACCATGGCCTACCTACCCAGATTCATATGGCTAAGGGTAGCACTGACAGTATTTAATCCCAAGGCTGTCTGACTATAACTCTTTGTTGTTATTACTGTTATTATTACTATTATATTGCACTCTCTGTTTAGTTTGCTATAACACATGATAAGTGAAATTATTGGGGTACAAAATATTGCTGTGTAGGTTACTGAAATGTCACTCTCAAAATGCCTACAACAGAAAAATAAATAAATGTCATAGGGAAGTAAAGGAAATGATGATGAATACAAGAAGGAAGGAAGGAAGGGAGGAAGGACGGAAGGAAGAAAGGAAAAAAGGGTCAAGTTGTTTATTAATACCTATAAAAATCTGATATGATTTGCCTTCCTGAAAATTCAGTTTGACCCAACGTTGTCAATTCTCCCCAAAACATTATTTCATTGTCAATTCATAAAATGTTCCAGAATGTTAAGACAAAATCAAAGAAGGACAATTTAAATAAGGAGTACAACAAAATTCTTCTGCATTCACCATTTGCTGTTTTAGCAAAAGATAAATTAGCCAATTGCAATAAGTGTTAGAAGTATACTTAATGTCCCCTATTTTTTTCAGTAAGGTCAGATGTGGAGAACTGTGATAGGTCCAGGGTTTAAAATGGTGAACAAGGCAGAGCGCTTTCTATCAAGGGACCTAGAATATATAGAGAGTTCGGGGCAAATAAACAAGTAGGTAGTAACAGTATTGCATGGCAGATGCACTGTTAAAGAATAACGTAGAAACAGCCACAGGAAGGATGTAATAAGGAGTCTCACTTAATATTTTGATTCTTGCTGACAGCTTTGAAGGGATGTCCCTCTATCTTTGCTTTCTGCCTCACGTCTGGACAAGCTGAAAGAAAACTCAGGTGCTTCCTACTTTGGTGCCAATGGAAGATGCAAAGTATATAAGACCCTGCATGCACGCTCCCTTAAATTCATGAAGTTTGAGAGCTCTCATACCAGTTCCACACCTTATCCACAATAAAAACCCCAAGCCAGTCTCCCTTTCCTACTCTTTCAAGCCAATTTTAGCCCAGTTTAGAGGGCTTTCCTACCTGTCCCAGAGAAGGCCCTTTGTGTAAGTGATAACTTTTTTATGCCTTCTTAGCATGTGTGCTGTCATCAGTCTCAATATTCAAACAAATTTTGAATAGAGGTCCATTCGATCTTTGTAAGATATCCCTCACAAAGATATGGGAAGGGCTACTTGCCCAAAGCAGGGTATTTAATTTACCACAGGAAAAAAATAAGTGAAAATAATTTAGGGAAGACTAATATTCCAATATTTTCTTTTGTCTGGAAGTTTGTTTCAACAAAAAATAACTTAAGAACAGATATTTGAACACTCCATTTTTTACTAAATACATATACTTATATATTATATACCATATATAATATATATGATATATAGTATATTATATATATAATTATATATATATTAGGAAAAAAGTCTGTAATAGCATTGGACACTACAGAATGAGCCCAACCCACACATTTGGTACAGTGAAGACTTTTGGCTGTAAAGGTTGCAGGTACAAGTAGAGTGAGACTACGCACGGGTCCATTGTGCAGTATTTGCATAGGGCAGCTTGAAAGAGAAAAAAAAAAATGTTTTCTCTCATATACTCCCCTCCAATCAATTGCCCTGCAATCCTGTGAATGGAGAGAAATACAGTTTGTTCAACATTTTAATCTGACGGATCTGAGAAGAGCATGAAGGAAAAGTAGTTACAGAGGATATGAAAATGCTCTAATATTCAGTCCAAAGCAAGTATCTGGTTTATCAAGATTCCAGGCAAATGAAACAAACATTTAAATAACCCATTTTGGAAAACTAAGTCAAAGAATTTTTGCCAAGCAAAGCAGACATTTAAAAGGGATAAATACTTATGAAAGGAAAGTTATGGAGATCAGAACACTTCCAGTGATTTGGTATATGTCATATGTTAAGAACTCCAGAAAGTGACAACAAAGTGGATGAAGGAGAAGCAATAATCCAAGAAGTAACACTAGAAATTTTCACTGAATTAAGGAAGGGACTAGAATATGCATATTAAATGGGACCACTGATTTTCAAAAAGAATTTATGAATGAAAACTCACAACGAAACAAAGTCAGTCAGAATGGCCATCATCAAAAATCTACAAACAATAAATGCTGGAGAGGGTGTGGAGAAAAGGGAACACTCTTACACTGTTGGTGGGAATGTAAATTGGTACAGCCACTATGGAGAACAGTATGGAGGTTCCTTAAAAAACTAAAAACAGAGCTACCATATGATCCAGCAATCCTACTCCTGGGCATATACCTGGAGAAAACCATAATTCGAAAAGATACATGCACCCCAGTGTTCACTGCAGCACTATTTACAATAGCCAGGACATGGAAGCAACCTAAATGTCCATCAACAGAGCAATGGATAAAGAAGATGTGGTACATATATAAAATGGAATATTACTCAGCCATAAAAAAGAACAAAATAATGCCAATTGCAGCAACATGGATGGACCTGGAGATTATCATACTAAGTGAGGTAAGTCAGACAGAGAAAGACAAATATCATATGATATGCAGAATCTTAAAAAATTATACAAATGAACTTATTTACAAGACAGAAACAGACTCACAGACTTAGAGAATGAACTTATGGTTACCGGGGGAAGGGAGGGAGGGATAGTTAGGGAGTCTGGGACTGACATGTGCACTCTGCTATATTTAAAATATATAATCAGCAAGGACCTACTGTATAGCACAGGGAACTGGGTTCAAAATTCTGTAATAACCTAAATGGGAAAAGCATTTCAAAAAGAATAGATACAAGTATATGTATAACTGAACACTTTGCTGTACACCTGAAACTAACACAACATTGTTAATCAACTATACTCCAATATGAAATAAAAATTAAAAAAATAAAGACAGTAGAATAAAAAAAGAATTTCTGAATCAACATTCACAATGAAACAAATTCAGATGAAGAGTTTTATTTCAAAGTTAAATTTTAAATTCTGCAGGTTTCTGGACAGAATTTTTTTAACCACCAGAAAATGGAATAAAAATCACACTGATCGAAACTAAGTGCTGTTACCAAATGTAAAATAGATAGTTAGTGGGAAACAGCTGCATAGCACAGGGAGATCAGCTCGGTGCTTTGTGTTCACCTTGAGGGGAGGGATAGGGAGGGTAGGAGGGAGACGCAGAGGGAGGAGATATGGGGATGTATGTATATGTATAGCTGATTCACTTTGTTATACAGCAGAAACTAGCACACCATTGTAAAGCAATTATACTCCAATAAAGATGTTAAAAAAAAAAAACAACTAAGTGCTAAAAGATGTATATGTTTGAAATAGAAAAGGATCATGGTTCTAGAAATCTCCATCAGCCAAACTACCATTCAATTACATGGTTATCTTCAGACTCAAAACTCTAAAAATATATGCTGAGCATATAACCCTCTGAAAACAATTACTTGTAGAAGTAGCTAAGACAGACAGGGAAAAATGATCAGAAGTAAAGATTTTAAGATTGGGGACCTCAAGGTACCAAAGAAATATTTAGAAGCTAGGAAGCTGCAAATTAATAGTAGGTCTAAATAATCATTAAAGTAATATTTTGCACAAAGATAAAGCCATAGCTATAATTTTACTCTACATGGTGTGTGTGTGTAACTAGTGATATATTAGAAATAGGATATAAGCTTTCCAAATCACAAGAGGAAGAAAGAAATCAACAGAAGTGCACTTTTTAATAAATATTTGTAAACAAATGAAGCACTTTCTTTTTCAAAAAGCCAGAAAAATAAAATAATCTCCAAAGCATTTGTTGAATTAATAAGGAAATACATAATAAATTCAACTGAATATTTGATAAAGTAGATGTCTAAAAATGTATGAGTTAACAAAGTAACTAAGGAAGAGTAGAAATTATGATTAGGACAATAGCCTTGGAGAAAATCCTGAAAGTGTTTTCAACTACATCTAAAGAATAATGGATACAAAGTCTTAATGGCAAAAATCTATGAAATCTTTAAGGAATAGATTAAAATGTTACTAAGATCTATAAGAGTTCTCATTTCTTAAAAGTTAGAATAGCCTTAGCAGTTATAGAAATGAATTAGAGCTGCATGAATGAGGTGATAGTTTTTGTGTATGTGTATAGATTTGTTTTTGTTTTCCAGGTTTTTTTTAGAATAGGAAATGATATGCTAATGTTAACTGATCCAGTGTATTTGTCCCCAATGCCACACCCATTACCTGCCTTTTATATTAGCTCCCCAGAACCTGTACTTGTCAAGGCCACTAAAATTAACAAATATTTTATAGTTACTAATATAAGGAAACAAAGCAGGCACCACTTTAAGAGGAGAAAATAACACTGGGAAATGCCAGCAGCTTCCAAAAGCAGAACATGAACAAGGTTGAAAGATCAAAAGAGGGCTTCCCTGGTGGCACAGTGGTTAAGAATCCGCCTGCCAATGCAGGGGACACAGGTTTGAGCCCTGGTCCAGGAAGATCCCACATGCTACTGGGCCCGTGCACTACAACTACTGAGCCTGTGCTCTACAGCCCACGTGCTACAACTGCTGAAGCCCGCGTGCTACAACAGCTGAGCCTACGTGTGCTTAGAGCCCATACTCCGCAACAAGAGAGACCACCGTAATGAGAAGCGCGTGCACCGCAACAAGAGTAGCCCCTGCTCACCACAACTAGAGAAAGCCCACACGCAGCAACGAAGACCCAACGCAGCCAAAAATAAATAAATAAAACAAATAAATTTATTAAAAAGAAAAATCAAAAGAAACTACCACAAAGTTAACGAAGACAGTTACTTGAAAAGTTGATAGTGAATGGTAGGTATGGAATTGCAGACACGGATGCTGAATTCCACACCCCAGTCCCCTCCACCTACCTGCTCCATCTTGCAAAACTTCCTAAACGTTTCTAGTTTTTGAAACTTTTCTGTTTCCTAGAGCTGTCAGGGAGCTATTTTTATTTGAATATTACTTTTAATCATATCAATATAATATTTTGGAAGGAGAGGTATACAAATGGATTCAGTTTGAGCAGAAAGCCAAAAAACAACTTTATGTGTGTCTATAACTTGAATAGCAGAAGAGAAAGTTTTAATAGTCTTTAAGAGACAGATATCTTAAATTTTAAGAGAGAACCCATTTTTAAAAAACTGGAATTTTAATTTTAATAGATTTCTTAAGGTTTCCCCCTTACTCATTATATGTCATTTTACTAATTTAATTAAAAAATTATTAACATTATGGGAATATTGCCACAATCTGTATGTTCAAGGAAATCCATACTATCTTCTTCCAGTTTTATCATGAACATTAACCTGAAAACAGCTGAACATAAAGCTTAGTATATTTCTTAAAATGTGCCTTTCATTTATGGGGATTTCTTCAGAAGTTATTCCTATTAAAGCTATTAGTAAGTTTGCAGGTCTATAAAGAAGTCTATTGAGCTGATTTCACAGGTATCATTGAGTAAAAATAAAACACATATATATACATAGTCACAAAAATAACAGCAAAACAAAACTTGGACTAACCTGCTTTTTTTAAGGAAACTGATAACTTCGTAAGAGATTAGTCAGTCCTTACACTGATTTATTTATTACTGATAAGAGGAAACTGCCCAAGAGATAACTTTTGTTTGTACAATTTGCATTTTGCCACTTTTTGGAAAAAGAACAAGCATTTGCCAATACAGGCATACCTTGAAGATACTGCAGGTTTGGTTCCAGAACAACACAATAAAGTCAATATCAAAATAAAGTGAGTCACACAAGTTTTTCAGTTTCTTAGTGAATATAAAAGTTATGTTCACACTATAATGTAGTTTATTAGCAGTAGCATTATGTCTAAAAAATAATGTACATACGTTAATTTAAAAATACTTCATTGCTAAAAAATGCCAAAACAATTTCAATAGTAACATCAAGGATCACTGATTGCAGATCACCATGACAAATACAATAATAATGAAAAAGTCTGAAATATTGCGAGAATTATCGAAATTTGACATAGCGTGAGCAAATGCTGTTAGAAAAAATGGTGCGGATAGACTTGCTTGATGAAGGGTTGTCACAAACCTTCAATTTGTAAAAAAACGCAATATTTGTGAAGCACCATAAAGCCAAGAGCAATAAAACAAAATATACCTGTATATTAAAATCTTCATTTTTCTCTCTTATGGGAATGAAGTGAAAGTGTCCAAAGAAGAGTAAAAAATGAAAATTTTAATACTGAAGCAAGTTTTTATATGTCTGCATACCAAATAAGTAATTTTATAGGTTACAAAGTTCCCCAAATATAAAACTATAAAAGTAAACAACTAAGAAGTAATAGTTCACAGAGAGGGTTTCAATATTTATTTTCTTAAACCAGCTATTACTACCCTGAAGAGAACCAGTCTAAATCTATGAGAGTGTTTCTAATTGCTGTATTTTAGATATGTGAGTATATTCATTCATCATTAACCCTAGATAATACCATAATTGAATTTTTTCTCCCTTTACTATTTAAAATATTCAATAATGGTAACTAAAAATACCTTTGAACTTCTAACATTAGGGTACACAGTATTTCATTTGAATGTTATCATATACCTTTTATTTCATACACCACTCATTCCTATGAAAGGCAGAGTATCCACCTGTCACACAGAAGAAGAATTTTATATCTAGGTTTCTAGCTATATTTGATGTAGTGAAGTATGTAATTTTTAAGAGAACCACAGTACAAATGAGATTTTTAATAGTATTGGACTATTTTGATTCTTCATATTTACATAAACAGTATTATCAGTTCATGTATTTCTCTTAAACTTTACACTTATTCACAAATACATGTGCTTCATAGATAGTTTATACTTAAAAGTCCAAAATTGATGTATTATGTGAACCCTACTTATCATATTGCATTGCATTTCTGATCTCCATTATTCTTCCTGAGTACCCAGGTTAGAATCTCCTAATGCTTGACTCTTCTCCCCTTTCAGTCCCACACCCAATCTGTTATTAAATCCTTTCTCTCTCTCTCTCTCTCTCTCTCTCTCCCTCTCTCTCTCTCTCTCTCTCTCTCTATATATATATATATATAAACTATACATATATAAACTATATATATATAGTTTTCAGATATTTTATCTCCTTATTATAATTGGCAATATTTTTTATAACTGGATTATTACAATAGTATCTCAATGATCTCACCTTCCATCTCCTCATGCTAGTTCACCATTCTGTGTCTTTATTACTTGCCTGCTTAAAACAAATGTAACTCAGTTGCAAAATCCATCAGTATTTCCAAATTTTCACTAAAAGTTCAAATTAATAGTACTGGAGAATTTAATGTAATGTAGCATAGCACACTGTGTCTGACCACTATACCTCTGCAAATTCCGTGTTTAGATTATTCTGTCTTCTCTCTTGTACCATCCCAGCGATGGACTACTCGAGTTTGTATTGCTTGAAAATGCAGGTCAGATGTTACATGCTCCAGAAAAATTTGATTTTTTTGTTGTTGTTGTTTATTTGTTTGGCAGTGACTTGCAGTCATTTCCCTCTTTCATAGAAGTGCAATCTTTTTTTCGTTTTTAAAGCCAGGCACATGCCAGCCTGATACAGACCCTATATTTCCTACCAGATATATTTGAAGCTAGTAGTTTGTAGATGAAGTTTGGGGAATGAGCTATAAGCTAAAGTGTCATTTGGAAGCTTAGGGAGACTTTCTTAAAAGATGATTGATGTACTCTCATTGACCCTTCTGCCTTCTTGATAGCTAGAACATCAGTATGATGTTGGCAACAAGAATGGGATTACTGGTAACCCTAGCAAAGACCTGGGATGAAAGACAGTGTTGCGCCTTGCAATGAAGAGATGGAATGAGCCCAGGGCTCTGAGAGAGACAGAGCCAACATGCTAGCCCCAGGCTATCTACCTCCAGACCTTTATGAATGTGAGGCCAAAAAAATATATCTGTCTCATGAAACACACTAATAATTTGGGGCTTCTGTTACTTGCAACTGAACTTAATGTTAGGATTCACTTCTCAATTGTTGCATTGATCTAATCAACATCCCTCCTTCCAGTTATGCATTGACTTATTACCTCCCTGGATGGCAGTTATTTGTTTATATGACTCTCTTCTAGTCTATATGCCAAAAATATGATGAGAAGTTAGAGTACATTTTAATAATTAACATTTTATTTATTTAGTGTTTCATTTATTAAATTGTATTTTTTCATTTATGCATTTATTGAATGTTAGAGACTACAACAAATATGAGGAATAAAGAGATGACTATTATGCAGCCACCATTTTATTATTGTCTAGTACAATCCCTTGTAAATAAGAGTTACTAAGGAATCTTTACTGCACGAATAAATCATATGCATTCCTCAAAGAATTGTGATATTGGGTAGTGTAACTTATTTATACTGTGTTTGAGGTTTTTTAACTTAGCTGGTAGAGCACTGTGAAAGGGCATCTTAGCCAAATTAAAACACTCTTGGTTTCCCACCAGTAAACCAGTCAAAACCAGAGAATGAAAACAATTCAGCCATTTTTACTACTGTCCAAATCTGGTTTTAAAATATTGTGCAAATACTAGGCAAATTTAATTATAACTGCTATAATATGTTTGTAAAACAAACAATACCAAATGAAAAATAAGCATTTATATGAAGTTTAAGTTGATATATCACCATTCTACTTTCAATTTCAAGGAAAGCAGTAAAAAGACTCAAATGATAGTCTGATAAAAATGTTTAAGGTTCTTACCAAAATGTCAGTTAGTTAAGATAATTTAAAAAAATATTTTCTATGGAAGAGTTTTCACACAATTCTTACCTTAGAATATATCCTTTATAAACCACTTTGTTACACTTTTTCTTTCAAAATGATTATATATCCATTTAACAAAATTACATTTGTTCTCTATCAAAGATTGGACACTTGTGAGAAAGCCAGGTTTGATTAAAATGATGCCAAGCTGATGATTTTATGTATCTAGGCAAGGTGCTTTCTGAATGCATCTGACTTAAAGATTAGCTAACAAAATTCTTCTATAATCAAAATGTAAATTTTAAAAGATCACTATATAAAATCATGATTAGGTTTTTAGTTAGTGGAATGTAAATGATACAAAGTTACAATCTTGCAGTTAGGTTCAAATACCTTTCATTTATATGTTAAGTCCAGGTAAATTGCAAGAAAGCTGTAACTAGGTACTGAAGCAGGAATCATCTGTGCAGCTAGTAAGTAGCAAAATCATACTGGAGAATTGAACAAGAGTGTTCCTTGAGTCCATGACTGGAAAAGGAAGTCCTTAGAAGTTAAAAAAAAAAGGCTACTCAGAATAAACAAGCAAATTCACAGCTATGCTGAGACTGGTATTAGCTTTCTTCTTTGCATTCTTTACTATCTAGAGAGCTATTTTTCATTTAGAAAACCTGATTAAATACTTTAGATTATTATTAATTCCATACATATAAAATTATACAAATAACCTTTATCTACATTATCTCATTTGATTCTCTTCACAACCTAAGCAAGTCCATTTACAATCCTGAAGTCAACACCAAGGTTAATGACTTAACCTGCATTTTACATAAGCAAATTACAAGACTCTAATAAACACTGATCACACTTTTTATAATTATTGACTCACTAAACATTGGTATTAAGACCATACTATCATATCCAATTTTAAAAAGAAGTTTAATATTAAGTGCAATTGAGGGTCACTCTGATACATCCTAATGTTTGGGACTAGTCCAAAACGTCATAATAATTCAGATATTTGAGGAGAGGTTTATGGAAAAAAGTAGTTACCAGGGCAGACATGTAAATGAAGTGTTCGTGAAGATAAGTTAATGAAGTGAGAATGCTCACTTTTTTTTTTTTTTTGAATGCTCACTTTTAATCGTGGGAAAACACAGTGAAAAGAAATATAATTTCATAAAGCAGAGGGGGTGAGATAAGGAGTGGGCTGACATGTGAGAAGAGCTGTGGGAGGGAAAAAGTAGAGGATATTTTAAAAATAAAACTTGTTTGAACTTGATATAAAGGCAGAGAGATGTATAATATGAGATGTTAAATTTTAGATGCTGAAAATCTCAGCTTTTTTAACAACCAGGTACCACTCTTCTACCAGTAGAACTGGAATTAGCTTTCTTTTCAGAAATTATTTTGTTTTTTCTTTTAATAATTGTGAATTAGAGCTGAGTGAGAACATTTATAACCTAATAGAATTGTTTCAGCCATTTCCCCATACTTTGTTTTGGATGAAACTGACTTTTCATGAACAACTTCCATAAATGTATTAATTCTTTTAAAACTAAGTGACTTTGTCATGGGAATAGAAACTCTGGTCATATCACATACATTGCTAATTTTTGAGCAGTTAACTGTCATTGAAATAGATATGCTCCAAAAATCATGACTTTAAACTTTGAGAAACAATTACTATCTAATGTAAAGGCCATTAAAAGAGCATAATTGCAGAGAGAGGTTCAAGATAGCAGCAAAGGGAGACCCTGAACTCACCTCCTCCCATGGACACAGCAAAGTTACAGCTATATGTGGAATACTTTTCTTCTGAAAAGGACCTGAGAACTAGATGAACAGGACCTCTACACCAAAAAAACAGAAGAGATGCATTGAGAAAGGTGGGAGAGGCAGAGATATGGCCTCACCCAGGACCCCACCGAGACAAGGATGACCCCCACAACTGGGAGGGAGTCCAAAAATACAGAGCTCCCACTTGAGGAGTGAGTGGGTTGAGCCTCACATCAGGTACCACAACACTGGGAGCTGGAACCAGAAAGACAAGATCCCAAACCTTCTGATGTTGAAAATCAATGGGGATTAAGACCAGGAGAAGCACAGAAATGGAGGAAATAGAGAACCTGCTATTAAAGAGCTTGTAGGCAAAACTACCTGCCCTGAGATCTAGCACAAAAGCAACAGATTGAAAAATGCCACGACAATAAGTGACCTTTTAATTTTAAAGCAGCTGCTGGGGAGGCAGGAATCTTCAGGGACTTTATCTGGGGACGGAAGTGATAGCGATGATATTTTTGCAGTCTCATCTTAAGCTGCTGGTGACAGAGCTGAGGGGGGTGCCATTTTTGGTGTCCTTTCTCTAGTTTGCTAGCACTGGCAGTCAGCCTCTGCCCACCCAATACTGTTACTGGGCCACACCCACCCCAAGCATCACTGGAGCTGCAACTGGTCCAGGCAGTGCTCCAAGCCCTACCCTCCCTGCATCATGGACAAGCTGCAACTGAAATAGGCCAGTACCCTGAGTCTCGGCCTCCCTGTGCAGCAGCTGCAGCCCTATTACATCTGGCAGGTGCCCGCATCCCACATAAAGGACACCCATAGAGTGCCTGGCTCTGGTGGTCAGGGGAAATTGCACTTCTGGGCCACAAGGAACAGCACCTACACAAGAATGCTTATTCAAGAATGAGGGAAAGAGTCATTACCTAATACATGTAGACAGACACGTGGAGAGATAGATAAAATGAAGACGAGGGGCTTCCCTGGTGGTGCAGTGGTTGAGAGTCCGCCTGCCGATGCAGGGGACACGGGTTCGTGCCCCGGTCCAGGAAGATCCCACATGCCGCGGAGCAGCTGGGCCTGTGAGCCATGGCCGCTGAGCCTGCGCGTTCGGAGCCTGTGCTCCGCAACGGGAGAGGCCACAACAGTGAGAGGTCCAGGCCAATGTACCGCAAAAAAAAAAAAAAGAAGACAAATACATTCCAAACCAAAGAATGTGGCAAACCTTCAGAAAAAGACCTTAATGAAATGGAGATAAGTAACGTATCCAATAAAAAGTTCAAAGTAATGGTCATAAAGACGCTCACCAATCTGGGGAGGAGAACGGATGAACACACCAAGAACTTCAGCAAAGAGGTAGAAAATATAAGTAGCAAACAGAAGTTATAACTAAACTGAAAAATATACTAGAGGGGTTCAACAACAGAGTGAATGAAATGGAAGCATGAATCAGAGAGCAGGAAGACAAAGCGATGGAGAACGCCCAGGGAGAGAAGCTAAATAAAAAAGAATTAAAAGAAATGAAGATACCTTGAGGGACCTTTGTGACAACATCAAGTGCAATACCATTAGGATTGTAGGTGTCCCAGAAGGAGAAGAGAAAGAGAAAAGGGCCAGGAAAATTATCTGAAAAAATAATGGCTGAAATCTTCAATACTCTGGGGAAGAAATAGACACACAAGACCAGGAAGCCCAGAAAGTTCCAAATAAGATGAACCCAAAGAGAAAAACACTAAGACACATTATAATTAAAATGGTAAGCAATAAGGATAAAGAAAGAGTCTAAAAAGCAGCATTATTGATCCAAAGAAAACAAAAACACTAATTTTAAAAGATATATGGACCCCTATGTTCATTGCAGCAACATTATTGACTATAGGCAAGATATGGAAGCAACCTAAGGGTCCATTGATAGATGAATAGATAAATAAATGACATATATATATATGAATATGAAAAAGAATAAAATCTTGCCATTTGTGACAACATGGATGGATCTAGAGGATATTATGCTAAGTGAAATAACTCAGACAGAGAAAGATAAATACCATGTGTTTTCACTTATATGTGGAATCTGAAAGACAAAACAAATGAACAAATAAAACAGAAATAGACATATAGATACAGACAACAAACTAGCGGTTGCCAGAGTTGAGAGAAGTGTCGGGATGGACGGAATAGGTGAAGGAGATTAAGAGGCACAAACGTCCAGTTATAAAATAAATAAGTGGGGAGACCTTCAAGATGGCAGAGGAGCAAGACATGGAGATCAACCTCCTCCCCACAAATACATCAGAAATACATCTACATGTGGGACAACTCCTACAGAACATCTACTGAACACTGGCAGAAGACCTCAGACTTCCCAAAGCCATGTAGCTGACAGGGTCTTGGTGCTCTGGATGGTTGTCAGGCTTGTGCCTCTGAGGTGGGAGAGCCGAGTTCAGGACATTGGTCCACCAGAGAACTTCCCAGCTCCATGTAATATCAAACAGCAAAAGCTCTCCCAGAGATCTCCATCTCAAGGCTAAGACCCAGCTCCACTCAATGACCAGCAAGCTACAGTGCAGCACACCATATGCCAAACAGCTAGCAAGACAGGAACACAACCCCATGCATTAGCAGAGAGGCTGCCTAAAATCATAATAAGTCCACAGACACCCCCAAAACACACCACCAGATGCAGTCCTGCCCACCAGAAAGACAAGATCCAGCCTCATCCAACAGAAGAGATGCACCAGTCCCCTCCACCAGGAAGCCTACAAAACCCACTGAATCAACCTTAGCCACTGAGGCAGACACCAACAACAACAGGAACTATGAAACTGCAGCCTGCGAAAAGCAGCCCCCAACACAGTCAGTTAAGCAAAATGAGAAGAAAGAGAAAAATACAGCAGATGAAGGAGCAAGGTAAAAACTCACCAGACCAAACAAATGAAGAGGAAATTGGCAGTCTACCTGAAAAACAATTCAGAGTAATGATAGTAAACATGATGCAAAATCTTGGAACTAGAATGGAGAAAATACAAGAAACGTTTAACAACGACCTAGAAGAACTAAAGAGCAAACAAACAATGATGAACAACACAATAAATGAAATTTAAAAGTCTCTAGAAGGAATCAATAGCAGAATAACTGAGGCAGAAGAACGGATAAGTGACCTCGAAGATAAAACAGGGGAAATAACTACCACAGAGCAGAATAAAGAAAAAGGAATGAAAAGAACTGACGATGGTTTCAGAGACGAATGGGACATTAAACGCACCAACATTCGAATTATAGGGGTTGCAGAAGAAGAAGAGAAAAAGGGAATGAGAAAATATTTGAAGAGGTTATAGTTGAAAACTTCCCTAATATGGGAAAGGAAATAGTCAAGTCCAGGAAAAACAGAGTCCCATAAAGGAGAAATCCAAGGAGAAACATGACAAAACACATATTAATAGAACTATCAAAAATTAAACACAAAGAAAAAACTAAAAGCAGCAAGGGAGAAACAACAAATAACATACAAGGGAATGCCCATAAGGTAAACAGCTGAACTTTCAGCAGAAAATCTGCAAACCAGAAGGGAGTGGAAGGACATATTTAAAGTGATGAAATGGAAAAACCTACAACCAAGATTACTCTACTCAGCAAGGATCTTATTCAGCTTTGAGGGAGAAATTAAAACCTTTACAGACAAACAAAATCTAAGAGAATTCAGTGCCACCAAACCAGCTTTACAACAAATGTTAAAGGAACTTCTCTAGGCAGGAAACACAGGAGAAGGAAAAGACCTACCATAACAAACCAAAAACAATTAAGAAAATGGTAATAGGAACATACATACTGACAACTACCTTAAATGTAAATGGATTATATGCTCCAACCAAAAGACACAGACTGGCTGAATGGATAAAAAAACAACAGCCATATATATGCTGTCTAAAAGAGACCCACTTCAGACCTAGGGACACATACAGACTGAAAGTGAGGGGATGGAAAAAGATATTACATACAAATGGAAATCAAAAGAAAGCCGGAGGAGCAATTCTCATATCAGACAAAATAGAATTTAAAATAAAGACTATTACAAGTGTCAAAAAAAGACACTACATAATGATCAGGGGATCAATCCAAGAAGAATATATAACAACTGTAAATATATATGCACCCAACATAAGAGCAGCTCAATTCATAAGGCAAATGCTAACAGCCATAAAAGTGGAAGTTGACAGTAACAATCATAGTAGGGGATTTTAACACCCCACTTTCACCAATGGACAGATCATCCAAAATGAAAATAAATAAGGAAACACAAGCTTTAAATGATACATTAAGCAAGATGGACTTAATTAATATTTATAGGACATTCCATCCCAAAACAACAGAATACACTTTCTTCTCAAGTGCTCACGGAACATTCTCCAGGAAAGATCATATCTTGGATCACAAATCAAGCCTTGGTAAATTTAAGAAAACTGACATTGTATCAAGTATCTTTTCCAACCACAACACTATGAGACTAGATATAAATTACAGGAAAAAAATCTGTGAAAAATAAAAACACATGGAGGCTAAACAATACACTACTAAATAATCAAGAGATCACTGAAGAAATCAAAAAGGAAATCAAGAAATATCTAGAAACAAATGACAATGAAAACACAACCCAAAACCTATGGGATGCAGCAAAAGCAGGTTTAAGAGGGAAGTTTATAGCAATACAATCCTACCTCAAAAAAAAAGAAACATCTCAAATAAACAACTTAAACTTACACCTAAAGCAACTAGAGAAAGAAGAAAAAAAAAACCCAAAGTTACAGAAGGAAAGAAATTAAAGGTCAGATCAGAAATAAATGAAAAAGAAATGAAGGAAACAATAGCAAAGATGAATAAAACTAAAAGCTGGTTCTTTGAGAACATACACAAAATTGATAACCATTAGCCAGACTCAGCAAGAAAAAAAGAGAGAAAACTAAAATCAATACAATTAGAAATGGAAAAGGAGAAGTCAAAACTGACACTGCAGAAATACAATGGATGATGAGACATTACTACAAGCAACTATATGCCAATAAAATGGACAACCTGGAAGAAATGGAAAAATTCTTAGAAAAGCACAACCTTCTGAGATTGAACAAGGAAGAAATAGAAAATATAAACAGACCAATCACAAGCACTGAAATTGAGACTGTGATTAAGAATCTTCCAACCAACAAAGCTCAGGACCAGATGGCTTCACAGGCGAATTCTATCAAACATTTAGAGAACAGCTAACACCTATCCTTCTCAAAATCTTCCAAAATATAGCAGAGGGAGGAACACTCCCAAACTCATTCTACAAGGCCACTATCACGCTGATACCAAAACCAGACAAAGATGTCACAAAGAAAGAAAACTAGAGGCCAATATCACTGATGAACATAGGTGCAAAATCCACAGCAAAATACTAGCAAACAGAATCCAACAGCACATTAAAAGGATCATACACCATAATCAAGTGGGGTTTATCCCAGGAATGTAAGGATTATTCAATATATGCAAATCAATCCATGTGATAAACCATATTAACAAAATGAAGGAGAAAAACTATATGATCATCTCAATGGATGCAGAAAAAGCTTTCTACCAAATTCAACACCTATTTAAGATAAAAACTCTCCAGAAAATAGGCATAGAGGGAACTTACCTCAACGTAATAAAGGCCATATATGACAAACCTACAGCCAACATCGTCCTCAATTGTGAAAAACTGAAACAATTTCCACTAAGTTCAGGAACAAGACAAGGTTGTCCACTCTCACCATGATTATTCAACATAGTTTTGGAATTTTACCCACAGCAATCAGAGAAGATAAAGAAATAAAAGGAATCCAAATCAGAAAAGAAGTAAAGCTGTCTTTGCAGATGACATGATACTATACGTAGAGAATCCTAAAGATGCTACCAGAAAACTACTAGAGCTAATCAATGAATTTGGTAAAATAGTAGGATTTAAAATTAATGCCCAGAAATCTCTTGCATTCCTATACACTAATGATGAAAAATCTGAAAGAGAAATTAATGAAACACTCCCATTTACCACTGCAACAAAAAGAATAAAATACCTAGGAATAAACCTACCTAAGGAGACAAGAAACCTGTATCAGAAACTATAAGACACTGATAAAAGAAATTTAAGATGATACAGATGGAGAGATATATCATCTTCTTGGATTGGAAGAATCAACAATGTGAAAATGACTATACTACCCAAAGCAATCTACAGATTCAATGCAATTCCTATCAAACTACCAATGGCGTTTTTCACAGAACTACAACAAAAAATTTCACAATTTGTATGGAAACACGGAAGATCCCAAATAGCCAAAGTAATCTTGGGAAAGAAAAATGGAGCTGGAGGAATCTGGTTCCTGGACTTCAGACTATACTCCAAAGCTACAGTAATCAAGACAGTATGGTACTGGCACAAAAACAGAAATATAGATCAATGGAACAGGATAAAAAGTCCAGAGATAAACCCACGCACATATGGTCACGTTATATTTGATAAAGGGGGCAAGAATAGACAATGGAGAAAAGACAGCCTCTTCAATAAGTGGTGCTGGGAAAACTGGACAGCTACATGTAAAAGAATGAAATTAGAACACTCCCTAACACCACACACAAAAATAAACTCAAAATGGATTACAGACCTAAATGTAAAGCCAGACACTATAAAACTCTTAGAGGAGAACATAGGCAGAACACACTATGACATAAATCACAGCAAGATCCTTTTTGACCCACCTCCTAGAGAAATGGAAATAAAAACAAAAATAAACAAATGGAACCTAATGAAGCTTAAAAGCTTTTGCACAGCAAAGGAAACCATAAACAAGACGAAAAGACAGCTCTCAGAATGGGAGAAAATATTTGCAAATTAAGCAACTGACAAAGGATTAATCTCCAAATTTTACAAGCAGCTCATGCAGCTCAATATCAAAAACACAAACAACCCAATCCAAAAATAGGCAGAAGACCTAAACAGACATTTCTCCAAATAAGATATACAGATTGCCAACAAACACATGAAAAGATGCTCGACATCATTATCATTAGAGAAATGCAAATCAAAACTACAATGAGGTACCACCTCACACCGGTCAGAATGGCCATCATTAAAAAATCTACAAACAATAAATGTTGGAGAGGGTGTGGAGAAAAGGAAACCCTCTTGCACTGTTGGTTGGAATGTAAATTGATTCAGCCACTATGGAGAACAGTATGGAGGTTCCTTAAAAAACTAAAAATGGAACTACCAGATGACCCAGCATCCCACTACTGGGCATATACCCTGAGAAAACCATAATTCAAAAATAGTCATGTACCACACTATTCATTGCAGCTGTATCTACAATAGCCAGGATATGGAAGCAACCTAAGTGTCCATCGACAGACGACTGGATAAAGAAGATGTGGTACATATATAAAATGGAATATTACTCAGCCATAAAAAGAAACGAAATTGAGTTACTTGTAGTGAGGTGGATGGACCTAGAGACTGTCATACAGAGTGAAGTAAGTCAGAAAGAGAAAAACAAACATAGTCTGCTAACTCATATATATGGAATCTGAAAAAAAAAAAAAAAAGGTTCTGAAGAACCTACAGGCAAGAGAGGAATAAAGATGCAGACGTAGAGAATGGACTTGAGGACACAGGGAGGGGGAAGGGTTAGCTGGGACGAAGTGAGAGTTTCATGGATTTATATATACTACCAAATGTATAATAGATAGCTAGTGGGAAGCAGCTGCATAGCACAGGGAAATCAGCTTGGTGCTTTGTGACCACCTAGAGGGATGGGATAGGGAGGGTAGGAGGGAGATGCAAGAGGGAGTAGATATGGGGATATGTGTATATGTATAGGTGATTCACTTTGTTATAAAGCAGAAACTAACACACCATTGTAAAGCAATTATACTCTAATAAAGATGTTAAAAAAATTTTTTTAAGTGAATAAGTCATGGGGGTGTAATGCATAGCATAGGGAATACAATCAATAATATTGTAATAACTTTGTGCAATGACAGATGGTAACTAGAATACCATGGTGATTATTTTATAATATATATAAATATTGAATCATTATGTTATACACCTGAAACTAAAATTAAAATAAAAGCATAATTGGAATTTTCCCAGAGAAGAGTGTGGAATATTTTCTCCAATTCAGTTTTAGCATGACATAACATTAATGCCTAGTCATAATTAATCAATTATCCAATCAGAAATTATTTATGAGGCAAGATGCTATTGTAACAAATGAAAGGTAAGGTGCTGGAGTCTGGAAGATTTGGTTTTAAGATCCATCTTTGGCACTTTTCAATTATGCAAATTTCAGCAATCAGTTTAAACTCTTTATGCTTAAATTTTAATCAGCCATCAGATGATTTCAATCCAAAACAAATGATTTCATCTGAAACAAATTCTGGCCTGTGGAAGACAATTGTCAGCAATAGAGTCTAGATAGGAATAAAATGCTTTCTCTCATCATATTGTTCTTAGGGTCTTAACTTTTTCCAAGAGGAAGAAGAAAAGAGAAAAGTGAAAACCACCAATATTAAGTGAATTAGATGGTCATCTAGGATCATGTCCACTTTTGCTAGCTAGGATTGGTCCAGCCATGAATGTTATCCTTGCTTTCCCCTTTTCCCCTTTACTGCTTGACACCCTTGAACTAACTGAGATGGTTTTCTCATAATATGAGCAGGAGGTCTCTTCTGGAAACTTCAAATCAAATGAAAATATCATTATCACACTAGGTAAAAAAATCTTGCATTTACTACTGAATTCCTACTGGATCACTTGAAACAAGCAATAACCATAAAAATTTGCAACAGAATCATATTTAATATCATGTAGGTATGAAGGAAGTAAATTCCTACCATCTAAATCCCAGAATCACTGCACCTTCCTAGGCTGGATATATGATTAACCTGGTCACATTTATTTTAGGATGTCCAATGACTCACTCTATTTTCCTCTACAATGATGCTGGGTTTGTTTTTTTGTTGGGAATACCTGTATTAGAAATTGCAGCTGTGGAATAAAAGAGAGTTTTCTGATCCTCACTCTAAACACACACACACACACACACACACACACACACACACACACACACACACAAGCATGGAATTCGAAAGCATACACCATCAACTACATCACAGACATTTTTATTACAGAAAAAAAAATACAACAAAACACAGGAACTCTGCCATTTGAAAATGTTCCAGAATTGCATAAAAACTCCCTGCTAATATCACCTTCTAAAGCTTCTGACACCTTTCTGATTGTTGGGTCAAGCTACCAATCTCTTATCTGCTCTTCATATTATTAGGCTCCCCATTTTAATGAAGTCTTTTCTTTCTCCACAGACATTTCAAGACAGGCCTGGCCTCCACAATCATTCCCCCAATAGTCTTAATATAACCCGTGGACATGGAAAGGAGTATACGATAATAAACAGCACAGTAGCATAGAAAGAAGGTGGTACCATCCTGTAAACATGCCTAAATGTGTGTCAGTACATGTATACTAGTAGATCCTTGTTTCTTTGACATTTACTTTGCAGAGAAATACTGAAATTTTTGTAGATAACTAGAAAATATTGACTTTGGTAAGTTCGAGGGCCCTAATTTTAGACCACTTGTTCAGGATAGGAATTATATCCAGGGAAATTACATACTTGGCAGAATTCCATTCATTAAGACCTATTAAAAATAAAGCATAGGGGGCTTCCCTGGTGGCGCAGTGGTTGAGAGTCTGCCTGCCGATGCAGGGGACACGGGTTCGTGCCCCGGTCTGCGAGGATCCCACGTGCCACGCAGCGGCTGGGCCCGTGAGCCATGGCCACTGAGCCTGCGCGTCTGGAGCCTGTTGCTCCGCAATGGGAGAGGCCACAACAGTGAGAGGCCCGCGTACCGCAAAAAAAAATAAATAAATAAAGCATAAAGGACACAAGCTCCAACCCCCAAAATCTATACCATTATAAAAAGTTCAAGGAAACTTGCTGTCAAAAGAGAACCCAAAACACAGTGGCTTTAATATGATGGCAATGTATTATTCTCTTAGGTAACAGGCTCAATATGAGTGGTCCAGGTTGGCAGAGTGGCATGGCTGTCCTCTATATACAACTTCTGAGTATATCCCATCCATCACTGTTTCCAGGTAATAGAAGGGGCAAAGAAAGTAAATGAAGAATAAGCAATTTCCTTTCAAGTATGTGGCATGTTAACAACATACATCACTTCTGCTCATATTCCTTTTTCGACAAATTAGCCACATGGCTGCATCCAGCTGCATGGGAGGAAGGGAAATGTAAACCATATTTGTATGGCTATGTGCTATGCTAACACATAGGGGTTCTGCTTCCAAAAGAAGGAAGGCATGAAATGATGCAGAGGATATTTAGCTTTCTCTGAAATACTCACCATAGTTAGACACACTACTTGCTCTCAGAGGTTAGAAAAAGTATATGTTTGTTTATGCATGTGTGGTGCACATGTGCATCTCTATGTATGTGAGAGTTTCTATTATCTTTATTATAGACTTGACCCTAAATGTAATAAATTGAAAAAAATCATATCTTCATTTCTCTCTCTACATAATATGAGATGACTTAGTCTGTGTTCCCTGGAAGCAAATTCTGAAAAAGGTGTTTGCGTAGAGGAGGTTATTGGGAAGTGCCCTCAGAAACAACCACTGTACGGGAGATAGGAAGGATTGGGCAGAAATAAAATTGACCTGTGTCACCTTACCTTTGAAAAAGGAGGCAAGAGTATACAATGGAGAAAAGACAGCCTCTTCAATAAGTGGTGCTGGGGAGCTTCCCTGGTGACGTAGTGGTTGAGAGTCCGCCTGCCGATGCAGGCGACATGGGTTCGTGCCCCAGTCTGGGAAGATCCCACATGCCGCGGAGCGGCTGGGCCCACGAGCCATGGCCGCTGAGCCTGCGCGTCCGGAGCCTGTGCTCTGCAATGGGAGAGGCCACAATGGTGAGAGGCCCGCGTACCGCAAAAACAATAAACAAATAAAAAAATAAGTGGTGCTGGGAAAACTGGACAGCTACATGTAAAAGAATGAAATGAGAAAACTCCCTAACACCATACACAAAAATAAACTCAAAATGGATTAAAGACCTAAATGTAAGGCCAGACACTATAAAACTCTTAGAGGAAAATATAGGCAGAACACTCTATGACATAAATCACAGCAATATCCTTTTTGACCCACCTCCTAGAGAAATGGAAATAAAAACAAAAATAAACAAATGGGACCTAATGAAAATTAAAAGCTTTTGCACAGCAAAGGAAACCATAAACAAGACGAAAAGACAATGCTCAGAATGGGTGAAAATATTTGCAAATGAAGCAACTGACAAAGGATTAATCTCCAAAATATACAAGCAGCTCATGCAGCTCAATATCAAAAAAACAAACAACCCAATCCAAAAATGGGCAGAAGACCTAAACAGACATTTCTCCAAAGAAGATACACAGATTGCCAACAAACACATGAAAAGATGCTCAACATCACTATCATTAGAGAAATGCAAATCAAAACTACAATGAGGTATCATCTCACACTGGTCAGAACGGCCATCATTAAAAAATCTACAAACAATAAATGTTGGCGAGGGTGTGGAGAAAAGGGAACCCTCCTGCACTGTTGGTGGGATTATAAATTGATATAGTCACTATGGAGAACAGTATGGAGGCTCCTTAAAAAACTAAAAACAGAACTACCATATGACTCAGCAATCCCACTACTGGGCATATACCCTGAGAAAACCATCGTTCAGAAAGAGTCATGTACCACAGTGTTCATTGCAGCTGTATCTACAATAGCCAGGACATGGAAGCAACCTAAGTGTCCATCGACAGATGAATGGATAAAGAAGATGTGGCACATATATACAATGGAATATTACTCAGCCATAAAAAGAAATGAAATTGAGTTATTTGTAGTGAGGTGGATGGACCTAGAGACTGTCATACAGAGTAAAATAAGTCAGAAAGAGAAAAACAAATACTGTATGCTAACACATATATATGAATCTAAAAAAAAAAAAATAAGGTTCTGAAGAACCTAGCGGCAGGACAGGAATAAAGACACAGACGTAGAGAATGGATTTAAGCTCATGGGGAGGGGGAAGGGTAAACTGGGACGAAGTGAGAGAGTAACATTGACATACTACCAAATGTAAAAGAGATAGCTAGTGGGAAGCAGCTGCATAGCACAGGGAGATTTAGTTCGGTGCCTTGCGACCACCTAGAGGGTTGGGATAAGGAGGGTGGGAGGGAGATGCAAGAGGGAGGGGATATATGTATGCATATATCTGATTCACTTTGTTATACAGCAGAAACTAACATAACATTGTAAAGCAATTATACTCCAATAAAGATGCTAAAAAAAAAAAAATTGACCTGTGATGTGGTGCCATAGGAAGCCAAGCCCATTGGAAGCTCTGAAACTAAGATGGTCCTACAGAGTTTTCTTACCTGAGACAGGGGGCTGCACTTTTGAACCCCATATCAACCAAACATTGCATGTGGGTAATCCCCCAGGGAGATGCATACCATGGCCAAGTCAGCTCCCTGTGGGGAAAATTAATTTCTATAAAGTGTGTCTTAGTCACTATGGGCAAATCTAACAAAGTACCATAGACTGGGTAGCTTATGAAGAGCAGAAATTTATTTCTTACAGTTCTAGAGGTTGGAAATATGACATCAGGGTGAGGGTCCTATTTGTGGTTGAGAGTGCCACCATCCTCCCATGGTGGACAGCAGAGAGGGAAAGCAAGCTCTCTCACGACTCTTAAAAGGGCACTAATCTCATGAGAGCCATCCTCATCTAATCCTAATTGCCTCTCAAAGGCCCCACCTCATAATACCATCACACTGGGGAGTTGGGTTTCAACGTGGGAATTTTGGAATGGGACACAAACATTCAGTCTATTGACTTTGAACCATCAGCCACCAACCTTCCTAAGAGCTGAAAAAATAAAAGTGGTTGTGGTGGAGGGGGTTGGTGAGTGCTAAATAGCCAGATGGCGAGAATTAGAGCAATATAAGAAAATGTTCCTAATTCTAAGACTAATTATATCTGAACAATTTGGATATACTGTAATGTTCCTCTTAAGCACATTTCACTGCACCTCAGATAAGAAGCAGCAAGTATGATCTTTTTTTTTTTGTGGTACACGGGCCTCTCACTGTTGTGGCCTCTCCCATTGTGGAGCACAGGCTCCGGACACACAGGGTCAGCGGCCATGGCTCACGGACCCAGCCGCTCCGTGGCATGTGGGATCTTCCCGGACCAGGGCACGAACCCGTGTTCCCTGCATCGGCAGGCGGACTCTCAACCACTGCACCACCAGGGAAGCCCAGCAAGTATGATCTTAACTCAAATAGGACAACTAACAAATCTTCAGACAGTTTTCAACACTTTCATCTTTCTTCCCCAGAAAGGATGCCATTTAAATAATGCTTTGTAGAAGATTGATGTTCATATTCTTTCCCTTCCCCATGCATCCCTTTCAGGAACTTGGAGGATGACATTAGCTTATACAAAGAGCAAAGGATAATGTGTTCATTGGAGTTATAGCTGAGCTTTCCTTTAAGAAATTTACATTTACTCAGGGAGAACAAAGGCAAATACTTTCCTTAAAACATTCTTTGTTTCACAAGGGAGCAATGACAACCAATTACACTTTAATTCCTATACATTCCTTTTGTAATGTTTTTTTGTTATATATTTCAGTACCCACTTTGACTGTACCTAGTATATCTCAGAACTTGTAAATTCTGCTTTTTCTTGTATTTTCATGTGGAATTAATTTTAAAATGGAAAGAATCTGTGAATCTCTGTTTTATCTTTAAGACTATCTGTAGGAATAACAATAACTTTCCCATTTCTTCAGTTACTGGCATAACCCCTAGAAATACCTTTAATAACAGCTGGTGTGTTATTCTCTATACTCCCTCTTCCCATCTCTATTTAATTTTTGAGCAAAAGTCATGTGTAAATATCAAAAAAAAAATATCAGAAGATGCATGTTCAAAGCAGATATATTAGGGAAACTTACAGGCAGAAGTTTGGTAAGGGCAAGCTGTCCCAAGTCTCCCATCTGTCATTATCCTATGGAGAGGTAGCTTGGCTTTATCTTCAGGAAGAGAAACTTAATTTTCTGCCACTTTGTAAATTTATAGGGGAAATGAATGTCAGCAGGGATCACCCGATCATGTTGGAAGCCCCAGAACTGGGCAGTAGAGGCTACAGCCTGTTTTCCGGCATCACTTACTGAGGGGACAGGTGCATTCATGTCATCATTGGTTTCATCTTAAGGCCTTTCAACCCTCCCTGCCAAGTCAGCTCTTTTTTCCCCAGCCTATTGAAATACACTTGACATGTAATATTGTGTAAGTTTAAGGTATACTGTTAATATGATACACACACACACACACACACACACAAAGATAGAGAGCAATATGGTTACCACCAGAGCTGGCTGACACCTCTATCATGTCACATAATTACTACCTCTTTTTTATGGTAAGAACATGTATGATCTGCTCTCTCGGCAGCTTTCAAGTATATGATACATCAGGTCAGCTCTTTAAGAAAGTACTATCAGGGCCATCCATCAGAAACACAGGCTTGCTCTCCTCATAAACAGAAAGAAAACTGGTTGGACACGACTTTCCATGGTACACATCAAGATGCAATTGCACTAAAATCTCCATTCTGAAATTTGGATATAGGTGGAATATTAGATAATATGGAGAATCATTATTAATTTTGCTACTGTGCAAATGGCCTTGTTGTTATACCAGAAAATGTCCTTAATTTTAGTGATGCATACTGAAGTATTTAGGAATAAATTATCATGATGTCTGTAATTATGTTAAAATACTTCACCGAAAAATACCTAAAGCAAGTTGGCAAATGCAAACAGTTGTGTAGCTAGGTGGAAGGTATATGCATATTCACTATATGATTCTCTATGTTCTCTATGTTCAAAATAATTCACAACATAAATTTGAAATTAATCCCCATTCTAGTGCAATCACTGAGCGTCTCTGTAAAATTCAGTCACTGGAGAGAAAAATGTGTGTGTTGGCAAGAATATTCCTTATACCAGGAGCCTTTTTACCATTTGGTAGATCTGTTCCTTATTGGTAGCTACTTTCTAACCTTTAATTATAGCAAGATCAATTTTCCAGTCCAGATATTTGAACTGTATCCTCTAAATTGTCATTATACTCTTTCTTTTCTCTGTCACAATCATCTACTCTTTATATACAGTTGTGAGAATAGTTGTCTAAGTGTTACTGCATTTTTGTGGTGGGTGTATTGAACTGTTCCTTGCCCTCTTATATAATGTGACACATTAGTATAGGAAATATTTAAATTTTTATTGCCGCAAGCACAGTGGAAGGAACAAAAAGAATTAAACTTTGACTTAAATCTTAAGAACTTATAATCAATTTGGAAAAATAAAGAAACATGCACATAAAAACTTAGCTAATGATTCAGTGCAATGTGTAAATATATCAAATGGATAATGTTCCAATAACCTCTTAACTCTCATAAAACAGGTAGCATAGTGATTACAAAGAGACTTCATATTTGGCATATATTATTTGAATCATTTGCATTAGTATTCCCCAATTACATGGAGGAAGAAAAAATGGGGGAATTATTCAAGGAGTTTCCAAGTCATTCGATTTAGTCTAACATAAAAAAAAAATACCATCACTATAAGAAAAGACATGCACAAAAATTCATAGATTACAGCTAACTCTTCCTTTGAAGACAAATAACAATGTCTTTTTATTAGCAAAAGTCATTTTCCTTTTAAAAAACTTTTACTTTCATTATAAGCCAAATTGAGGTAATTCATGCTCAGTAGCCAGAATCAAGAGGCAGGAAAAAACCCTCATTTAAAACATCAATTAGTATCCTGAACTCTTCACAAACAAATTTAACAAAATATATACTAATCCACTATAAAACAGAGATCCTACTTGGTCAACATCCTCTGATAATGACTCTAAATATATAGGTATCTTCACATCAATTTTTCTCTCTTTCAGCTCTTTTTGTTCTCAATACAAAGTGACTTCTTCTTTTTAAGGTTTAGTATGTCAACCACAGCCTGCTCCATTACACAAAGATGCCTGGTTACTTGAAAGACTTTGATACATCTGTGCTGTTCCCTGTGTGCTGACATATGTCTACTTGCAACAGAGAAAAGAAACTTCAAGGATGAGCTCCACTCATTTCGGTAATTGGTATTCCAGACTGCTAGTTCAGATGGATTATTGTTAGTGAGATAGGCAGCTAACATTAATGTCAAATTAACATAAACTGTAAGGATGATAGTATGCTGGAATTTGCATAATATTCATCAGAATCTAAAAGCTTTTGAAATTGATTCTCAAGGACTAATAAAGACATATTAGTTTACTTACTATAACACTTTTGGGACGTTATTTAAAATGTCACATTCTAATTTTAAGTCAGTGATCTGCAACTTAGGATAATGGACAATATATGAATTTTAGACAGAAATTAAATAATTTATGTGAAAATATAAACCCCAAAGTTATTAATCAGCCTGTGGACAAACGAGCACAATCTCTTTGATTTTTTAAAAATATATAATGCTACTTAAATTCAATCCCTTGTTAATATCATTCTAGAAATTTATTGTGTACATTCTCAGGTGCCTTTATGCAGTCTACTGATTCAAAGTCAAAATGTTAATAGCTCTATTCCAGAGTCTTCAAAAAAAATCTGCCATATGTGTGATTTCATTCCAAGAGGAAAACTTTTGAGAAAGTTAAAAGTGTTTATATTTAAATTTTTTTCCTATGTCAAAACATAGAAATGCATAGAGGAGACATATGGCACATAAGCATAGAATGTGCCCATCCCTGGCCTGTTTGGCTTTGGAGTTGTTCCTCCAAACAGATTATCACTTATCAACTGTGGAGATATGAGCTTCTCAAAGCAGAAACTTGTCTCTCTATAGGTGTTCTGCCTGCCTGAATTCTGCATTCCCCAAATGTCTTCCATGTGAGATCTGTTTTGCTAACCCCATCAGAAGGTTATCAGAACACCTGCACCACTATACCTAAGCACCAAACTATGCCACATTTTTGAGCATGCCTCTTTCATTTTTGGACCATCTTTTTCAGCAAAACCCTGGAAGATAATCATGGCTGCTCAAAATGGGGAAGAGGATTTCACATTCCATGTACAATGTGGTGTACAATTAACACATTATTATAAATAGGTGTTTAAGAGATCATCAATTGAATATATGTGCAACGTAACTAAGCAGAGCTTTGGTTTTCCCTAAACTAATGAAAAACAGGAAAAAATTATGGATGTACCCAAGTTTTAGACAAGTTAACTCAATCAAGAAAATCTTAGTATTAGAGAGTTACATCATAGACATGGTTAGACGTCATATTATTGGTAATTGTTTGTTGTTACAAATACTTATTTTGTTATGAATAAAAAAGAACATAAGCTTGTACAGGCACAGCTGCGAGATAATCTTATTTAATTGAAGCACCTTTCATAACAACGTCTTAGGAAAAAGAGAAAAAGCACTGGTTCCAGTTCTAGCTCTCTAGTGTGGTGGCCCTGAAAACCTGGCCAGCATATATTTTTATCTGATCCTTCACTGTAATGATAAGATAAAAAAACTTGACCTGTGTGCTTTCAAGAATTATTGGGGAATTCCGGCAAGAATCACTTTCCATTCCTCATTCTGAAATCACACAGGTATACTCCATTTTGAATGAGAGAAGGAAACATTTAATTCACTAAATGAAGAGAGGCAGGCAGTGCAGAGCCTGAGATGCCAGAAAAAACCAGCAAAGGATCAATGAAAACAGATCATATAGGAGAGAGTAAAGCATGTTAACAGAAAAATAACAAAATTAGGACAAAACTTCATAACAAAATGTAATATCAATAAAGGCTAATAGAGTTAACCCATCTTTAAAAAAATAGCTTGACTTGAGATCTAAGCAAACACAAACCTATGCTTTATAGAAAAGACATATATATAAAGTGATTCATAAAGATGAAAAATGGGAATCATGTTAGTGCAAGCTAAAAAGAAGTAGGATTTTAACCTTAATATCAAGCCTATGTTTTATAGAAGAGACATGTGTAAAAAGTGATACATAAAGCTGAAACACGGGCATAAGTGCAAGCAAAAACGAAGTAGGACTATGACCTTAATATCAAATAAGGTAGGAATCAGGCCAATGGCATGAGGTAAAAGAGTGCCTCATGGTGCTGAAGTCCGAAGTTCACACAGAAGACAAACAGTTATGCATATCTTTATACAAAACACTGACCCATCTATTGTTTGTTATTCAAATAAATTTTATTTAAAAAATCTTTTTTAACATCTTAGAGTACAATTGCTTTAAAATGGTGTGTTACTTTCTGCTTTATAACAAGTGAATCAGCTATACATATATATATATATCCCCATATATCTTCCCTCTTGCGTCTCCCTCTCACCTTCCCTATCCCACCCTGCTTGGTGGTCACAAAGCACCAAGCTGATCTCCCTGTGCTATGTGGCTGATTCCCACTAGCTATCTATTTTACAAATGGTAGCATATGTAAGTCCACGCCACTCTCTCACTTCGTCACAGCTTACCCTTCCCCATCCCCGCATCCTCAAGACCATTCTCTACGTCTGTCTTTATTCCTGTCCTGCCACTAGGTTCTTCATAACCATTTTTTTTTCTTTTTTTAGATTCCATATATATGTATTAGCATACAGTATTTGTTTTTCTTTCTGACTTACTTCACACTGTCCATACACTGCACTACAAATAACTCAATTCCGTTTCTTTTTATGGCTAATATTCCATTGTATATATGTGCCACATCTTCTTTATCCATTCATCTGTCGATGGACACTTAGGTTGCTTCCATGTCCTGGCTACTGTAAATAGAGCTGCAGTGAACATTGTGGTAAATGACTCCTTTTGAATTATGGTTTTCTCACAGTATATGACCAGTAGTAGGATTGCTGGGTTGTATGGTAGTTCTGTTTTTAGTTTTTTAAGGAACCTCCATACTGTTCTCCATAATGGCTGTATCAATTAACATTCCCACCAACAGTGCAGGAGGGTTCCCTTTTCTCCACACCCTCTCCAACATTTATTGTTTGTAGATTTTTTGATGATGGCCATTCTGACAGGTGAGAGCTGATACCTCATTGCAGTTTTGATTCGCATGTCTCTAATGATTAGTGATGTTGAACATCCTTTCATGTGTTTGTTGGCAGTCTGTATATATTCTTTGGAGAAATGTCTGTTTAGGTCTTCTGCCCATTTTTGGATTGGGTTGTGTGTTTTTCTGATATTGAGCTGCATGAGCTGCTTGTATATTTTGGAGATTAATCCTTTGTCAGTTACTTCATTTACAAATATTTTCTCCCATTCTGAGGGTTATCTTTTTGTCTTATGTTTTCCTTTGTTGTGCAAAAGCTTTTAAGTTTCTTTAGGTCCCATTTGTTTATTTTGTTTTTACTTCCATTTCACTAGGAGGTGGGTCAAAAAAGATCTTGCTGTGATTTATGTCATAGAGTGTTCTGCTTATATTGTCCTCTAAGAGTTTTATAGTGTCTGCTCTTACATTTAGGCCTTTAATCCATTTTGAGTTCATTTTTGTGTATGTATTAAGGAGTGTCCTAATTCATTCTTTTACATGTAGCTGTCCAGTTTTCCCAGCACCATTTATTGAATAGTCTGTCTTATCTCCAATGCATATTCTTGCTTCTTTATAAAAAATAAGGTGACCATATATGCGTGGGTTTATGTCTAGACTTTCTATCCTGTTCCATTGATCTATATTTCTGTTTTTGTACCAGTACCACACTGTCTTGATTACTGTAGCTTTGGAGTATAGTCTGAAGTCCAGGAGGCAGATTCTTCCAGCTCCATTTTTCTTTCTCAAGATTGCTTTGGCTATTCGGGGTCTTCTGTGTTTCCATACAAATTGTGAAATTTTTTGTTGTAGTTCTGTGAAAAATGCCATTGTTACTTTGATAGGGATGACATTGAATCTGGAGATTGCTTTGGATAGTACAGTCATTTTCACAGTGTTGATTCTTCCAATCCAAGAAGATGGTATATCTCTCCATCTGTTTGTATCATCTTCAATTTCTTTCATCAGTGTCCTATAGTTTTCTGCATACAGATCTTTTGTCTCCTTAGGTAGGTTTATTCCTAGGTATTTTATTCTTTATGTTGCAATGGTAAACGGGAGTGTTTCATTAATTTCTCTTTCAGATTTTTCATCATTAGTGTATAGGAATGCAAGAGATTTCTGTGTCTTAATTTTGTATCCTACTACTTTACCAAATCCATTGATTAGCTCTAGTAGTTTTCTGGTAGCATCTTTAGGATTCTCTATGTATAATATCATGTCATCGGCAAAGAGTGACAGCTTTACTTCTTTTCTGATTTGGATTCCTTTTATTTCTATTTCTTCTCTGACTGCTGTGGGTAAAACTTCCAAAACTATTTTGAATTATAGTGATGGGAGTGGGCAACCTTGTCTTGTTCCTGATCTTAGACAAAAAGGTTTCAGTTTTTCACCATTGAGAACGATGTTGGCTGTGGGTTTGTCATATATGGCCTTTATTATGTTGAAATAAGTTCCCTCTGTGCCTACTTTCTCGAGAGTTTTTATCATAAATGGGTGTTGAATTTTGTCAAAAGCTTTTCTGCATCTATTGAGAAGACCATATGGTTTTTCTCCTTCAATTTGTTAATATGGTGTATCACATGGATTGATTTGCATATATAAAAGAATCCTTGCATTCCTGGGATAAACCCCACTTGATCATGGTGTGTGATCCTTTTAACGTGCTGTTGGATTCTGTTTGCTAGTATTTTGTTGGGGATTTTTGCATCTATGTTCATCAGTGATATTGGCCTGTAGTTTTCTTTCTTTGTGACATCTTTGCCTGGTTTTGGTATCAGGGTGATGGTGGCCTTGCAGAATGAGTTTGGGAGTGTTCCTCCCTCTGCTAGGTTTTGGAAGAGTTTGAGAAGGATAGGTGTTAGCTCTTCTCTAAATGTTTGATAGAATTTGCCTGTGAAGTCATCTGGTCCTGGGCTTGTGTTTGTTGGAATATTTTTAATCAAAGTCTCATTTCAGTGCTTACGATTGGTCTGTTTGTATTTTCTCTTTCCTCCTGATTCAGTCTCGGAAAGTTGTGCTTTCCAAGAATTTTTCCATTTCTTCCAGGTTGTCCATTTTATTGGCATATAGTTGCTTGTAGAAATATCTCATGATCCATTGTATTTCTGCAGGGACAGTTGTGACTTCTCCTTTTTCATTTCTAATTGTATTGATTTGAGTCTTCTCTCTTTTTTTCTTCATGAGTCTGGCTAATGGTTTATCAATTTTGTGTATTTTCTCAAAGAACAAGCTTTTAGTTTTATTGATCTTTGCTCTTGTTTCCTTCATTTCTTTTTCATTTATTTCTGATCTGATCTTTATGATTTCTTTCCTTCTGCTAACTTTGGGTTTTTTTTGTTTTGCTTTACTTAATTGCTTTAGGTGTAAGTTTAAGTTGTTTATTTGAGATGTTTCTTGTTTCTTGAGGTAGGATTCTATTGCTATAAAATTCCCTCTTAGAACTTCTTTACCTGCATCCCATAGGTTTTGGGTCATTGTGTTTTCATTGTCATTTGTTTCTAGGTATTTTTAAATTTCTTCTTTGATTTCTTCAGTGATCTCTTGGTTATTATGTAGCGTATTGTTTAGCCTCCATGTATTGTATTTTTTACAGATTTTTTCCTGTAATTGATATCTCGTCTCATAGCGTTGTGGTCAGAATAGATACTTGATATGATTTCAATTTTCTTAAATTTACCAAGGCTTGATTCGAGACACAAGATATGATCTATCCTGGAAATGCTCCATGAGCACTTGAGAAGAAACTGTATTCTGTTGTTTTTGGATGGAATGTCCTATAAATATTAATTAAGTCCATCTTGTTTAATCATTTAAAACTTGTGCTTCCTTCTTTATTTTCACTTTGGATGAGCTGTCCATTGGTGAAAGTGGGGTGTTAAAGTCCCCTACTATGATTGTGTTACTGTCAATTTCCCCTCTTATGGCTGTTAGCATTTGCCTTATGTATTGAGATGCTCCTATGTTGGGTGCATAAATATTTACAATTGTTATATATTCTTCCTGGATTGATCCCCTGATCATTATGTAGTATCCTTCTTTGTCTCTTGTAATAGTCTTTATTTTAAAGTCTATTTTGTCTGATATGAGAATTGCTACTCCAGCTTTCTTTTGATTTCCATTTGCATGGAATATCTTTTTCCATCCCCTCACTTTCAGTCTGTATGTGTCCCTCGGTCTGAAGTCGGTCTCCTGTAGACAGCATATATACTGGTTTTGTTTTTGTATCCATTCAGCCAGTCTATGTCCTTTGGTTGGAGCATTTTATCCATTTATATTTAAGGTAATTATCAATATGTATGTCCCTTTTACCATTTTCTTAATTGTTTTGGGTTCATTCTTGTAGGTCTTTTCTTTCTCTTGTGTTTCCTGCCTAGAGAAGTTCCTTTAGCATTTGTTGTAAAGCTGGTTTGGTGGTGCTGAATTCTCTTAGCTTTTGTTTGTCTGTAAAGGTTTTAATTTCTCCATCAAATCTGAATGAGATCCTTGCTGGGTAGAGTAGTCTTGGTTGTAGGTTCTTCAGTTTCATCACTTTAAATATGTCCTGCCACTCCCTTTTGGCTTGCAGAGTTTCTGCTGAAAGATCAGCTGTTAACCTTATGGGGATTCCCTTATATGTTATTTGTTGTTTTTCCCTTGCTGCTTTTAATGTTTTTCCTTTGAATTTAATTTTTGATAGTTGAATTAATATGTGTCTTGGCATATTTCTCCTTGGATTTATCCTGTATGGGATTCTGTGCTTCCTGGACTTGATTGACTATTTCCTTTCCCATTAGGGAAGTTTTCAATTATAATCTCTTCAAATATTTTCTCAGTCCCTTTCTTTTCTTCTTCTTCTTCTGGGACCCCTATAATTCGAATGTTGGTGCATTCAATATGGTCCCAGAGGTCTCTGAGGCGGTCCTCAATTCTTTTCATACTTTTTTCTTTATTCTGCACTGCGGTATTTATTTCCACTATTTTATCTTCCAGGTCACTTATCCGTTCTCTGCCTCAGTTATTCTGCTATTGATTACTTCTAGAGAATTTTTCATTTCATTTATTGTGTTTTTCATCATTGTTTGTTTACTCTTTATTTCTTCTAGGTCCTTGTTAAACGTTTATTGTTTTTTCTCCATTCTATTTCCAAGATTTTGGATCATCTTTACTATGATTATTCTGAATTCTTTTTCAGGTAGGCTGCCTATTTCCTCTTCATTTGATTGGTCTAGTGGGTTTTTACCTTGCTCCTTCATCTGCTGTGTATTTCTCTGCCTTCTCATTTTGCTTAACTTACTGTGTTTGGGGTGTCCTTTTCGCAGGCTGCAGGTTTGTAGTTCCTATTGTTTTTGGTGTCTGCCCCCAGTGGCTAAGGTTGGTTCAGTGGGTTGTGTAGGCTGCCTGGTGGAGGGGACTGGTGGATGAGGCTGGATCTTGTCTTTCTGGTGGGCAGGACCATGTCCAGTGCTGTGTTTTGGGGGTGTCTGTGACCTTATTATGATTTTAGGCAGCCTCTCTTCTAATGCGTGAGATTGTGTTCCTGTCTTTCTAGTTGTTTGGCATGTGGTGTGCTGCACTGTAGCTTGCTGGTCATTGAGTGGAGCTGGGTCTTAGCATTGATGCGGAGATCTCTGTGAGAGCTTTTGCTGTTTGATATTACATGGAGCTGAGAGGTCTCCGGTGGACCAATGTCCTCAACTCGGCTCTCCCACCTCAGAGGCACAGGCCTGACACCCAGCGGGAGAATCAAGATCCTGTCAGCCACACGGCTCAGAAGAAAAGGGAGAAACAAACAAAGAGAAAAAAAGAAATAAAATGAAGTAAAGTTGTTAAAATGAAAAATAAAGAATAATTATTAAAAATTAAAAAGTAATAAAAAAAGAAATAAAAGAAGAGAGCAACCAAAAATCAAATCCACCAATGATAACAAGCACTAAAAACTATACAAAAAAAAAGGACAGACAGAACCCTACTACAAATGGTAAAAGCAAAGCTATACAGACAAAATCACACACAGAAGCATACACATACACACTCACAAAAAGGAGAAAAAGTAAAAAATATATATATCTTTGCTCCCAAGCCCACTGCCTCAATTTTGGGATGATTCTTTGTCTATTCAGGTATTCCACAGATGCAGGGTACATCAAGTTGACTGTGGAGGTTTAATCTGCTGCTCCTGAGGCTGCTGGGAGGGATTTCCCTTTCTCTTCTTTGTTCACACAGCTCCTGGGGTTCAGCTTTGGATTTGGCCCCGCCACTGTGTGTAGGTCACCTGAGGGCGTCTGTTCTTCGCTCAGACAGGACGGGGTTAAAGGAGCAGCTGATTCGGGGGCTCTGGCTCTCTCAGGCCAGGGGGAGGGAGGGTTACGGATGTGGGGTGAGCCTGCAGCAGCAGAGGCCAACATGAGACTGCACCAGCCTGAGGTGCGCCGTATGTTCTCCCAGGGAAGTTATCCCTGGATCATGGGACCCTGGCAGTATTGGGCTGCACAGGCTACCAGGAGGGGAGGTGTGGATAGTGACCGGTGCTTGCACACAGGCTTCTTGTGGCTGCAGTAGCAGTCTTAGAATTTCATGCCCGTCTCTGGTGTCCACACCGATAGCCGCAGCTCGCGCCTGTCTCTAGAGCTCCTTTAAGCGGCACTGAATCCCCTCTCCTCGCGCACCACTTGCCTCTTCAGCAGCTCCAGACTTTTCCTGGACTCCCTCCCGGCTAGCTGTGGTGCACTAGCCCCCTTCAGGCTGTGTTCACGCAGCCAACCCCAGTCCTCTCCCTGGGATCCGACAGAAGCCGGAGCCTCAGCTCCCAGCCCCCGCCCGCCCCAGCGGGTAAGCAGACAAGCCTCTCAGGCTGGTGAGTGCTGGTCGGCACCGATCCTCTCTCTGTGTGGGAATGTCTCCACTTTGCCCTCCGCACCCCTGTTGCTGTGCTCTCCTCTGTGGCTCCGAAGCTTCGTGCCCGCCCACCCCCACCCCGCCCCGTCTCCACCAGTGAAGGGGCTTCCTAGTGTGTGGAAACATTTCCTCCTTCACAGCTCCCTCCCACTGGTGCAGGTCCCGCCCCTATTCTTTTGTCTCTGTCTTTTCTTTTTTCTTTTGCCCTATCCAGGTACGTGGGGAGTTTCTTGCTTTTGGGAGGTCTGAGGCCTTCTGCCAGTGTTCAGTAGGTGTTCTGTAGGAGTTGTTCCACATGTAGATGTATTTCTGATGTATTTATGGGGAGGAAGATGATCTCCATGTCTTACTCTTCCGCCTTCTTGAAGGTCTCCATGCATATCTTTATACAGTGTAACACAGCAGCAATATTAGTAAAGTAGAAATCACAGATGAACATAGAAACATCCTAAACATACAGCAATGAGTTGAAACATGTAATATTTTAATTAATATATCAATGTCAAAAATTGTTCTTTGACAAACATCAATCAGCCAGAAAAACTCCTAACTCACCTAATCAAGAAAAAAGAAAAAATGGGAACTAAATATGAAATAATAGGGAAATGGTCACAGAAACAAGAAATTATAAGAATCAAATAAAACATTTGCCTTAAAATGTGCAAATAAAGTTGAAAACCTGTTTAAGATAGATAAATTCTAAGAAAATAAATTTTCTAAAACTCACCCAAGAAGAAAATAAAGTGTATACATAATGATTCCTATAGAGAATATTGACCCCAAACAATGAAATAATGCAAAAACTAAATGAAACAAACTGAATCAAACCTCAGGGGATCAGACAGTTTTCTGGGGTAATTTTAGTAAACCTCTAAAAAGCAGATAACTGAAATGTTATGAAAATATTTCCAGGGTACATAAAAAGAAGAGAGCTTCCAAATTCATATTATGAATTAAGTACATATTAATACTAATGTATGACAATACTTTTACATAAAATAAAATCACAAAGAATACCACTTATGAATATTGACCTAAAAATCAGAAATAAACAGATTTTAACAACACAAAGAAATAAATGCAACATGACCTAATGGGGTTTATTCCAGGAATTCAAGGATGTTTCAATATTGTTAAATTGATAGATATTTATTAAATCAATACTCCTAGAAAAATATCAGATAAATTTTTCATATGTAACAAAAATTATTTGACTAAATTAAACAGTCAGTTTTTGAAAATAAGAATTCAAGAAAATAAGAAATAATGAATATTTTCTTGGCATGGTAAAAGAGATCTATCGCAACCTCAATTCCCCTCTTAAAAGGGTAAGATTTGTACTTGTGTTTCAATTGAAACAATTTAAAAAGGTAAATAAATTGCATGAAGTATAAAAAGTAGAAAAAACAAGGAAAATAGAATTATGTGTTTGTAAATATAACTGCATGTGTGTAAAATGTAACAGAATCAACTGAAATGAATCCCCAACACTAAGATAAATCAGTAATATTTTAAGCAATCAAATGTATGAACAGAAATAACCAGTGGTCCTTATACAGTCAATTACAATTTAGAATTTCTAACTATGTAAGGGAAGCCATTTAAAATAGCACGAAAATCAAATATACCTACGAGTTACATTAAATAGGAAATACCTAAAATCCATAGGAAGAAAAATTTAATAAGCTACTGAAGGAAACAAATTGATGCTCTTACAAATGAAAATTATATCACATTCTTGGATATTACAATGACTTTAATTTTCTGCCCGGTGAACTTATTATTATAATACCATTTTCAAAAAGTTTGCATGAAAAATGAGCAAACAAGTATAAAGAAGAAAACTCCAATTCAGAATAGACACTAGCACTGCTAGACACTAAACATATCATAAAGTGTCAACAATAAAGCAGTTTCCTATATTAACTGCATAAAAAGACAGATGAATAGAATATAAGAGAAAGTCAGAAATAGACCGGGTATGAGTTTTTAGGTGTAAAGGAGCCACCTCAAATCAGGGAGAAAAAATGGACTATCCAGGAAATGCTGTTCTGACTACTGCAGTCATCTGGGAAAAAAAAGATAACTAAAAAAGTGCCAAATTGATCAAATATTTTAATGCAGATAATAAGACCTTACCAATACTAGAAGAAGACATAGAAGCATTTCCTAATAAGCCAAGAGTGGGAAAGACCTATGTCAACATGATATAATTCAGAGGCAAAAAGAGAAATAATTGTTAAATTAGACCTTAAGTTATGAGATTTTTTCAGGCAGAATGATGAAAGTTTCAGCAGTTCTTATTTATTTTTGAATGAGTTACTACAAGAAAGATATGAGCTGAAAAAATACTTGGCCCAATGCTGATAAGCAGAATTGAAAGGAAATTTTAAAAGGGCCAAAAATATATGTTGACTGTTGTTTGCCACTAAGGTTTTGTGGTTGTTACCAGCATTATTATGTAACAAATAATTAATGCAAGATGTTTCTATTGAGGGTGTTCAGTGTGACAAAAACAGCTATTTTGGACCATGGTCACACAAAAGGTGTTTGAAGCTGTATTCTCCCAAATACTTCTTAAAATGTTGGACAAGTTACCAAACTTGTTTAAGCCCAAGACTTCTTGTCATGAGAATGAGGACAGTGGCTAGCAATAGTATCTATCTCATAAAGGTTGTTTTAAGACTTAAATGTGAAAATATATCAAACTGCAGAGCAGCAGTAGTTAGCACATGGTAAGTGCTAAATATATTCTAGTTATTATTCCTATTTTCCTATTCTTTTGAAACAATTTATAAAGTGTTTCTGTATAATTATAAAATACTTTTTTAATGAATTGAAATTTAACATTAAACTTGACATATGACATAAACAACATGACTGGTGTTATAATTGAATATTTTAAAAAATACTTAAGTAAATGAAAAAACAGCCTCCATAAAATACTGTAATTTCTGTAAGAGCAAAGATAAAGTTACATTCAATTATTTTATTTCCATCACTTAGCACATTTACAGCCAGATTGTGGGTGCTTAGTATTTGTTGGATCGAACCTGTACATAATAACCTGGCACAAAGACTTCCTTTTTTGCTGCCATCATATTGAAAATAAATGAATGTAAGCTAAAAATTAATTTTAATTAAATAACCACATTACCTTACATATAGTGGCCTCTCACAAAGAATTTGCTGAATTGACTATGAAATCAAATAGAAAAATACACAAAGGTCATGGAAATTAGGTAATTAGCTTTTGAGAGGTGAATAGGGCAAAATGAATCATTCAACACCATTCCTGTATTTCTGAATAATTGTTAATAAATGATTTATCAAATGTCAGCAAGACAACACCACTCAAATATGTAAGTAAACACTACTAACAGTGATCTCAGCCAATAATTTAAAGATTATGTAACAAACATAAAAATATATACTTATTTTCTTAATATGATTTTTTTCAGGGAAAAAAACCAAAATTTTGTTGAGTGCCAGGCATTTTACTACATGATAAAGAAAGAAAACAGGTTGAAAAGCAAAAATTTTATTTGGAGAAGTCACAACCTAATGAGAGAGACAAATCCTTAATCAAATAATTATAATTCCGAGAAAGAGATGCAACATGATATGCCCAAAGGAAATGGAAGCACACGGATTGCAATGACTGTGTCAAAGGGATGGGGGTGATAAACAAAGGACTTTCTTCACTTAACAGGCAATGCTTACCATGTAGAAGAGACAGGAGAAGAATACATACCAAAAAATACTATTATGAGTTAGTAAACGCACTTGGTGTTATTTAATTGCAATTTCATCTAGACTATAATAAGACTGAAAGATGTTATTATCTTTATGTGACTAAAATATTTAAAAGAAATTAAAATTTATATATGTTAAAGGATCGGGAATTAAATCCAGGGTCTTCAGGCTTTAAGGGCAATCCACATTCCACCATCCTAGGCAAGAGAATATATAGGAAGGCATAAAAGTGTGGAACAGCATGACTGAAGGTGGCTGGAATACAGAATGTGTATTGCAGGCAGGAGCTATGCCAAGATGGCAACCAGTGAGACTGTAAATAAAGGTAAGCACATATTTGGACACAAAGAACACCTATGCCATTCTAGCAGGATTGGACTTTCTTTCTAGATGTGACAGAGAATACTGAAGAAATGCAGAAAGGAATATATATAATCAACCTGTATGTCAGAAAGAGCTTCTGATGAGAGTTTGAAACATCTGAGGAAGGAAACTCAAAAAGATATGACTGAAAGTATCAGTTAGGTAACTAATAAATAGTTAAAATTTCAAGCAACTGACAAAGGATTAATCTCTAAAACATACAAGCAGCTCATACAGCTCAATATTAAAAAAACAAACAACCCAATCCAAAAAATGGGCAGAAGACCTAAACAGACATCTCTCCAAGGAAGATACACAGATTGCCAACAAACATATGAAAGGTTGCTCAACATCACTAATCATTAGAGATATGCAAATCAAAACCACAATGAGGTATCACCTCACACAGGTCAGAATGGCCATCATCAAAAAAATCTACAAACAATAAATGCTGGAGAGGGTGTGGAGAAAAGGGAACCCTCTTGTACTGTTGGTGGGAATGTCAACTGATACAGCCACTATGGAGAACAGTATGGAGGTTCCTTAAAAAACTAAAAATAGAACTACCATATGACACAGCAATCGCACTACTGGGCATATATCCTGAGAAAACCATAATTCAAAAAGAGACATGTACCACAGTGTTCATAGCAGCACTCTTCACAATGACCAGGACATGGATATGACTTAAGTGTCCATCAACAGATGAATGGATAAAGAATATTCGTACATATACACAATGGAATATTACTCAGCCATTACAAAGAATTAAATAATGCCATTTGCAGCAATACGGATGGACTTGGAGATTATCACACTAAGTGAAGCAAATCAGACAAAGACAAATATCATATGGTATCACTTACATGTGGAATCTAAAAAAAAAAATGATACAACTGAACTTATTTACAAAACAGAAACAGACTCACAGACTTAGAAAACAAACTTATGGTTACCAGGGGAAAGGGCTGGGGGGAGGGATAGACTGGAAGTTTGGGATTGACATGTACACATGGCTATATTTAAAATAAAATGCCTTTCCATTAAAAAAATTTAAAAATTTCAAAAGTGGGGAAAAAAAGTCCTTTATATTTTAATTGTGGATTTCTCCAACTCTAAATACTCATTGCTGATTTTGTACTAGATAGAGCATAAAAGAAACAGTTCAATGAAATGCTCTACCCAGATACTTAAGATACCTTATCAACTTCACAGTATCTGGGAGGAAGCTACTTGAAAAACACAGAAATACATATGAAATACTATCTAGAATTGCAGAATTGTTTCCAGCATCAGACTGACCAAATTGGAATCCTGTATAGCTGTGTATGCACCCTTTATCTGCCTCTGAGGCGTTTCTTCACTTCACCTACAAATAATGGAGAGTACTATTGCCTATCTCATAGAGTTTGTGAGAATTAAAGAAGTTGAGGCATTGAAGTATTGTAGGAAGAAAGCAACATCGTGGAAGAGAATACCAAAATAAGTTAGACCAACTCAGTTCGTTGGTAAGAGTGCTATTTTAGGGAGAAGTGTAACTTTTAAACAATTCCATGTAAACAAGAAAATATTCTTTATAAAGTCAAGACATTTATATTACATAGTGAAAAAATTACAACAGCAGCAGCAACCACATAAGAAGAAAAGATAAATAACCTAGAAATTACCTTTAGAAATACATGCAATCTACTTAGAGAAAATGTTAAATACCGTTGAGGAAGACACACACACACACACACACACACACACACACACATTCCAGACAACCTGAACCAATGGAAAGACCTCTAAACTCCGTAAAGTTATCATTGCTTCCTAGATTAATATATGTATTTCACAACATTTATATGAACCTAATAAAATAATCGCTATAACTTGTTCTTATTGTTACTGCTTGGAAGTAGACAAGGTGATTCTATAACTCATATGTTAAATAAGTAATGACATTAACCCAGACCCTTTGGAAAAGAAATGATAAGGGACTCTACATATCACACATTCAATTATTAAATATCTTTGACAATTAAAACACTGTGGTTCTCCACATACACTGCTGGTGGGAATGTAAATTGGTACAAACATTATGGAGAACAGTATAGAGGTTCCTTAAAAAAACCAAAAAGAGAGCTACCATATGATCCAGCAATCCCACTCCTGGGCATATATCTGGAAGAAACCATAATTCGAAAAGATACATGCACCCCAATGCTCATTGCAGCACTATTTACAATAGCCAGGACATGGAAGTAACCGAAATGTCCATAGACAGACGAATGAGCTGTGACAGGGCGAGAGAGAGTCATGGACATATACACACTAACAAACGTAAGGTAGCTAGCTAGTGGGAAGCAGCCACATGGCACAGGGATATCGGCTCGGTGCTTTGTGACCACCTGGAGGGGTGGGATAGGGAGGGTGGGAGGGAGGGAGACAGAAGAGGGAAGAGAGATGGGAACATAGGTATATGTATAACTGATTCACTTTGTTATAAAGCAGAAACTAACACACCATTGTTAAGCAATTATACCCCAATAAAGATGCTAAAAAAAAAAAAGATGTGGTACATATATACAATGGAATATTACTCAGCCATTAAAAAGAATTAAAGAATTTGCAGCAACATGGATGGACCTGAGATTATCATACTACATGAACTAAGTCAAAAGAGAAAGACAAATATGATATGATATCACTTATATGTGGAATCTTAAAAAAATTGTACAAATGAACTTATTTACAAAACAGAGTCACAGATGTAGAAAACAAACTTATGGTTACCACAGGGAAAAGGGGGAGAGGGATAAATTGGGAGATTGGGATTGACATAGACTCATTACTATATATAAAATATATATATAAAATAGATAACTAGTAAGAACCTACTGTATAGCACTGGGAACTCTACTCAATCCTCTGTAATGATCTATATAGGAAAAGAATCTTAAAAATGAGTGGATATATGTATATGTGTAACTGATTCACTTTTCTGTACAGCAGAAACTAACACAACATTGTAAATCAATTATAGTTCAATACAAATTAATTTAAAAATAAAGCCAGATGGCACCTTTAAAAAACAAAAAAACACTGTGGTTCTAACAGGTTCTGGGGGTAGAGAAATCCAGGCAGAGGAAACTAATTCAGACGTTCTATGATAGGAATAATCTTGAGAGTTTCGGAGAGAATGAAGCTAGGGTAGCTGGGACATACACAATGAGTGAGGGGGGGCACAGTAGTAGGGATGTGGCCAGAGGAGAAGGCAGGTGCCAGGTCTTTGAGGAACTTGTAGGCAATGGAAGGATTTTAACACTTTATAAGAAGGATAATCTGTGTAAATACAGAAAAGATACAATTAACTGTAGAAATAGAAGGAACTGGGCCCAGAACAGAAATTTGAATTGTATCTGCAGTGGAGACAGGCAAAAAAGACAGACAGTAGTATAGAAAATGTAGTCTAAGTAAAATAAGGATAATTAGGAGAAGCACTTGTCATTTAAGACAAATACAAAGAAAAAAGTATTGGAATAATAAAGGTATCATGAACATTTTAAATACTGCAGTGGGTTTAAGATATATTAGAAAAGAGTCCATTGGATTTGTAAATTATGATGTGATTAGAAAGCTTTAATGGAAAAAGGAAACAGAGTTCCTAACAGATATGTATAATATCACTGAAGAATTTTGAAAGTTTTGTCTGATGTTAGTCCTTGAATGCTGAAAATAAGGTATGTTTACTTCCATAGATTCCCAAGACCTCTGGAATTTTTTATACTCTGTACTCTTGTAATAGACTACATGGATATTTGAATATGACATTATTTTGACTCATCACAAGAAGGTAAAATATTTCAGGTGACTTTTCTTGCAATAGTTACTCATTAACATCTATTAAGTTTAATTCTTTCTAGATCTACTTTGAACCAAATAAAACAATGTGTACACCTAGAACAGAGCAATATTACTTAGCGCATATTTGAATCTAGAGCTCTATCAAGTCTAGGTGGAGATTATGGCCCATAATCTTTTAAAATTGTAAAATAGGGTTTTAAAAAGTAGAAATTGTAATGTTTATACTTAGTAATAACAATTTATACAATTTTATTGTTATTTTTATTTAGACAATTATAACAATGATTTAAATTTCATGAGACCATTCATGAATGAAAAATCTAGGAGAGACAGTCCTTCCTCAACTTGTCATACACCTTATACCCACCTTAACATCCTATAGCCCCCACAATAATGTTCTGATTAAATGAAATTTCTACTTCTGGTTCATTTTTATATTTTCTTTTTTTACTATACAAATGTTGAGGACATTGCACATTACACAGTACACACATATTTAACTAAGAATATGTTTATTTTAAAATGTAGTTTTGGGGACTTCCCTGGTGGCACACTGGTTGGAAATCTGCCTGCCAATGCAGGGGACACAGGTTCGTGCCCTGGTCCGGGAAGATCCCACATGCCGCGGAGCAACTAAGCCCATGCGCCACAACTACTGAGCCTGCATGCCACAACTACTGAAGCCCATGTGCCTAGAGCCCGTGCTCTTCAACAAGAGAAGCCACTGCAATGAGAAGCCCGTGCACCACAGCGAAGAGTAGCCCCTGCTCACCACAACTAAAGCCCGCACACAGCAACGAAGACCCAAAACAGCCAAATATAAATAAATAAATTTATAAAAGATAAAAATAAAAAATGTAGTTTTGAGAAAAGCTTCTTCTTCCCCACAGAGAACAGATATGTCTCCTTACTTCAGATACTTTGAAACAGGGAAGAGATTATTAGTCTCTAAAGGCTTGCTGTTCATTTGAGAGCAATTTAAACCTCAAATATATCATGATAGCCTTTCTCAGGAACATAAATGAGATTCACTTTTCTCTGGTCTTGATTTTCTATTCCTATTTTATCTCATATTTTCTTTTCAATAGTTAACATTTCCATTAATGAAACAAGAAAAGCATGAGTAAATACAATTTTATTGTCAGGATATCTGATGGTGATCAAAATCTAATGAGAAAAAGGATAATTCATTACTTATACTTCTCCAATTTACTGAAGAATTAATTTATTATAAACATTATTTCTCAGTTATTTCATTTTGTTGGAGTAATTTAGCCATTTCATCAATTTCAAATGTTGTGCTTTTTCACTAGTGAAATGGTACACTACTTAAGTTTATTAAAAATTTGTTTTTGTCAAAATTTTAAGTTAATATCAAAATACTGTGGATTGTCAGAGGAGCAATTGCCACCTTGACTTCCACCTTGATAAACTGACTTTAGAAGTAATGCTGTGGTTTTCTTTACCCAGTTATAAGGAAACACTTATTGATAAATTTTGCTTTTTAGTCAAATAGTAGTTGTCATAAGCCTCAACAATATGTTTTACATATAACTCAGTAATTTTCCAAGCTGGTCTGTGACTCACAATTGCATCATTTCTCTCATAAGGGAGACCTCAACTTACTTATAGAATCACGTCTCCCTTCAAATTCTAGTATTTTATGAAATCTAACTTATTTTTCTCCTAAACCAGATTCTTTCATCTTATAGGTCCATCCATCATACCTGGACTTTGCCTTTTGGCCTGACCCATTTGGATGGATACTTTTTTGAAACTGTCTCTTGATTCTTGGTGGACTTTCAGCCCTAGATGTTGCCTTTTTGATTTTCCTTTGTTCAACTGTACAAAATCTGGAAACAACTCCTTCTCCATACTGAACTCACTCAAGACTCTTGGAATCCTAAAAAGGTTTCAATTCTAGTACCTTAATTGTCTTTAAGGGAAGATCAACAGAAGGTGATTATGTAAGACAATTTCTTAGAACAGCCTGTGAGAGATAAAACAGCATAGTTTATCAAAGGCAATTTTATTATAATCTAAGCTAAAAATCTAATTTGGTAAAAACAGCTTAAGAATAACAAAAACTGATGCATTATACAGTCTTCGTATGTGTGAAAACACCACTTTATTAGTCAGTTTTGCAAATATTGAAGATATTAGTCTGGGTCTATTATGGGACCTAGACTTCAATACTCTGCTGCTCTGTTGTTTATTGTAAAATCACAAGAAATCTAATCCCCCCAAGTCCATGATTAAACTAGGAAAGGAGCTGTTTCTATGAACACAACACTGATGCAATTGATATTATTTATGTAATCCTCTCATTTATGTGTTTGATTATTTACTTTAAAAGAATTTTTTTTTTTTTAATGAGTAGACCATTCAAGATTGAGAAGGCAGATACTGTGATTCCAACAATTAACTGTTGCTCTTGGTCACCATGAGAGCCACCACCTCAGGATACTTCATGATTATTTGATACCCATGTCAAGCAATGCTTCTTCTCCAAGGACTCCTTGGGCACATGCCTGTCTTCTCAATCTATTCTCCCATTCTGTGTCAGGTTACCCCATGGGAGTAGAAGTGATCTATATCACACCTTAGTTAGCTTATTTTAGCTAGCTGTGGCTCCTCTATACTCTCTCTTTTTCTTTCTTTCTCTTTTTCTTTTTTCTTTTTCTGGCTAAATTCAGAGCACTCCAAGGCACTAGGTGATAAACGAGCTACAGAAATGGAAGGAACTTGAATCCCAAAATGACTGCAAAAGGGAACTTCTAGCAGGACATAACTTTGAACAATTATGTGTCATTTAGCCAAAATTTTGAAGTAAATTAATCCAGAAACAAAGAGAGGCCTTACCTTAAAAAAACAAAACTCAACTGAGTAAATTTAAAGACCTAATTGGCTTTATTCAATGATTCATGAATCAGGCAGTATTCCATCTAGCAAACAGAAAGGAGCTCCAAGGAGCCAAACAAAATGAAAGACTCTTTTAGGCAAAAGGAGGCAGATCAAGGAAGTTATTCTAGCAAAGAATGGATGGTTTCAGACTAGGTCACCTTCCTTTGGGGGACGGTGGGGGTCTATCAAGCAGATTTCCTTGCTAGTCTTGACCAGGAAATTCCAGACTGACTGGGCAAGATTACTTTCTTGAGAGAGGCTAAATGTAATTAGTTTAAGTATTAAGGCTTGGTTTCATGACATGGGCCTTAGGACAAGTGACTCTATTTGGGGCCTGTTGTCGCTTTTAAAAAATCTCCTATGTAGTACTCTACTTTCTTGGCCACATAGGAGATGACATGAGGAATATAGCAAAGGAAACAGAAAGATTATTGGCAAATATGTATCTGCTGTTTATGTAGAAAGAAATTTGTTTTCTTTCATCAATAAAATGTGCCCACAACCCCCAGGAGAGTAATGCTTACTCAAAAATAATGTGATATCAAAGCGGAAGATCCTTGAAGAGATTTTTGAAAACTTAGAGGTGCCTAATATAACTTTTGCTAATGATTCCAAAGACATAATTTACATTTTAACCATAGAGAGTGGCATGGGCATATATACATTAACAAATGTAAAATAGATAGCCAGTGGGAAGCAGCCGCATAGCACAGGGAGATCAGCTCGATGCTTTGTGTCCACCTAGAGGGGTGGGATAGGGAGGGTGAGAGGGAGATGCAAGAGGGAGGAGATATGGGGATATATGTATATGTATAGCTGATTCACTTTGTTATAAAGCAGAAAATAACACACCATTGTAAAGCAATTATACTCCAATAAAGATGTTAAAAAATATTGGTTATGAATATGCAGTTTGGTTTTCATGTTTTTTATTTTAACTTTTGTTTTTATGGTTGTTCTAAGGAATGGTTACATAGTTTTGGGGCTGGCCTGTGTTAATTTCTTCTATTGGCACAGAAGGATGAACATTCACAAAATTGGAAAATTTGGATTCCCATTGTCAAAGTGTTAAAAAAAATGTTGAAGCATCTCTATGTCAGATATTACTCATTTAATTTTAGCACTGGCTTTATCATTTAATTTGAGTTTTGAGCATAATTTTCAGCAATAGATTTTTTTTCTTCTTCATTTTTTAAAATTATGTTTTGTTTCCTTTGTATTTTTGGTCTTTAATTTTAGACATATGTAAATTCCTTTATTGTATTAAATTAAAATGTTTTTTAGTCTGATGATAATGAAAATTTTAGGGAAGGTCTGCTTCTTGTGAGAGGCTGGTGGAAATTATATTGTGACGACTGTATATAGTTATTTTTACTTTCTGTAAAGAGTCATTCCATGATGAAAACCTACAAATATAGAGATTTACACTCTTTTTTTAATGTTGGTGTTTTGGTTTAAAAAAAAATCCAGGGTGAACATATTTACAGAAGTTTTATGCAAATTATGAGCCTATTTAATCTTAGAATAACTGAAACAAACAAAATGTATTGATTCTTGGCAGGGAGACATTTAAAGCACTTTAAGCAAAGTTATACATTTAAAAGAGCCAAATTACTAAAAAATGCTCCACTGTGGGCATTTTTGTCCTTCCTTCTTAGCAGAAACTAGATGCTGTTTCTGATGTCAATGTGCTCATTTAAGAAATTGTATTTCCCTGATTCTACTGCAGTTAGGAGTGGTCATCTGAACAAGTTTGGGCCGAGCAGATATAAACAGAATTTACCCATAAAGCTCTATAAACAAAGAAACTTGGATCTTCTTTACCTTATGTCTTCTTACCTAAAATTCGGATTTGATACCATAAGTGAAACAACCAACCAGTTACCATGAAGTGTTGAGCATGAGGTCAAAGCCATATGCTTCAATGGCTAAGTGGAAAGATAGGGACAGTCTGCATTCTCAATGATAATTTGGTGCTGTTATTCCAGACCCAGTCTGAATACCTCTAGCCTTCTTATAATGTGTAAATAATAAAATTAGTTATTGGTTTAAAACTATCATTTCTATTTACTCACAGCCAAATTTAGTCTTATGAAATAGAACCAGTTGCCATAGCAACAACAAAATAAGAAATTCTTTGCTTCTAATACTAGAAAGACTGGGTAGATGAAAACAGGAAAAAAAAAAAGTGAAGGAGAAAAAAGGCTCAGACTGAAGGAAAATGGGACAGATGTTACCTGATGTGATACAAGGAAATTGAGATGATGGAAGAAAATAAAAAATCTTCACTTTGATATAGAAGTATAATATTTTTTTCTTTTTAACAACAGTGTGAGCCACTTTACATGAGCTTCCCAAATGCCTACAAAAAAAAAATACAAAGGGAGGAAGAAAACTAATGCATAATCAAAAATAAAAATATAAAGAAGAACTACAATTCTGCAGCCTGTGGAAGGAAAACAACATTCACCAAAAGATAGACAGAATGAAAAAAGCAGAGGACTTTGTACCAGATGAAGGAACAAGATAAAACCCCACAAAAACAAGTAAATGAAGTGGAGATAGGCAACCTTCCAGAAAAAGAATTCAGAATTATGATAGTGAAGATGATCCAGGACCTCGGAAAAAGAATGGAGGCAAAGATTGAAAAGATGCAAGAAATGCTTAACAAAGACCTAGAAGAATTAAAGAACAAACAAACAGAGATGAACAATACAAAAACTGAAATGTAAACTACACTACAAGGAATCAATAGCAGAATAACTGAAGCAGAAGAACGGATAAGTAACCTGGAAGACAAAATGGTGAATTCACTGCCACAGAACAGAATTAAGAAAAAATAATGAAAGGAAATGAAAACAGCCTAAGAGACCTCTGGGACAACATTAAATGCAACAACATTCGCATTATAGGGGTCCCAGAAGGAGAAGAGAGACAGAAAGGACCAGAGAAAATATTTGAAGAGATTATAGTTGAAAACTTCCCTAACATGGGAAAGGAAATAGTCACCCAAGTCCAGGAAGTGCAGAGAGTCCCATACAAGATAAACCCAAGGAGAAATATGTCAAGACACATAGTAATCAAATTGACAAAAATTAAAGACAAAGAAAAATTATTGAAAGCAACAAGGGAAAAACGACAAATAACATACAAGGGACTCCCATGAGGTTAACAGCTGATTTCTCAGCAGAAACTCTACAAGCCAGAAGGGAGTGGCAGGACATATTTAAAGTGATGAAAGGGAAGAATATACAACCAAGATTACTTGAACTGGCAAGGATATCATTCAGATTTGACAGAGAAATCAAAAGCTTTACAGACAAACAAAAGCTAAGAGAATTCAGCACTAACAAACCAGCTCTACAACAAATGCTAAAGGAACTTCTGAAAGTGGGAAACACAAGAGAAAAAAAGGACCTACAGAAACAAACCGACAACAATTAAGAAAATAGTAATAGGAACATATATATCAATAATTACCTTAAACGTGAATTGATTAAAGGCTCCAACCAAAAGACACAGGCTCGCTGAATGGATCCAAAAACAAGACCCATATATATGCTGTCTACAAGAGACCAACTTCAGACCTAGGGACACATACAGACTGAAAGCAAGGGGATGGAAAAAGATACTCCATGAAAATGGAAACCAAAAGAAAGCTGGAGTAGCAATACTCATATCAGATAAAATAGACTTTAAAATAAAGAATGTTACAAGAGACAAGGAAGGACACTACATAATAATCAAGGGATCAATCCTAGAAGAAGATATAATAATTATAAATATATATGCACCCAACATAGGAGCACCTCAATACATAAGGCAACTCCTAACAGCTATAAAAGAGGAAACCAACAGTAACACAATAATAGTGGGGGACTTTAACACCTCACTTACACCAATGGACAGATCATCCAAACAGAAAATTAATAAGGAAATACAAGCTTTAAATGACACAATGGACCAGAGAGATTTAATTGATATTTATAGGACATTCCACCCCAAAACAGCAGGTTGCACTTTCTTCTCAAGTGCACATGGAACATTCTCCAGGATAGATCACATCTTGGGTCACAAATCAGGCCTCAGTGAATTTAAGGAAATTGAAATCATATCAAGCATCTTTCCTGACCACAACACTATGAGATTAGAAATGAATTACAGGGAAAATAAAGTAAAGAGCAAAAACATATGGAGGGAAAACAATACGTTACTAAATAACCAACAGATCACTGAAGAAATCAAAAGGAAATCAAAAAATACATACAGAAAAATTACAATGAAAACACAATGATCCAAAACCTATGGGATGCAGCAAAAGCAGTTCTAAGAGGGAAGTTTAGAGCTATACAAGCCTACGTCAAGGAACAAGAAAAAACTCAAGTAAACAACCTAACCTTACACTTGAAGGAACTAGAGAAAGAAGAACAAACAAAAGCCAAAGTTAGGAGAAGGAAAGAAATCATAAAGATCAGAGCAGAAATAAATGAAATAGAAACAAAGAAAACAACAGCAAAGATCAATAAAACTAAATCTGGTTCTTTGAAAAGATAAACAAAATTGATAAACCACTAGCCAGACTCATCAAGAAAAAGAGGGAGAGGACTCAACTCAATAAAATTAGAAATGAAAAAGGAGAAGTTACAAGACACCACAGAAATACAAAGCATCCTAAGAGAGTACTACAAGCAACTCTATGCCAATAAAATGGACAACCTGGAAGAAATGGACAAATTCTCTGAAAGGTATAATGTTCCAAGACTGGACCAGGAAGAAATAGAAAATATGAACAGACCAATCATAAGTAATGAAATTGAAACTGTGATTAAAAATCTTCCAACAAATAACTCCAGGACCAGATGGCTTCACAGGTGAATTCTATCAAACATTTAGAGAAGAGCTAACACCCATCCTTCTCAAACTCTTCCAAAAAATTGCAGAGGAATGAACACTCCCAAACTCATTCTATGAGGCCACCATCACCCTGATACCAAAACCAGACAAAGATACTACAAAAAAAAAAATTACAGACCAATATCACTGATGAATAAAGATGCAAAAATCCTCAACATAATACTAGCAAACAGAATCCAACAACACATTAAAAGGATCATACACTATGATCAAGTGGGATTTATCCCACAGATGCAAGGATTCTTCAATATATGCAAATCAATCAATGTGATACACCATATTGACAAATTAAAGAACAAAAACCATACGATCATCTCAATAGAGGCAGAAAAAGCTTTTGACAAAATTCAACACCGAATTATGATAAAAATTCTCCAGAAAGTGGGTATAGAGGCAACCTACCTCAAAACAATAAAGACCATATACAAAAAACCCACAGCAAACATCATTCTCAATGGTGAAAAACTGAAAGCATTTCCTCTAAGATCAGGAACAAGACAAGGATGTCCACTCTCACGATTATTCAACATAGTTTTGGGAGTCCTAGCCACAATAATCAGAGAAGAAAAAGAAATAAAAGGAATGCAAACTGGAAACGAAGAAGTAAAACTGTCACTGTTTGCAGATGACATGATACTATACATAGAGAGTCCTAAAGATGCCACCAGAAAACTAATAGAGCTAATCAGTGAATTTGGTAAAGTTGCAGGATACAAAATTAATACACAGAAATCTCTTGCATTCCTATACACTAATGATGAAAAATCTGAAAGAGAAATTAAGGAAACACTCCCATTTACCATTGCAACAAAAAGAATAAAATACCTAGGAATAAACCGACCTAGGGAGACAAAAGACCTGTATGCAGAAAACTATAAGACACTGATGAAATAAATTAAAGATGATACACACAGATGGAGAGATATACCATGTTCCTGGATTGGAAGAATCAATACTGTGAAAAAGACTATACCACCCAAAGCAATCTACACATTCAATGCAATCCCTATCAAATTACCAATGGCATTTTTTACAGAATTAGAACAAAATATCTTAAAATTTATTTGGATACACAAAAGACCCTGAATAGCCAAAGAAGTTTTGAGGGAAAAAAACGGAGCTGGAGTAATCAGACTCCCTGACTTCAGGCTCCACTACAAAGCTACAGTAATCAAGACAGTATGGTACTGGCACTAAAAAAGAAATATAAATCAATGGAAGAGGATCGAAAGCCCAGAGATAAACCCACGCACCTATGGTCAACTAATCTATGACAAAGGAGGCAAGGATATACAATGGAGAAAAGACAGCCTCTTCAGTAAGTGGTGCTGGGAAAACTGGACAGTTACATGTAAAAGAATGAAATTAGAACACTCCCTAACACCATACACAAAAGTAAACTCAAAATGGATTAGAAACCTAAATGTAAAACTGGACACTATAAAACTCTTAGAGAAAAACATAGGAAGAACACCGTTTGACATAAATCACAGCAAGATCTTTTTTGATCCACCTCCTAGAGTAATGGAAATAAAAACAAAAATAAACAAATGGGACCTAATGAAAGTTAAAGCCTTTTGCAGAGCAAAGGAAACTACAAACAAGATGAAAAGACAGCCCTCAGAATGGGAGAAAATATTTGCAAACCAATCAATGGACAAAGGATTAATCTCCAAAATATGTAAACAGTTCATGCAGTTCAATATTAAAAAAAACAGCCCAATCCAAAAATGGGCAGAAGACCTAAATAGACATTTCACCAAAGAAAACATACAGATGGCCAAGAAGCACATGAAAAGCTGCTCAACATCACTAATTAGTAGAGAAATGCAAATCAAAACCACAATGAGGTATCACCTCACATCAGTTACAATGGACATCATCAGAAAATCTACAAACAACAAATGCTGGAGAGGCTGTGGAGAAAAGGGAACCCTCTTGCACTGTTGGTGGCATGTACATTGATACAGCTACTATTGAGAACAGTATGGATGTTTCTTAAAAAACTAAAAATAGAATTACCATATGACCCATTAATCCCACTACTGGGCATATACCCTGAGAAAACCATAATTCAAAAAGACACATGCACCCCAATGTTCATTGCAGCACTGTTTACAATAGCCAGGTCACAGAAGCAACCTAAGTGCCCATTGACAGATGAATGGATAAACAAGATGTGGTACATATATACAATGGAATATTACTCAGCCATAAAAAGGAACAAAATTGAGTCATTTGTAGAGACATGGATGGATCTAGAGACTGTCATACAGAGTGAAGTAAGTCAGAAAGAGAAAAACAAATATCGTATATTAATGTGCATATGTGGAACCGAGAAAAATGGTACAGATGAACCAGTTTGCAAGGCAGAAATAGAGACAAAGATGTAGGGAACAAACGTATGGACACCAAGTGTGGAAAGTGGTGGTGGGGTGGGTAGTGTGATGAATAGGGAGATTGGGATTGACATATATACACTAATATGTATAAAATGGATAACTAATAACAATGTGCTGTATAAAAAAATAAATAAAATAAAATTCAAAAAATATATATATAAATGAAAATGAAAATTAAATTTTGTATGTATTACACAAAAAAGGCAAAAATAAAGTTTCATATTTATCTTTTTTTTTTTTTTTTTTTTTTGCGGTACGCAGGCCTCTCACTGCTGTGGCCTCTACCGTTGTGGAGCACAGGCTCCGGATGCGCAGGCTCAGCGGCCATGGCTCACAGGCCCAGCCACTCCACGGCATGTGGGATCTTCCCGGACCGGGGCACGAACCCGCGTCCCCTGCATCGGCAGGTGGACTCTCAACCACTGCGCCACCAGGGAAGCCCATATATATTTTTTTAATTGAAGTATAGTGGACTTACAATAATATATTAGCAGCAAGTATACAACAGTGATTTGATATTTTTATAGATTATACTCCATATAAAGTTATTTTAAAATATTGGCTATATTCCCTGTGTTGTACATTATATCCTTGTAACATCTTTATTTTATACTCAGTAGTTTTTACCTCTTAATCCCTTTCCCCTATCTTGTTCCTCTCTCCACCCCTTTCCTCTCTAGTGGTCACTAGTTTGTTCTATGTATCTCTAAGTCTGTTTTGCTATATTTGTTCTTTGGGGGTTTTTTGTTTTTTGTTTTTAAGATGTTGGGGGTAGGAGTTTATTAATTCATTTATTTTTGCTGTGTTGGGTCTTCATTTCTGTGTGAGGGCTTTCTCTAGTTGTGGCAAGTGTTTGACCCTCTTCATCATGGTGCGCGGGCCTCTCACTATCGCGGCCTCTCTTATTGAGGAACACAGGCTCCAGACGCGCAGGCTTAGTAGTTGTGGCTCATGGGCCTAGTTGCTCCGCAGCATGTGGGATCCTCCCAGACCAGGGCTCGAACCCGTGTCCCCCGCATTAGTAGGCAGATTCTCAACCACTCTGCCACCAGGGAAGCCCTGTTCTTTGGTTTTATTTTTTAGATTTCACATATAAGTGAACACATGCAGAATTTGTCTTTCTCTATCCAGATTATTTCACTAAGCATAATGGACTTCTAGGTCCATTTCAATGGCAAAATTTCGTTCTTTTTATGACTAATATTCCATTGTATTATGTATACCAATTCTTCTGAACCAATTTACCTGTTGATGGACAGTTAGGTTGCTTCCATATCTTGGCTATTATAAATAATGTTGCTATGAACAATAGGGTGCATATATTTTTTGAATTAATGTTTTCATTTATTTTGGATATATACCCAGGAGTGGAATTGCAGGATCATAGGAACCTCCATACTCTTTTCCATAACCTCTGTACCAATTTACATTCCCACCAACAGTGTATAAGGTTCCCTTTTCTCCACATCCTCACCAACATTTGTTATTTGTGTTTCTTTCGATGGTAGCCATTCTGATAGGTGTGAGGTGATATCTCATTGTGGTTTTGCTTTGCATTTCCCTGAGGATTAGTAATGTTGAGCATCTTTTCATGTGTGTGTTGTTTTTAATTTTTTCATTGACCCATTGGTCTTTTAGTAGTAAGTTGTTTAGTCTACACGTATTTGTGTCTTTTCCAGTTTTCTCCCAGTAATTGATTTCTAGTTTCATACTGTTGTGGTCTGAAAAGATGTTTTATGTAATTTCAATCTTCTTAATTTACTGAGACTTGTTTTATGGCCTAGCATGTGATTTCTTCTGGAGAAAGTTCCATGTGCACTTGAAAAGAACATATATTCTGCTGTTTTGGGAAGGAATATCCTGTGGCTATCTATTAAGTCCATCTGGTCTAATGTGACATTTAAGGCCACTGTTTCCTTACTGATTTTCTGTCTGGATGATCTATTCATTGAAGGAAATGGGGTGTTAAAGTCCTATACTATTATTGTATTACCGTCAATTTCTCACTTTATATCTGTTAGTACTTGCTTTGTATATTTAGGTGCTCTTACATTAGCTGCATGTTTTCAGTTTGTGTCTTTAGCTTTGAAGTAAGTCTCTTGTAGTCAGCATATATATGGGCCTTTGTATTTTAAATTTTTTTATCCAACAACAGAAAAAGACCCATACGTATGCTGACTACAAAAGACTTACTTTTGATTGGAGCAGTTAGTCCACTGACATTGTATGTAATTGTTACTTGTCTTCTGGCTGTTTTTGTAGTTCTTCTCTGTTGTTTTCTTCTTTTAGTCTCTTCCCTTGTGGTTTGATGATTTTTTTAGTGTTGTGTTTGGGTTCCTTTCCTTTTTTAAAAAAAATATATTGTAGGTTTTTGATTTGTGTTTACCATGAAGTTCATATATACTGACAAATAACTTATCAACTTGTTTTAAACTGATAGTTATTTAAGTTCAAACTCATCCTAAAAGATCTACACTTTTCACTCCCCCCATGTTCTGTTTTTATATCATATTTTACATCTTTATATCTATCCTTTTACTCTTTATTGTAATTACAGTTGATTTTACATTTTTTTGTCTTTAACCTTTGTACTAGCTTATTTAAGTGGCTGATTCACTGCCTTCACTAAATATTTGCCTTTATAAGAGTGATTTTTCTCCCTCCATATATTTTCTTGTTTCTTGAAATAGCTTTTCTTTTTCACTTAAAGAAGGCCCTTTAACATTTTTTGTAAGGTCAGTTCAGTGGTAAAGAACATCTAGTTCTTGCTTGTCTGGGAAATCCTCTCCTTCAATTCTGAATGATAACCTTGCTGGGTAGAGTATACTAGGTTGTAGGTTTTTTTTTTTTCTTTTAGCACTTTAAATACATTGTGCCACTCCCTTCTGGCCTGCAAAGTTTCTGCTGAAAAATCAGCTGATAGCCTTATGCAGTTTCCTTGTATGTGACTCATTGTTTTTCTCTTGCTGCCTTTCAAATTCTCTCTTTAAATTTTGCCATTTTAATTATATATCTTGGTGCGGCTATTTTGGGTTTATCTTGTTTGGAAATCTCTGTGCTTCCTGGACTTGGATATGTTTCCTTCTTCAGGTTAGGGAAGTTTTCAGCCACAACTTCATCTAATACATTTTTTGTCCCTTTCTCTCTCTCGTCTCCTTCTGTGACCCCTATGATGTGAATGTTAGTACACTTGATGTTGTACCAGAGGTCTCTTAAACTATCTTCATTTTAAAAAATTTGTTTTTCTTTTTGCTGTTCTGATTGGGTGATTTCCACTATTCTATCTTCCATGTCACTTATACATTTTTCTGTATCAATCTGCTGTTAATTCCTTCCAGTGTATTTTTCATTGCAGTTATTGTGTTCTTCAGCTCCAGTTGGTTCTTTTTTATATTTTCTAGTTCTTTTTTAAAGTTCTCACTTTGTTCCTCTATTCTTTTCCTGAGTTCTGTAAGCATTTTTATTACTGTTTCTTTGAACTTTTTATCAGGTAAATTATTTATCTTCATTTCATCAGTTGTTTCTTTTTTTTTCTGGGGTTTTATCTTGCTCTTTCATTTGAAACATATTCCTCTGTCTTCACATTTTCTTTTACTTTCTCTGTCTCTGTGAAAGTAGGCAAAACGGTTACCTATCCCACTCTTGAAGGCATGTCATTGTGTGGGAGCATGCCTATGCAGTCTGTATGTGCCTGATGGCTTTTGTGGGAGAGCTGGATCCGATGTGAGCCCTGGCCAGCTGCCCCTTGGTGGAAGGTAGTGCTGGTGTCATAGGGATGAGACCCAGAGCCAGTGCAAGCTGGTGCTTCTCCCAGACTCTGGAAATCTCCACCTTGGTTTGGGCATAGCCAGGGTTCAAGGAGCTGGAGCAGCACTTCTGAGCTGGCTTTACTTTTCCCCAGTGCAGCACATGTGTAATGGCAATGTTGGTCTTTGCCTTGGTCAGAGGTGATGTTGTGGCCTGGGGGGTTGGATTCGCATTACTGAGCTGGCTCCACTTTTTCCCTGTTGCAACTATGTACATGCAACCGTGGCAGTTGTCTCCACATTGGTTAGAGGTAGGGTTGGTGTCCTGAGAGTTTGGAGCTGCACTTCTGAGCTGGCTCTGCTTTTCCCCAGTGCATGTACATGATGGCGATGGTGATCTCAGATTTGGTTGGAGGCAGGGCCAAGGCCCAAGGGCTTTGAACTGAACTTTTGAATTGGTCCCACTTTTCCCAGTGTGAGAGTGCACATGATTGCAATGGCAGTCCTTAGCAAAAAGCAATCCTGGAACAGAATGGGCTGGAACAGGAGCTTGGTAAGGGCTGGGAACTGTGCTAGGGCAGTCCTGGCAGGCTGACCAAAGCAGCAGGCAGTTTTCAATCTGCTGCCTCTATTCTAGAATTGGGATCAAGCAAGTCTGTGTGCATGCTCTTCAAGAGCAGAGTCTCAGTTTCTTACAGCCCTCTGGGAGCCTCCACTGGTTTTCAAACCATCAAAGGGGACTCATCTTCCTGGTGCTGGACCCCAGGACTGGGGTGCCTGATATAACGCTTGAACCCCTTGCTCCTTAGGGAGATCCCCAAGCCAGTGATATCCCACTCTTCTTCTGGGTCACCTGCTAAGGGTGCAGGTCTGGACTAGATCACTTTTCCTCCCCTCCTCCCAGACTCTGCGTGGTTCTTTTCTTTTTAAATTTTTTTACAGCTTTGGTTGTAGAAGAGCCATGCTGTCAGTTGTCAGGTCATTCTCAGCAAGAATTGCTTTATATGTAGCTGTAGTTTTGATGTGTTCATGGGAGGAGGTGAGCTCAGGGTCTTCCTATTCCACCATGTTGATCCCGCTTCTGTTACTCTAAAGTTTCTTTTTTTAAAGAGAACAATAATCAGCTGCTCTATTTATGTGTCTCAAAATTTCTAAAAGAATTGCAGCTGAAAAGTTTTGTCATTCAAATTGAAATAATTTTGTTGAATAGTTCTATGGTCAGGATCTGCCTAAATAAAGATAATGAGATCATATTACTTGTAAATTAATGACGTTCAACACAATAAACATGAGCCTTCTAGCCCAAAGCAAATGAGAAAGGTAAATGATTTTATGAACAAATAAAGCTTAATGAGCATTGTGTCTCACTGAATGGTGTCTTTCTCATTTCAAATTTTGATATGGAATTACATGTGAAGAAAAAACAATTATTTAATCAAGTTGCATTCTCAAATGTGGGTACTACTAAAGTCTGAATTACTAAGTATGAACAATGCTGTGAGTGATTTGGAAATGCTAATGAGTCTGATCTGTTTTGCCATGTTTACAAAATTGAAAGTAAGCTAAATTAATCTTACTTTTTAGTCAACTATAAACTCACATATCAAAAAAACAATGTTATCCATTAATTCGAAACATCACTGTAATACAGGATTTTCCGAGTGTTATTTATCTATCTCCGACAAAGCTAGGATAATTCAAGAATGAACAAAGACATCTTTTGGTTGATTCCATCTTGGTTTTACACTTGGTGTAAAAAGATCCCAAAGATTCCATAAGGATCCAAAATATACAAAAGTTTCAAAGTTGCTCACATGTTGGGCAATTATAGTGCTCAACCTCAATAAGCAGAATTGTGCCTAGAAATGCTTTTTCTACTTTTTGTACCTCATACTCATTTCATTTAATCAGTTGAAGGGAGCATATTAAGTTTAAGAAATATACTTAGAATAAAAATAGCTCAAGAAAGTTAATTCATCATGATAGTACTAGAGGTATACTATAAGTGCTTAAAAGAAGATATTTTAATATCATTTATAGCTGGAATTCAGTTAATGAAAATGGAAAACTATGTTCTCATATTGTAGTTATAGAACAATGTTTTCCAAAAGAAAAAATAATTTGAAAGCTTTAATTCTAAAGTTTCAAAAATGTGTTAGCATGTATCCCTGAAAAGTTGTCATATATAGTAGGTTGTAAATGACAAGAGAGTTGATGTGATGAATAGTGCTACAGATGCAGAAATAATTGTTTTGAATGTTGAGAAGTCAAAGGACAAAGAGGATAACATATTAAAATAATTTTTAAAAAATCTAATGAAGAATGACAAATACTTTTGGAAAGCAGTTAGCGGAGAGTATCTATGTCACTTGACTATTAGAAATTCTGTTCAATATCTGAGATTAAGCACTAAGATACAAGAGCTGGATTTGACTGTGACATCTAAAATCTTGAATTCCACTTCATGTAAGAAACCTGATCATGATTCATTGAAGAATGTGCATCATTTATGGAGCAGATTACTTGATATTCAGATATTATTGTTCTCATATCTCAGCATCTGGAGGAAAACCAACTGGATATCATCTTTATATGAAAAATCCAAATACTAGTTTACAATTACAAATATAATTGTATGCAAAATATCTGTAAGTTTCTTAAGAATTGTTTGGCAAAGGGGAAAAAAAGATTCAAATTAATAAAGTAAAGCAGTGCTATTTAGAATATGTTAATTAACAATGCATGTGACCTGTGCAAGCAAATGATCTGTTGAATGTTGTAAAAGATACTTTCCCAAGCTACATTAATATGGCTTAATGCCTTTTCCAGAGAATCACATTTTAGGTAATATGAATATGTCTTGAAGTAAAAGACATTAAGATATAGCCTCTATTTTAATGGGGATAAGAAACATATGTTGAAACAAACTCATATTGGGACTAAATGATCTAAAAATAATTTATATTAATTTGCTCAGTCTATACTTATAGTATCCATACTTTTACTTTGAGAATCGGCACACTGAGATAGACACCAGTGAACTCATGCCAGCCCCATTTTCCATGAGAAACCAAGTTAAACTCACACACAATATTATCTACTATCTTAAAAATTATGTTGCCCAAAGGTAAGAGCTGGACATTAACTTCTAAAATTATAGGTTGGAGACTTTCCTCAATATTTTATTCCACAGCTTTCCAGCAAAGAAATTTGAGACCAAGTAGAAAGCACAGTCAGTTAATGTAGGATATTGTTAAAATCTGTCAGTGGAATATGGCTCTCAATGAACACTAGTTGGAATCAGTGAACAATCTAAGTGGACAAGTATTACAAGAATAAAGGAACCAGCCATTAGGTAGCATTTTGGCTGTTTTAGGCTATTTTAACAGAAATTCAGAGTTTCAGACCTTGTTTAAAGGACAAGACTCTCCCTTGACAAAGTGAGGAAACAGTTACAGGAGTCAGAGAAAAAAAAATCAGAAGGTTAATGAAAGAATGAAACCATCCATGATAGTCTATTTGGCCCAGAAATGATGGAAACGGAGATCAACATCAGTTGATTAATGCAGGATAGATTTTGGGTTTTAAGGGGTCATACAGAAACAAACAGTGGTTGCTGCCCTTCTGGAAACATGACTAAGTGTTATTCATATCCTAGTCCTTTTATTAGTGGAGTAGGGAAATTAGAAATTAGAAAACATGCTTCAAGTGGATTAATCTACACACCATTCAAAAGTTATTGTTATGACTATAGAAGAGAAAACCTTAAATGGTACAGGATAGGTAACATTCTTGAGGGAACAGTTCTAATGTGAATCAAGTTTTGCTTTATTTCCAAGACGGTGACCTTAACTACTGTACTACACTGCCTTTCTAAAATGAGGCTTTTAAGATGGGAAGTTTGAGAATAGATGCTCATCCCCTGGAAGAGATAGGACCAACCAAATGGACAGGGCAAAAGGGAGCAATCAATCTCCCTTGCCTTGGGGCAGAGAGAGGCTCTGCTCACTTCTCTCCCCACATGTTTTAGTGCTCTCTGCTTGTTTTATTAAGATAAACTAAAATAAAGATAAGAAAGAGAAAAGAAGATAATAAAAAATATAAAACTACAATGAAAAATAGATAACATAAAAAGGAAATAATTAAAACAAAGCCTAAAGGTGATAAGAAGAAACTAGGTAAATAAGTAATATAAGAACAAAGTAAACATGAGATAAAAGTCTTAACAAAAGAGTGAGAAAAGATGAATCAACTAAGAACAATTAACTGTGAGATTATAAAAACAAAAGGACTAAAAGATTAAAAGGAAAAGATAAATATGCAAAAAGTTTTTAATGAATTCAAATAATAAGAGGAGACTAAACTAGGGCATAAAATGCTAACTGGAATAAAAGAAAGAAAATAGTACTACAAGTTCTAAAGTGCAATACATTTGTGTGGTTAGAGCTAAAATTACTGAACATGCTAAGCGGACACCATTCAAAACTGTTCTCATGACACTGAGGGGCCTGGCAGTGTCCTCTTGGCTTGAAATCCTCTGTGAAATCTGCAAAGAGATCCTAACCATTCCTTTCTTCTCGGACCTTACTCTCCAGCCCAATATGTGTGCAGAGAGGCTGATCACCCCTCAAACTGCTTCTGCAGAACTTCCTGCTGGGTACCCACAGGCACACAAACCCTTGTTGCCCTTGGGATCTTCTTTTTTGGCCGAGAGCTAGTCTTTTGCCACAAGAAGTTAGCAGAATGTCATTGAAAAGTTTATCAGAGAAACTGAAATGCTGCTCCCCATAGCTACAAAACGTTCAAAATGGGCTGGTCTTTTGGTAAGTTCTATTAATAATTCTAGTTGTTGCATCAATCATTTTCAGAAAACATGGCCTGTGAATTCATGCCCTTCCACATGTTGTATCTTACACAGAAGAAAAATAAATATAGTATGGTAGGATAATATGGTGATGTGTTAACTGAAGCATTCTTTTCTCCAACCCCACCATCTGTCTATCACTTTTCATTTTTGTCAGGAAGCATGAGCCAATGGAAGCTGTTGGAGAGGGACCTGAGGACATAGGTGAGAAGTAGTTAACTTCTGGGTAGAAAAAGCCGTGGATCTAGATTTAAGTCTGATATATTTAAGAAATAAACCAAATAGTGAAAACTCTTACTATAATTGCTGCTCTCTCTTTTCCTAAATGCATTAAGACCCACAGAACTACGAATAACAAAGACTTGGGAAATCAAAGAAAAAGGACCATTTCATATTACAGGGGACACTTCACCCTTCTCCCACTTCCTGGAAATAGGTTCTGGGGAGAAAGTTTATGCCACTTTTATTTTTAAGGAACTACAGTAGTCAAAGCCCATGCCTCAGACACTAGGTGAAGTTCAGGAAACAAGCAAGATGAATAAAGAAGACTCTTGCTGTCATTAGGTGGTAGTTGTAGAGTAGAACAGTGGTCTTTATGTGTAGACACAAGAGGACTGGAGACATTTTCCTACCTCTCAGGAATTGTGACCTGGTATGGCATCAGAATGGCCCAAAGAGCAGGTCAGCAAGGGTCCTCATGTCAAATTCCACATATTTTGTTTGAACAATACCTGTAGGATGTGAATAAAAACAGAGTTACATTTCAGAAAGGCACACCAGGGACCAGATTAAGAAACAAGTCAATGCCACAGATGGACTGTTGAGCCGTTCACTGCGTCACCTAGCGTCACTGGGCACAGGAGCAGATAGGCTGACTTTAGTGTGGAGTGAAGACAAGCCTCTGGCATGGGAAACATCTCCTCCTTCCCCCAAGTACCATGCTTTAAATTAAGTTCTACAAGATATTCCAGAGTTTTGTGGAACATCAAAGATAATTAGATTGTAATAGTACTGAATACTCCAGTTAAAGATACTCCTGGTGTTTTTTGCCTGCCTAGAAACAGAATGGGTTTATCACATCCCTGTTTGGACTTGCTATCTTGCAACATGAATTTTGTTCTTCTGTCTTATCTATACGTCTGCTGTCTTCTTCTTCATTTCTTTACCTTTACTTCCCTTGGATATGTATGTAGATTCTGAAGCAGGAAAGGAAGATAAGGAAGATGAGATACGGGAGAAAAATCATTAAAACACCATTTAGGGAAATCTGAATGAAAAATATCAACTATTACCTAACCAGACTAGTCTAAAAGACATGAAGTTGTATTTGTAATAATTCCATCTACAGTCCTACTACATAATTCCCCACTGAAACATCCACAGTAGTATTGGATAATGAAAGCACTCTATTTTTCCAGCACAAAATGTACATTATGTGTCATGTCTTATAAATTCTGCATTCTGCTCCATAATAATATTTATATTCTATAAAATATATAAATATTTAAGTGCATAAAAGAAAAAAATCAAAGAAAATATTTCTACTTGTGATAAATGGCTGCTACGTTTTTATTTTATCTTCTAATTTTCAAAAATCCGATTAAAGAAGAGTGATGTCAGTAATTTATTTCTGGTTCTTGTGACAAATGTGGCATTCCATTAGGAAGTTGAATTGAGAAAGTGGGTCCCAGAAGGAACAATAAGACACCATTTTATGGCTCACAACCATGTAGCAATGCTACAAGCAACAAAAACTGGGTCTTTGCTTTAAGAAATCACCTCAAGAGATGATATCTGAATTTATACTCTCTTGCTAGCGTTATTGCTTGAGAAACACAAGGGCATGATTCATAAACCAATTGTTGATAGAATGTTCTCATTAATCCTCTAGATTGTGAATAAGAAGAGGTGAGTATAAAAGAAGATCCCCCCCAAGGCTATTGTCATGAAATGGTTGAACCACATAATCAATGGTCATTCCAACATAATATATAACACAGAAGTGCCTCAAATCATTGAAAATATCCTACTGTGAGGTCATGGGGCTCCAACTTGCTTGCTCTGTGGTTCAAGGTACTACTGAACTCGCTTCACCTCCCCACAACAACTAAAAACAAAATAATGGATTAACTACTTAGGCCAAAGAATTTGGGCTTTACTTACAGGATATAGCCGTACCCTGGGTACTGTTAGGCTCAAGAACATGCACATCCTTACCCAAGTGACTAATGGGACTTAATCCACATTACTGATTTCCTTTTTAACACCTGATGTAAGCAACAGTGGGATAATCAATCATATACTCAATCCTGGTTTCAATACCATTTTTCACTTCGATGGTCTTTTTTTCTTTCACTTGTAAAATTTCTCTCACTGTAAAATCTGAAATCTTATTCCATGATTAAGAACCTAACCTGTATTCTCAAATATTTCTTCAAATATTCCCTCTTTCTCTCTAAAGTGGGGCATTTCCCACGAGGATATTTGCTCCCCCTTGCAGCTATATTAAAAGAAGTTTTCTTCTTTCAGAACCCAAGTATCTCAGGATCAGAAGTAACTGACTAATGCTGTTGACCATGTTTTCATGTACCTACTAGCCTTTTGTACAGCTACACTGATGCTTAAGTGAATGTCTTATGATCCAAAATGTATCATGTTATTTTAAGTGCAAAAACCACATATTATTTTCTTTTTTGTATTTCTCAGTAGCTTGTAAAATGCTTTACTCTAATAAACAAAAAATCCACTATCAAGTTCTTTTAGATTTTCAATATTTCTTAAATCTGTCCACAACCCTCCTTCTCTACTTCCATTAGCTTTGCCAATACTACCTTCATCTTTGGCCTTGTCTACCGTATCAGCCTGCTAATTGTCTCCCTCTGTCAATGTAGCTGTCTTATAAATCATTCTTTAACATACAGCTAGTTGAATCTTGTCAATATTTAGTCTAATAATGGCATACTCTTCAAGAACTTCTCATTGCTTGTGGGATAAAACCTTTCACATGACCTGCAAGGCCTACTGGCCTGAAAAATGTCTTCTCCAGCCTCATAGGGAAGCTGGACCACTTGTCTCTGTATTTCATCACTCTCACTTTCCTTCCCTTCCTCTGGCTCACTACACTCTCTCCTTTGTATATGTGTTCCCTCCGTCTCAAATGGTCTCTTCCTACAACCTTTTCTTAACAAATACACTGTACAGCTATCCTTTAGACCTCAAATTAATCACCACTTACTCAAGAATGTCTTCTAAAATCTTGATCAGATTCCTCTTTGTTATGCCCTTGAACAGCATCCTCTATATCCACTTAGAGTACTTCTTCAATTTATCTCACCCTATTAGAACATAAGTCACCTGAGGGCAGGGGTTGCATCACTTTATCTCACTCTCCATTATACTCTAGCATATAGCATAGAAAGTTCAAAATGGAACTATGCAATATACATATTTGAAGAAATTAGTGAAGGAAAGGATAAATCTAAAATGTAGATATACAATAATTATTTTTAAGTGATAATATTATATGGTTTATCCTGAGCAGCTGATTCTTTAATAATATTTAAAGAGGTATTAATCCATGTTCCAAAATATTTACTCAAAAATAAATAACTTAGCTATAGTCATTGGTATATGTTTAGAAGTTAATACTTTTAAAGACTAGCAATCAAGACATTTCTATTAAAAAAAAAGACATTTCTATAACACTCTATTAATGAAATACGCTTGGTTAACAGAATTCATTCTGCTAATGAGATAAAGCAACAGTAATTTGAGCAATACTACTAAACTAATAATAATTGTATGCATTTTCTCATCATTTTTAACAGAGAGATAAGCAATCCAATTATCAATAGCATCAAAAAGTTTGAAGTCTTGGTAATTATCATTTCTCAGACATGCTTTAATTTTTATCCTTCATTTAAATAACATCCATTTTATTTGATTTTAATATCTATAGTATTTAAATAAAAATCAAAACCAGTGAATTATATTATGCATCAAATATTTCCTTGCAGGCTCTACTAGATGTCTAACAAACATACACATCAAGAAAATATGCTTGCAAAATTGGCACGGTTAGAAAAATGTAGACTGAAATTTACTTAATTTTCTTATCAAAGAGGCAAACTCATGCACTTTGCAATTAAAGAAATATTGGTTTGAGTTTTGAACATATTACTTATTAGTTGAGAGCTCTATAGTGAACAGTTTTAACTCTCCAAGCTCAGTGTGCTTACCCATTAAATACATGTATAGTGCCTAACTCACAGTTACTAGGAAGTTTAAAGGAAATAATCTTATGAAGTTTCTATAATACTATGTGGCATAAGAGCAAAACATAAAAAATATTTTTTTCCAAACCACCACTTATTCTCTACTGTAGTTTATAACACTCTATATTTAGTCTGAAGCTTGATCCTGTACTGCTTATATTATCTATTTAGGGGTATAGCTGAGAATGGCGTAGACTGCTTCTAAACTGACAAGAAGCAAAATGCAAAATGTCTATGGAAAATTGTTCCTGCATCAATCATGCATCTGTTCTTAAATTATGTACCAAATTTTACATGAACTTCATAGTTAGAGAAAAGACAACAAACAATCCAATCTGTCAGTAAGATATTTTTTATTTGCCTGGAATGTCAGAGCAATATAGCACTCAAAACAGGTCAAAAGAGAAGTGCTAAGGAAAGTATTTCTGAAACAATACAGAGCTTTAACAAGGACTGTCTAGTACTTCTAAAATTTATCTGAAAAACCTAACAGAGATAAACACCTAAATTCAAAGATTCCATAACTTGGTGTTGGCAGATATAGTTCTTATACAAGGATCTATGCTCTTTCAAGGAAAAAATAAAGGAAAAATAAAACTATAAGACCAATTATAAAGATCTGAAAATCTTGAACCCCAAACTACTAGATAAATATGCTATGAACATGCAAGTTTTGTGTTTTTGATTTTAAGAAAAAGGAAAAACAGAAATCTGTGTTCATTAGTTATGGCTTTATTGTCCACAAATTCATTCTTTCTCTTTTTGAGAAACTTCCTCTCTTATATGCTCCCCAAAATGCTACAATCTTGAGTAAAGACTGTAATTGAGCAAAATTAATATCACTTGTTCTGAAGTCAATATCTCTTTGTGATCATTTTCCTCAAGTTGGTTTTCCAAAGTCCACAGGCTGAATTGAAGAACAGTCTCTCTCAAAGATGATTCAAAATTGGGAGTCCTTTTTCCTGTGGTCACCTAGGGGTCTTTCTTAAAATCTGTCCCCTACACTATTATCCCCAAGCATGAATGGATTTCATTCTGACAATCTTATATAATCCAGTTCTCAAAGTCAACCATTATTCTATCATTTGGATACATTTGTTAATTAAAATTTCACACGATCTTAATCATTATTTCTAAAAATATATTTATTTAGCTCATATTGTATACAGGGTATGCTACTAGCTGCTGAGAATACACAAGTTAACCCAAAGATTTGGGTCTTTCCCTTGTCATGACTCATGGAGCATATATATTGTAAATAAATATTGGTTAAAGTTATATTTGTTTTAAAGTAATCGGATTTTCAAATACATTTTCAAATACATTTTTGAACATTTAGGCCTACATTCCAAAATTAGGTACCATCTCCTTCCACGTTGGACTTACAAGAAATGGAAGGAGCGGGCAAACTATGTGATTATTAAATCACTCATCCCCCTTGATTTCATAAAAAGCATGAGAAATTGGAGGAAGATTTTGGAGGCGGATTTTTACAGAGCAAGCTATGTTTTGCATCATACCTCCTCCCCCCAGCCACATACAACAAAGATGGGGTCTAGGACTATATGCCTGTTCCTTATACCAAGCTAAGCACAAGGAATTTGAAAGGAACTTAACAGAATATCATATGTTTCCAACATTTGGAGGACAGAGTGGACCAGCTCAGAAAGTTTAAAGAGGTAGGTATTGGATGATTGCCTGAGTTGACAGTGAAGCTACAGGCAGGTGACTTCTTTGGAATCAGTTTACACATTTGTCTAGGCAAAAGATGTCTGTATGTTTCCTATGAACAATACGTGAATAACATACAGAAGAAAGCTGCCTTGGACTCGTCCTAGGTCATGTTCAAAAGAGCTGCCTGGAAACAAATTTAGAAATCAGAAGAAGGAATATGAGGTATCACCACACATCTAGAGATGAATAAAGGATTGAGTGGCTTTATTATGGGAACTACTGATGAAAGATTCAAAGAGAGGAAAATCTCTAAATAACTCATAAGAGTTCATAGGACAGGCATCTTTAGGTATCTGCCAGTTCCAATTAGTATCATAGTTAGCCATGCTGGATTCATAAAAATAACGTTTCTGTTCACAATTCTCTCCTTCCTTCCGGAATAGTCACAACTGTGGTTAACAGAAGGAGGAGAAAAAAAGATTTCAGGTGAAGAAAGAGAAAAGGTTCACTATAGTCCTCATTCCACTCCTCAACTGTGGGTTTCTGCCTAAAGCAAGACTCAGCTGTTGGAGAAGAAAGCCTCACATTCACGGTAACTGTGGATGTTTTACTGTTGTATGGGACTGGGTATTTTAATTAACCTAACTGAAAAGGAATTTTGTTACTTAAAGTAGTCATACGACTCTTTTTTTTTTTTTTTTTTTTTTTTTTGCAGTACGCGGGCCTCTCACCGTTGTGGCCTCTCCCGTTGCGGAGCACAGGCTCCGGACGCTCAGGTTCAGCGGCCATGGCGCACGCGCCAAGCCGCTCCGCGGCATGTGGGATCTTCCCGGACCGGGGCACGAACCCTTGTCCCCTGCATCGGCAGGCGGACTCTCAACCACTGCGCCACCACGGAAGCCCCAGTCATACGACTTTTTATTATCTATGGGTAACTGGAAGAGTGATGACAGTTGCTCTAGATTTCATCCAAATGCAGGGTAAAGACAAAGCTCCAAGAGCTGATTTAAAAGAACAGTGGATGCAAAACTATCTGTGTATTATAAAAAGTAATCCAGGATTTGATTTACTCAACATAATGGTTACTTAAGAAACAAAAAATCTTGAACACCTATGTAAACAGTGGAATTTGTTATAAGGGTAAAATAGGTCTCACAGAACCCAAAAGCAATGAGGCAGCTGAGTCAGAAGAGAGATGAGAAACAGATAACAACATCATTCAAGTCCTTTCCTCACCCCTCTCTGTTTCTCTTTGTCTCTTTCCAGAGTTTTCAACCCACCTAACTTGGTTCATTAGGAAGAGAAAAACAGCCACCAAGGTCCCCACAGATTCAACTTCCCTAAGAAACCATATATTTCTGCTACTAAACCAATGTTTTCAGAAAAGTCTCTTCAGTCATGACCAGGAGACTGGTGTTACTGCATGAATAAAGCTGCTATTGAAACCACTTCTATAATCATAGGGATGAGAGGAAACATACTACAGATCGTCACTACAAAAGAGAATGAAATGCTGTTTATAATAAAGGCAACAGAAGACACCATGTAAAACTAAAGATGTTAAATATAAATCTAAATCAGACTTTGGTGGAAGTGGTAAGAAGGAACATGAAAGTTTTTCAGAGGAAGTGATTTTGCTGCGTGTAACAGGGTAAAGAGTTTTCCCATAGGGTTTATTTGCCAATTAAAATTGTCCAGATATGATAGGGGTGGAGTAGGCAACTTGCAGGTCAGTTTTTAGTTGATTCACCACATCTATACTTCAAATTATTTTGTTTTACTTTTAAGTGTGTTACAAATTAATTTGCATTTGTCTATTTAGGATTTTAACACAATCTGGGAATCTGTACCTTTCAGTAAAGAAGTTAAAACATTTATATTCATTGTCATAACTGATATTTTTGGTTTTACGTTCATCATATTGTTTTATAATTTTTGCAACGCATCTTCCCTTTTTATGTATTAGTGCAATGTGATCTTGGCAAACAAGACCAGTTGCTGGGCATAAGTCTAGAGTCAAGAACTTTGTCGTTCAAAAGTCACACAGTTTTGTTTTTTTCTTCTCTCTATCGAGGTCAGGCTACTAAAATTGCATTGAAGAAGAAAGATGATAGTGGTTTTTTATTCCTTCCTATGTTATCTCTTCTTCCTGCCTAGATTTACATAGGTATTATTTTATTCCTTATCCTTAACATTAAAAGAAAAAAAATTACCCAATTGTTTCTGGATACAAGTCTATTTTCATTAATTTTTCCTAATATGATAAGTTCATTGGATTGTTGGTTTTTTTATTTAAGCTTAGTAGAGGTCTCTTTAGGCATGTATTTTATTATTGCTGCTGTTCTAATTATTTTTTCTTTCTCAGGAATATATAACATTCTTTAGGTAGACCTCTATCACCATTTTTCATGGTCTTCATTATCTTTATCTTTTTAAAAAATTATGTCCTTTCATCACAGTATATCACTCCTCCACGTCACTGAGGCTAATTCTACTCTTTGCTGTCTATAGTTAGTCTGATTGCCAAGGAATTGGGATGTACTAGGACAACTGCTCTTTCCTTTCAGTCAACATCTTTTAAGATTATTTGTCAGTGCCTCTAGCTTCTGGCAATCCACAGGGTCACATTCACCTCAGCCATAACTGATTGAATCAGAGAGACCATATGCCAAAAGGGAGATAAAATCATAAACTTGAAGGTGTCCATATAATTATTGATTCAGGATGTGATCTAAGGAACTAGAGATTTGAGTGGCTGAATCATATTTCTAGAACAGACCTAACCACAAGGTCCCAACTCCTGATGTTGTGATTTGTTCCTTTCTTGGGAATGTTTTTGTTTGTTTGTTCACTTACAGCTTCTCCTTGGACCCTTCAATTTCTGCAGCCTACTAGTTCTTTTCTTTTAGCTAGTTTCTGTACTTACAAGGTCTGTGGTCTTTTTATTTTTTATTGCACATTGTTCTTTCCTATTTCTCTGTGGTACTATTTCACAGAGCCTTCTTGAATCTTATTAAAATACCAAACAGATTTCTAAAGTATTACTACAATAAATCACTTTAAAAAGGTACACTTTTCCTTTCATTTTCAAGATAGGGTTTCCTCTTTATCAGACTGTAGTATACTTCCATGGGTCCAACTTTATTTTCTTCCTCATTAGTCATCCTCTAAGGAGCACATATATACCTAAAATTGAACTCTGCCAACTAATCTCTGTGTGTGCAGGTTCTGTTTTTTTTTTAAATTTCTCTACTTTCATCCACTTCCCCTTCCCCCCACCTCCCACCTCTGGTAACCACAAACCTGGTCTCTTTTTCTGAGTTTGTTTGTTTTTGAAGGATGATGGACCTACAACACTATGTTAGATTGGATTACATACTGATATGCAAATGTCAGTCTTGCAAGGCTGTCCTTCCCTAATTCAATAGATCTCTCTAGCTGGTTAGCACCACACTGTATGTTCCATGCCAACAGGCATCTTGCCATTGACTAGAATTTTCAGTTCAACTCCACGGGGCTTACAGGAACTAGAAATCCCTTCTTACATGGGACTGGACATCAATCTTAATTTTCTCTCATGTTTCCATTTGTCAAATTTTCCTGTCTTTCCCCTGGAGTTTTAAAGGAGAATTGGAAAGACTGCATCCATCCTGATAATCAGATTCTCTGTTTATATTGGTATTTCAAACTTAAATTTCTAAGCCTGAATTTGAGCTGTTTCTTTTTATTAAGTTTCAGTACATTAACATATCATTTAGTTTGCAGCAATTGTTTTCCAAAGGTGGTTATTTTCTTATTTCAACATAAATGAAAAAAGAAACTATTCGGATATTCAATGGAATAATAATACCACCGTTAGAAGCAATACGGAGAAGTTTATAAAGTAAATATTCAACAATTTCACATAAAATTTATATAAAGAAACCAGTGATAGAACTGTTTTAGATTTTTAGTTAGTTTGGAATTTTCCAAGACAAAAATCAAGTGGAATAATTTGAACTTAGAATCACAATTTGTTCATACATATTTCAAATAACTGCTAGTTCTATGACTAAAACAAGAAGATTTTTTTTTAATGCCCTGTATTCATTCTTTCAACAGAAAAATTATTGGGCATCTCTCATGTGTCTTAGACTCTACTTGGTCCTTGTGAAATAGTTTTAATAAACAACAAATTATTCTGACTTCTAGAAGCTCATGGTTCAGTACACTAGTATAAATTTTAGAAGTTAATTATTGTGTACAAGTCTGCAAGATATTTTTCTAGACAAAGCAATATGGAAAAAATTCAGGTAAAACTTGATACCAGAACAAGAGCTAATTTAACACACTCTCTAATAAAGCATATATCTATGAACTTTTGTATCAGTTTTTTAAACATAAATATTGGCTTCTTCCCTAATGTGATTTAAAGTTACACTTGGAGGGAATTTGCTCATCTTTTATCTTGTATACCTCATGCCCAGGTAGAGTGTTGAGTGAGAAATCATTCACTGAGAATGTGAGTATGGAGAGTAAAAACCCATGAGATACTAGTGTGCTTTGCAACATTTCAAAATGAATTCCAAACCTTCTGAATGCATAAGATGCAAAATAAACTCTTTAATGATTTAGGTCTCACATTCTAAAGAACCCCTCATAGTTTTCAAGGCAATCAGACACATAGAGAATCTCAAAAGTAGTTTTGCATTTTTAGATCAAGAAAAGGCTTTAGGCAGTTGGAAATGAATAGTATATAAGGCCTGAACGGCAATAATAATGAAAGCTGTTCATATGCATACCCAATTCAGAATAGCAAATAATTTATTTTTTAACCACGTAAGAGCCTTTTTACTTCTCAAAAATTAATATCTCTTTTTCTGTTACCCAGTTCACTTTATGCAAACATATGGGTTACAGTTACCAATAACACATCCATATACAGTACTAGAGATACAAGGGTTTAACCGTCGAATATGTTTCACCACCATCAGTGCAAAATTTTTATCACTGTAGCCTATGACAGAGTAAAAGTTAATCATATGTCTACTTCAATTGCCCATTTAAAAAGGCAATTTAATAAAATATGTCTTCTAAGTATAATAGGATAGTTTTAAAATAGTCTAATAAAATATACATAATAATAAAATGGTACTACTCATTCAAACTGGTGTATTCGGAATAAGTTGTATTTCAGTAAATCTTGAGTGCAGGATATCATTCACGAGCACTTTACTAGACTATTGTCTGGTATAATCAGATAACAAAACTAGTTTTTTTTTAATGACCTCTCCATTTCCTGCTCACTGAAAACAGAAAATAGATTTTTTAAAAATAATAAAATTAGAGAAGCCTGTGGAAAAGATTATTAAAAGATTACCAATGAGTGAGAAATCCAAAGTAATTTTCTGAGTCTTGAGGAATAAGGATTCAGAAAAGTTTCACTCTGCCAAAAATATTCTTACCGTGGAAATGCTATTCACAACCACCAGAAGCTACTTGATAAAAGGAAATACAAATCTTGTGGATAGTCATTATCAAGTAAAATAAGACCTGATTAGTCCCTATTATGCAAATAGTGATGCTTATCTTGTCTGCTCAAAACTCTGGGCATCAAGCTTTTGACTTCTCAAATTGGTTAATTACACTGGGCTTAGATATTCATCTAAACCGCTACAATTAACTCAGATTTTTTAACATGACAATGGAATTACTCTCTGAAAAGACAACTTTATTTAAATATGTCTATATTTTTACATGTAGATCTATAGAATGACAGATATGTAAATAAACATATCCTGTATAAAAATCCATTAATGTATATATATGCATATAAATGTTCAAATCTGAAAATTATATATAGAGAAAATTACAGTGTAGTCCCAACTTTTAGTGCCAAATGCCTCCCATTTTATTACTGGTGAGTCTCTTAGCCAAGAATAGACAGATTCATATATTGTCTCTCTCTGTTTTTTGCTTTTTTTTTTTTTGCAGTACGCGGGCCTCTCACTGTTGTGGTCTCTCCCGTTGCGGAGCACAGGCTCCGGACGCGCAGGCTCAGAGGCCATGGCTCACGGGCCTAGCCGCTCCGCGGCATGTGGGATCTTCCCGGACCGGGGCACGAACCCATGTTCCCTGCATCGGCAGGCGGACTCTCAACCACTACGCCACCAGGAAAACCCTCTCTCTGTTTTTTTTTTCTTGTCTTAATCTTGCTTCTACACCATCTGCTGATTGGCTTCTCTTTTCACTGCAGGTTCATTTCCTACTTAGGTCCCCACCATACTTGCCCATTCTTCTTAAAAGTGCATAATTTGCTGAATGCCTTTCTCTGTGAATGACTCCAACACAATGCATGATGAATGTTCCTGGCAGTTGTGTTTTACTACACTCCTCCTAATCTAAGTGAATAGATACTTTTCTGAACTAAGGCTGATCATAGCTTCTCTCCTAATAATTTGCAATTAGGACCGAGAAGGGGCCAATCTTTGTAAGTGATGAAACTGTGAAATAACAGAACACTATTGTTCCATGAAGGAGAAAGAGAAGAAAAAGCTGTCTGCGGGGAGAAAAAGAGAAGAATGAAGTAAGTGCACTAAGAGAAGCTCTAGTGCCTCTTAAGATACAGCTCCCATCTTTCTCTGGCTTCATGAATCACTATGAATCTTCTTTATAAACTAGATGGTCTCTTCAGCTAGTCTGAGTTGGCTTTTTTTTACACTTAAAAATGTCGGAGGCCTTACTAACATGGTTAAATAATTATAGTGTTGTATTCTCATATTCTGTATCTGCAGCTGTTCAAATCTTATCCTTTAAAATACTTATTTCTAGAACTCTAGCTATTTCAGCTTCAAGGCACGTCTCTGCAGAGTCATAATATTTTAGAAAACAAATTTTCTGAAAAACTAACTGGTAAAATATGCCTTTTCTATGCATCCGTTCTATGGAAGACGTTTTATAGATTCTCTTGACTTTTAGCAAAGTTTTCTTGGCTGAATCCTGCCCATAAGAGTGGCATTTCTTTAATAAAAGACCTTTACACTCTGCTTACTTTGTTGCAGTGAATAAACATTTTTACTCCTTTAAGCAATCTCTGGATATGTCAAAAACGCTCCATTTATTAACTTAGTGAAATATTTAGAGTTTGTTTCTCCAGTCTTACACACCAGCTTGGCATTTATTTAACTACAGAATAAATGTTTTATAAAGATATATATACATACATAGGTGTATACATTTATACTTACACACTTATATTCTAATAGGTCTTTCAAAATAACAGGACAATAACCAAACTCCTTGTATTTTCACCAAAATGAGTTTCTCTTAAAATCCCCCATCCCAATATATAAGTCTATTTTTGCTATCCTTCAATTCAAAACCACAGAATCCTTCATTGATTTCACGATTTTTTATATCATATACCCAATTTATGATCAAATACCAAAGGCTGTATCTTCAAAATATATCCGGAATCTGAACTGTTCTCCCCACCTTTATTGCCAGCCCCAGGTCCAAACTACAATCTTCACTCACAAAGATTTTCTGAAATCACCTCTTACCCTAATGGTCTTCCTGCTTTTGTTCTTGGCTCCTTTGATCAATTTGCCCCCCAGAAGCCAGTGTCTTGTTATGGCATTCCTCTGCTTAAAATCCTCTAAGGGCTTCCCATCTCAACCAGAGTAAAAGTCAAACACCTAACAATGACCTACAAGGCGCTACATCATATGTGAAGTTCTTACTACACTGTGCTCACCACAAAATAAGCACATGATCCACACTGGTTGGTGCTATGTTTAATCATTATTTTAAATTATATATAAGGAAATAAAGGTCCAGAAAGAATACTGAAGGAAAGAGCCCTAATTCAAATTCCTGCCTTTCCTTCTTCAAAGTTAATGGAGTCTCTTTTTATGTACAGAATAAAAAAAATAAATAAATTGACAAAATAAAAATCTAGTGAAATAAACAAGGTGCAAGAAAATTTGGTAAGGTAACAATGTAAATTCCACAAAGAGTAAAGCATTTTTGTAATGTCTCAATTGAAAATTGGGGGAAAAAAAGCATGTGTAGGTGTTACCAAGCCAGGGCTGGCTGCCTGATGTGCATAGAAGCCAATACTATGGCACTGGCTTTTGAGGAAAGAAAAAGATTTATTGTGAGGTAGACTGGCTAGGAGACTAGAGGCAAGGCTCAGATTTGTCTCCAACCTGCAGTTGAGTCAAACTCTTATGAGTTAGGGGAGGAGGGATTGTATGCAGAAGAAGTGCTGGCTGGCGGGGCAGGTTTCAATTTCACTGAAGGGGCTGTGGAACTTGGCCTTTTATGGTAAAGTATGGTAAAGGGGGCTTCAGCACCTGGTATTCCTGGACAGTGGACCCTTCACTTCTGAAAGGGTTTCCAGTGTTCAGGTTGCAGTCATGCCCTGGTCCTTTGGTCATGCAGGGGTAGGAACTTTTGTTCCAGGTGTTATCTGAGGTCAAAATTTTCTCCTTTGGGCATGTTTCAGATGCATAACTTGGGGGTTTTGTTCTGTTGCTTCTGAAAAACCACTCAGTATCTCGTTATTGATACCAGTTGGAGCAGATCCTGAAATGGAGCAGGACCCTGTGGTCTTTGCCTCTCCATGTCCTCAGCTTGCTTTTTGTCTGTGGAAAAACTTTAGCCAAAAAATAAGTTTAACCAGAGAAGTAAGAAGACGCAGAAGCAAAGAAAAGCAGTCAAGCAGGACAAAACAATAATAGTTGAGTCAGTAAGCAAAGTCAAGGACCTTTAGTTCCTTTTCAAGGGCTATAGACATTCTGAGCCATGTCCTGTGAGCCGTCTTATAGATACTGAAATGCGCAACAGTTGGAAGAAGTTAACTACGTGATGACCAGACTGTAGCCATGGCATAAGCTGCCACGATTCCGACAACTGGCCTCAAGGAAATGGGAAAAAACTGACCCTGGAAGCGAAGGTTAACTGTACTTAAAACAATCAAGATGACGTTGATCAGACCATCGCATGACCAATTTCAAGATGACTCAGAGCTGATTGTGCTGTTTTTGCATGTAGCCCTAGCCCCTTCCCTTTACCTATAAAAGCTCTTGCTCACTGATTGTCAGTGGGGAGGAATCAGCCTTTGGACAGAAGTCTGCCTCTCTGGGTTTGGTAGTATATTATTCCCCAGATTATAATAATAACAGAAAAGAATATTAAAATTCATCAGTGAAGGCAGGTTATTGTTTGTGACCAGATTTTTCCTATCTGTTGATCTGAATATGGTCAAACACAGAAACTTGAATCAGAGAAGTTTTAATACTGAAAACAGAAATTTGTAAGAGCTAGTTATTTTCTGGGGAAGAAGGTGAGGTAGGAGAGACTCTGCTATTTTTTGAACTGTTTACTGATCAATTAACATATATTTCTGTCTTCTCTAGGTTCATATTCGTGGTTTAGGAATTTCCAAATTGTGGGTAGTAGACAGTCCCAGAAATGAAGAATAATAGAGGTCGCTTTTGAGTTATTAGGTGCCAGGTATTTTGACGTGTGTGCGTGTGTGTGTGTGTGTGTGTGCGCGCGTGTTTCATCATAATACATAAAATACATTTTTGGTTTAGACATATAAACCAAGGTTCAGTAATACTGACAAATTTTTATAGCTAGGAGGTAGACTCAGGTCTATCTGAATCCAACATAAAAGCCTCCCTTTTGAGACATATGGATTAATGAGTAGGAGAATATCAGTGTTCAATGTCTTAGCAGTATTTTTAATTACAGACATTGGAACATTATACACCTAAAACTTTAATATACATCTTTAAAAAAATCGTTTTCATAGATAGCCAGAATATCATTACTACATCTAAAATAATTAGAATTTCATGTATCATGTATTATTTTCTCACCTTATCTTAGCTTTTTTACTAGTTCATGTTTCATCTTTTGGGCCTCTAATTATAGGTATGCTAATCTGTTCTTTACCTGTCCTCTATATTCCTTTCTAATACTTTTCATTTCTTTCTCTATATCTGTTAAATTCTCATTTCTTTTTTACTTTTATCCTCTATGTCTCTTACTTTCTTTGTTGCCTCTAGTCTCTTTTCTCCCTTTTGCTATTTGTAAGTTAGTCTAAGTTTCTGAAATGATTTTTTCTTCCATTTATTTCCTGATTTCTGTCAGTTTGTACTTCATATCCTTTTCTCCTGCCCTTTGGTTTCTTGTGTTTGTGCTAGTGTGTGCTTCAATTATAATCTCATTTTATTGGCATGGCCATTTTCCTTTCTTATTATTTATATTGAATGGATGGAATTTTCCTGGTCCAACTAATAGTAGAATGATCTGATGGAGAAAGTGGGGAAGTGTAAGGATTGTTTTTCTGGTTTCTCCACTCAGTCTCTCTCTTCTCTTGCTACAAAGTTGAGTAGTTTCTTTAAAATACAGTGCTGTCACCTCAGTTTCCTTGCACTCCCCATGCTTTATTTCCTTTACCCCCAACACAGTGCCCTGCACCATTTATTACCAGAAATCACAACAGTTTCCACATGAGGTACAGCCTCCTGCCTTCTGGGGTAAATACCTGCTAGTACTTTATTGTTGTTATTTTCCCTGGGATCAACTACAGGCCTGACTCCTTGGCCTTCCCCATTCTTTTTCAGCAACTGGCATGATTCTGCAAACATTTTGTTTCTATTCTGTGCATTTTTCCCCTATTATGTACAAGTCATTTTGAGCTTGGCAGTTTTTGTCTGTCTTCAGGTTTTTCTAAAGATGTAAAATATGGCAGGTTTTGATTAGCCTTCTAATTGCTCTGTATGGTTATTATAAGAAAAACTGAAAAGATTTTTTTTTCTAGGTTGCTGCCATACTCCTATTGTTGGTAATTTACTCTTTGTAGGCAAAATGGGTGAAATGTGAAAAAATGTCCAGACTCTATAAACTGATAATACAGGAAAGGTCTTTGAGAATTTTATTTTGTTTAATCCATGTATTGTTTTATTCATAATGTTGTCTGATATTTATTGAGGGCTTGTTTTATGGGATATCATTTTTTTCTATTATCTTTACTTGTACTACTCATCTGATCCTCAAAACAGTTCATGATGTAAATACTACTATTTATTCCCACTTTACAGATGGGAAAACTTGGTCACAACCAGATCAATTAAGTTGCCCATATCACCTAGCTTTTAGATAGAAGAATCTGTACCTAAGTGACTGACTACAGACTGGGTGGTATGTAGATAGCCAAGATAATATAAGAAAAAAATATGGATTTTCTGGTAAATAACATTTATTTTTATATAAACTAGATAATAAATTCTAAAATCTTCATGATTAGTAGGCTTTTTAAAGTTTAATGTTCAATAGACTTGGAATAATCTCTAGGGACCTTATATAAAAATCTCCTTAGATCATGTATTTTTTTCCCTCAAAAAAGAAAAACAATTCCCTTTTATAGAATTTTGTAATCATACTAAGAAGTAATACCAGTTTATGAGTTAAAGGAGAATATTTTCTAATATTGAATTCAATGTTCTGGATTTCTTAGTAACAATTCCTGTTTCTCCCATTATATGGGAAATCATCAGTGCTATTTACACATATAACTTAAAGTAAGGTGTAGAAAAATGTTGTCTTACATTATTCCAATAGAAAAGAATATCTACTGCGAATTTCAACATGTCAGAGTATACTGAATCTTGAGCTATCCAAGTCTAGATAACAGTTTCTATTTTTTATAGGCTTATTTATTTATTTTTATTATTTTTTTTTTTTGCGTTACACGGGCCTCTCACTGTTGTGGTCTCTCCCGTTGCGGAGCACAGGCTCCGGACGCGCAGGCTCAGCGGCCATGGCTCACGGGCCCAGCCGCTACGTGGCATGTGGGATCTTCCCGGACCGGGGCACGAACCCGTGTCCCCTGCATCGGCAGGCGGACTCTCAACCACTGCGCCACCAGGGAAGCCCGGCTTATATATTTATTGTTCCTGTAGTTTTTCTGGGAAACTTTCATATTTGAAATGGATATTTTTATGGGAAATAAAACTATACTTACTGTATAGACACATTTGATTTTAGTTCCAATGTAACAAAAATGAAAAATTTTTTGAAATGAATATACTCTCATGCAGGTTTTACTCTTTTCATCGCATTAGAGATTTTGCACCAAGAAAGTAGCTGAGTGTGAGAAAGTTCTTCTAAATATAATTAGTAAGCCATCATTAATTAATAGCAATATCATTTGCAAATATTTCAAATTATGAAAATAATTTTATTTAGTGTTACATTAAATGTATTTTCATAGTCTTACTATTTTTTATTAGTCTGTTTCGTCTTAGAGCATTGTATCGATACTTTAGCACAGAAACTTTTTCAAGTATATAAATCTATATATTCTTCTGCCACTGAAACTCTCAGTTTTGCTAAAAATTTTAATATGATAGTCAATAATTCAAAACTAATTGTTTAACATGTATTATTACAGGAGTAGAATTAAATAGAAGTTGAATGCTGCTCTAAATATTAAACGATGTTATATTTTACACCATTTCTTTTATTAAGAAAAGGTGGTGAACAATGGTAGCATTAACATTATATCACAGTAAAATAGTTTTGTTGAATTATATCATTCTGCTTATAATAATCTCCTTACATGGAAAACCAAATGTCACCTTAAAACAACATTTATAATTGGCATTTTTTCTTCTGTCATTTGGTTTAATGATCCCCAAGTATTTGATAATAAAGATATGACTGGGGCTGATTTCTTTGATTTGCTTTGGTGTTTTCAAGGCAGGAAATGCTTTCAGATCATTTTCTGTGTGTAATCTGAATGCAGGTAAAGAATTTCTCAACTTGTCAGAATGCTAATTAAATGTAATAATAATTTGTGTAACCTGCTGTGACACTAAAGTGGCTAATGACAATCACTTGGGTTTCCAACCAGGAAGGATTTGTTTTAATGCACATGTCTAATTTAAGAAGTTCACTACTTTATTATCACGTAATATTGTCGTTTGCTTGAAATAGTGAAAAGCTAATAGTTGGCTGATCACTCCTTAAGAATTTATGGTTTCTTGTAAAATCAACAGAGAATCTATTTCCAAAGAAAGAAATATCAAAATTAAGTAATAATTTAAAAATTTATGGGGAAAGTATCTCAGGTGACTCATAACAACTCCTAGATGTTTTTTATTAGTCCATGATGTTTTCACAGTAAGAAAGGCTCTAAATTTATAGATAAATGCTGGGCCTGCTACCTTAATATGTGAGTGTGGTTGCCCTGGATGCAGTGCAGAGGATACACAGAGGTGACAATTTCGTGCTCCAAGAGAATTAATGGTGGAAAGTTACATGATGCTCAAATAGCTCCTTCCTTAGGAAAAAGGAAACTATCCTGAAAGTCACACACCTAGCAGAATCTATTGGAACCTTGGGACTTAGATATTTTTATAATCCTATTTCTTTTTTTATAGAGCTTCAAAAAATCATCTTTGTTCAAAAAGAGGAAGTATTTTCTTTACTATAAACAGAACTTTTCTCATATTTTCACAAATATCAGTGTTCTTCTATTTCAGGAATTAATTTAAAATGTTGTCATCAAATAAAAAATTCCCATATTACTTTAAAATATTTCTTTTGGGCTTCCCTGGTGGCGCAGTGGTTGAGAGTCTGCCTGCCGATGTAGGGGACGCGGGTTCGTGCCCCGGTCCGGGAAGATCCCATATGCCGCGGAGCGGCTGGGCCCGTGAGCCATGGCCACTGAGCCTGCACTTCCGGAGCCTGTGCTCCACAACAGGAGAGGGCACAACAGTGAGAGGCCCACGTACCGCAAAAAAAAATAATAAATAAAATAAAAAAATATTTCTTTTATTAAGTGTCAAAGGTAATCAAGGCTATTACTCTTGAGGCACAAAGCAGATGTTGACATAAGAATGCTCTTTGTCACTACCCCTTATTGTGGTGTGCATGGTGCCAGGCAGAACTGCTGAAATCCACCCCCCCACCCCTGTGATGTCTCACCCTAATCCCTGGAAACTATGACTATAATGAGATGTCACTTCTTTAATTGTGTTATATGACACAATTGACAGTAAGATAGGGAGATTAACTAGATGAGTCTGATCTAATCATACGAGCCCTTCAAAGCAAAGACTTTTCTCTGGTAACAGAAGGGGAAGAGATTCAAAGTTCGAGAAGGGTTTGATACGCCATACTGATAGCCTGAATATGGGAAGAACCATGTGTCAAGGAAAGGGGATGCCTCCACCTGAAAGATGGCAAGAAAATAAGCACTACAATGACAAAGAAATGAATTCAGCCAACAACGAATGAGGCTGGTAGTAGATTATTCCCCAGAGTCCAACCTAGGAAACACCCAGGCCTGTGAGCCAACTGACTGCCTCCAACTTCTCACTTACAGAATTGTGATATAATAAATGAATCTGGTTTTAAGCCGCTAAGTTTGTGATTATTTGTCATGTAACAATAAAACACTGCTCAACGCAGGGTAAAGAAACAAGGGTAAAAAAAAATTAGCCTCACCCAGGGTTAAATGTGCATTGTAAATGCTAAATTTGTGTTAATTTGTTATAGCAGCAATAGAAAACTAAAAGTAGAATGTGTGTTCTTTGTTATGCTGGAGGGAGGCTCTTTATCTAGCCTGGTAAGCAACCTGAGAAAAAGAATGCCTCTTTCTTATCTTTCCCCAAATATTAGGTAAGTAACTTAAATACAACTGTTACGAATTAAAATTTGTTTTCCATTTAGAACCCATGACATATTTAGGACATGAATGCATGGGCATGTTTTGCGAATGCATGGGAATGTTTTGCCAGTCATTTCCCTGTTTGCTCTCAGATCCACCCCTACTCCTCGGGGGGTCGACACCTGCAAATGATATTCCTCATGCTCTGTACCCACTGGTTTGTTAGGTGCAGTCAGTGGGGGTGACTAGTGAACAGGTAGAAGAGAAAAGCCAGGGCAACTCCTCTCCAGCCTCCAGTGATCACCTCCAGCACAGACTCATAGTTCAACTTTTATCTTGCGCACCCCCTGCCTCCACGACCCAGCTCCTACAGGCCGGCCTGGGAGAGTCTCCACCTTGTGAGTTCATATCCTGCCTGGTGTTCATGGCTCCTGGACCCTGGTAACATCATCATTTTCTCCAGTCTCTCCTGCACTAAGGGGCTTTCTAGTTGCCTCATATCCCCTTTTCTAAGCTCTGTTTGGCTCTGTAACTAGTTCCCTATACTACACTCACTATATTGAATTATCTAGTATAGATTCTATTTTCCTAACATGAACCTGGCTAAATACAGTTCTTATTAGTAGAGGTGGTCTCAAGAAACAGACCTTACATTGGGATTCTGGAATTGTATTACACACCTATTTGAGATAAAACATAGTGATGATTTCACTGCCAGTGGGAAAAGGGATACTAAATACCCATGGCATAAACTTACATCATTATTACTTAAACTATCACCAGTGGTGGTTATTTGTAATCAAGGCTTTTGGAGATAAAACTGCTGTTGCCCTTGATCATCCTGGTAGAAATGATGACTACAAAGTTCATAGTATGAAATGGCCACTTCTGGATATACCGGAAAAGAAAATGATAAAACCTTGCACGAAAACTTTTAGTTCAAGACAGAGTACCAGAGAGAAATCTTCTATTGTAGCTCTGAAATAATATCTTATTTCTTACAGCTACAGGGTCCACATGGCTAAGAACCAAACTCTAATCATACCAGTTGGGAAATAATCATGCAAATTGAATGAAAGGCCTTACTGAGTTTTTTAAAAATAAAGGCTAGAACACTGAAGAGTGAGTTCCTAAGATTTGGAATGGAGACTTTTAATTGGAGTCAGAAGAATGTGAGAAACTTGAGCAATTATGTTCCCCGGAGCCTCCCTCAGCTACCAGTGGAAGAAGCTTCTTCCTTTTTTCTGAGTAGACATCTCTCCCTTCTTCAAGCCCCTGTAATAATCTCACTTTGCGAGGGGATATCTATTCTTCTCAAGACCCACCCTCATCACTCCTCTTTGCCCCCAGGCCCGGAACAGGACACACCTCAGCATGCCTCTGGGAAATAAGGCCAAGTCTGATCCCAGATCATATGTCATATACACAGAAAGAATTGCAAGCTTTGATCATTTATTGTGGCAGGAACCTGAAGGACATAAGTAGAAATAGATCTTAAGTGTGTCAGGCACTCTGTAACACGGATTGAGTCGAATTTATCCATATGTGTGTATTTTCTTAAGATTTACTTCAATGTGCTAGTTTTCAGCAGTTGGAAGTGGCTCTGACACTGTTTGATTAATTCACTAAAAGCTATACACAGAAGTGGACCGCATTCAACCACATTCAATTTTCTGGTACAGACTGAGGTGCCAGAAGGTCCTGGGCAGGAGGAGGAAGAAGAAATCCAAAGATTTAAGAGATATAAATGCTAGAGTAGATTTATGATGATAACACTAGCTACACTGGGAAGACCCAAATTACAGTTCCTCTACCAAAGCATCATTAACTATCTTAAACAGGGGGACACCAGCCTCCGTGAAATCTCTGGGGTGGTTAATGTTGGAAAATGCCTCCACTGAAACGAACTCATTGATTTCCAGGGGACTGATGGGATCCTGAGGTGACCCAGCCCAGGTACTAAAATTTAATCATCAAAATAAAAGTGCTTGTCAATTCAGCAGCTGGGGTGGATTGACAAATAGGATGTTTTGACATTCAAGCATCTTTAATGGTGGTTAATTGATTACTGGATATTTAGATATAAAATAATCTTTAGCCTAGTAAAATATTATTTGATCTATATAACTGGGAAAACTCTACAGCTATTGAGAAGAAATTTAGCTTAAATCTCCATAATGTGAAAGTGCAAACTCAATTCCAAGACACACTTGACAGTCAGAGCCTCTTGCCCAAGGAGATTGGATTCCCTTGAATAAATACCCTTCAACAATGCCACAAGTATATACTATAAGCCACCTTATAAGCCTTCTTCTCAAGTGGAACTTGAGGCCACTTACCAGGGTGACTGTGCTCTAGGGAAAGGAAAATATTATGATATTCCAGTGACTATTAGATAGTATTAATGTTTTGAAGATAATCTCTGGAGATCCAATTCAGCACTGTGGCCCTTGGGTAGGGAATGAGGATTATGTCAGGTGCTAAATAAAGATTATTCCGAAGTCTGTCATATACTGAGATCAGTGTATCTGTGGTTTCACCTTGAGTATATTTCCCCAATTTCAAAATACATAATTGTAATACATATTTGGCAACTGGCAGAATTCCTGAATTGGCTCCTGAGCTCTATAGTAAAGGCTGTTATGATGAGAATGGACAAATGAAAGCTTTATGACTGCTCTGACATCCAAATTTTACAAAGCAGAAGCATATATATACAAAAATAATTAATTAATTAAAAAAAAAAAAGCAGAAGCAATACCCAATCTCTGATCCCTGTGGGAATTAGAGAGATTACTATCACTCTCAAATACTTAAACAAGGTAGGCAGTGGTGATTCCTATCACATGGTTATTTACCTTGAATGTTTTCTTTGTGCAAAAACCAGAAGCTCTTGAAGAATGATTGTGAATTTTCATAATTGCCATCAGATGATAAGTGAACGGCATTTCCCAAACCAGACATTCTGGAGCAAACCTCTGTACACTGTGTTGTCTGCTATGTAGCTATTGATCTGGATACTGCTAAACCTTTCTACTAATGAGTAAGAAAAATAAGAAGGAATTTACCTTTACCTGGCAGTGTAGCAGTACAGATCACTGTCTTAACTAAGCTCTGTGGCAACTTTCAGTTGTCTATTATAATACAGTGCCCAGGGACATGGATAGCCTTGAATTCCACAGAGCGTCATTCTGGTTCATCTTGATGATATCAAGCTTAATAACTTAGAGAGGAAAAAAGTAGCAGGTACTTCAGATGGCTCAATAAGTACATATATACATGACAGAATGTTAGTGAAAAACTCTGAAAAAATCAGGGCCTGCTACATTGAACGTGTCCAGTGGTCTGGGGCAGGCAAAAGTAAATGACTAGCCCTTGCACAGCCTACCAATCAGAATGAAGCCCAAAGTGTGATGCATTTCTTTGTACTGGTGATAAAAGTTGCCTCTAAAATCCACTGATTGAGAAAATGTGAGGCTGCTAGCTTTTATCAGGATTCACAAATAAAAGGCTATGTTGCAGATCTGGCTAAAGTTCAAGCCACTCTGACACTTAGGTCTTGGGTATCAACTGAAGATGGACATGTGTGTTGCATGTAAAGATGCCTTACGGAGCCTCTGGCAAAATAGGGGAATTACAGTGCTTTGCTCCAGGGTTCTGGAGCGAAAGTGTGAAAATCCTCACGCTGGGCTGAGCTTCTGCTTGTCTATTTGATATTGACTTTTCCTGCAAGAGATGATGGCCTGTGGTACAGATGTACTCTGATTTATGGCATCAAATAAGAGTTTAGAAAGAAAATATTCAAATACTGATGACAACAATGCTGAGGGAGACACACACGGACAGACTTCTTAATATGTGCATGGATCATGAGAATTTTTCTGTTCCGTATAAATACTCACGAAAGTTCTCCCACTTGAGAGGGGTCTCGATAATCATATGGGTAAGATGGCCCATCTGTGGATATCCATGGAATACACCACTCTCCTATATATGAATTTGTTTTCCTTGCTTATAGAACTCCTACCAGCCTTACCATTCTTAGGTTCTTATCCACCTAAGAATGGTTACTTTGCACCAAGAAGCTTGTTTCACTGCAAAAGAATGCAAAAAAGTGGCTTTGTATCTACGGGTGTTCATGATTTTGCTGTATACTCCATTATCCAGAAGCAGTTCCCCAGTAAAACAGTGGAATGATTTACCAATGACCCACTTATGGAGACAGTTGGGAGAAAATACCAAGTAGCATTAGTTTATTCTGCTCCAGTTGGGTAGGCAGAGATCTCTGGTAGAAATCAGAAGCAGCCTCAGTTGATACAGTGAACATGCTCAAATTGGAAAACATGCTCAAGCTGAGGTTGTTTGCATAAAGTCCTGGAGAAATCTGAGAGTACCAGAGTGAAGCCAGAGGCTAAGATTCAGAAAGTCAGAGATCTGATATCCCCAGGGACAAAAGAGGGCTGGATACAAAGCTGAGAGCATTCTAATGCTGTTACTTCCACATATTAAAAAATAAGCTCAACTCCAATACTAGTACAAAGAAGTCCAACCAAGTTCTTTTCTGGAGTAAATACTTCCCGCTTAATTTTTAAATTATGTTTTTCTTCAAAATTAAGATTTTCGCTTGGTGTGCATGTGTTTTGGTCCCTGTAATGAGCTCAATGAAGCACTGGTAAGACCCTGTGTTGCAAGATAACCACAGCTATCAAAGTTTCTCCCCTTCATGAATAATCCCAGAATTTGCCATATTAAGTTCACAGAGGTAGTCTGTTTCATACAGCAATGAATTTACTGCCCAATTCTAGTGAACAGAGATCCCACAGAACCTCTCCCATAATTTCTGCACAAACTGTGAGATTCTGCCACTAGGTCCTATGTCTTCACGCTGAAGACTCTACTGTGCTATATATAAAAGGGATTTTAAATAATATCTTTATGATCTAAAAGTTTAACATTTTCCTTCCATCAAGAAATCTACTTATTTCCTCCTGAAATGCTCTTAAAAAGATCAAAGAGAATGGACTTTATTTTTCTTTTCAGAGTGAAGCATCTGCTCATTGGAATGTCCTTCTGCTTCCACTTAACAAAAAGTGTGGAATGTCAATGGTCTCACACTGAGTAACATGTTCCTCAGTTCTTCGAAGAGGATGAGAAAATATCCCTAGAGGTAAGATACTATTAACAGTCAGGGCTGCCCTGTTTTCAATTTACTGCTAAAGTTCTTGGAAATATGATATACAGATTAATAGAAACATTTAAAAAAAAGAGTTACTTAATAGCACTCTAATGCTAATGTTTGCCAGGCAAAAAGCTAAGCACTTCTTTCATTTAATACGGAGAACAAATGTAAGTGGTTGATATTAAAGAATCCTTTTGTAGGGGAGGAAATAAAGAATAAGAAAAGTAAATTAAATTACCTGTGGTTACAAAACTAGGAACTGGTGGATCCAGGATTCTCTCTGATGTCTATTTCTAGGCTACAGTATCGTGAATTAAATTTTATATTATTTCATTTTCGTTGATAGATATTTTTCTAAATTTTTTTATGAGAAAGAAACAGTTTTTATGAAAACTCTTTGGGTATTTTTCTTTATGATGTCAAAAACCTAAACCAAAAAAATTTCAATTAAGCTATTAAAATATATCTCTCTCTGGCCTTAAGCGTGCAGAGAGCCAGACCATTAACACTGCTGTGTAAAGTAGGTGGTTTGTTGTTATGAGACAACAGCTAGTGGAGGGGCCATGACAAACTGGCAAGTGCATGCCTCATTTAACTGAACTAGTGACAGTTTGACTCTAGCTAATTTTTGTCATGTTAAAATCTAGTCACTGTTGCCATATATTCTGATTTTTTTCATTAAAAAAATTGCCCATTTCTGGATTTTGTCAGCTAATTAAAAAAACATATGAGTCCCCCTGGGACTCTCCCCAGCTTGCAACCACTCCAGCCTCCAGCTGACATGCCAAGGTTGTCTCGGGCACAGCCTGCTCCAGGACCCCACCTTGCCTGAGTCAGCTCCAGCTCCAGCCATCTGACCAAGGCAGCCCTGGTGAGGAGCACCATAGAGATCCCCCTGGTCATGCCTGTTCCTGCTCCAGCTGGCCTGCCAAAGCCACCCACCCAGTGCACGAAGTCTATACAGGGAACATTTACACACAACATCACTCCTTCAAGACCAGGAGAGAGAGCTGTTTTGCCTAATTTATAGAAACAAACACAAAGTCAAACAAAATGAAGAAACAGAGGAATATGTTCTAAATGAAGAACGAGATAAAACACCAGGAAAAAATCCTAGTGAAATGGAGATAAGTAATTTACCTGATAAAGAATTCAAAACAATGGTAATAAACGTGCTCACTGAACTTGGGAGAAGAATGGATGAACTCAGTAAGAACTTCAACAGACAGAAAATGTAAGAAAGAGCCAATTAGAGCTGAAGAATACAATAAATGAAATGAAAAATACACTAAAGGAAATCAATAGCAGATTAAATTATGCAGAAAAACAGATAAGTGATCTGGAAACTAGAATAGTGAAAAATCACACAATCAGAACAACAAAAAGAAAAAGAGAATTTAAAAAAATGAGGATAGTTTCAGGGATTTCTGATACAACATCAAACAAACCAACATTCTCATTACAAGAGTCCCAGAAGGAGAAGAGAGAGAAAAAGACAGAAAACTTATGTGAAGAAATAATTGTTGAAAATTTCCCTAGCCTGGGAAAGGAAACAGACATCTAGGTCCAGGAAGCACAGAGAAAACCAAACAAGATGAATCCAAAGAGATGTATACCACAACATATTATAATTAAAATGACATGAATTAAAGATAAAGAGAGAATCTTAAAGCCAGCAAGAGAAAAACAACTAATCACATGCAATAAAAACCCTATAAGTCTATCAGCTGACTCTTCAGAGGACACTTGACAGGCCAGAAGGGAGTGGAAGAATATATTTAAAGTGCTGAAAGAAAGAAATGACAACATAGAATACTCTGTCTGGCAAGGTTATTATTCAGAATTGAAGGAAAGATAGTTTCCCAGATAAGCAAAAGCAAAGGAATTCATCACCACTAAACAGGCCTTACAAGAAATGTTAAAGGGTCTTCTTTTGGCAAAAAAGAAAAGGCCACAGATAAAAATAAGAATATATATGAATGAAAAATTCTCCCTGATAAAGGCAAATATAGAGTAAAAGCAGTGGATCAGCCATATATGACTAACCCCCAGCTAACATCATACTCAGCAGTGAAAAGTTGAAAACTGTTCCTCCAAGATCAGGAATAAAACAAGAATACCCACTCTCACTATGCTTATTCAGCATAGTATTAAAATTTCTAGCCACAGCAAATAGGCATGAAAAAATTAAATAATTGAAAGGGATCCAACTTGGAATGGAAGAAGTAAAACTGTCACCATTTGCAGATGACATAATACTATTTAGACTCCACCCCAAAGACTCTACAACAAAACTATTTAGAACTAAAAAATGAATTCAGTAAAGTTACAGGATACAAAATACATATACAGAAACCTGTTCCATTTCTATACACTAATAACGAACTATCAACAACTCCATTTACAGTTGCATCAAAAATAACAAAATGTACAGAATAAATTTAACCAAGGAGGTGAAAGACCTATCCTTGAAAAACTAAAAGGCATTGAGGAAAGAAATGGAAGATGACACAATAAATGAAAACATATATGGTGCTCATATATGTTTAGCAGAATCAATATCATTAAAATTTACATTCTACCCAAAGCAATCTACAGATTCAATGTAATCCCTCTCAGAATACCCATAGCATTTTCCTCAGAACTAGAACAAATAATACTAAAATTTGTATGGACACATAAAAGACCCCAAATAGCCACAGCAACCTTGAGAAATAATAACAAAGATGGAGAAATCATGCTCCCAAGTTGAAACAATACTACAAAGGTACAGTAATCAAAATAGCAGGGTACTGGCACAAAAACAGACACACAGATCAATGGAACAGAATAGAAAGCCCAGAAATAAACCCATGCTCATATGGTCAATTAATCTACAACAAAGAAAGCAAGAATATACAATGGGAAAAAAGTCTCTTCAATAAATAATGTTGGGAAAATGGGACAGCTATATGCAAAAGAATTAAACTGGACCATTTTCTTACACCATATACAAAAATAAACTCAAATGGAATAAAGACTTAAAGGTAAATCCTGAAACAATAAAACTAGAAGAACACATAGGCAGTACCCTCTTTGATGTCAGTCTTAGCGGTATTCTTTTGGATATGTCTCTTCAGGCAAAGGCAACAAAAGCAAAAATAAACAAATGGGACTACGTCAAACTTAAAAGCTTTTCCACAGTGAAGGAAACAACTAACAAAATGAAAAGGCAACCTACAGAATGGGAGAAGATATTTGCAAGTGATATATCCAATAAGGGATTGATATCCAAAATATATAAAGAACTCATGCAACTCAATATCAAAAAAAGAAACTATTTGATTAATGGGCAGAGGAAATGAATAGACATTTTTCCAAAGAAGACATACAGATGGCCAACAGCACATGAAGAGATGTTCATCATCACTAAATCATTAGGGAAATGCAAATCAAAATTTCAATGAGATACCACCTCACAACTGTCAGAATGGCTACTATCAAAAAGACAAGGAACACAAGTGTTGGGAGAAAAGGGAACCCTAGTGCACTGTTGTTGGGAATGTAAATTGGTGCAGCTACTACAGAAAACAGCATGCAGGTTCCTCAAAAACCAAAACTAGAACTACCATACAATCCAGAAATTGCACTTCTGGGTATTTATCTGAGGATAACAAAAACACTAATCTGAAGAAGATATATGCACCCCAATATTCACAGCAGCATTATTTACAATTGCCAAGGTATGGAAGTTACCTATCCATTAATAGATGAATAGATAAAGAAGATGTGGTATTTATGCACAACTGATTATTACTCAGCCATAAAAAAAAAAGGAATCAAATCTTGCCATCTGTGGCAACACGGATGGACCTGGAGGGTATTATGCTATGTGAAGTAAGTCAGACAGAGAAAAAGAAATACTGAATGATTTCACTTCATGTGGAATCTAAAAAACAAATGAACAAATAGAACAGGAACAGACTCATAAATAGAGAACAAACTGGTGGTTGACAGAAGTGAGGGGGTGGGGAGACAGACAAAGTAAGTGAAGGAGAGTAAGAAGTACAAACTTCCAGCTAAAAAATAAATAAGTTATGGGGATATAATATACACCATAGGGAATATAGTCAATAATATTGTAACAACTTGGGTGACAGATGTTGAGTAGACTTACAGCTAAGGTTATTTCATAATGTATAAAAATATCTAGCCACTATGTTAGACACCTGAAACTAATATAATATTAATGCTAATTATAATTCAATTTAAAAGAAATAAAATTAACCTATCTGTAATTTTTCCTCTCTCACCATGAAAGCCTTCTTAGGAGTTAAATGGCATTTATTTCACTTTATTTTGTAATCATGGGTCTCACATTACTGGAGGTCAGGGCCTAAGGTTTACTTATTTCAATATATACCATAAGTTCCTAATATAAAGTTTTGCCTTACTGGGAGCTTAATAATTTGTAACTAGAAAAATAAATTATTTCATTTATTTATTCACTACATTTTTCTTAAGCACTTTAAATGCAGTCATAAAGGTAAAATTTCCCTGTATTTTAAAGTCAAAGATGTATGATTGGTAAATGCTTTTTTATAAGGACCATTTTTCTAACTTCTGCATAAATATAAAGTTAGAGAAAGCAAAATAGTTGCATGATTTTTCCTTTTTTACTTAAACCAAAATAATTATGTAATTTTGTTTCTTGAAGATATTTTTCTTCAATAGATGTTTCATTGTTTTTCTAAGTGAACTTGAGCTATATCATTTAATAGAACGTTTTAGAATGGATCTTTCCCACAGCAAACCTTCCAATGAAGTAATAAGTTCTGATTTCCCCCCTCTATGCCTTAAAAGATATCTACATCAAGTTTTTGAACCTAGACATTTTTGCACACTTCCTGAAGTAATACTTTTCATAAAGTTGCTTTCCTCCTCATTAAAGCACATCTCCTCCCTTCTAGATATTGATAGAAAGTATTCTTATGTGATTTCTAACTTGTGGTATTATTGTAACAAAAGTGGGCACAATTCGCCCATCCTGATTATTATTTCAGCATTTTAAAATAAATCCTTATACTTTACATATTATTTACATTATTTCTCTGTATTTTAATCCCTTTTGTGCTCCTCTTTTTCTAAATTTCTAACTTCATTATCATTTATTCATGTTTTAAAAGTCATGTCTAATTTACCGCTCTCTTTCTTCTTGACTTTACTTTTTTATTTAATGGCCAGAATATCATGTTTCTGTTCTCATTGTGTCTATCTCTGTTGCATCCAGCTCATTTCATTGTCCCACTAAAACTTGACAACCTTTCCTTATACTGTAACACTCAATATTCATGTCCCAAATTTTTATTCTGTTGTCTTCCAGAACCCGTACTCCTTTAGAATGATGTTGAAAGATTCATGCCATCGGTGACAGCTGGTAAAATTAAATTAAAAAGTAGATGTCTCCATAATTATACTCTACAATGCTTTATAAAATGACTGTTTGTAAAAGAAATGTTACTGTCTCTTTGTTATGTGAAAAATTTATCTGACTTTAAAGGTCACTGTTATTTGACATCTGAATATTCTGTCGTGCCACAAATATTTTTAAAAGTCAAGCTTATAGTATTTAATTCTATCCTGAATATAATTTATTGAATAATTCAGGTGAAGTTAATTAAGTAGTATATCAGGAGGATGTTTGCATTTTTAATGTTCATACAATTATGAAGGTATCCTCATCTGCTTTGTCTGAAAAGGACTCTTTTGTCTGTTTTTGCCTAAGTGAGATGCCTCTGTAACTTCAATCAGAGTTTTTGCCACCATATTCAAAACAGAAGTGAATTTGGGTCACCCAGTCTTAAAAGCAATTCCACAGGCTTCACTTTATTAAGTGTCAGAGTTTGCACTGTTAGGTAGCTTTATTCCTTCTTCCCTAATGTGTAATATGCAAACAACACATTAATGCAGATTTCCTATCTATCCAATTCTAGAATCTAATTTCGGATGACCCCAAAAGATTGGAGATTAACATAGAAAGATGGATGGATAGATAGTTTTGAGATAGATATAGATCTCTAAAAATCATATGTAGCTTCAGTATGTTTTGAATGTTCAAGAATCAATTCAGGTCTCTGGTTTTGACTAGGTAGCAAATTTGAGTAAGACAAGCATAAATATTTCTGACATGAAAAGACATAATTGAGAAATTGTATTTACTAATGTACAACTGGAAATCACAAGCACTTCATTTGCTTAGTTCAACTGTGGTCAATAAATATTTGCATTTTGTTTATTATGTGCCTGGCACTGTGCGAAGCTCTGGACCCTATCCAAGGGTTACTGAGTTAAGGTGTAGATGACACCAAAATATAGATAGCATACCATAGTATGGTTGGTGAATGCTATAATCACAGAACAGAATTCCTCCAATGGGCATTTAGCACACAATGCGAAAACACACAATTTTTTCTCAACAAATATTATACTTTCATTGAAGACAAATACATTAGAAAACATAACACTTGAAAATTATTATGTACAATTAATAATTTCCTTGAAGCTATATGATAATTGGGGCAAATGGGATGACTTTTCTAAATTATCTCTATAAGTACCTCATCTTCCACCTAATGTGTTTTAGTGTAGATTACTGTACAGATTTTTTTAATCCTGTTCTTGAACATTCTTCTTATATTCAGCAAAGTTAAAAATATATTTAAACTGTTAGTAAATAGATATAAGGGTCTTAATGCTATGGCTTTTAGGGAGATTCTCCCCAAAGTTATCATGAACAATCCATACTTAAATTTCTACTGTCAGTTCCAAATTTATATTAACTTATGTTTACTTTTAATGAAATTTTTATGAAAGAGAAAGCCTAATAGGCGATACAAAGAGCCCATCTAGACCATTGCTATCCGATAGAACATTCTACCATGGTGGAAATATTATAAATCATCAGTTTCCAATACGGTTATCCACTAGCCACATGTAGCTGCTCAGCATTTGATATATGGCTACTGCAACTACAGAACTGCATTTTTAATCACATTTAATTCTAACTAATTTAACTTACCACATGTCACTAGTGTCTAATGCATTGGACAGTGAAACTGGAGGTATTTCCCTGTATAATAATAAAATACATATTTAACTCCTCAACTCTTCTGTTCCTCTTTGCCCTCAAAACAGACTTTGGCAGGAAAAATGTAATACTGAGATCTGCTGCTTTGAGGATCTGAAGAGAAAAATTGACCAACAGTCTGAGGTACAGCTGCTGCAGGGAGCATAACTGACGATGGCACCTGGTGCTGCGTCTGAATCCACCACCAAGTTGTGCTGAGCCCACTCTTCTCAAACGCTACTGTCAGTGAATGTGCATAATAGGGATACTGAGGTGAGTCCATTTATGCAAGATGCAACATGCCTCTGAAGGATGACTTTGACTTGAGGAGACACCCTTGGCCTGGCAGAAACCTTCTTAGGCCTATACTACTGTTTGAGAATCTGCCTATCAACTGTCCTTTATTTCTTCTCCCTTTCACAGTAGTCAGATCTGTATCCTAGTCTTATGGTTCTCTTCAAAAATTCCAACTCCCTCCTCTTTTTTCTTCACAGGCTTTTCACCCTACAAAGCTCTTGCACATCTAAACCCATCTTGGCAAATGCTACTCAGAGGATCTGAACCAACACACAGGCATTTTCCTTTTTTTTTTTTTTTTTTTTTTTTTGTGGTACGCGGGCCTCTCACTGTTGGGGCCTCTCCCGTTGCGGAGCACAGGCTCGGACGCACAGGCTCAGCGGTCATGGCTCACGGGCCCAGCCGCTCCGCGGCATGTGGGATCTTCCCGGACCAGGGCATGAACCCGCGTCCCCTACATCGGCAGGCGGACTTTCAACGACTGCGCCACCAGGGAAGCCCCTTCATTTTTTAATAAAATATTTTATACAGTTTTTCAAGGTTAAAGGGTAGTCAACAAGCCTCCGTAGAGAAATAGATAGTGGGTAACATGTAATGAATGACCAGGAGTTAAAATAATTTAAATGTTTTTAGAACAACAGAGTGCTATTCCCTTCTGGAATGAGAAATCTAATCTCCATGGATATTTTTTGCCATTTTCCCCCTGAGAAGCTCTCTCTTTCTGTAGCTTATGACTGTATATTAGATATGATAAAGGCACGATGATAGATTCGAGCGAAAATAAGTTCCTACTTTGGCTCACTTGAAAAATTTGCGTAAATACTTCTTGACCAGTGACTCTTCACTGGGCTGATTTTATCCTCTAAGGGATATTTACCAAAATCTGTAAACATTTTAGGTTGTCATAATTGAAGCAGTGCCACTGGTATCTATTGGGTAGAGTTTAGGGATACTACAAAACATCCTATAATGAACAGGACAGATTCCCCACTAAGAATTACAAACACAAAATGTCAACAGTGCCAAAGTGGAGAAACTATGATCTAGAACAAGTTTACTATGCTAATGCATGTCTGAACAATCTTCTCAGACTGTGTCCATGCATTTGACAACTGTTTCTGGCATAAAATATAGTTAGTACTATACACGCTAAAAAAAAATGTAGTGTTCTTCCTAACGACACAGTTTCCCTAATTTTGTGCCACGTTGATTAGCATATTGCAACACAATTCAATCAAATCTTTTGGCTTCTGAAAATGGTTATTTGTTAAGTCAGTGGCTGGCACATTATCTTTAATTATTATAGTTACTGTCTTTTATTCAAGAAACATGTGCTAAGCAACTACAACAAGTTAGGTGCACGGCCAAACATGACTAGGTCTCTAATTCTATGGCTGTAAACATATAGGGAAGAACACAAGTAAATAATAAGATCATAATATTGCAAACTATAGGAATTCATAGAAAAGACATCTAACTCAGAAAGGAAGAGAGATGGAATAAAAGTATTTGGAGTGAGGTATCAACAATAGATTTCCCAAAGAAGGCATGCTAGGGAAAGGTGCAGAATTTAGCCTCTTGTTGATAGTGGAAGAACAATATAGATAAAGGGCACACCATGTGAGAAGAAATATAAGCCAATTTAATCATCATATTCAGAGAACTGTAAATTATGAATGAAATTAATGAAGAAAATACAGTTGAGGGATAAAATATGAGGTTACTACTAATGTAAGGGAGTGATTATGAAAGGTCTAGCAGGCCAAAACTCCTGGTATAGAAGATGGTATTAAAGAACTGGACTGATTGACAGCAATCATGATAATAGAAATTGAGAAAAATAAAGGTCTTTGAGAGTCAAGGGAAGACAAATATTATAACGTATAGTAAGATCAGAGAGGCAGCCAGGAGAAATTTGACCTGCAAATAGGTATGAGAAGGTTAGCATAACATGATGACATTAGGGACAGAATAGATAGGCAGCCAGCAAAAGCATTTATTCTGCACAAAGGAAATTAAGAACAGATCCTCAGGAAGTTGGAAGAAGTTGTCAAAACATAAGTCATGATTTCTTGCCAAGTTTCCAGATAAGATCCAGTTTGGAACCTGGAAGCTTCTGCCTAAAAGTGAGGTCAGTTCACTAGGACCTTGGCCTGTGAGGTAAGACAAATCATAGGGTAGAAGGCCAAATGGAAGCCTCTGAAAGTGATCTTCCCTGGTTGAGGTCGTAAATAAAAAACAATATTGCATACTGGGATGAATGGTAAAAATTAGGGATATCCCTATAAATCTAAAGGATGTAGCATAGCGATCCCCAGCCATTAATTTCACTGGTCTGACCCATGAAAAAACAGCAGAGAAAGCAAGTTGGCTGGTGTCTTTTCTTGTAAGAGCCTTAATCTTATCATCAAAACCTCATGACCTCAACTAAACCTAATTATCTCCCAAAGGCCCCATCTGTAAACACTGGGTGTTATGGCTTCAACATAGGAATTTGGGGGAACACACAATTCTTTCTATAGCAGTCTGTGTGTGTGTGTGTGTGTCTGTCTGTCTGTGTGTGTGTGTGTATACAGAAAAAATTTTCTTCCAACTAAGAATTCTTTTTTGGCTCTCTATTTGAGATGAGCAAATAAAAATCAATGGAGGATGTGGCCAAGACTGTGGAGAAGAAAGAGCCTGAGCTCACCGCCTCCCATGGGCACACTGAAATTGCCCTATTTACAGAGCAACTATCTGGGAATGATCTGAAGACTAGCAAAAAAGATTTTCTACAAAGTCTTTATAAAGATATAAAGGAGGAACCACAAAAAGATGAATAGGAGAGGTGGAGACACAGTGTAGTCTAGACCCACACTCCTAGGTAAGTGACCCACAAATGGGAAGATAATCACAATTGCAGATGTTCTCCCCAGGAAGCAAGGGATCTGCCCCCCACAACATCAGGCTTCCCAGCCTGGGTATCCTGCACCAGGAAGGCAAGCCACCAGAACGTCTGGCATTGAAGGCCAGAGAAGCTTGCATATGGGAAAGCCATTGGGCTGTAGAAAACAGAGTCTTCTCTTAAGGGTGCGTGCAGAGGCAGTCATTTGAAAGGAGCTTGATTCAGACCTAAGTGTTGATCTTGGAGAATCTCCCAGCAGTAGGCAACTGAGACTCCCCCAGGGGCACAGATGCTGATGGCAGCCATTTTTGGAAGCTGGATTTACCCCAAAAAGACTGGTGCTAGCAAATGACATTTTGGAGTCCTCCCTTTAGTCTATTATCAAAGGCTTACCTGCCCACCAAAAACCAGCACCAGCCTTGGGACCCCCATGAGCCCCACAGCCAGCAGCAAACAGGACCTGGTCCTGCTCAACAGAGGGCCTGTACCAGCCTCAGGACCCCCTTGGCTTTGCAGCCAGCTGCTCCGGGACCTGGCCCCACCCACCAGAGGGCCAGCAGCCATTGCACAAGGCTGGTCCAGGAATCACACAGGGCCGGGGCAGCCCTGTCTACGAGCATACCCACAGTTGTTGGCCCCACCACAACAGAAGGGCCCACACAGCTCACATAGGGGGAACCCCTAAAACACAGCTCTGATAAGCAGAGGGGAGTGAGCTGCTGGGACACACAGGACATCTCCTACATAAGGCCACTTCTCTAAGATTGGGAAACATGACCAACTTACCTAATATATAGAAATAAATACAGAGAATTAGGCAAAAGGAGGAGACAGAGGAATATATTCCAAACAAGGGAACAAGAAAAAAAAATCCTCAGGAAAAAAAAAACATAAAAACGCAAAGCGGAGATAAACAATCTACCCAATAAAGAGTTCAAGGTAATGATCACAAAGATGCTCAATGAACTCAGGAGAAAAATAGATGACAACAGTGAGAATTTTAACAAAGTATTAGAAAATATAAAGAAGAACCAAACAGCTGAAGAATACAAATTTAATAACTAAAATTAAAATTACACTAGAAGGCATCAACAGTTGATTTGCTGATACAGAGGAATGGATCAGTGAACTGAAAGACAGACTAGTGGAAATCACTCAAACTCAACAGAAAAGATAAAAAAATTTTTAAAATGTGGTTGGTTTAAGAGACTTCCGGAACAGCAAGCATACTAACATTCACATTATAGGGGTATGAGAAGGAGAAGAGAGAAAGGGACAGATCAAGAACAAGACAAGGATGCCCACATTCACCACTTTTATTCAATATAGTATTAAAAGTCCTAACCACACAATCAGATAATAAAAAGAAATAAAAAGAATTCAATTGGAAAGGAAGAGGTAAAATTGTCACTGTAGGTCAGATGACATGAATCTATATGGAGAAAATCTTAAATATGCCACCAAAAATCTATTAGAAGTAAAATATGAATTCAGTAACATTGCAGGGTAAAAAACTAATATACAGAAATGTGTTGCATTTTTATACACTAATAACAATCAGGAAGAGAATTAAGAAAATAATCCCATTCACAATTACATCAAAAAGAATATAATACCTAGGAATAAATCTAACCAAAGAGGTGAATACATGGACTCAGAAAACTGTAAGACATTGATGATGGAAACTGAAGATAATATAAACAAATGGAAAGATATACCATGCTCATGGATTAGAAGAATTAATACTGTTAAAATGACCATACTACCTGAGGCAATCTAAAGGTTCAATGTGACCCCTATCAAAATACCAGAGGTATTTTTCACAGAACTAGAACAATAATTCTAAAATCTGTATGGAAACACAGAAGACCCCAAATAGCCAAATTATCTTAAGAGAGAACAAAGCTGAAGGTATCACACTCCCTGATTTTAAACTATACTATGAAGTTATAGTAATTAAAACAGTATGGTACTAGCACAAAAACAGACACATAGACCAATAGAAGAGAACAGAGAGCCCAGAAGTAAACCCACACTTATACAGTCAATTAATCTATGACAAAGGAGGCAAGAATATACAATGGGGAAGACAGCTTTTTTAGTAAATGGCATTGGAAAAACTAGTCAACTACATGCAAAAGAATCAACCTGGACTACTTTCTTACACCTTGTAACATCAAAATGGATTAAAGACTTAAGATATAAGACCTGAAACCATAAAACTCTTAAATGAAAACATGGGCAGTATGCTCTTTGACATTAGTCTTAGCAATATTATTTTGGCTACGTCTACGTGGGCAAGGGAAACAAAAACAAAAACAAATCAGTGGGACTAAATCAAACTAAAAAGCTTTTGCACAGCAAAGGAAACTATCAACATTCGGTTGGCTGATGAAAAGGCCAACAATATATTTGCAAACAATAAGAGGTTAATATCCAACATATACAAATAAGTTATACAACTCAACATCATGAAAACAAACAACCCAGTTAAAAAATGGGGAGAGGAATTGAATAGACATTTTTCTCAAGAACACCTACAGATGGTCAACAGGCACATGAAAAGATGTTTAGTTTTCTGATCACTAATCTTCAAGGAAATGCAAATCAAATTTCAGTGAGATACCACCTCACACCTGTCAGAATGGCTATCATCAAAAAGATGACAAATAAGTGTTGATGAGGATGTGGAGAAAAGGGAGCACTCTCTTGCACTGTTGGTGGGAATATAATTGGCGCAACCTCTATGGAAAACAGTATGAAGTTTCCTCAAAAAATTAAAAATAGAACTACCATATGATCTAGCAATTCTACTTCTCAGTATTTATCAAAAAAAACCAAAAACACTCATTGGATAAGATATATGCTTTCCAACGTTTATTGTAGCATTATTTACAATAGCCAAGATACAGAAGGAACCTCAGTGTCCATCGACAGACAAATGGATAAAGAAGATGTCATGTGTATACGTCCATACACATGTATACGTATATATACACACACATATATATATACACATATATATATACACACACAAAATGGAATCTTACTCAGCCATTAGAAAAATGAAATCTTGCCATTTTGTGACAGTGTGAATGGATCTAGAGGGTATTATGCTAAGTGAAATTATACAAAGACAAATACCATATGATCTCACTTATATGTTAAATCTAAGAAACAAAACAAACAAAACCAAAGGAAAGCAGGTTCATAGATAGAACAAACTGTTATTTGCCAGAGAGAGGGGGTTTGAGGAGGGTAGGCAAAATAGGTGACAGAGATTAAGAGGTAGAAACCGGGGCTTCCCTGGTGGCGCAGTGGTTGAGAGTCTGCCTGCCAGTGCAGGGGACACGGGTTCGAGCCCTGGTCTGGGAGGATCCCACAGGCCGCGGAGCAACTAAGCCCATGAGCCACAACTGCTGAGCCTGCGCTCTGGAGCCTGTGCTCCGCAATGGGAGAGGCCGTGACGGTGAGAGGCCCGCGCACCCCGATGAGGAGTGGCCCCAGCCCTCCGCAACTGGAGAGAGCCCTCTCGCAGAAACGAAGACCCAACACAGCCAAAAATAAATAAATTAATTAAAAAAAAAAAAAAAGAGGTAGAAACCTTCAGTTATATATTAAGTCATGAGTATATATATGTTTATATGCATAGATATAGAAATAGCATAAAGAATACTGTCAATAATAATGTAATAACTTTGTGTGAGAGAGATGGTTACTAGGCTTATGGTGATCATTTCACAGCACATGCAAACGTCAAATCATTATGTAGTATACCTGAAACTAACATAATATTGGACATCAACTATATTTCAATTTTAAAAAATCGATATACACATTAGCTAAAAATAAGATTATATCCTTGTCCAAGTATCCCAGTGTGTCATAGAGAATAGCAACCCAACCCTGCTGGTCTTTGCCTCCCAGGGTCAGTGGGAAGCATTGTTAAACGGAAAGATCTCCCAGGGGGCCAGTCAAAGCCTGGCAGCATTGAGCTCCTAGACAAGGGGCCTATAACCACTTCAGTTGCCTTGGCCTCTTAAAGCTGAGGTTTGGATGTTGAGACTGGTCTGGGGGGAATAGTATCATCTGTTCTCTGCAAATTCTTTGGCTTTGATTTCAGTCAGCCGCTTTTTAAATACCAGCATATTGTGGCTTTAAGGTTTAATTAAAGGGATTAACATAACAAATCCAGGAAAAAGATAACCACATTACATGGCTTTGGATTTACCAGTAGAACGTAAAAATAATTAAGATAATTTGGTTTTCTGTCTTTGGCAATATTTTTTCCAGATATATGCTGAACTATGCACACAAAAACCAGTGAGCAGAGAACAGCCTTAACCATATGTTCAGTACAGAAACTACCAGAACATGTGTGGACTTATGCTGATCAGTACTACTAATTTTTAGTAATCACAAAAATGTACTAAATCCTATATGCAGTAAATATCAATAAATATGTTTCCTTGTAGTTAGTTTAGCTGAGAATTTTCAGGTATGTGAAGAAGGTAAAAACTCTTAAAGTTTTATGTTTTTAAACAAAATTTATTCCCACTATTTTATGTTTGCAGTATAAATGTAATACATAGCAGGAACGGGATGAAGCAATGTCTGTTGCTATCAGCATAAATGGCTAAAGGCTTCTTCAGGGGTTAGTGGAGAGTGTATCTATAGGAGCAATTTACGTTTTCAAAACTTGTCTGTTAGGTGAAAGTGCTTCTGCAACTCACAAATGAGTTTCACGGTGCAGTATACTACCCAGGGTCTTTGACAGATAAGCAAGCCATACCTCAAGAGGTGATCTAAGCTTTTGGGGCATATATCCTTCTCATCTCAATCCTAGATCTTTCATCCAGTGTCTCATAGAGTACTAGGATACATTTGTGATAGAGGCAAAGGTAAAACTACCCTTTCCAACTTTATTTTATTTGGTTCAAACACACGCAGGTTTTCATGGATTCCAGTTAATTTTATAAATAATATTGCAAAGGGTGCATGCAGTTGATTTATCATTTTCACTCAGAATCATAAATAATAGAGATAAGTTTTCATTTGACTATACAGTGAGTCTCCTACATACGAACTTTCAAGTCGCAAACTTTCAAAGGTGTGAGTGTGTGTTTGCATGTCCAATCATGTAACTTAGTTCATGTGTCTGGTGTACATCGCCACGTGCATGCATCCTCTACAAGTGGCTGGGCTTTTGTGTACTTTACTGTACAGTACTGTATAGAGCACAGTAGTACAGTATCTTTATTTCAAGCCCAGGATGTCTGGAAGCAAGCGTAAAAGCAGTGGTGATGTAGCTGGTACTGTACTGTACTTTTCAAAGTATTGTATTGTAAGATTAAAAATGTTTATTCTTGTGTTTGCTTTTTATGTATTACTTGTATAAGAAGTATTATAAACCTATTACAGTACAGTACCATATAGCTGATTGTGTTAGTTGGGTACCGTACCTAGGCTAACTTTGTTGGACTTACACGAACAAACTGGACTTACGAACGCGCTCTCGGAACAGAACTCATTCGTATGTAGGGGATTTACTGTGGTTCATAGCTCAGGTGTATATGGTGAATAGGAAAATCCTTGCTGTTTAACTTTGCTGCAAATTCAGAAAAACAAATGCAATACAATGTTCTAGATGTAGATAAGCAAATAATACGCAGCCTGCTCAGACCTCCCTTTCTCAAATTCATGGCCATTAAATCTGTCAATTACAAGTCGACTGACTTTCCCATGTATCTTTGCTGGAATAAGTATATTCTGTATATTTTAAAGCTTATTGCTTTGTGGGAGTTTATCTTCTAGGTTTCAGTGAGGAGCAGAGGTTTTGCCATTCTCTTTGGCATGATCTAAAACCAGAGGAAAAAAGAAATAGCAAGATAAGTTTAAAAGAAAAAAATAGCTGCATGAAAAACAATAAATCAGAATATAGGAATAAGTTATGTTTATTTGGAGATTGGGATCTTCAATCCCAATTGATAGTAAAGGGATACACTGCAACTTCAAACGACTATATAACTGTTTGTGCACTTAGATCGTTTTGTACTTTTCAAACTAACAGTACTTGCAGTATAGCCTAGGAGACAATGGTCCACAATTCAAGCTGAGATTTTGCAGATTATTTGCTTTGTAATAAAACATTTTCTGTCTGGGATTACAACAGTGAAAATAAGTGAAAGAAATTGTCACCTGTGGGGATCTTTCTAGTGTCCATTCTAAGACACACTTTTAAAATATATTGATGATGAAATGTCTCTTCTTGATTCATCAGGAAGAAATCAATCTAAAATGCTCTTTCTATAAAATGAACTCACACTCACAGTTTTAAGATAAGGTAATGCTGAATGACAGAAGCATTTGGTGATTGAAATCAAGAAAGAGGAAACGAACAGGAAAAACTCAGTGTTGCTTTAGGGAAAATTCTGGGGAGTATGCATTGTAAGTTAGATAGAAAGAGTGTCAGAGTGAAGGTCATTGACTATTGTAGGAGGATTTGGGTTGTAAATAGCAGAGAGGAGAGCCAAGTGGACTTAATAAAGGGAATTATGGGCTAAAGTAATTGCCTAGCAGTGTTCTTGGCAAGGGTTTGTCCGTGATTCAAAAAGTTTTACTTAACCTCCATTTACTTCCCCTACTTCCTGGGTTTACTTCTGAAAAAGGAGGGACGGGGGCAGGGCACAACCTTTAAAAGAATGACATAGCCATAGGACATGACAAATACTGGTTAGAACCAACTAGATCCAAGATGGTGGAAGATCTGACTTCCAGTGGACCTTGAGCCTCATTATACATTCGCTGTAATACACTAGCATGCTAAGTGACACACCCATCAGTGCCATGACAGTTCCGAGGCCGACCATCAAAGGTCAAAAAGTGGGCAGCGGCCCAATTCCTGGAAATCTCCACCCCTTCCTCGAAATAGTTGGAACAATCCTCCCACCCATTAGCCTATGAAATTACGCAGCCCATAAAAACTAGCCACGCCATGTTTCGGGGCCTCTCGCCTTCTGAGATGGCCCACTCTCTGTCTGTGGAGTGTGTTTCTATCTAAGTAAATCCACTTCTGACCTGTCACTTTGTCTCTCACTGAATTCTTTCTGGGACAAGACATCAAGAACTTGTTTCATTAAGTCCTGAGACCAGGTGTGTGATATCAATTAAAGGACCATGGGTTCAAGTGCCAATCTGAGTTCCATGGTTTCACTTCCACTGGACAGATCTTTCCTCCTATTATTAAAAAGGTTATGAGCCACCACTAAGGCAATACGTTTCTGTGTTTTTGTACAGCTAAAAAGTCTTTGTTTTCAAAGACTTTCAGGAAAAGTCCTGATGATTGCCCTGAGATTCACCCAGGACGTGTGCAAGAATCTGAAATAATTGCACTGGACAAGATTAATACCATTTACGTTCATTATGCCTCCAACCCTAGAGCTTGGGTTTGATCAATTGCTTGCAAATTAAAGTACCTTTAAATGGTAAGGAAAGATAGTTTCCCAAACAAAACTTGTGCTGCTTTCCAAAAGATGGGGATTGGTGGGAAGTTGACGTTTGTCACTTAAATCTGCAAATATTCACTGAATGAAACAACGTTAACATTTAAAGAACAGAAACTGTTTATTCTGATTCTTTGTCTACTTTCTCACCAGCAATTTTGTAGCCTAAATCAACACCTATTTACTGTCTCTGTTAAAAGATATACTAAGGCATATTAAAATTTTTAAGAGTTTGAGCAAAAATCAATTCCAATCAGGGAGCATCCAAGCTACCAGACAGAAAAGAGCTCTGAGGAGTTATACGAAGTGAAAGACTTTTATAAGCAAAAGGAAGAGGGAACAAGGAACGAGGCAAAAAAAGTGGGTTGGTTATTGCAAGGTTACTCTTCTTTAATGGCAAGAGTCTATCAGGCAGATTATCTAACAAGTGCTGATCAGGCAATTCCTGACTGACTGTTTTAAGATTCCATTTCTGGGAAAGCTGAAACTGTAATTAAGTTAAATCTCAGTTTGGTGATGGAGGGTTTAACATAAGCGATTCCATTTTGGGACTGTAGCCTTGGTTTTTAACCCCTCACTCTTCTGTAGTTGGAAGTCTAGTTTGCCATTCTGCTTAGAATAACACATGACTGAAATCAAAATCAAGTGTTGGCCAGGCTGACTTTTCCTTTGGAGTCTCCTGGGAAAAATCTGCTCACAAATCATTCCTGTATGTTGACAGAATTCTTTTCTTTGCGGTTATACAATGCAAATCCCGTTTTCTTGCTGACTGCAGGCTGGAGGTCATTCTAAGCTTCTAGAGGCAACTCTAAGTTCCTTTTCTCATGGTCCCTTCCAACTGCAAGCCAGCAACAGCTCAATGAATCATGCTTCATGCTTCAAACCTCTGAGTTGCTCTTCTGCAACCATCCGAGAAAAACTCTCCTTTTAAAAGCTGATATGATCAGATCAGGCCTACCAAGAGAAATCTCTCTAAGTCAACTGTGGCATAGAACATAGCCTACTCCTGGGAGAAAAACCCATCATATTCAGCTAGGAGATTATTCAGGACATAGACACCAGAAAGAGCAGGAGGTCTTTGGGGAAATCTTAGAATTCTAACACATCCACCTAATTCCTTTGGGCCTATAAATTGATCTCTTAAACAAGTTTCACACATTTACCCACTTTAGGAAAGTATTTTCAATTATCATGCCAGGTATATTTTAGGTACAGCAATTAATTATCATTCATGTTTTGTAATTAGGGCCTTTGAATCTGAAGTGATTAAAGTGATAAATTATTTTTTCTGAATCTATAATTTGGTGAATCAACCAAAGAGTGGTCAGCTTCTGAATCCCTCTTGAAATGGTCAGTTACCACCTCATCCCTGACAATTACAATTTGCTTAACTGTCCTAGGTTCAATTTTCCCTACTCCATTATCTCCCCACTTACACCAAAATTTGATTACTAGTTACTCAAATGCTGTGTATTTGCAAAAATAAATCCCATATACAATGCCTTGTTCAAAAAGGTCATTTAAACAGCTTATGATGGAAAAAATGATACTTATGGTGCTTCTGTGAATATGATTAACTTGAAATATTGAAGGTTTCAGTATGCAATAACAGTTAAAATAATTTAGCTATTATATTACAAAATTTTCACATATTCTCAGAATTGCCCCCCTTTCTTTTCCTTTTGTTAGTTTCAGTTTGCCAAAGGATTTAATGAAATGTACATGTTAAAGATAAACTCAATTAACTTCACCCCTAATTCACACTTTCCCATATTTTACCATCACTTTCAAGGTTACCAGCTTTCTCCAGTGTTTCCTTCTTTGACATCTGCTCCTTCACTGCTCTTTATATTCAAATAATAAAGACATGAATCCCTTTGAGAGCCTGATAAAAATCCATTGATCTTTATCCCACAGAAATATATGCACATACGCACAACGTTTTGCTTTCAATTCATAGACTGTGTTCCCCTAAAACTATCTCCATTTCGTATCTCTTAAGTTTTGCTATTTACTTCTCTGAAAAGTTTTATAGCCACACTCTCTCTCCATTTCCAGAGCTCTCATCATCACACTTCATTTCCTGCAATCATTTTCTTGCTCTTTCCAGACACTAGTGAATTCATACTCAATGCACCTTACACACAGATAAGGTTTAACTATTTTTTTCCTCAAAAAACTCTTTCAATATATTCATTTACTCAAAAGTCTCCCTCTCTGTATTTTAGTGCCCATTGCTTTCATCTAAACTTACAAAGGCCCTTTTCATCTCTTTTTCCTAAACTCACTGCCTTATCCTGTCCTCTAATTACTGGCTGAGGAAAATATTAAAGCAAGTGTTTTCCTGGCTTCAACCAAATTCAAATACTTTCCTCTACGTGAAATTGACTTCTTCCTTGCTGGCCTGCATGCCTTCTTTGCAGGTGACTTCACAGCCACCCTCAACGCCCTAGTTTCACCTGTCTACCCTCCTGCAGAAAGTTTGTCATGTGTGTGTATGCTGTCGATATTAATCTCAAATCATTTTAACCTATTCATTTTCTCCACTGCTACACTGCAAAGTCAGAAGGAAAAACACGGTCTCTGTCCCTTGTACTGGTCCTCCCACTTCCAGGTAAGAGTATTAGGTTGTCTGTAAAAGCACATGTACACATGTAAACACTAGTAGTAAATGTAAAGATCAATTTTATTTTCTACATTTTTCAAAGAAAGAAAAAACTAATTTTAATAGAACTGAATATAGTTTGAAATCCTGTTTTAAAGTTTACTGTTAATTACCCTAAAAAATATTTTTCATGGAATACATTACCCAAAGACACACACACATGCATACATATACAACTTTAAAAATAAAATATAAGGGGCTTCCCTGGTGGCGCAGTGGTTGAGGGTCTGCCTCCCGATGCAGGGGACACAGGTTCATGCCCCAGTCTGGGAAGATCCTACATGCTGCGGAGCAGCTAGGCCCGTGAGCCATGGCCGCTGGGCCTGCATGTCTGGAGCCTGTGCTCCGCAATGGGAGAGGCCACAACAGAGAGAGGCCTGCGTACCAAAAAAATAATAATAATAAAATAAAATATAAGGTAATCCAAAAAACTATCTTTCTCTTTGACAAAAATAAATGGAATGGGATAAGTCCTCAGAAGTTGCTCAGAGGTTAACGCTTAGACAAAGCAATTCATCGATATTTTAAAAAATAAACTCCAAGGTGGGAGGGGCAATATATGGGTAAGGGAATAAGAGATGCAAACTATTAAGTATAAAATATGCTACAAACATATAATGTACATGAGGAATATAGCAAATATTTTATAATAACTACAAATGGAGTATAACCTTTAAAAATTATGAATCACTATATTATACACCTATCATTTATATATTATTATACATCAACTGTAAGTCAGAAATAAATACTCTAACATAGGAAGCAAAAATTTTGACCCTGTATTGTACCTATATTCTGATGTCTGTAAACAGAATGGAGGGGGGAGAAAAAGCAAAGAAGGAAAAAGAAATTGTAAATCACATTAGTGTCTAGTACAGAAAAATGGTAATGGTTTCAAAAGGAAGCTTTGCCATGAAAAGGCCTGGATAACACAAAGTCAGTGAGTCATGGTTTCAGTGACTGATAGGAACACTGGCAAAGGAATAGTCCTGTGGTAGTAAGGCTCCCGGGTTTAGCCTAGGGCAAATGCTTGTACTGGCTTATCATGGCTCTTTCCTGGTGCCACGGTCCCTGGGCAGAGTTGAAAGAGGCCCTCCTTGAATACAGACATGGTAGTAATGCAATTAGCAATGGAGGCACAGATTCTTTGCACAATTTTCTGGGAAGTATGTCAATCCTCTGAGTGACATCAGCAAAATCAATCAAGAATCAATGCAGCTACTTGGAAATAGAAATAACTTTAGGGGTTATGGGGAGTAAGGGGGGGGCAGAACCTAGTCGAAATTAGCCTTAATAGTGGCTCCTTCCATTTTTCAATGCTGAAAGAAAGAATTTGGGTGATTGAGGCGCAGAATAATTGCTATACTATTAATCTGTACTATAATTGTACCTCTAGGTTCGTGGCCGAAGGAAATACCTGTTATGTTTATCTTTACATTTTAATTGGTATAGATTAGGCATTGTGGGAATTCAGAGTTTGTCACACCAACATTACAAAGTGGCATTATAGCAATCTGCCTTGGGAGGTGCTGAGAAATCATTCCCTCTAGAATGGGAAATTTCTTGCTGCCTTCTTCACATTGCACATAGAGAACTGCTTCTGTTAGACTAATGCTTGCCATAGAAAACGTTAACTGATTAATTTAAAGAGTAGCTTTTTGGAAGTAGAGTAATAGACATCATGTAGTTTCATTTGCTTCCCCTGCATTATCTGTAGGTTCTTAATTGAAAGGCATGAGATAATACCAGTATTTAGCAGTGTCTGAATATGTTTAGCCTGCATATGTTTAGATGTGAGTCTCCTTTACCACCTTTTGGAGTAAGCCCAAATTCTTTATTTATCAAGGGAAGAAAGTGAAAGTGAAAGTTGAAGTGACTTGTCTAAAGTATTTAGGATGATAAATAGTGATATTATATGGCCTGTATTTTAGATTATGGCAGCAGTGTTTAACAATTCAACAGTTAAGTAGACAATAAAATGTAAATTTTATACAAATTGACAACTAAATGTTATGCTATTAAAATATTCTGAATGGGTGTAACACTTGCAGTGCAAAGCTCCACTAAAGAGGAGGATTTGTTTTCCAGTTTAGCTTCTGCATTAATACTTGTGAGATCTTGTCAATTAACTGAAACTTAGAAGCACATTTTTATCTATTAAATAGAGATTAAAAAACCTCTATCTCACAGGTTATAATGAAGCTTAAATGAGAAAATGAGGTGAAATCACTTCGTAATGGCAAAGAGGAAAATAAATGCTAGTTAAATCGCTGTAGTTGTTGAACATGTATAGTTAGGATAAGCATAAGAAAGTGCTACTTTCAACAGAGAGTAACAAATGCATAAAATGGTTAAAACTCAAGGTAGACGATGTTAAAAATAACTTTGTAAAATTGTTTAAATATTGAAAGTAAAAGACACATGATGAATAAACAATGGAAAATGGATTGGGGTAAATTTCTGGCTTTTTTAGAGTAATATTATCAAAGCAGTACTTCTTTTTTTTTTTTCAGTACGCGGGCCTCTCACTGTTGTGGCCTCTCCCGTTGCGGAGCACAGGCTCCGGACGCACAGGCTCAGCGGCCACGGCTCACGGGCCCAGCCGCTCCGCGGCATGTGGGATCTTCCCGGATCGGGTCACGAACCCGTGTGCCCTGCATCGTCAGGCGGACTCTCAACCACTGCGCCACCAGGGAAGCCCAAAGCAGTATTTCTTAATTAGATGCTTTGTAAATGTGTAGTGGCATTTTTTATCTTAATACTGGTTAAATGTTCTTGATTGATCATTACAATATTGCATAAGATAGCCTTGTGCAGCCCCAAAGCTCAATAGAGCCTGTTGAGGGCTTCCCTGGTGGCACAGTGGTTAAGAATCCGCCTGCCAAGGCAGGGTACACGAGTTCGAGCCCTGGTCTGGGAAGATCCCACATGCCGCGGAGCAGCCAAGCCCGTGCACCACAACTACTGAGACTGCGCTCTAGAGCCCGTGAGCCACAACTACGGAAGCCTGCGTGCCACAACTACTGAAGCCTGCGCGCCTAGAGCCCATGCTCCGCAACAAGAGAATCCCCCGCTCGCGGCAACTAGAGAAAGCCTGCGCGCAGCAAGAAAGACCTAGCGCAGCCAAAAATAAATTTTTTAAAAAAGAAAAAATAAATAGAGCCTGTTGAGAAACACTGGAAAGGGAGCCGAGAGGATCTGCAGCCAGCGGAGTCAGCACACGCCTTCTGACTGCGTACCTAAAGCCCGTGCCATTTCTCCCACTGATGATAAAAAAAGAAAAAAAGAAACGAGGGCCAATATTGTAAACATGTATGAGCAAGTTCCCCGTGCATATAATACAGATTCCCCATTTTTATTACTTCAAGTTATAAGAAGAGGTAAAAACAGCAAACGTTGGGAAGATATGTATACTACCATGTCTCTCTGCATGGAGAGATGGAGGAGGGACTGAGTCATACTGGAGAATTTAAGGGGTCTATTTATTTTAATTTCCTTCCTTCTTTCCCTCCTTCCTTTTCCTTTTGAGATACTCGTGTAATACTCTGATAGTTATAGTGATGATCGGTAGGTAGGACAAGTACCTCATTATGAACTTGAATTCACTCTTTCAGGTCCTTGAGAATTTATACTTTCTTCTTCCATCATTTCCCATGATATGTGGAGAAAACACAAGAATTCCCACTTCTAGTTATTTCTGTTTTATGGAATTCATCTTGAAAACCTCTTTTCTAAGAAACTCGGGGAACATCGATTTATGTTGCTCTATATTTTTGCAAAACTATGTGTGTAAAATGCAGTGCATAATATCTACCCAGGATAAAAACTATACGATAACTTGAGCTTGAAGGAAGTAAAACTCTTCCGGGCCTCTCTGTGTAAAGGGAAAACTAGTTAGGTATGTGTCCCATAATAAATAGGAATAATAGTATCAAAACAAATCTAGACGCATTCTTCCTCTACTCTCATCACTCTTCGATTTTTAGCAATTAATTATGAATAGTAATCCTGAAATTGCTACAAATAATTCAAACAAATATGAATTCTTACCTATCTAAATAATATATAGATACTAGGAAGTATTTTTTTGCTTTAATAACTTATGACAATACACAGACCGTATGACACAAGTACTCTACACGTAAGTCTTTTGTCACCTTATAGTCTGTTTCCTCTATCACTCAGTGGAAAGTCGGGGTAAGACAAAAGAAACTGCCTTTACTAAAGTGTTGGAAAAGTCAGTTTCTAATCCCAGCTCTGTAAAATTACCTGTAAAATTACCTCATTCAGCTCTTTGGTCCTCTGAACTTTAATAGGCCTCAATCTGCTCTGATGTAAGATCAATGCATGAATGTTTCCAGTTCGAAAGGCTTATGTATATACATCATATATATATCAATCTATATCTATATATATCAATGGAATTCTATGAATATAAGAAAAATCCTCCCTTCTTTTACATTAAAAAAAAGAAACACTTAATGGAAGTTGATTGACACTCATTGACAAGAGCTCTTATGCATTCAATAATACATTTAATAAATTTGTTTTTGACTAAATCCAATAGCTTCTGTAAACATCTGAAAAAACTGCAATACACACAACTGTGTTATTTATTCAACATAAATAATGCTTTGTGCTCTTTTGCCTTCATTCAGATCTAATGTTGCCAGGTGGTCAGGTACCAAGGAATATTTTCTTTAGATCATTCAGAATTTTTAAAAATTGAGTTAATTTTCAAAAATCAAATTTATTCAGCCAGAAGTGTGGATTTCTAAGTTCTTTTGGCATGCTCAAAAACAATGTAAACAATCATTTCCATCTGGGGAGAGTGTGTGTTTCTCCAGTTTACCTCATCCTCCAGCTCTTTAGATATTTTTTTTCCTTCAGTCTAATTCCCTTTTTAAATTTGTTTTGTTTTTTCCTTGGCCCCAAAGGGCACCTAGTTCCCATCCCAAACTTCTATTACATTCTTCTTTATTTTATCCAGAGTCTGTTTAATTTTGTAATGACAAAATAAACTCATCTTGCTAAACCCAAACTCAAATAATCCTTCTCAAATACATCAATAAAAAATAACAGGGCTTCCCTGGTGGCACCGTGGTTAAGAGTACGCCTGCCGACGCAGGGGACGCAGGTTCGTGCCCCGGTTCGGGAAGATCCCACATGCCGCAGAGCGGCTGGGCCCATGAGCCATGGCCACTGAGCCTGTGCTCTGCAACGGGAGAGGCCACAACAGTGAGAGGCCCACGTACCCCAAAAACAAAACAAAACAAAAAATAACAAAGCAGAAACAAACGAACAAACAATCTCAAATACAGATAAAAGTAGGAAGTTTACCTCTTCTCACATTAACTACCTGTGGTATTCCCATGGTTCCTTCCCTATACAGGTTCCTTTAACTTTTCTCAAGTGAAGTGATCCAGATTCTCCCAGAACAATTCTTTAGCTTTTAATTTAATTTATGTATAGTACATTAATAATACAAACTTTAGACAAAGCTTAGGAATGTGAATTCCTATGGAAGTCAATAGGAAAAGCTCTTTTGAGTAGAAGAAGATGTGAAAATCCATGCAAAATATATCACATAGCTGTCTCTAATTTGTTGTTTACTCCAACAAATTGAGTTGATCCAGACAGTAAACAGACTGAAACTGAATTAAGGTATCATGGTTAATTGAAAATAATGCTGAAAGTAAACACAGTATTCCCCAAAGATTATATCAAGATTGGCAATAATATTTAATTTTAGTGAGTGAAAAACATTGAGATTTCCTTTTAATATATTGGACAGAAACTTGACATTTCCTTTTATGCTTCATGTTTTTTGTGTCCCAATCTAGGAAATATTTCCTCCAAAACACAAAGATGTTGAACCACTTGATATTCTCCCAGGTTTTAATGGGTTCTTACTTTTTTGTTTCCATATATGATTAATCTTGATCAATCTCAAAATAAATTTCATTTGCAGTGTAAGACAGGAATCAGTGACTTTTTCCTTTATTTTCCCTATTGGTATATTCATTTTTCTAGCACAGTTTATTGAAATGAATTTCTTTCCATCATTCACGTACCTTGGCACCTTTGTTGAAAATCCCTTGATCACATATGTGTGGGTTTCTTTACAAATTTTCTACTTGTTTTATTAATTTTTTTTCTATTCTCAAGTCAGTATCATATCATTTTGATTGCTATAGATTTTTAACAAAGTCTTGAATCAGATAGTATAAAGCCTCCAAACTTGTTTTCTTTTTATTTTCTTTTGACGATTCTAGGTACTTTAAAGTACTTTAAAGCTTGCCAAATGTATCTTTACTAAAAATATTTCAAATCAATTTGTCAATTTGTCCTTAGTCAATTTATCAATATACAGGACACTGACTGGCTGCCAAACTACTATATGTCTCAGAAGACGTTAAGATGAGCTTCAAGTTTTATATGATAATTGGAAATTTCAGAACCTAGTATTCCATCAGTTAGCAAAGATGGATCTGTCCAAAGATATGACAACAATTTGCAAAAACATTGCTGGTAAGTGCAGATATCTAGAGAAAGTTTAGCAAGTTCAAGTGATATAAAATTGTAATAATAGGAAAATAATTTTTTAAATATACAGAATCATTCAATTACAAGTGATCTGTTGGAAACTTTGCCAGTGTTCCAAATATTATCAAATTTCATTCTAAATCCACAAGAAAGAAACATGAAGCAGAAATCACTATGCCAATTGTAGCTTATTTTCATGTTTTATATTTTTACATTTGTAGCATGGATTGATAGTTTGAATATTTGAATACTATTTGTAATACTTGACAAAGTTATTAATAGAACATTTAATATATCACCTATGTTTCTTAAGCCCAGAAATAAATGAATATTTGCATTTAATAATTAAAGACATTTAAACATGTTCTTGTTTATTAAATACACATTTTAATAAAGATTTTTGGTCATGTAACTGAGGTATTTTTATGTGTTTTTAATGAAAATAATCATATCATTCAAATTAATATTTATTCACAATTAATATAATTATTTAAAATAATGTTATTTCTCAATGACAAGGAGAAACATGCATATATAGAAGGCAGTATCACTTATTAATTTATTCACTTAGTAATTTTCAATTTTAAAAATCATATATGGGAATATAACACATACTGAAGATATGGCATGTATATCATATATGTGCTACATACTAGGGAATAAAAAATGGTTCTTTCCTCAAAGACATTGTACTTGAATGGGTAGAAAGTTTATTTATTAGAGCACAAAATAAAATAGGAAGTGCTCTCAAGCCAAATTACATTTACCCTTCAAGATTTAGCTTTCCTCTAAATCATTCCATGTTCTTTATACTTCTAATAAAAACCTGTTTTTAGTAAAATTTTCAACAATAGACCTTTGGCATGAACTAAAATAGTCTCCATCCTAGCATGGGACCTGATATTTAATTACTTTGAAATAAGATTAATATTATAGTAAGTAATTGATAAAATCCATGAATAAAAGCTAGCCATTTGGAGTGTGAGAAAAATAACTTTCTAGGCAGAGAAAACAGAGTATCAGAAGCCTTCAGGTGAAAAATGGCTGGGTTTATTTGAAAACCAAAATAAGATAAGGTAGGGTCAGATCATAAAGCCCATCATAAAAAGTGTGGGATTATTTTGAATTTGTATCAGTTTCCTAGAGCTGCTGTAACAAAAATATCAAAAACTGTGTGGTTTAAAAGAACAGAAATATATTCTTTCACAGTTCTGAAAGCCAGAAGTTCAAAATCAAGGTGTCAATGGGGTTCATTCTTTCCGAGGGCTCTGCGGGAGCATCTGGTCCATGCCTCTCTCTTTGCTTCTGGTGATGACCTAAAATCCTTGGTGCTCACATTAGCATCTTTCCTGTGTGTCTGTGTGTCCGAACTTCACTTTTATAAGGACATCAGTCATACGATATTATAAGTCTACCCTATACCAATATGACCTCATTTTAACCCAGATTTCAAATAATTCACATTAAAAGCATAAATTTCATACCTATTATTCCACATATAACATTTTAGATTCCCATCCTGTGACTATTCAATCAAATACTAATCGACCTATTGGTATGAAAGAATTTTGCAGATGGGATTAATTAAAGTGTCAAGTCACTTGAATTTAAAATATGGAGGCTGGGAATTCCCTGGTGGCCCAGAAGTTAAGACTCCACAGTTTCACTGCCCAGGGCCCGGGTTCAATCCCTGTTTGGGGAACTAAGATCCCCAATAAATAAATAAATAAAAATAAAATAAATCAATCTTTGGACTTCCCTGGTGGTCCAGTGATTAAGTCTCCACGCTTCCACTGCAGGGGGCATGGGTTCGATCCCTGTTTGGAGAACTAAGATCCCACATGCCACATGGTGAGGCCTAAATATAAATAAATAAATATGGAGACTATTTGGGTGGGTCTGGCCCAATCAGGTGAACCCTTTAAAAGTAAAGAGTTTTCTCCAGATATGAGAAGAGGGAGTTAGATCTTCAAAGCACATGGGGGAGTCAATGCACTGTTGCTGACTTTGGAGATGGGAGGGCCACATGCAAGAACTGGAGATCTGTCTCTAGGTGCTGATGGGGTAGCAGCTGGCAAGAAATGAAAACCTCAGACATGCAGCCTCACAGAAATGAATTCTGCCAACAAGAATGAATCTAGGGCTTCCCTGGTGGTGCAGTGGTTGAGAGTCCGCCTGCCGATGCAGGGGATACGGGTTCGTGCCCCGGTCCAGGAAGATCCCACATGCCACGGAGTGGCTGGGCCCGTAAGCCATGGCCGCTGAGCCTGTGCGTCCGAAGCCTGTGCTCCGCAACGGGAGAGGCCACAACAGTGAGAGGCCCGCGTACCGCAAAAAAAAAAAAAAAAAAGAATCTAGAAGAGGATTATTCTCCAGAACTTACAGGCAACAGTCTTGCAGACACCTTAATTTTGGCCTTGTAAGACCCTGAGCAGAAAATCCAGCCCCACCATAGTAGGCTTCTGACTTAAAGAACTATGAGCTTATAAATAGATGATTGTTAAACCACTAAGGTTGTAGTCATGTGTTACACCACAATAGAAAATAAATACAATTTCAGCCAATGTGTTAGATTTATCTCTTTGTATGATTATTCCTTCCCATGATACATATAGCAGTAGTGCCATGAAAGAAAACTTTAGTTTCAATTTCTTTTTTTTTTCCTCTTAATTTCCTACGTGAATTCCTTGTTTTTAAAACTTATCCAAGTAGGCCTTAAAGTATTGTCACAAATTCCTACTCTATAAAATTTTGATGATGTAATATATGGTAGTGATACGGTACAGGATATGTGGTATGTAGTATGTGGTAGACAATTTTTTCCCCTATTTAGAACTAAAAAATAAACTTTCAGCCAACTTTTATAGAAAAAAAATGTAATTAAGCTTGGCTCACTTTCTTGAAACTACTTTTTCTTTTCATAAATTTTAAAAACTCACGGGGTTTCCCTGGTAGTGCAGTGGTTGAGAATCTGCCTGCCAATGCAGGGGACACGGGTTCAAGCCCTGGTGCAGGAAGATCCCACATGCCGTGGAGCAAATAACTGTGCCCGTGCGCCACAACTACTGAGCCTGCACTCTAGAACCCGCAAGCCACAACTACTGAGCCCATGTGCCACAACTACTGAAGCCCATGCACATAGAGAAGCCACAGCAAGGAGAAGCCCTTGCGCCACAACGAGAAGTAGCACCCGTTCGCCGCAACTAGACAAAGCCCACATGCAGCAACAAAGACTCAATGCAGCCAAAAATAAAATTAATTAATTAATTCTTAAAAACTCATGGAAAAATAATAATAATAATATATTAATACAATAATAATATATACAATACAAATATTATATTATATATATAATATAAATTAAATAGCACACTTAAGCGAAAATAGGATTTATATTTTTCTACACATAGACTTGATAGGTTTTATTTAAATATAGGCTGGAATTTATTTTAATCAGTTTTATTTACAACATGAAATTTTATTTACATGTTAAGTAGTAAAACTACAACAACAAACAAAGGCAAGGCAATATCAATAGAAATATAACCTAAGACGTAATTCACATAAGACTTTGAAAAAACATTTTCTTACTGAGTAACATGATCAGTTTCAAATAAAATTGTAGCAGCTAACTAAATTATTATGCATACAAGTTGGTTTCTTGATTTCTTAATAGGTCACTATATGTATAAAAAGTATTATTTTAAAATGAAATTTACCTTTTTACTATGCAACCTGTCTTTTCTTTTTTTCCACAGATATCTGATTCTAGGTAGAACTTAAGCACAGAAAACTGAAATAAGGTCACTTCTCTCCTTGCTCGTGATGCTTGTTAAGCAAGAAAATGCCTGTTCACATATGTAAGATGTTGAAAACTACAGCAAAAGATTCGTTTCATTCCTGTGAATGTCAAACACACTTCAACAGAATCCCAGAACTTGTGTAGGGGCAGACTAGCAAATTTCACCTTTAGTCTATGAGCAGATGGCAGCTCACAAAATTCTTCCTGTTGACTGAGCTGAGATCTCAGCCTGAGCAGAAGATTCAGAAAAAGGGTCCTTCATTTATTCATACCCTTGTATTCAAAAGAGAAGGCAAACCCTGTTCAGTTCTTTCCTATAGGTCTTGCAGGTGGTTTTCAACAACTCCTGAGGCTTACTGATTCCCTTTCACGTACTCAAGTCCAAGCAGGAGTAGAACCACTTCAATTTCCTTTTGCAGATCATTTTTTAAAAAGATTCTGTTACCTTTTAGAGCACTTTCTGCAAGACCTCACAAAGGCCTGTTAGACTGGTCCTTGTGTGGGAAGACATCTGCTAAGCAGACCAGTTTGGGCAGCAATAGTTTATCTTGAAATTCTCCACTGAATCAAGTCTACTATTTTCTTGAGCGCATCCTTCAATTCACCTCTCTGCTGAAACACCTTGTTGAGCACTGCTCCTCTGTTAACCCACTGGATTTCTGTGTGTAGCAAGTTTATGTGCTCTTTGACACCCATTTGTACATCCATTTTTAAAACAAGTCTCAAGTAAAACTGGTCTTTGTTTAATAAAGTATTTTTGTAGCATCGTTCAAAACTTTTTGAAAATTTCACCTTCAAGTACTTTTGTCACCAGCATTTCTCAAGGAAGAAAGCATTGTTGTGACTACCTCAGGATTTTCTTTCATTTAAAGAGATATAAAAGCTCTCGTGGAACCAAGCATTTTTGGGGCCCCATCAGCACAAATGTCAACACATTTCCTCCAAAACAAACTCTTTGTTTGCAGATAAGAGGGAAAACATTACAAACGTCTTGGCCTTTGCTTCAGTCTGCTCTTTGCAGTAGATAAAAAAAATTCTTGAATCTCACCACCATTCACAAATCTTACAAATGCTATAGCATGACATTTACTGGGGAAATCTCAAGACTTGCCAACCTGGTAAAGAAGCTGTTGTTTTTCAGATTATTACACAAAACTTCTTCAGCATGCTGTGGTATGATATTAACATGTGTATTATACTGTTTGAGAGTGGAACCTTTCCAAATCCTCCTACTTCATCTTGTTGTAGCATTTTAATCACTTTCATTTTACATACTGACATTATTAGGTTCTCACCAACTGTGTGACTTTCCCTTCTCAGGGCAATAAGTTTGGTTACTAAACAACTTGCTTCCTGAGTGCTTTCACTAATGTGACTTTTTTAAATGAAAACTTCAGTTTTGTGATTCTAATATCTGTTTAAAATAATCAGCACCTTTAAAGTGTCTAAAGGCTGTACCTTGTAATGAAGCGTATTTTCAATTTTGCTGGAGCCATTCCTGCATTTTTAGTTTATTTGCCATACAGTGGAATAGGAAACCTGGTTTTTTGCCCAGGAAAAGCCCAAGAATAAGAAACTTTCATTGTAACAGCAGGCTTTTTTGGTGTCTGTGTTCTTGTTATATTTCTGAAATGATTCAGAAAATTGTAATTGTTCATCGCCAACCTTTTCAGAATTGTTCACTGGCTTAGACATAGATTCCTCTTTCTTTCACACCTCATCTTCAAAAACCATTGCATTTAACACAAAGACATCTTTGTTTTTAAAAAAAAGAGGCTAATAAGATATAAAACAGAAGTATATCATAAATAAAAGAGAAAATTGCAAAAAATAAAATATGAAAACCTCACAACACAATTCACTGCTAACATACACGATCCACATTACACGACAGTCGCAACAATAGCAGAGTATGAAAGGGAGTAGCCAGTTGCAACATATAGAAACTCTCTTCCGAATTGAACTTTCTGACTTTCTTTTAGGATGGCATAGCATGTTTGCTCTCGTGTTTTCCTAAATCAGCTGGCGCTGCCTAACAGGAGGTTAGGGTAAATGATTTGGGAGGGAGAGTCTGGTATCATTGGCCTCTTCTCCTCCCCTTCGTGTAAACAGCACTCATCAATTATAAACAGCCTCTCCTACGTGGCCTCAAAACAGAACGAGCACAACCAAAGAGCACAGTGCTTGTGCACACTGCTATCTGGGAATGAAAAAAACCTCTAAAAACTCTGATAATGGGGCTGCTCCATCACTGTGAGTGCTAAGATCTTACACAAGGTACAAAAATATTTCCTTTTTGTGTTTTTTTTGCGGGCCTCTCACTGTTGTGGCCTCTCCCATTGCGGAGCACAGGCTCCAGACGCGCAGGCTCAGGGGCCATGGCTCACGGGCCCAGCCGCTCCGCGGCATGTGGGATCTTCCCGGACCGGGGCATGAACCCGTATCCCCTGCATCGGCAGGAGGACTCTCAACGACTGCGCCACCAGGGAAGCCCAATATTTCCTTTTTGTATGTGATCATTCACACTACCCACAACCATATCTCACCTAAACCAGGAACCTAGGTTGAGAAATCCTATTGTAAACCCACATAGAATAATATCAGTTACTTATCATAGCATTTCTATTTACTGATAAAATTCATGTTAATTATTGTATCTTTGTTTTAACATATGTTTGATATTTGAGTATATCATTTTAAGTGCTAAAATATAAATTAAAATCATAAAAAACTTTATGTGTAAAATAACCTGTTCTGAGTTGTCCAGTAACTATCCATCATGATTTAGAGCCAAGACACAAAAGCCTATGATCATGTCGAAAATGATGCTGGGAAACCCACATCTGTATGGATGCTATTCCACAAATCAAGTAAGAGGAAAGAACAGTAATATTGGATAGGCAGCTTCATCAAGATTGTTTCTACTTTAATGCATGCTATTGGTGTTCCAGTACAGGCAGGCCTTCAAAGCAGAACCTCCTTTATAATTTTTGTCATAAAGTCTTATTTTTTTTTCTTCTTTCTTACCCCTTGGAAAGTTATTCAGGTATTTTATGAGAGAAGGTTTTATGAAACTCTATACTGTACATATCATTACAACTAAATCTTATTTTACTGTCCTCAAAAAGTGAAACCGCAAACTGTCACTAGATGAATCAAGTCACAGCAATACTCCCTATTCAAGTGAAGCTGTGCAGGGTTGAACTGAAGATGTCATAACTTCACTAAATCACTCTACAGATCCTGCACAAACATCAAAGCAGAATTTATTTGTAGTTGTAGACCCCAACCCCATCATATGCACCAGTCATCTTGTCCCTTACTCAGTCAGGGAGGTATTTAATCATGTCCTCAATGTTGGCAAATATCTTAAATTCTGTCTGAGACTAAGTTTTGCAGATATGATTTAACTGAAATAAAATTACATGCAAAGCATGTATGAGTTACCGTCAAATTGTCACTCTACAATTAATCAAAATGTATTGAAAGACTTCAAGTCAGGCACTATTGCTGTACTTTTATTTGTATTTCCTAAGTTCTTAATATTGAGCCAATTACACTGTGAGACTTGCCTTTGAAATTATTGATCCGCCTTGTTCTCAATCTGACTGCACAGAGAATCATGAGTAAAAATTAAAACTAAGGAACAAATATATAATTACCAGAACCCACCCCAAAACAACAGATCAAGCTAAGACTGAGGACCAAACACAGATTTCATAAAGTTCCACAAGTGATGAAGCACAGACAGAGTTGAAAATCTCTGGACCAAATAATGTAAACATTTAAATCCCATCTTTGTACAATTAGCAAATAAGGCACATTCATGGTAATTTCGTCAGCACTAGCGGTAGCTATGATGAGTCATTCATTCATTCATTCATTCATACATTCATTCATTTAATCAGGATTTCATGCATGAAATTGTAATTAACTGACTGCTGCATACATTATATCCCAAGAAATGGAAATACGAGAATGAATTAGGCATGGTTCCAGTTCTCAAGAAGATCACGTTATGAAAGCCAAGCACATTAAAAAATTATAATGCAATGTGGCAAGTGCAATCACAGAAGTATTGCAATGCAAAAAAGTAAAAATGCAACGCATATGTGCAATCACAGGCTATTCCAAGAGAGTAGAGAGGAAGGATGTTTAAATGTGTTTGAGATATTAGGGTCTTGAAGTATGATTTACACCTTTGTAAAAAATTTAAATGCATGTGAAGGAGCCAGGAGGAAAGCCTCTTCAGAAGAAACAATAGCAAATGCAAGGGCACAGAAGAGTAAGAATTGGATACGGCTGAATAGTATGCATTTGTTTAGAGATTATGAAAGATGGATCTGGAAAAATAAGGCCTGGAATATCGTGTCGGGGATTTTTAACTTCATCGACTAGCCAGTTACTGCACCAATTTGAATTCACAGATAGATAACGTAAAAGAAAAGAAAGTAAGAGAAAGAAGAGCAAAGAAAAAAAATAGAACGGAAAGAAGATGAAAGTGACCCATAAGACTATCAGTTTTGTAGTTTTACAAGTAAGATTAGGAAATAACAACACCTTTATTACTCCATTATTTCAAAACCAAAAAGCCATTTTAAACTAATAAAAGTGGAAAATATCAAAACAGAGTAGTTTGATGAAGTGAACATAATCAGTTTCACGCACAACTTGTGACATTGTCCTTTTTGTTCTCTTCTGTCTAAAGACAAGTAAAAACTTCATCAGCGTTTTGGGAATCACTTGGGGGACTTGGAAACTTTTAAATCTGGGACAAAATTAGATTTTATTTTTATCAAATCAATTCTGTCATAGTGGAAGGAAGTGTGGTAGGGGACAAAATTACTTCTTTTCTCACAAATTGTTAAGATTGCATTTCGGTCAAGTTTGCTCTTCCAAATTTTAACTTCTTTTAGCCAGGGGGTATAATTTAAAGCATCATCTTTTGGAACCAAATTGTTTGCATCAGGTTCATTAATTTACCGTCTTCTTCAGGGGGACAATGCTCCCTGTTTCAAATCATTAACAGTGGAATAGTAATCACCTTGAAAGGTAGTTTTAAAAAACAAACAAACAAACAAACAAACCATTCAATATGCAGTAGCATGTTTACAATGATGGGTTGAGTACATGCGAATCAATATGTTATATAGGGACTTCCCTGGTGGTCCAGTGGGTAAGACTCCTCACTCCCAATGCAGGGGGCCTGGGTTTGATCCCTGCTGGGGAACTAGATCCCACACGCATGCCGCAAATAAGAGTTCACATGCGGCAACTAAAAGATCCTGCGTGCCGCAACTAAGACCAGACGCAGCCAAAATAAATAAATATATATTAAAAAAAATTTTGTTAATGTTATATAAAAATAAGAAATCAAAATTAACCCTCTCTTTTTTCACTGTAAACCAAAATAAGAAAGTTTATTGTTCTTATCCCTAATAGATTTTTAAAACTATGTTAGCCAGCTCACTTAATGGGGAAACAATGTTTTCTGACACAGTCAAACAATGAATTTCTGGCTTTTACACTACAGAATGCACAGCCTTTGACTGTTCTGTAAGGTTCTTTTCCACAGGTCTAATTACTTAAGAAGAGTGGAGTACAGGCGCTAAGGTTAACATGCACTCTAACAATTTTTTCCTTCATGAACAGCTGTCAAACGTAATGCACCTCATTAAATTCTATATACCCTATGCAGAACTGTCACATGGAGTAGTTGTTCTAAATATGAAGTGCTTTGATTTATTTCAATCTCTCACCGATTATAAATACTTCATTAGAAGTTTTCCACGTTATCAATACACAAAATGTAAAGCAGCTAGCACATGGAAAATTAGGACAATCAATATGACTGAAATTTTAATGTGAAAATGAATGGCTAACGTTTTGTTTTTAGCTCTGATTGATCTGACTGTATTGCTCTTTCACAGTTAAAAATATATGACAAAAAATACTTCAAAGAAAATTTCAAGATTATAAATCTATCCCTGCTGGTTACAGATAAGGTAGACTTGGTCCAACTTCAAAGTAGCAGCAACTGTATCATTCATGAAAGTGGACCACTCTCATACTGCTGGAATAGTATTTTACTTACAGTTAATTATCAAACACTTAGCTCAATAAAAGTGGAGCGAAAAATTTTAAGTACATCAATTCTAGTATTTCCAACAGACTCTTAGATTTTAAGTAAGTTCTCATAAATTCTACTTGCCTATATACTTTTTGCAGGTCTTAACTATTTTAGCTAATTGTGCATATTTCCATCTTTATTCATTAATACTATAGGCTGTAGACATTCAGTAAAGCTAAGTGATTATTCACAGGAGTAAAATATCATTTTATGATATCAGCTATACATAGCTGCGAGTAGAGAGAGAAAATATTTTCCAACCATTTCTCAGAATTCTCCTGGCTAAGAATGAAAAGTAGCTCCCCAGATCCCCGTGAACTGCAGCAACCGTGTGTGCCAAAAACTCTAGTTGGAGAGTGAGAATCAAATAGCCCCTCTTCCCTTCTAGAAATGCTCTCCCAAGATGGCCTCAGTGCCTTTCTTTCTTTAATTTACTCTAAACCTTTAAGGTTAATTATTAACCTAGTCTTATAGAAACACTCACTTAACTCCTTATTCTCAAGTAACATAAATATCCATATATATACAATAAGTACATATATAGACATATTTATTGCATAATACATGTATATCCATAAATACCGCATAATATATATCAATAATAATTATATAGTATTGGGTTGGCCAAAAAGTTCGTTCAGGTTTTCCATGTTCCAGAAAATCCCAAACGAACTTTTTGGCCAGCCCAATATATATTATATATAAATATATCATATTATATATTATGTGGTATTTACGGATATACATGTATGACACAATAAGTGTGTATATATTTAGTGCAACGAAACTGAATCTTACTTTGTTATAATGTGCATTAGAAGTGGAATTAGAGTGCTGAAAGTCCACTCTTTAAGTATAAAATTGTATATTTTGGAATCAGAGAGCACTCTTAAATCTCCCCAAATTAAAAGGTAATTATGTTGTTAAACATCAAAAGTTGAGCAAAAGTAAACCACTCCTGCCAATTATGACTAGTGTTAGCAACAAAGACTATTGTCTTAATCAGTTGGGGCTGCTATAGCAAAATACCATAGTGAGGCGGCTGAAACGACAGACGTTTATTTCTCATGGTTCTGGATGCTGCTAAGTTCACGATTAAGTTTCCTGGTGAGAACATGCTTCTTACATACCCTACTTTCTCACTTTGTCCTTATCTGGTGGAGAAAGAGAGCTCTGGTCTCTCTTTCTCTTCTTTGGAGGATCCTGATACTATTACGAGGTTCCCACTTTCGCAATCTCACCCAATCCTAATTACTCCCAAAGGCCTTACCTCCAAATACTATCACACTGGGGAATAGGGCTTTAACATATGACAGCTGGGGGGACACAAACGCTCAGTCCATAACAAAAATCTTCAGACAGATTCAGTTTAATTTTATGGTTTTATTTCATTGGAAAAACTAAGAGTAGCTCAAAGGTAAGACAGAAATCTTATAAGCTATGATTCCATTATTTTCCCTGGAAAGGTGCAAATTAATATAAAACAAGTGCCCTATGACATTGGATATATTCTCAATCTAGCTGTTTCACATTTGGATTAGCGGAAATTCCCATATTGCATTTCTCAATGAATGGGAATCCTGACTTATAAAGAACACCAAGAAAAATATGCATTTAAAATTTGATGGTGTCATGGAAGGTACTTCAATGGTACAGACTGTAAAAATATTTACTTCATATCTTGGCATTTCTTACACGCAACTCCTTTTCAGAATGGGTTTTCATGTGCGACTCTTTAATCATTACACTCAGGGATAAAAAGCAGTTACCATATTTTACCGCAATTAAAAAAAGCAGGCTACTCAAAATAATGGTGGATTATTTTCCAACAGGGCAAAAATATCAGTGTATGAACATTCACATCTTTCCTACCAAATCCTACCCATGGGAAAAATTTTAGCCTAGTTGCTAAATAAATACGGAAAATAGTTAAGAGAAGACAAAGAAAAGCCAGATGAGGCTATAAACAAAAGAACGTAAGGATCTGGCAAGTGAGAGGCTTGGAATAACTACAGAAGGTATGCGAACTGGGAAGGAGAGAGATTTTTGAGGAATGTTGTCGGTGTGATGAATGGGTTAATATTCTTTGAGAAACTAAATACAAATGAAATTCCATTTAAATTATTTTAGCCGTTAATGGAAATCTACGCAGAAACGAATCCACAGAATAAACCCCCCACGCTGGTAATAGCTGCTTCAGCAACAATTTTCATCGGCTGTTATCCAACTTTGGGGAACAAAGGTGTTATATTCACCAGTATCCTTGTTTAAAAATTGTTCTTGAATAACATGAAAAGATGGTTCTTGAATAACACGAGAAAGTCAAAAAGATAGTGCAGAAAATATTCTGAAGTCGGAGTTGCAAATTTGGAGATAATTGACAGAGATCGTCTACACCTGCTAGAGAATTAAAACTATGTACAGCACTAAATATAGACACCTAAAACTATCCTGCTGTGTTAAAGTGAAAATTAGCTGTTATATCCAACTTCCAAGAACCTTGAATTTATTTGAAAATTGTGATGATTTGGAGATAACGAGAAGATGTCAATATCAGGACTGGTTAGATTAATTCAAAGCTCTGAATGACTCCACCATTCAAACCAAATACTTATTATCCTTCCAAATACTTATTATCAAACTAAATACTTATTATCCTTCAGGTTTTAGAACTGCTGGTGAAGGCTAGTTGCAATGAATAACTTGGTACTCTTTTCAATAATTATATTGTCAGGGACCAAAGAAAAGGATTGCGAATTACAGGGAGAATATGACATAATCAATGGGACATTTTAAAATGTGAACATGCAGTGTGGTACCAGATTCTGTTCCTGGACCCAGAGTTATGTGAACTGATATCTCTGCAGACGTGCATCACTGCCATGGAATGTATTTAAGCCAAGGTGGATACTGATGGAGATTATAATTTAAGATTACAGATCATCAGTCAGAGCAGCAGTGTACACGTTACACAAGGACTATGTCAGCCATCTGTCAGGTGTTGACGAACTCAGATGTAAAGATCAGAAAAGTGTAAATGAATATGTAGGAACAATCTATAATAGTGGATATAAACACAACCCAGATCTTTTCTCATTCTTTCTGCTGGAGAAATTAGTCATAGTTGAAGAGGAAAAGAGGGCATCTGCAGTAATATTCCAGGCATGGGACAAAATAATGAAGTTCACACCCCAGAGTCAGGGGCAGACTGGGAAAGTCTAAGTGATGTATAACGTAAACGTAAGAATTTTCGAACTGAATTGAAATCTCAAACAAAGAAATCCAAGTGCATAGGAATAAACAAATTCCCATTTGGATGTTGTAAAAATAAGGACCATCCACAGAATATCCCCATAATTAAAGGACTAGAAGAGGTCTGGCTTCGGCTTTGTTTTAGCAAAGAGTAGCTGACTGTCGTTGTTCACCATCATCCATCCAGTTATCACAAACCCTTGCTTTCCAGAAGAGGGGGTTGAATGTAGATATTTGTGTTTACTCTCTAGGAAGTTGCAAATATCCAGCCTCAACATTGGAAGGAGGGACCCTCATTGACCCAACCAATTTTGACATGGTAGCAACTACTCAGAAATTAGAAAAGAACTGGATACACTTCCAGTTAAATGAGAAGAGAAGTTTGAAGATCTTGGGTTCTAAGTAGGATTTCTCAATTACCGATGATACAAGAAAATCCATGATAAAAAAATTATTTTTTAATAAAACAACGTGAGAGTGTTTCAAAGTTCTCTTTCACTCCCTCTAATTTCATCCTGGATACTTTCTAGCTCCCCACCCCTGACTTTTGACAGATGTGAATAAGTAAAAATATGATTTCATAAGGCGTACAAGTCATTTGTTCTTTTCTGGAATTATAAGAGTAATAATAAATACATAAGAATCTCCTGGATGGATCAAATTTTATCCTATAAGCAGGCTTTATGGAGGACATTCAATGAAGCTATTTTGTTGCTGTCTGTATCAGTTAGACACCTATCAGGGAGCAAAGTATACAGTAATTTGGACAGGGAAAGTTTAATATAAGTAATTATTAACTTTAACAGGAGATTGGAGTAATGGGAGTTTGATTATTAACAGGTAAAAGGAACAATAAAAAAAAAATAGAAACAGCATATATAAGGAGTAGCCACTAACCCCAGGGCTGAGATAGAGCACCCCAGCAAGAGTGCCCTGCCCCCACCCAGGGCTTAGATAAAGACCTCACTGGAGAAGGGGCAGCCAGAGATCAGCGGATGGTGGAGAAGTTTTCCAGGGTTCTATGCTGGCAAAACTCTGTCCTCTGAGATAGCAAGGAAGCTACCCATGGACAGGTGCCATAAGTTGGTCCTTGACAGAAAGCCATCTGAGTGGCATCATTCTGATGTGAAGATTCCTGAGGATGTATGGGGGAAGCAGCTGCCCTCTACGTATGCAGATGCCTGGTGTTGGAAATGCCATCTCCCCGACCTCAGAGGAGCCTGGTAAAACAGGCACATTAGAAGAAGAAACCTCTTCCTCTTTCAGTGCCCTCTGCTGACAAAGCTTAACAATGTGTCAGCTGACCAAAAATTACAGAGTCCGCTTCCATTATTAAACAATCAAGGATGAACTAAGAGGCAATAAATTGATAACCGGCACAACATCCCATTGTTCAGTGTCTGTGGATCTTAACCCCCAAGCTTTGCTTCTACATGGCTCATGGCTCGATGATTACTTTACTCTACTTCAACCCTTCAGACTCTTTTAGCCAAATTCCTCACACTCAACTGAGCAGCTGTTTCTAGAACTTCGTACGAAGTAATTGCCTTTTTTGTACTTGTATGTTCATTGTACTCATAGTTTGGCCTTCTCATTATTTGGGTTTCTGCATGGACTCTCTTCACCCTCACCAACTTTCAGATTCTTTTCATTTTTCCCAAATCATATTCTGAAGAGAGAAAATGGCCGACAAGCTCAATCCTATGTAAGTAAAATTTACTGCAATTTTAAGCAATTAAAATGGCTTATGAATTGACTTCTTTATATTTGATCCTTAGGCCTGGTCCAATCAGTTTGGGCCAGCAGAGGAAAGCAGATTTTGCACACAGCAAGTCTGTATTGGGGTAGGACTGATGGTTACTGAGGTAAAAACATTATTCTCTGTGATATATCAGATCTGAATGTGCTGTGTAGTTTGGGGTGAGGCTGATTCTAGAAACTGCTCAAAAGACAGTCCCTTAGTAGCCAGAATAGTGGAGTGTGATGAAATCTTACGACAAAAATAAGTTCATGTTCTATATCCTAAAAAATATCAATTTCATAATGTGCTATGGTGTACCCTAAATATTAGAAAGTTCATTTTTGTTTTGTTTTTTTGTGGAAATTTGAACTCCCAAACCTGAGAGTGGGAGGATAAGTTTTAAAATTATTGTTCATTATTTTTGATGCTTACTAAATTAGAAACACAGTGTTTGAGTTGAAAGTATTGATTTATAAGGACATATATGCTATACAATCTTTCAACTGTTGGAAAAAATTGGGAAATATAAAAATTGGGAGAAAAGACTGGAAACAACTTTAAAAACATTTAATTAATTTTTAATAACTAAGGAAGTCACATATTTAATATATAAATGAATCTAAAATGCTTGTCAGCAAACAAAAACATTTTAGTTAAATATCCGTCTACGTCTACATCCACGTCTACGTCTATGTCTACATCTGCCTATACCTGTGTGTGTGTCTGTGTGTCCAATGTGTCGGAAAAGACTCACTCTTCCTCTGTGTCTCCGTTTTTACTCTCACACTACTACCACACTCATACTTCTGACACCAGACATGTGGGGGGGTTTTCCACACCAAGCTATTCTCCAGTTATCAAGGACACTGATTGGGTGTCCCACAGGTATAACTCAATTTTGACACTACCTGGAGATAGTGTCAGATCCCAGAAGGCAAAGGCTCAGCCCCAGCAGACTGTAGCCCCTTCACTCAAACATTAATGTCAAGTCCAGGTTGTCATCTGTGCCTCTGATTGGCTGGCTATAAATCAGAGGTTCCCAGGACCTCCTCCCTGGGTTCAATAAATTTTCTAGAGTGGCTCACAGAACTCAGACAAACAGTTTACTTACTAGACAACTGGTTTATTATAAAAAGATACAACTCAGGAACAGCCAGATGGAAGAGATGCTTAGGGCGAAGTATGTGGGAAGGGGTGCACCACTCTCCCCAAAGCTCCATGTGTTCATCAACCTGGAAGCTCTCTGAACTTCCTCTTTTTTTTTTTTTTTTTAATGTAGGCTTTATTAAATAGCCCCAGAGAATGCTGAAAGTTCCAACCCTCATCACATGGTTCTTTCCCTTGGCAACAAGGCCCCACCCTTAGGTGCTTTCCCATAGCTACCTCATTAAAATAAGCTCAGGTGTGGTTGCAAAGGATTTGTTATGAATATCAAGAGACACACTTATTACTCCTACCACTTAGGAAATTACAAGGGTTTTAGGGGCTCAAATAGGGTATGAAGAAGAAATACATATGAAAGCAGATCCTTTGCCCCTTTCCTGTTTGTCCATTTCTGTTCCCCTCTAAACTTAAAAGAACTCAATTATAGGAATGAGATCACTAAGCAATTGAAACTAACTCCTGACCTATGCTCTCCTGAGTGCACACGTGCCTTGCCTAACCTGTTGATTCTTTTCCTAGATAAAAAGAAGTAAGAATGAGGATTTACGTAGTTAAAAAATGACTAGCTCTCCACCCTCAACAGCCCCTTTAGCAATCCTGTAGACAGATCAGTGGGCAAGATAACATACGAGAAGACAGTCAGCCAGTCTGCATGCAAAGGAGAATGATGCAGAACCCAACCTCCTGCCTCGATGATTCACTGAGATTCTCTCTCCCACCGCCTTTTTCTTCCTTTAAAAACTGTTATGGCGCAGCAGAATCTTCGGAGTTGGTCTCAGGACATGATTTCACCTTCTCCCCAGATTGCTCGCTTTTCTGATTAAAGTATCTCTCCTTTCTACAGACACTTGCCTCTCAATGATTGGTTTCTGAGCAATAAGCAACTGAACCTGAGTTGGGTAACAGAGTTTGGTAACAATTTAGCTATCTAAAATATACCAGGTCCCAATCTAGGTCGTGATAGAAGGTGAACAAGTTGCACTTCTTCCATATCCTGAGGGAACGTCATTAGAAAGGCAGTTACAACAAAGTATGGTTAGGGATACACAGACTGTACTTCAACTTTCCCCAAAGTACTTTGCTTTTGAGTTCCTGGCTTAGTAATAGAAAAGCAAATATAGCAGGGTCTTATTCCAGCACATTGCATTATAAACAGTAAAGTATGTACACAAGTGTAACTCCATCAGTGCTGATGACACTGATGTGAGGAATGTACACCCTCTTCAAAGCATCATCATGCCCCAGGAATGATCTGTGAGCTGCAGTTCTTTGGGGATAACTGTTTACTACAATGCTTTATTATGCATACGACACCTCATAAGGACTCTACTTTTTAAATTACAAGACTATTTCACCGAAAAGGGATACTTAATCCTAAGTATATATTACTAATGGGTGCATAACAATCTGTTTCATCTTTTTAAAATATTTTGGAAAGGTTGCAGATTTCTTTTAAACGATGAGACTTGCTTCGGTTTTCCTTGCTGAGGGGGTGCCCCACTCCGTGCTGACTCTGAGGCCTAGGGCAGCAGAGTGAGCTCATTTCATTTGTACCAAAATTGAAAGCTGACTACCTCTTGGTTTAAGAGTGCCTGACTGCTCATCAGGCATTATATTATCTTGCCAAGCACCACAGGAGAGTCATCATGGGGATATTGCTGATTGCAAGGCTGCACTTAGAACTGATAAATATGCAGATGTGTAGAATATTAAATGACTTTATTAGTAATCAACATATTATGCCATTAGGTTCATCTGTATGATCAAAATCTAGCAAAAATTAGTCTAATATTTTTGAACTGTTGGAGCTCAGAGCAGGCCACCATAAAATATGACAAAGTGGCATATTAATTAATTACTTTGAATTAAAGTCACTTTAAAAACAACTGTTGCAAAAAGCACACTCTGACCCTCTACTCTGTTTCCCTGATCCCATAATCTCCCATAATCGCCAATATGAAAGGTACCCTCCCTGTACCAAGAGGTGGACAGACATCCTTATCACCAGAGGTAAGGAATTCAGGGCCTAAAGGGCTATATAAACAAACCATATTACTTTATTAATTTGCTACCTCAAGCCCAAACTCTGTTTGAATTCTTCACCAATTAAGCACTCAAAGCCTAAGTTTCTTTGTCCTGTCAATTCCTCACAAATTTATTGTTTCTTTGTCTATAAAGTATTAAAGCTGCCTGCTTTGGTTACTTCTTAGGTACTATTTCTATGAGATCCCCATATGTACAAATTAATTTTTTTTTCTCCTGTTAATCTGTCCTGTGTCAATTCAGTTAGACCAGCCAAAAGAATTCAAGAGGAATAAGGGGGAAATTTGCTCCTCCCCAACAAAACCAATCTAATGTTTTTGAAAGTCTCTTTTTATTCTTTTAAATATAGTGTCTCTTTGGATGAAAGGTGACTGAAGTTATATGAAATCACCAAGCACTGTGTCCCTACTGTTACCCTCTTCTGATTGAATATCAGTAATTTAAAATGAAAGCAATTTCATACACTGAGTAGAAAAAGTTGGGGCAAATCAACACTTTTTAGTTCAGTTAAACTGACAACCCAGCACACTTACAAATATAAATGCTAAAATTGAAGACTTTATCTAAGGATAAGTGAAAACAATAAAAAAGGTTATCACTTTTTAATTTCATTAGTAGAAATTTATGTTAGATATAATAAAATTAAGGTGTCCATTTCCCATAGTTTATTTTTTCCTGAAACATCTTAAGAACTCCACGAGTGACATTTTTATTCACATGTATATAACCTGAATTATTAAATTTATTATTTTATTTCAGATGATTAGATGTCTTGAAAGTTTTAGAGTGGGCTTTTGCCATTTTACGGTCAGTAACTGTGGTAAAATGAAAGTATAACAAATAAAAGGAAAATTCATGCCGTTGCATTTCAGAGAGACTAGTGCTTACAGGATATCAATAAGAAACTATAGAAAATATGAGCAAAAGAATGGAAAGGAAACTTGAACCTCAGACAGTTACATATCTAGATTTACTAGAAACTGAATTTACGTTTTGGAGCGTTAGCCACTTAACTTTGAGTATCAGTCTGTTGAACATTAGCTTACGATCAACCAGTGAACATAAACCGGTATTCAACAATATGCTTATAAGTGAATTTTACTGCTAATTTCCTCGGACATGGCAACATATTAGATTTTATCACCTTCACAATGAGTCCTTTTATAAGAGCTTAAAATCAAAATTTCCACTCTAACAGCAATCTTCTACTTTCCTCATTTCCTCTTCCAGGTGCTGCCTCTACTTTCTTGTTTTCTATCAACTGAGACCTTTATTCCCTTGTTCTTTCTTTTTATCTAATTTATCAAACTCCATTTCTGTTTTGACCTTCACTTTTATATCCATCTCCAGCGTGCTCCACTTTGTCCTTTCTTGCTAATATTCTCAATTCTCTCGTTCCATTATCCTTTTTACTCACCCACCAAGTATATCCTAAATGCCCCCTATACACTATTACTCCACCTGGCCTGCAGAATGCTACTTGGATATTAACTCACACAGCTGCTACACTGGAACCAATATAAGTCCATGAACACAAACCTAGAGTGTGCTTTGCACTCTACCCAGATATCTAGTTATGCTTTCTGATTCAGTCATCTATCCATTCTCCATATTACCTATTTAAAATTTTCTCCATTCTCCTTAAAACCTTATCCTTTTCAGCTAACTCTTTTCTTAGAGGTTGAAATCATCTTTTATTTTACAGAGAACACTGAAGTTATCTAGCAGGTTCACACTCAATCTATTAGACCCATAAAAGAAAATCTTACCTCATTTACACCCAAATATTCCTTTATCTACCAACTAAAAGAGGAATGTTGAAAGTAACGTGACTTCACCCTTTCCCAAGTCTTCAGGGTCCTTGAAAAATAGCTTATCATACCTCTCCTATATATTCGACCCCCTCATTCTGCACGCCTCAGGCAACTCAACATATTCTTTAAAATTAACTAATAATTTCTGGACTATTCTTTCCTCATGATATGTTCTCTCTTCGTTAAGAATACTGTCAAGCTTCTTAAAAGAAAAATGAGTTATTATCTTGTAAACCAATAAAACCTGAGTGTGAATTCATCTAGTGAATTGTCACATGTGTGTGAGTTTGTGTTAAGTTGAAATTAATTTTTCAACAGTGAAATAGAGGCATATTCTCTGTTCTAGAGACATTTTCTACACAAGTGAGAAAAACGAAACATTACTATTTACTGGAAAATATAAGAAAATATAAATTGCAGTACCAAATTTTATGGTTTAAAATGGAAATGCTATAGACATAAAATTATAGAAATGGAAGAAGCACACAACAAACATAATACTTATTTAAAATAAGGTAGAAATAGAAAGGTAGATTCAGTAAAGTGTAGGAGGAGCAAGTATGCTAACAGTTCACTTTATCTAGTTTCCCAATTCCATTGATTTTGAGATCCCACAATCCACTGATTCTATTACTTTTTCTGTGTCCTTACATACCTCATTTCTTAGCTTTCCTTCTTACCTAGCTTAAATTTCATGGTCAGCCACTAAAATCACTGCCTCAAACAAGTCATCAATTCTTCTGGTTATCTTACTTAATAAGGCTTTTTTGGCTAAAGTACTGCTCTGATTATGTCAACGCTTTATCCATTACGTGTCTGCAACTGCTTAGCTGGATACGACTGGAGAAAAACATGAAACCATGTTGTTTGCTTTTATGTTACCTCAGTCATCACTAAGCTGAACAGTTGTAACATCTCTCCTAAATCTACTGACGTTCTTATTTTCCTGTTTAATTATCATAGTGTTCTTCCCTATTTAAACCTAGAAAACATCCTTCCTTTTCCTAATTCTCAGCTGATAACCTTGCTTTTGTTGTCCATTAGGTAATAGAAACAATTAAACATTCTTGACTTCTCACCACTGTACCTACATATCTCCTTGGTCTTGTCTACATAATTTGCCTCTTAGTATACATTATCTCTGCTCCTAGCAAGGGCCAGTCGTCCATTTGTGCATTTTATTGCACCTCTTTTCATCAACTCAAGGATATTGCTCCAGAAATTCTCTCCTCTCTCACATGTGGCATCAGTTTTATCATCTTTCCCTTGAGCCTCAAAACTAGATACCATTTCTCTCTAAAAATCACTTTCTTGATGTTTCTTTACCATTTTTCTCTTTTTTTCCCCGCTTTTTAGCACAAATTCTCAAAGGAGTTCCATACATTTTGAGGCATTTTTTTGCGTTGTCTAGTTTCTATTTGACCTTGTCCAATCAGAATATCTAAGTCACCAAACTACACTTACCGAAGCCAAAATGGCCAATACCCTCAACTTAAGAGGATGTTGTGGGTGGTGGTTTGGAACTTCAAAGGGGGGAAAGGCAACTGATATGGAGATGGAAAAGCAGATATTTGGTGCACAAATGTTTGCTGGGCCATGCAGAGACAATGAGACACAGAGAGGAATTTTAACAGACTTTGCTAGGTTCCTTCTGTCTACACACCTAGTTCGTATTATAGTTATCTATGGTAATAGCTCTATTCCTGTAATAGGCCCTCTATCTAAATTCTTTAGGCAAATAAGGGGGAACGTCAAAGTTTCTTTCTTTCTTTCTTGATTGTTTTCAGTTCAAAATAATATGCATGCTAAGTAGACATTTTGGGGTGGCGAATTTGCTCCCCTACATTATCTATACTAATTTCCTTGGTGATCTCATTCATTTCATGGTTTCCATATCATCAATATGATGACAACTTACAGTTGTATATCTCCAGGTTGGACCACTGTCCTGAATTTTTGGTAGGACTCCTATTGAACTTCCACACTATATATAAATGGGAAAAATTAGAATCGCTACTTTTTAAAGGATGCATTTGGATATATTATTCTACCTGACTTCAAAACTTACTATACAGCTACAGTAATTAAAACTGTTGTAGTGGTACATTATGAGTTGAAGTGTGTCCCTCCCCCCACCCCATAAAGTTATGTTGGAGTCCTAACCCCTGGCACCTCAGAATGTGACCTTATTTAGAAGTCATAGAAAGGTAAAATGAGGTTATTATAGTAGGCCTCGGTCCAATATGACTGGTGTTCTTATAAAAAGGAAGAATTTGGGGCACAGATATGCATACAGGAAGAATGCCATTTGAAGATTAGAATTATCCTTCCACAAGCCAAAAAATGCTAGAAGCTAGGAGAGAGGCCTGGAACAAACCCTTTCCTAGCACCTTCAGGCAGCATGGTGCTACCAACCTTGGACTTCTAGTCTCTAGAACTGCGAAACAACAAATTTCTGTTGTTTAGGTCACACAATTTGTGACACTTCGTTACAGCAGCCCTAACAAACTCATACCTGGTGTAAGGATAGACATATAAATTAACTGAATGAAATAGAGAATCCAGAAATAGACCCATTAATTTATGGTCAATTGATTTTTTGACAATGATGCCAAGAATATTTAATTGGAAGAGTTAAGTTATTTAAACAATGTTGTGACAACTGGATATTCATATCAAAATAAATTATCCTCAATACATTACCTATATAAAGAATTCTCAAAATAAATCATATACCCAAACCTAAGAGCTAAAACTATAAAATTTCTAGAAGAAAATGAGAAATATACAAGAAAACCTTTCAACCTTGGGTTAGACAAAGGATCTTAAGACTCCAAAAAATTATGAATCAGAAAAGGAAAAAGTGTGTACAGTGTACTTTATTTTTAAAAAAATCTTGGACTTGACATGGGGAGGGGGAAGGCTAAGCTGGAATGAAGTGAGAGAGTAGCATGGACTAATATATACTACCAAATGTAAACTAGATAGCTAGTGGGAAGCAGCCGCACAGCACAAGGAGATCAGCTCAGTGCTTTGTGACCACCTAGAGGGGTGAGATAGGGAGGGTGGGAGGAAGATGCAAGAGGGAGGAGATATGGGGATTTATGTATATGTATAGCTGATTCACTTTGTTATAAAGCAGAAACTAACACACCATTGTAAAGCAATTATACTCCAATAAAGATGTTTAAAAAAACAAACAAATGCACTTTAAAAAAATAGAAAGGCCACAAATTGGAAATATATATAGAAAAGTAAATATCTGAGTAGTGACTTGTATCTGGCATATATAGAGAAATTTTATAACTCAACAATAACAAACAAATTTTGTAAAATGGGCAAATTTTAAAGACACTTCACAATATAAAATACACAAATGACCATAAGCACATAAAAAGAACTCTAGTCATCAGAAAAAGTGTGAATTAAAACCACAATGATATACCACTACATACCCACTAGAATTTTAATTCTACAAAAACATTTTGTTGGCCAAACAGTGGTCTCAAGGATTTCAAATGAGCATTGCTAAAGAGAATCAAGAATTAATCTTAAAGAAGGAAATGATAATAACTAGTGAAGGGATCTTGATCACCAGTCAGTTAGGCTGAGGTTCAAGGCAGACTCAAATTTCTGCAAGTACCTGAAGTGAAATGGAGAAGTAGGAGGCCAGACAGGAGGCCAATAAGGTAGACTAGCTTGAAAGCGGAGGGTGCAAGAGTGATCCCTAAAGAATCATTAGATACTCAGAGTTTGCAGATGAATTTTTTTAGATTATATTCACTAAAGGTGAAAAGTGTTCTAATATATTTGCATTGGTTCATTATATAAAAAAATTAAAGCCATCATGTGACAAGCAAGAATTATGTGCAATTATAAAAGGCAAGGGCAAGAGAGGATGGATAGCTGAGAAATCAGTCAGGCTCCAAGCAATATCATACTATCTTTGCCGTATTTCTCCATAAGGTAAATATATGACAAAGGGAGCTGAAACTTGTTTGCTTTTCATGTAAAATGCTGTACGATATAAAACTTCACCAACAACTGGAGAACAAGCTTGAATTGGATTTTAGAGGAAGAACAGAAGTTAGATGGGTAGATACAGTTAAAGTAGAATGTTGTAGGACACGGTTTTCAAACTGTTCTTCACAAGGGAAAATGAAAAAATCTGACATGAAAATGTTACTATATCCCTTTCTATCTTCCATCAAAGCAGCTCTGCTTTTATGTATTATATAATGGTCCATATTTCTAGGTAAGATTTTATTCTGACCTAGAGGATAATTCTATCCCCCCCCCACTTTTTTTTGAAAACTGCTCTTGAGTGGATACAAGAACATGTGCCAATTAGAAACAATAAAAATGCGGCATTATTAAAAATGCAGATTCAAAGTCTGACAAAAATCTAAGACTTTCATCATCTGTGACTACTTTAAAATTACTTTAATAAAACACATTTTGCATTAGTTCAAGATAATAGAGTCCCTAGTTATATCTATAAGTAGGAAAAACATAGATCATGTGAAATTGCTTTTCAGGTTGATAACCTATTTCCCATAATTCACTTATAGAAATGAGTGTGGATATACTGTGTCTGTATCAGTTAAGAGCTCTTTCATTGGCTAGAATCAGAGTATCTGACTAACAATAACTGAAACAATAAGAAAATCATTGATTACTTAACAGAGTCTGAAGGTAGGTGCCATTGTGGAACTCTTTCAGTAGCTTCACTGTGCCATCAAAGACCCATTTATGCTCTGTTGTCCTCATTCGGTTGGATATTTTTTTCTAAGACCTATTATCTCATGGTAAAATGTTTGCTTGAAGATCTAGTCATTATATTGTTACATATGCCTCTATTCCTGCCATGTAACCTTTTATTACCTCTTTACTGGGCTAAAGCACACTGCTGCCCATATACATGCACACACACACACACACACACACACACACACACACACAGAAAAATGTGGTTCAATGGAAAAGGGAGAAAATGGCTATTGAGTATGCACCAAGAATTGCCTCTCATGAGGTGTATTTCACAAATTATAATTTTAAAGAATCAGAACATATATCTTCACCGTAGGAGATAATGATGAGTGCCAGTCTAGGCTTGCAATCATGGCATCACAGATTTAGGAGATATTCCAGAATTGAATGGCAGAAAGCCAAAATTTAAGATATGGTTAAAACAAAACTACAATAAAAACTAATTTCAACTCTTACGAAGAATAAATGCTTCATCTGAATTGATTTGAAATAAGTTTATACTTTATCAAATTAAAATTCTACCTTTCTTTCTATAACTATAAAATTATATATTGTAAAACCTGTCAGATGAGAATGAAATTCTGAAGGAATAAAAAAGAAAAATAATTTCATACAAATTTTGTAAAAGTTTGGCATTTTGTAAAGGGAGATACATGTTCTAACAGTAAAAATTTTCCTCCAATAGAAAATTAAAAGATTCTGTCAAACTACCAGACGTATATTCTCAAAGAGTGAAATGCTAAAGTGATTCCTCAACCAAATATAATTATTTATTAATACTTAACACATCAATTTACATTTTGATTCATTCTGATATGTATTTCTAAAAATAGGTTTGTATATAGAAATACAATATACTTTTATTTGGGCCAAATATCAAGAGGAAAATGGTCAAAAATCATGCATGTTTATATTTTATCAGATCTCTTGATATTTTGTATTGCATATACTTTGCTAATTAACTATAAAACAGTATTGTGTGGATTAGATAGACCAATCTCTGAAAGCCACACCAATACTCAGCAACGACTGATATAAACTTATTTTTTAAACTTTCAAATTATTCAGATTGTCATTCAAATTCCATTGTGTTAATCTACTATCTCATTTAATTAGGCAGTGGCAATCTATATCAGTCATGACACTCTACCACTAAGAAAAGTTCTGAATGCATGTACGTTAGCTTCCTGGCCACACTCCTATTGATCCGAGCATTGCTCTGGGCTCTGCGTGTCTTCTTGATATCTTTTTGGAGGCTGAGTTGTGCTGATCTTCCTATTTACCAGCTTGCTCCTCACTAGTGCAAATGGACAGGAGAAAGGAAAAGGTTATTTCTACTTCGCTTATCAGAGTCTAGTGGTTGGAGCATGGCATTTGTTGTGGCACTGTTCTGGGCTGGCATCCTTGTTTTAAGTAAAAGATGCAAGCAGAGTTTCCAATCAGGAATCTAGAGATTCCATGGGAGAAGGACGAGATCACTGCAAACACAGAGAATAAATGTGCAGTCATCAGGTGGAAAGCGGCAGGACTTGAAGGAAGCTTCTTGATTCTTTATAGATCACTGAGAACAAAATTATTCCCTGGGAGAAACTAAGAACTTATAAATCCTTCAGTTTAACACCGGTCTTCTCCTAAATAAGGAACCTGAAATTTGCCTTCCCTCACCCCTCTGACCTCCAGTGTTCTGTTTCATCTCATCTCACTGCTGGGATGTGTATGTGCCTGTGTGTATGAGTGTGGATGTGTGAGGACTGTGGTCTTTGTGGATACCTGTTTGTGACTGATGCCGTACTGTACGAACCTCACATCCACTGTCCCTGGACAGGACATGAGTTGAGACTTATGGGTGGAAGCTCTTACCCATTTCTTCTAGGGCTCCCATCATCTCTTACTCCTAGGAGCTTCCTTTTATTCCAGAGAGACCAATGCCTTTTCTTGTTTTAAAGGTTGCATCAGGGATAGACGCAAAACGCAGGGAGTCTCTGTCTTGTGACTCGGCGGAATGTACATCATGTTTATACTCACTGTAATGACTACCCCTATCTTCCCTCTTGCTACATGTACCTTTGTTCCTTTTCTTTAATGGCTCCTGCCATCATCACCAAATATCTGCTTTTTCATCTCCATGTAAATTGCCTTTCTCCCCTTTGAAGTTCCAAACCACTACCCCCAACATCCTTTTAAGGTGAGGGCTTCAGCCATTTTGGAGAGTTGCTCAGTCTTCCTGGGTCTTTCCCATGTATACATGTTAGTTTGTTTGATTTCCTCCTGCTAATCTATCTCATGTCAATTTAATTCTTAGACCAGGCAGAAGAACCTAGAAGGGTAGAGGAAAATTTCTTCCTCCCCAGCAACAGGACAAAGAAACTTAGGCTTTGGGTGCTTAATCAGTGAAGGATCTAAACAGAGTTTGGGCTTGGGATATTAAAGAAGTAACGTAGTTTGTTTATACATACGGGATTCTTGGCCCCAAATTCCCTATCTTTGGGGATAAGTGTGCCCTGCTACTTCCAGAAGCAAGGAATGTACCTTTTACATGAGACATTTATTTCCTGCTTTCAGGGAGACAGAGAGGAAAGTCAAAGTGTCCCTCTGATGCTGAAAGCTCAACCTCTCTGCACCAGTGCCAAATGGAATCTCAGAGACAGAGCTTTGGGTGAAGTAAAAAAGAATAATTTTATTGTTTTGCCAGGCAAAGGGGGACACAGTGGGCTCCTGCCCTCGAAAACTGTGTGTCCCAACCCAAGAGGAATTGGTGATGAGTTTTTATAGCAATGGTTTAGGGTGGGGTTGCTGATAAGATTAGCGTGTGTGCAGGGCCTGCACTCCTTTAATCTCCTCTCAGGTAGTCTCCTAGTTTTGATGAGCTTCTCTGGGTCCTTTAATCTTGCCTCAGGTGGTTTCTTCATTGCTGCTCCCTTGTCTCTGCACCCCCTCTCTTCCCCAACTGGCAACTGTTCAAACCTGCCATTTGGAACCCAGGAAGGTCATGGAGGCTGGAGTCTGTTCTCTACAAAGAAGAAATGGGGGACAGAAAGGCCTTCGTGCCCAGGAGCCCCACAAGGTCCTGCTTGGTTTCACCTCTTTGCATGGGTTGTTTCTTATGTGGACAAAGCATGTTGCCTACCATTCCAGTAAACAACAAATGTTGCCCACCATCAAGACATCAGCCACTGCAGCTGCCCCTGGACAGTGCACCCTGAGGAGAGCTCAGGATGGAGGAAAACAGGAAACATTCTGTGTTTTGTATACTGGTCTTAGATAGTTAAGATGCAAGTCTAAGGAATACTTTCAGTGAGCTCAGATTCTTGCATCTTCCCATACACAGAAATACACTAAAATCATTAACTCGAGACGTCTGTTTTTTGTGATTAGCCCTAATCTTTTGATGTTCAACTACATGTTTTTTCCTTCCTCCCAGCAAAAACTCCTATATATCCTGGCTCCTCCCTGTCTCTTCTAAGCAGTTTCTCAGAGCTATCTGAGAGGCTGTGTCCCGGGCTATAGTCCTTAGTAAGATCCCTGAATAAAACTTAACTTGCAACTTTTAGGTTGTGCGGTTTTCTTCAGTAGACACTTAAGTAACCTTCAAAATAATATGCCGTTGAGGCGTATTTGGGGGTGGCTTTCCCTGGGCACTTTTTCTTTCACAGCACTCTCCTGTTTTCTTTTCTTTCCCCACTCCCTCTGCTTCTCTTGTGTCTCTTTATCTCTCCCTGACTCAGATCGACTTTCTGGGAGGGGAGGTGATGGGTAGTTTGTTTAGTTGGTAAATTTCCCTACAAAAAGGAACAAAGGTACAACCTCTTTAACCAGCAACACATTACTTGTCCTGTTTGAGGACGCAGGTTTTGCCCATCTTGTGGCCTAGCCCTGTGTCCATTCATGTCTTAGGCCAGATTCACCTTCCCATGGGTACCTTCTCTTCCACACATTATGGAGCTACGAAAGCAGACACGATCAAGCGACCTGACCCGGGAATAATTGAGAACTTGGATAAAGGACTGTGCTTCCATACAGAGGCAACTTGGAAAAAAGGCAAACACACAAGGGTGTTAAGCTGATAAGTGTCAACACAGGAAGGGAAAACAAAGTGCCACACAATTTACATTTTTCTTATATAAAGGAAAATCAGCCCTTCCTGTTGTAAGGGAAGTCAGCCCTTCCTATTTGGATGGCCAGCAAAGCTGACACCATTGAGAAACTACCCACGATTCCTGGGTAATTGATGTGCCTTTCTCAGCAGCTGCTGTTATTCATTTAAAGTCTTTTCCCTGTGACTCCGGAAAGCTGCAGAAATACTCAGCAGCACGTTATTAAAGTCCCGCAGCTGGAGGTGTTCACTGGTACTGCATGGACTTATGCAAACAGCAGACTTTGCTCCTGAGATGGAGCAAATACATCAGCGTCCAGAAGACGACCACGCTAAAGGGTATGGTGGGCAAGGGAAGCCAACTATCTGGCACTCCCCACAACTGCGAAAGGTCTAAGGTCAATAAGACCTAAAAGGGGCTGCCGATGGCAATACCGAAGGCTTATGCTAAAGGTCAGCTGGGAGAAGTTGCAGTGGAGTGTCCAGAAGAGAGGTGAGCCCCTGATTGACTTAATCGGTAGTTTGTTGAGATTGTCTCAGAAATTATTGGCATGGATCCAAGGGCAGATCAAAATTGCCCTTTGGCCCTAACCAGGCATATCTTGGCTGTCTTGCCAAATATCAAAGTGCACATTAAGGAAAAAAGGTGATAGGAAGGCAGGGAGGGACTAGTACTCAAATTTTAGCAGCAGCTACTCAGCTGGGCACAATGTAGATCTAGACAACGAAGCAAAAAGATTAAAGACAGCCGTGCTGGCTCTTCACTGAAGGCAATAATCCCTTCTGGCCAACCTCTGAAGGGAGTTCCACGGACACTCCATGCAGACTACAGAAATAGGTCCGCACAAGCAGGTCAAGCTGACAGCAGTTACTAGAGCTGCATTTCTTGGTTCTGGATTTTAAATGAATATATAGACTATATCTACTACTAATAAATACGTTTGGCATCTGTCATACAACAAAGCGATTTTTTTTTAAATGGAGGATTTTTTACGTCTCTGGGTACTAAGAATATCTCATGGAAAAGTGAGAGCTGATGTGGTAGAGACTTTACAACTGCCTGCTCAGATATCAGGGATTCGTTTTGCTGACAGAGCTGCAGAAGTTGCTGTTAAAACATGGCAAATTCCAAACTTAGAATCTCCCTTTTTGATACAATAAGAAATATTGTTCACTTAAAAAAATATGCTAAACAAAAGAAAATGGATGATAAAAGGGACTCAAAGAAATTTGACTGGACTACGGATATCACCTAACAAAATAATTCCTGTACCACAGTTTCCAACTGCTTGTTCTGTTCTCTGTCATCAACAGAATCAGCTGAATAAAACAGGGATTTTAAAGACACTAGACTCTTACAAAGCACATCAAAGGGATACAATTATTACAAATATATTTTTTAAATGTGCTATTTGTCAACAGAATTCTTTACAGGCTACTCCCACGATAAGCACAGAACGTTCTTCCTGACCAACTCTTCCAAAAGCCAGGTGGCAGCTGGGCTTCATAAAACCAATATTTGTGAAAGGTTAAGAGATTTTGTCTAGTTATGGTATGTATGAGGCCTAAAATCTTTCCTTCTTCAAAAAAAATTTTTTTTCAGGTGATGGTAAAGACGCACAATAAATATAATTTCTACTTTTGGGTTACCAGAGCCTTTAAATCAGACAGAGGAAGTAATTTTATTTTTGGCAAGTAATTATGCAAATATTTACAGATTCCTGAAGTCCTTAGTGCTCTAGAAAATTGAGTAAATTAAACTGTATAAAACTCATTAGCTAAGGTTCTGAAACCCTATGTCAAGACGGTCTTTAGCTTTACCACTAGCCTTGTCAAAAATGAGAGCAGTTCCTACCAGCAAACACGGAATCTTTTTATTTAAATTTATGTGTGGCAAGACTGTAAATGTTGGTCTGATACAACATTCTGTATGTGATTTCATTGAATTCTGTCATGATTATGTCCAATACTTAACAGGGTTTCTTTCCTTAGAAATGCTGAGACATAAAGCCATAATGATATAGAAGGACCTGGAAGAAGTCAGCCACTCCTACTGACCAGATTTCATCTACATAGAAATGTTGTACAGCAAGGAAAAGACAGGCTGTCATCATACTGGGAGAGACCCTTTCAAGTGTTGCTATCAATATGAAAAACAAATGAACAAAAAACTGGATGGAGTTGTGCTCTCCATGGGAGCATCTTAAGATGACTAAATTGCAGTTCCCACAAAGGAAATTTTAGTTTTCCAGAGTGATTGATATTGGTACTGAACGTAGCTGAATGTAGGTATTCTAGCAAACTTATTACTGTTCTCATAGACGCACTGCTGTCTTATTCACAGTAGAGTTGTTTCAGTTACTTTAAGAATCACATTTTACTAGAAAACAAACATATCATTTGTTACATCACTTTTTCTTTCGGAACTCCTAGAAATGGTTCCCAGAGTCTCATTTCCAATCAGTTCTAAATTGTACTTCCAGTGTAAACAGGGTCTGGATTTATAAGTTAAAATATCTGACTACTGATAGAGTAAAAATGGATTATCTTCATTAGGAATTTTTGATAATAAGAAAGTAATGGTAACTAATATGCATCCAGGTACTCAAGCTCTAAATCTGACCCCAAAACTTTTTATTTACTGGTATGATTAAAGGATGAAGAACAAAAAAGAAAACACTAATAATAGACAAACAGAAATTTGGCACTTATATATAGATTCTGAAAAGACAATTCTAATGTCACTTGATCAACTTTGAGATGCTAGCTATCTTTAATCCCAATATTGATAGGTAAACAAAGGTGAATGCCTGTTAGTCACGTAGATCTTATAATAGTTGCCTATTATAACTGTGTGACTATTAATTTAGACCCAGTGCAAAAAAAAAAAAAGTGGCCCATAGGGTGTGTTTGTTTTCAGAAACAATTAAAGCCATATACATTAAACACTGGACTTTCAATCTGTACCTTTCAGTGAGTGCCTCATAAGACTTTAATCCTAGATGCTGGTCACAAGTGTCTCTGTGTTTCACATCTAGGAACAATCATGGGAAGATAGAACAAATACTAAACGGCTAAATTGTTGCACAAAAGTGATAGTACTTATGTGACTGACTGGAATTCAGGGCCAGAAATATACTGGGCCTCATAAGGAAAACTCTTAATTAAAAATTTAGATTATCACGCTCCAGTGTTAAGCTATCCTTTAGGCTTAGATTGGGTAAGACTTTTTAAGGTACTACCAGTTATTCATTTGAACTACTAGTAATTCATTTGAAAATATAAGTATAAAGCCATCACAAATATTTGTAAAATTAATGTATGACTAAAAAAAAGTTTTGTGTGTTGCTAATTAAGAATTTGATTTAACCATATACCATTTGTATGATATGGTCAAAGATTATTACTCCAGACAAACAATGGATGGATTCTTTTTGAAATTTATTAATTTTGTTATTCGATCAGACTCTGACTATTGCTTCACGTTGTCTTCTGCTATGCACTTGCTAGTTATTTAGTGGGTGACAATTTGTCCAGAGAAAGGTGAATATAGCAATGGCGTTAGAAATTTGTGGTGTCACTATATTGTAGTACTAAAGGGAGGGCTCTAATGGTAAATACAAACTGAAAAAGAAAAAAAATAATTCTCTTTGTTGAAAATAAGGAAAGAGACTTCCATTCTCTCACTTTCTTAGAACATTCACTTTAGAAAACTTATCACTGAAAGTTTTCTCTCTCTTTGACATGTATGTAAATGCTTTTAACTGCTAAATAAGCCTCTTGCCAAGTTTATGGCCCACAAGAGTCTTCCTCAAGGACCTTGGAACTGAGTCCTTAAAATGTAATGCACAGGGAGATCAGCTTGGTGCTTTGTGACCACCTAGAGGGGTGGGATAGGGAGGGTGGGAGGGAGGGAGACGCAAGAGGGAAGAGATATGGGAACATATGTATATGTATAACTGATTCACTTTGTTATAAAGCAGAAACTAACACACCATTGTAAAGCAATGATACTCCAATAAAGATGTAAAAAAAAATAATTATCATCATCAAGGAAGACAGCAGCCCTGGGAGGGTAGGAGCCTTGCTCTAAGCCGCAAAACTACCACCTGTCATAAAGATATGAGAACTTATTTTCCTCTGGATAGCACAGAAGGTCATCCCAATTACCCAGTACATTTAGGATGAACTGTATGTGAAAAATACTGCTGTTAAGTCCTCTCAGTGAGGACTATGTATTGTTTATCTTGGGAACATGCATGTGATGGGCTGTATCTGCCTGATTATATAAAAGGGTGAGATTCCTTTCTGTCTTTGCCATTTCTTAGTGGATTTCCTGTGATGGGAATCACAATCTGCTTTCCTGTTTATTCAATAATAAAACTGTTTACTTTCTCTTCTGCCTTTGTGGAGAGGTTTCCTGGGTTGGGAGGAGATTTTGTTTTTAATTATTTCTCCTCAAATAGTGTCATAAATTTATTTGTTTACCTCAACTGGTAGAGAATGCCTGAAAGGAAGAGTCCATATATTGCTTACGTTTTCATATCCATGCCTAGTATTATTAGGTATTCAATAAATGTAGGTTAAACCTTATTATATTCAGTGGCCATTATATTAATATATGTGTGATGATGAATGTTTAAAATATTGAAAGAGAGAAAGTGCTTTGCCTTCAAAAGCAGACTACAGCTCTTTGCCTCTAGCATGCTCTTGTACCAGCTTTTCTTTCCTCTTCCCCAATAAACCACTTTTTATGCCCCAGATTTTCTGAAATATTTTTCCGTAATTCCTCAAATCTTCACTTTTCATGGCCCTGTATTTTTACATGTATCCTTGCTCCCCTTGCCCTCACCTCAGAAATGCCCTCCTACAACCAAATTCTTCTACATACAGCCTACCCATCATACTGGCAGATGTGTTTGTATACAGGGAAGAGAAAGGATGACCCAAAGATAGGAGTGGGAGGTAGATTTACTTTTGAAAGGTGCATCTATGTGTACCTTTTAAATTGTGTTCTAGGCATGCATTAGCTATTCAAAAAACAGATAAAATATATTAAATATTCAATACATTTCAATAGGGAACATAAGAGTCCCTTCCTGTAGGAATTCACCCTTACCCTCTGTTGGCAAGGGTATTAGCCACGTTAAAGTAGAGCTCTGCTTAGGAACCAGTCACATGGTCACTGCTTAATAAAGGACTGCTGAGTGAATGAATAAACGGGAGGAAGCTTGTGTTATCAGGTTACCAATGGCCCTAGCATTTTAAGGGGGAAAAAAAAATCTATTCCAACTGCTATGGACAAGAAATGACAAAGCTCACTTTTAAGTTTTCTGACTAAAGAAAAGAGGCAAGTTTTAGAAAAGAATTAATCTCTGTCTTGAAATCAACAGCCTCTTGCTCACACGGACAGGTTAAAAACAACTTTTAAGCAAAAACTCCAGATGAAACAGGTCTTTCTTAACCAGAGTGACATTCTGTTCCTGCCTGTGACTGCACTACGTTCAATGATTCCATTTCAGTGGCTCTCGACACAGACACTATAAGACAAAACACTCCTTAATGAGAAAACAATATGTCAAAAGTAAAACCCAATAATAACTGATTCAATAGTATATCTCTTTCAAGAGGTATTTACATTATATTTGGTATTATGCTTTTCACAGGTACCTAAAAATGTTAAATGAAATAAAAGCGCCTGCTAAAAAGTAAAATGATCATGATCATGACACGATTACAACTATCATAAAGTCTCAAACTACAGAGTATTGGTTTATTTAATATTATTTATGTGCAAATTCTGAGAACATTATGCAACAGGTATTTCCCTCTGTTTTAGTGTGTCATACAAAATGTGGGGTAGTCTGGAGTGAATGGTACAGAGTCAGAGAAGGAAAACGTACAACAACCTAATTTCTTTTCCAATGTAATCTAAGTTGAGAAAAATTACATAGGGAATAACTGGATCAAATAAGCCATTCTAGATGAGTTAAGAAACAGCAGTGACCATAAGGACAACGTTTTTTAAAAGTGACTTGAGTAGAGTTGCATATTTGTTTTTTAGACTGTCTTTGCTTAATAATTAGCGTATAAATGGTCCCAACTAGGATTGAACGGTAACGTGTCACTAACCTCACTTACAGTACCTAAAGGAGGCATCCACATTTAAATTTGGGGGAAATTAGTCTAACTAACCTCTCCTGAGTGTAATAATCTTGAAGCAGCCACAGCCACACTGAGCTCAGATCGAGATACATACACACACGTACGTGCACACTTAGCAGGAATGAAAACATTCAATGACACTATTTTCTCAAAGGAAATCTTTAGTGATATTTTAAGATATTGTCTTCTAATATTGAGCCAAGTATGTTCCCTGAAAAAGTCTTCCCTTCATTTATTTATTGAGTTATATGGCAATTTATTTCATCTTTAATTCATTAATTTACTCGTTCTTTATTTAACAAATGTCTAAAAAGCACCTACTTCAGGTAAAGCACAATTCTGGACCCAGTAGGAGACCCAAAGAAAAATAAGACATGTGTTCCCACCTTTATGAGGTCTGCTGTCTAATAGGGAAGCTAGGGCTACGAACAGGAGCAAGTTCAAAAGAACATGATAAGAGAGGTTGCCAGCGGGGGGAGGGAAGGCAGGAGGGACAATACAAGGGTAGGGAACTAAGAGGTACAAGCTATTCTGTATAAAATAAGCTACAGGGTTATACTATACAACACAGGGAATACGGCCAATATTTTACAATAACTCTAAATGGAGTATAACCTTTAAAAATTGAGAACCACGATACTGCACACCTGTAAACTTGTATCATCCTATACATCAACCATACTTCAACAGAAAAAAGAAAAAACCAAAACCCAAAACAAACAATATAATGAGCTTTAAAAATTGAGTTCCTACTATGTGACTAGCACCGTGTTAAGCAATTACTTCTTTATTGTGATGCCATAAAACAGAGTTTAGTCAAACACTTAGGGAGTTCAGAGAGATTTCTACTCTCCAAAAGGCAAAGTGAATAAGGGTTAAGAACAAGGTCGGGTCTTCCGGGAAGACGGCGGAAGAATAAGACGCGGAGATCACCTTCCGCCCCACAGATACATCAGAAATACATTTACACGTGGAACAACTCCTACAGAACACCCACTGAACGCTGGCAGAAGACCTCGGACCTCCCAAAAGGCAAGAAACCCCCCACGTACCTGGGTAGGGCAAAAGAAAAAAGAATAAACAGAGACAAAAGGATAGGGACTGTACCTGCACCAGTGGAAGGGAGCTGTGAAGGAGGAAAGCTTTCCACACACTAGGAACCCCTTCGCGGGCGGAGACCGCAGGTGGCAGAGGGGGAAGCTTCGCAGCCGCGGAGGAGAGCACAGCAACGGGTGCGGAGGGCAAAGCGGAGAGATTCCCGCACAGAGGATCAGGGCCGAACGGCACTCACCAGGCCGAGAGGCTTGTCTGCTCACCCGCCGGCGCGGGCGGGGCTGCGAGCTGAGGCTCGGGCTTCGGTTGGAGCGCAGGGAAAGGGCTGGGGTTGGCGGCGTGAACACAGCCTGAAGGGGGTTGGTGCGCCACGGCTGGCCGGGAGGGAGTCCGGAGAAAGGTCTGGACCTGCCGAAGAGGCAAGACACTTTCTCTTGCCTCTTTGTTTCCTGGTGCGCGAGGAGAGGGAATTCAGAGCGCTGCTTAAAGGAGCTCCAGAGACGGGCATGAGCCGCGGCTAAAAGAGCGGACCCCAGAGACGGCATGAGACGCTAAGGCTGCTGCTGCCGCCACCAAGAAGCCTGTGTGCGAGCACAGGTCACTCTCCACACCTCCCCTCCCGGGAGCCTGTGCAGCCCGCCACTGCCAGGGTCCCGGGATCCAGGGACAACTTCCCCAGGAGAACGCACGGCACGCCTCAGGCTGGTGCAACGTCATGCCGGCCTCTGCCGCCGCAGGCTCGCCCCGCCCTCCGTGCCCCTCCCTCCCCCCCCCCCCCCAGGCCTCAGTGAGCCAGAGCCCCTGAATCGGCGGCTCCTTTAACCCCGTCCTGTCTGAGCGAAGAACAGACGCCCTCCGGCGACCTACACGCAGAGGCAGGGCCAAATCCAAAGCTGAGCTCTGGGAGCTGTGCGAACAAAGAAGAGAAAGGGAAATCCCTCCCAGCAGCCTCAGAAGCAGCGGATTAAAGCTCCACAATCAACTTGATGTACCCTGCATCTGTGGAACACCTGAATAGACAATGAATCATCCCAAATTAAGGAGGTGGACTTTGAGAGCAAGATTTATCATTTTTTCCCCTTTACCTCTTTTTGTGAGTGTGTATGTGTATGCTTCTGTGTGAGATTTTGTCTGTATAGCTTTGCTTCCACCATTTGTCCTAGGGTTCTATCCATCCGTGTTTTTAAAAAAATTTTTTTTCTTAATAATTTTTTATTTTAATAACTTTATTGTATTTTATCTTACTTTATTTTATTTTACTTTATCTTCTTTCTTTCTTTTTTCCTTCCTTCCCTCCTTCCTTCCCTCCTCCCTCCCTCCCTCCCTACTTCCCTCCTTTCTTTCTTTCTTCCTTTCTTTCTTTCTACTGCTACTGATTCTTTCTTTCTACTTTTTCTCCCTTTTATTCTGAGCTGTGTGGATGAAAGGCTCTTGGTGCTGCAGCCAGGAGTCAGTGCTGTGCCTCTGAGGTGGGAGAGCCAACTTCAGGACACTGGTCCACAAGAGACCTCCCAGCTCCACGTAATATCAAACGGCGAAAATCTCCCAAATATCTCCATCTCAACACCAGCACCCAGTTTCACTCAACGACCAGCAAGCTACAGTGCTGGACATCCTATGCCAAACAACTAGCAAGACAGGAACACAACCCCACCCATTAGCAGAGAGGCTGCCTAAAATCATAATAACTCCACAGACACCCCAAAACACACCACCAGACGTGGACCTGCCCACCGGAAAGACAAGATCCAGCCTCATCCACCAGAACACAGGCACTAGTACCCTCCACCAGGAAGCCTACACAACTCACTGAACCAACCTTAGCCACTGGGGACAGACACCAAAAACAACGGGAACTACGAAACTGCAGCCTGCAAAAGGGAGACCCCCAACACAGTAAGTTAAGCAAAATGAAAAGACAGAAAAACACACAGCAGATGAAGGACCAAGATAAAAACCCACCATACCTAACAAATGAAGAGGAAATAGGCAGTCTACCTGAAAAAGAATTCAGAATAATGATAGTAAAGATGATCCAAAATCTTGGAAATAGAATAGACAAAATGCAAGAAACATTTAACAAGGACCTAGAAGAACTAAAGATGAAACAAACAATGATAAACAACACAATAAATGAAATTAAAAATACTCTAGATGGGATCAATAGCAGAATAACTGAGGCAGAAGAATGGATAAGTGACCTGGAAGATAAAATAATGGAAATAACTACTGCAGAGCAGAATAAAGAAAAAAGAATGAAAAGAACTGAGGACTGTCTCAGAGACCTCTGGGACAACATTAAACGCACCAACATTCGAATTATAGGGGTTCCAGAAGAAGAAGAGAAAAAGAAAGGGACTGAGAAAATATTTGAAGAGATTATAGTTGCAAACTTCCCTAATATGGGAAAGGAAATAGTTAATCAAGTCCAGGAAGCACAGAGAGTCCCATACAAGCTAAATCCAAGGAGAAATATGCCGAGACACATATTAATCAAACTGTCAAAAATTAAATACAAAGAAAGCATATTAAAAGCAGCAAGGGAAAAATAACAAATAACACACAAGGGAATCCCCATAAGGTTAACAGCTGATCTTTCAGCAGAAACTCTGCAAGCCAGAAGGGAGTGGCAGGACATATTTAAAGTGATGAAGGAGAAAAACCTGCAACCAAGATTACTCTACCCAGCAAGGATCTCATTCAGATTTGATGGAGAAATTAAAACCTTTACAAACAAGCAAAAGCTGAGAGAGTTCAGCACCACCAAACCAGCTTTACAACAACTGCTAAAGGAACTTCTCTAGGCAAGAAACACAAGAGAAGGAAAAGATCTACAAGAACGAACCCAAAACAATTAAGAAAATGGGAATAGGAACATACATATCGATAATTACCTTAAATGTAAATGGAATAACTGCTCCCACCAAAAGACACAGATTGGCTGAATGGATACAAAAACAAGACGCATATATTTGCTGTCTACAATAGACCCACTTCAGACTTAAAGAAACATACAGACTGAAAGTGAAGAGATGGAAAAAGATATTGCATACAAATGGAAACCAAAAGAAAGCTGGAGTTGCAATTCCCATATCAGACAAAATAGACTTTAAAATAAAGACTATTAGGAGAGACAAAGAAGGACACTACATAATGATCAAGGGATCGATCCAAGAAGAAGATATAACAATTGTAAATATTTATGCACCCAACATAGGAGCACCTCAATACATAAGGCAAATACTAACAGCCATAAAAGGGGAAATCGACAGTAATACATTCATAGTAGGGGACTGTAACACCCCATTTTCACCAATGGACAGATCATCCAAAATGAAAATAAATAAGGAAACACAAGCCTTAAATGATACATTAAACAAGATGGACTTAATTGATATTTATAGGACATTCCATCCAAAAACAACAGAATACACATTTTTCTCAAGTGCTCATGGAACATTCTACAGGATAGATCATATCTTGGGTCATAAATCAAGCCTTGGTAAATTTTAGAAAATTGAAATTGTATCAAGGATTTTTTCTGACCACAATGCTATGAGACTAGATATCAATTACAGGAAAAGATGTGTAAAAAATACAAACACATGGAGGCTAGACAATATACTACTTAATAACGAAGTGATCACTGAAGAAATCAAAGAGGAAATTAAAAAATACCTAGAAACAAATGACAATTGAGACAGGACTACCCAAAATCTATGGGGTGCAGCAAAAGCAGTTTTAAGAGGGAACTTTATAGCAATACAATCCTACCTTAAGAAACAGGAAACATCTCGAATAAACAACCTAACATTGCACCTAAAGCAATTAGAGAAAGAAGAACCAAAAAACCCCAAAGTTAGCAGAAGGAAAGAAATCATAAAAATCAGATCAGAAATAAATGAAAAAGAAATGAAGGAAATGATAGCAAAGATCAATAAAACTAAAAGCTGGTTCTTTGAGAAGATAAAAAAAATTGATAAACAATTAGCCAGACTCATCAAGAAAAAAAGGGAGAAGACTCAAATCAATAGAATTAGAAATGAAAAAGGAGAAGTAACAACTGACACTGCAGAAATACAAAAGATCATGAGAGATTACTACAAGCAACTCTATGCCAATAAAATGCACAACCTGGAAGAAATGGACAAATTCTTAGAAATGCACAACCTGCTGAGACTGAATCAGGAAGAATTAGAAAATATGAACAGACCAGTCACAAGCACTGAAATTGAAACTGTGATTAAAATTCTTCCAACAAACAAAAGCCCAGGACCAGATGGTTTCACAGGCGAATTCTATCAAACATTTAGAGAAGAGCTAACTCCTGTCCTTCTCAAAGTCTTCCAAAATATAGCAGAGGGAGGAACACTCCCAAACTCATTCTACGAGGCCACCATCACCCTGATACCAAAACCAGACAAAAATGTCACAAAAAAAGAAAGCTACAGGCCAATATCACTGATGAACATAGATGCAAAAATCCTCAACAAAATACTAGCAAACAGAAGCCAACAGCACATTAAACGGATCATACACCATGATCAAGTGAGGTTTATTCAGGAATGCAAGGATTCTTCAATATACGCAAGTCAGTCAACGTGATACACCATATTAACAAATTGAAGGAGAAAAAACATATGATCATCTCAATAGATGCAGAGAAAGCTTTTGACAAAATTCAACACCCATTTATGATAAAAACCCTGCAGAAAGTAGGCATAGAGGGAACTTTCCTCAACATAATAAAGGCCATATATGACAAACTTACAGCCAACATCATCCTCAATGGTGATCCACTAAGATCAGGAACAAGACAAGGTTGCCCACTCTCACCACTCTTATTCAACATAGTTTTGGAAGTTTTAGCCACAGCAATCAGAGAAGAAAAGGAAATAAAAGGAATCCAAATCGGAAAAGAGGAAGTAAAGCTGTCACTCTTTGCAGATGACATGATACTATACATAGAGAATCTTAAAGATGCTACCAGAAAACTACTAGAGCTAATCAATGAATTTGGTAAAGTAGCAGGATACAAAATTAATGCACAGAAATCTCTGGCATTCCTATACACTAATGATGAAAAATCTGAAACTGAAATCAAGAAAACACTCCCATTTACCATTTCAACAAAAAGAATAAAATATCTAGGAATAAACCTACCTAAGGAGACAAAACCTGTATGCAGAAAATTATAAGACACTGATGAAAGAAATTAAAGATGATACAAGTAGATGGAGAGATATACCACGTTCTTGGATTGCAAGAATCAACATTGTGAAAATGACTCTACTACCCAAAGCAATCTACAGATTCAATGCAATCCCTATCAAACTACCACTGGCATTTTTCACAGAACTAGAACAAAAAATTTCACAATGCGTATGAAAACAGAAAAGACCCCGAATAGCCAAAGCAATCTTGAGAACGAAAAACAGAGCTGGAGAAATCAGGCTCCCTGACTTCAGACTATACTACAAAGCTACAGTAATCAAGACAGTATGGTACTGGCACAAAAACAGAAATATAGATCAATGGAACAGGATAGAAAGTCCAGAGATAAACACATGCACATATGGTCACCTTATCTTTATTAAAGGAGGCAGGAATGTACAGTGGAGAAAGGACAGCCTCTTCAATAAGTGGTGCTGGGAAAACTGAACAGGTACATGTAAAAGTATGAGATTAGATCACTCCCTATGACCATACACAAAAATAAGCTCAAAATGGATTAAAGACCTAAATGTAAGGCCAGAAACTATCAAACTCTTAGAGGAAAACATAGGCAGATCACTCTATGACATAAATCACAGCAAGATCCTTTTTTGACCCACCTCCTAGAGAAATGGAAATAAAAACAACAAAAAACAAATGGGATGAAACTTAATGAAACATAAAAGCTTTTGCACAGCAAAGGAAACCATAAAAAAGACCAAAAGACAGCCCTCAGAATGGGAGAAAATATCTTCAAATGAAGCAACTGACAAAGGATTAATCTCCAAAATTTATAAGTAGCTCATGCAGCTCAATAACAACAGAACTAACAGCCCAATCCAAAAATGGGGCAGAAGACCTAAATAGACATTTCTCCAAAGAAGATATGCAGACTGGCAACAAACACATGAAAGAATGCTCAACATCATTAATCATTAGAGAAATGCAAATCAAAACTATAATGAGATATCATCTCACACCAGTCAGAATGGCCATCATCAAAAAATATAGAAACAGTAAATGCTGGAGAGGGTGTGGAGAAAAGGGAACACTCTTGCACTCTTGGTGGGAGTGTAAATTGATACAGCCACTGTGGAGAACAGTATGGAGGTTCCTTAAAAATCTACAAATAGAACTACCATATGACCCAGCAATCCCACTACTGGGTATATACCCTGAGAAACCATAATTCAAAAAGAGTCATGTACCAAAATGTTCATTGCAGCTCTATTTACAACAGCCAGGACATGGAAGCAAGCTAAGTGTCTGTCGACAGATGAATGGATAAAGAAGATGTGGCACATATATACAATGGAATATGTCTCAGCCATAAAAAGAAACGACATTGAGCTATTTGTAGTGAGGTGGATAGACCTAGAGTCTGTCATACAGAGTGAAGTAAGTCAGAAAGAGAGAGACAAATACCATATGCTAACACATATATATGGAATTTAAGGGAAAAAAATGTCATGAAGAACCTAGGGGTAAGACGGGAATAAAGACACAGACCTAGTAGAGAATGGACTTGAGGATATGGGGAGGGGGAAAGGTAAGCTGTGACAAAGCGAGAGAGAGGCATGGACATATATACACTACCAGACGTAAGGTAGATAGCTAGTGGGAAGCAGCCGCATAGCACAGGGAGATCAGCTCGGTGCTTTGTGACCACCTGGAGGGGTGGGATATGGAGGGTGGGAGGGAGGGAGACGCAAGAGGGAAGAGATATGGGAACATATGTATATGTATAACTGATTCACTTTGTTATAAAGCAGAAACTAACACACCATTGTAAAGCAATGATACTCCAATAAAGATGTAAAAAAAAAAAAAGAACAAGGTCACGCAAATCACACTGCTTAGGTTTGCATCTCGGCTCGGTCACAACTTCCACTGGTACCTTAGGCAAGCCATTTGAGGGCTCATTGCTTCATCTTCCTCATGTGTAAAAGGGGAACGATAAGAAGGTTGATTGCCTACCTTACAGGTTTGTTGTGAGGATTAAATTACTTAAGAAATGCCAGGCACAGAGAACTGTGTCTGGTATGTAGTAAATGTTGTAATAAGTATTATCTTCTTTCATTTTGATGTATCATGGAAGTTTTCCAAAAGGACTGACAGTATAGCTAAAAGGCACCTGAATTGTAGATTCTTTTTTTTTTCCTTTTAAGCGAATACTTATTTTTAGAAGTGAGACTAATCAGTGCCTCACCAGCACTAAATGTTTAGTGCCAACCCATGAAGACCTCTCTAGCACTTTAGAACTACTATGTTTGTAGTAGAAAAAGTACTGGATTGAGAGTCAAGGATACCAGTGATAATTTTAGCTTTATAGTAATTGTTATATGAGTTTCAGCAAATTACAAAGATCTAAATTGTAAACTTCAATTTCCTAGTTCACAAGATAAGATGCATTGTTCTGTGTATATGTGTAATGGGGTAGAGGGTCCTGATGCAAAAGTATTTAAACAGTACAACAGAAGTTGAAGGCTCACAATATAATAGAAGACATGTCTGAGTCTTATATTATCAAGATTAGTGCCATGTGCTGCAATTTGTGCTTCATAAAGTTTAAGAAAGCACAAAAGCACCTACCAGTCATAGAACAGCAGTCTTCTTAAGGTTAGGAACATTATATCCTGCTGATAATCAATAGAATACACGAAACAGAGAACTGAATTTTAGGTGAGTGACCTTATGTAGAAATCTTATTCTTAGATCAATACTAACTCTGTATCTGTATCTGCATTTGTCTGGAATTTGTTTTCTCACCTGCAGGTAATAGAAAATTATTATCGCATTCTTTAAGCTCTATTTCAAGTTGGTCTATCAAGACTGTCATGAAATAGACATTTAAATGACAAACTGTATTTAAATTGAAAATATTTTAAATGCGAAAATAAAGTTTATTGTAATATATCTAAAAAGTAAAGGAATATATAAGGTAAAATGTCAAAATACTTTTACTCCCTATCCCGGCCTACATGGCAGGGCCAAAACTCCCATCCCTTTGTTTTTGACCTTTCCAGGTATAATTATTTTAACTATGTGATATGATTCTGTTCAAACTGGTTTTCTGTGTATTTATGTGCACATATACATGCATGTACACCGGCATGTGTATAAATGTGACTAAACAGGGCTTCCCTCATGGCGCAGTGGTTGGGAGTCCGCCTGCCGATTCAGGGGTTCATGCCCCGGTCCGGGAAGATCCCACATGCCGAGGAGCAGCTGAGCCCATGAGCCATGGCCGCTGAGCCTGCGCGTCCAGAGCCTGTGCTCCGCAACGGAAGAGACCACAACAGTGAGAGGCCCGCGTACCGCAAAAAAAAAAAAAAAAAAAAAAGTGACTATACAATAGGTTGTATTCTATGATTGAAAAAAACAACAACAAAACTTTGAACTCCTGGTTTCCTCTTCCACATGTAAGGAACTTAGAAACTGCCGCTAATAACAAGTAAAAAGCTGAACAGACTAAAAAATCAACAACTCTTCTAGGACTCATAAGGTTGGAGAGACAAACAGGCAAATACAGGGAATCACAGCTCACCAGAGCAGAGATTCATGAGTAGAAATCACTATAGGAACCAATGCCAGGTTGGGAAGATATAAACTGTAACTGACAAATCACTAAAGGCTCAATGTGGACAATTCTGAGCGTTAACAACTGGGGGGGGGGGGGGATGGCAAAAGAATGATGAAAAACTCCTGGAATGACAAAAAGTATCACACGCGCGTGCGCGCGCGCACACACACACACACACACACACAAACCTCCTGGAACTAATAAGCAACTATAGCAAAATTGCAGGATATAAGTTTAATACACAAAGTCAATCACTTTCCTGTATTCTAGCAATGAACAAATGGAGCTTGATATTAAACACAATGCCATTTACCTTAGCATCCAAAAATGCAGTTTATGTAAGTATTTTTTCAACAAAATGTATACAAGGTTTACATGAGAAAAACTACAAAACACTGATGAACAAAATCAAAAAATAACTAAATAAATGGAGAGATATTCCTGTTTATGGAAAGGAAGACTCAATATGTCAAGACGTCAGTCCTTCCTTCCCACTTTGATCTATAGATTCAATGCAACCTCAGACAAATTCCAGCAAGTTATTTTGTGCACATTGACAAAATGATTCTAAAGTTTATATGGAGAGACAAAAGATTCAGAATAACCAACACAATACTGAAGAAGAACAAAATTAGAAGACTGACACTACACAACTTAAAGACTTACTACAAACCTACACTAAGAAAGACAGTGTAGTATTGGCAAAATAATAGACAAATAGAACAGAATAGAGAGCCCAGAAATATACTCACATATATGTGGTCAACTGATCTTTGACAAAGAAGAAAAGGTAAAACAATGAAGCAAAGACAGTCTTTTCAATAAATGGTGCTGAAACATCCACAAGGAAAAAAATGAATCTGGACACAAAACTAATAACCTTCACAAAAATTAACTAAAAATGCATCATAGACCTAAATATGAAACGCAAAACTATAAAACTCCTAGAAGATAACATAGGAGAAAACTTCAATGACTTGGGTATAGCAATGGCTTTTTATATACAACTATAAAGGTATGTTCCATGAAAGAAACAATTGATAAGGTAGACTTTATTAAAATTTAAAACTTCTGCTCTGTGAAAGACAATGTCAAGAGAATGAGAAAACAAGCCACAGGCTGCAAGAAAATATTTGCAAAAGACACATCTGATAAAGGACAGTTATCCAAAATATTAAGAAAAAAACTTTAGGGCTTCCCTGGTGGCGCAGTGGTTGAGAGTCTGCCTGCCAATGCAGGGGACACACGTTCGAGCCCTGATCTGGGAAGATCCCACGTGCCACGGAGCAACTGAGCCCGTGAGCCACAAATACTGAGCTCTGTGCATCTGGAGCCTGTGCTCCGCAGCAAGAGAGGCCGCGACAGTGAGAGGCCCGCGCACCGCGATGAAGAGTAGCCCCCGCTTGCCACAACTAGAGAAAGCCCTCGCACAGAAACGAAGACCCAACACAGCCAAAAATAAATAAATGAATAAATAAATTTATTAAAATAAAAAAATAAAAAAAATAAAAAAAAAAAAGAAAAAAACTTTAAAAACTCAATAGTAAGAAAACAAATAACCCAATTAAAAAATCAGCTGAAGATCATAGCAGATACCTCCCCAAAGAAGCTAAACAGCTGACAAATCACCATGTAAAAAGATGCTTCACATCATATGTCACCAGGGAAATGCAAATTAAAACAACATTGAGATGCCACTACATACCTATTAGAATGGGCAAAATTCGAAAGACTGACAACACCAGCTAATGAAGATGTGGAGCAACAGGAAATCTCACTCATTGCTGATGGGAATGCAAAATGGTACACCACTTTGGAGGACAGTTTGTTGGTTTCTTACAAAAGTAAGCATATTCTCACCATAAGACCCAGAAATCATGCTCCTTGATGTTTACCCAAAGGATCTGAAAACTTATGTCCACACAAAAACACTCACATGAATGTTTATAGCAGTTTTGCTCATAATTGCCAAAAAATTGGAAGCAATCAAGATGTCCTTCAGTGGATGAATGAGTAAATAAACGGTGGTACATCCAGACAATGGAATATTATTCAGCATAAAAAAGAAATGAGCTACCAAGCAATGAAAAGATATGGAGAATCTTTAATGCATATTACTAAATGAAAAAAGCCAGTCTGAAAACGTTACATACTGTATGATTCCAAGTATATGACATTCTGGAAAAGGCAAAACTATGGAGAGTAAAAAGATCAGTGGTTGCTAAGGGTGGGGGTGAGGGAGGGGATGAATAGGCTGAGCATAGAGGATTTATACAGCAATGAAAATACTCTGTATGATATTAAAATGATGGGTACATGTCATTATACATTTGTCCAACTCATAGAGTAAGCTATGTACTTACTAAGGAATGTACCAAGGTAAGCTATGTACTTTGGGTGATTATGATATGTCATGGTAGGTTCATCAATTGTAACAAATGTACCACTTTGTTATGGGATGTTGATGACAGCAGAAGTCGTGCATGTATGGTGGCAGGGGATATAGTACATGGAAAATCTCTTGTACTTTCTGCTCAATATTACTTTGAACGTAAAACTGCTCTAAAAAATAAAAATCTAAAGAAAACTAAACTGTCAAACAATCTGCCTTCCTAGAAAAAAACCCACATTTTTAAAGATTCATAATTAGAGCTATATCTAAGCAACTTTCCTACTATTTATTGGCCATTAACATTTATTCATTGTGCAATGTCTACTCATGATTTGTTTCCATTTTTTTCTTTTTTAAGTAAGACCGCTTTATAGCTTTCCTTTTTTTGTTGCATATATTGGAAATATTTTTTGTCTAGGCTCTCAACTGAGTTTTGTTTCATGGTTCGTGCTATTATAAGTGTTACCAAACAAACTGAACTCAGGTCCACTCACCTGACCCATAACAAAGGCAATCTACTGACTTCGAGTTGTGGGGAAAGAAAGTACAAAATTTATGGCAAGACACCAAACTCCCTGATGGCTTTCAGGCAAGGGCTTTTAAAGGCAACATCAAGGGATGTGAGTCATAGAATCTGTGATCAGCTCATGGACGCTTTTCTGACTGGCTGCTGGTGAGGTAACAGAGTGTTTCAGGAATCTTAATTATCCACCGACTGGTTGGAACCAGTCTGGGTTGTATGTGCTTATAGTCAGCATGTAGTCACCATCCTCTACTGGGTGAGGTCTTAGTTTCTTCAGAACAGCTCAAAGATATATGTCAGATTGTTATCTATACCCCTTCAGGAGGAACTAGGAGTCCTGTGACTCTATTGTTCTAATCATTAACTGCTTAAGTCTGCTCTTTGGAACTTGGGGAAGGCCAAACAAAAAGGAGACATAGAGGGGCTTGTACAGGGGAAGGCCCTGAAGGATCCAGCTTGGTTTCATAAACAGTTTTAATTTTATAGGATCAAATCATCATGCTGATCTCCTTAACGTGAGTGTAATTCATATAAACTACTTCATAGTGTCTCTCATGCATGTGCATTACAATCTTGTGTAAGAAATGCCATTGTAATTTAGAATGTACCCCATTCATATCCAATATTTAAAACGTGAAAATCTCATACTAGAGTATTTTTATCTGATAATCTTCGGCAGTCATTGGGAAAGAGACAATATGTGGGTTTTGCATTTCACATGACCCTAAGTTACTAATTCTATGATTCTATGAGGTGAAGTGTAGAAGGATCTTAAAAGTTCTTTCAAACACAGACACACACAAGTGTGTGTGCATGTGCCTGTTTGTGTGTGTCCAGTGGGTCCCTAAGACCACCTTCCTGTTTAATGATTCACCAGAAGAACTCACAGAACTCAGAAAAGTTGATATACTCCCAGCTACAGTATATTATTGTGAACAGATACTGACTGAAATTAGCGAAGGAAAAAGGGCATAAGGCAGCATCCAGGTGAGACAGGCACAAGTTTCCAGTTGTATTCTCCCAGTGGAGTTATGCTGACAATACTCAATCTCCCCAGTAAATATGTGTGACGATACGTATGGAGTGTTGCCGACCATGGAGGCTCATCCAAGACTGGTGACCAGGGGTTTTATTGGGGGTTGTTCATGGACGCATGGAGCGCCTGCCTGCCTGGCTTTATTTCTTCAGTCTCCAGTCCCTCCAGAAGTCAAACTGATACTGCATGGCCCAAGACCTCCGCCTTAAATTAGATTGTTAGCATAGACTACCTGGTGTGACCCAAGACCCCAGGTAAACAAAAACCCTCTTACTAAGCAAGAAACTCCAAGTTTTAGAAGTTATGTCCCAGGAGCTGGTCAAGGGCTAAACCTTTATTTGGAATGTATAGGGTTTGTACAACCCAGGCCACACTGAGTTAATTCTTTCCTACACAGTGTATAACTTGTCAATTAAATGGATATTACAGAGATACTAATTAGAAACATACTAATTAGAAACATGACTGGAAAAAAGTCAATATGCTTCTTACTTTTAATGTCCTAAAATAAATTAATAAATAACATTTGAAAATATGGCCATTTTCAAACTTCAAAACAACAGTGAATGATGATATATTGTCCTGCTTTTTAGAAAAATTTAAATTTCCTCCAATGGTAGAAGAGGCATATTATGGAAAATCTCACTTGTCATTTTCCATAAAGTTAAGAAACACGATGAGCAATTAGAAGACACAATGATGTACCGCAATCTCCAGAAACCTCTCGAGGGTATCAGAAAAATATCCTATTTAAATATTGGGAAGTAAGGAAGTTAATCTGGTCTGATCTATGCAACTTGGCCTTTGAATACTTAAGTTGCTGTCAATCTTCCTTTCTGAATTAATGTTTCGCACAGCAGGAAATACTAACTTATGCAAAACTAAACTGCTGCCAATAAGAAAAGAAATGAAGGAGTTTTCTGTTTGCAAAAAGACACTTTTACTGTCGAAAGATATTTCATGATTTTAAAGATACCTTTGTAAGTACGCAAATAAAATGAATTTTAGTTGTGTAATCTATAAACTGCTGCTATAATAAGACATTAAATTAACTGAATTTACTTTTCCTCTATATGTTCTAATACTGTGTAAGTAGAGGGGCCATTGTAGTGCTCCAAAGACATAATTTATGAGATAACAAAAAATAAATTTCTTTAAAGATCAAGTCATGTGTTTGAATATAATTAGTAATGTACTAACAATGCAACGCATCAGTAAAATATTCATTTCTTAATCATGGCTTTGCAAATATACTAGGCATAATTTTTTCCTTATGCACTTTAACCTTATGCTAATTAAGGCCTTGATTGACTCAGTAAATAATTTAGGGGAACTAAATCATCAACTGTTATTCCAATTTATTTTCTTACTCTTTTTAATACTTACTCTTTTTAATACTTTAAGAGTGGCTAATTTATGAAAAAGAAAACAACATAAACATCCTACTGATGATTGTGAAGGAATGTTGTATCAGTAACATATTCCCCAAATTCTGTCCAAAATTAACAGTACTTTTTTAACAATGGCCAATCTCTTTTGAATAAAATAGAATATACTCTAGATTTTTTTAACATAAAAGGAACAAATGGTGATGAAATAAAAATACACACTTTAAGGCAAGACAATAAAAATTTAAACGTAACACTTTTCCTCTGCCCTTTGGCCTCCTCCCTCCCCTCTAGTGTGCATCGTGCAGCTGCATTATGTGTTAACGAGACCTCCCCAAAGTTAGAAATACCTGCTCAACCATGAAGATCAATTTTTCTTCTTCTGGCACCAGCTATGTAAACTCCTTAGAAGATAACATTCCTTTCTTACTCCTGTAAGGGGTCATGATGATGCACCACTTGCCTTTTACATGTAGTCATCTTTGGTGAACTTTATGTACAATGACAATATATCATTTCCCTTAAGGACAGTGACTGGTGCAGAACAGACTGATCAGAGGACCTGGGGAGATACTGGTCCACACCTAATGGAAACTCTTAGCTTAAATACTTACTTATGACCTTATTCATGTTACTAGCTATATTACTTGTATTCTGCCTATTTTACAAGATCACTGTTTCTTGCATTACCAAATGTGTGACTGACTGAGCCTCAGATAAAATGAATGATGATTAGGCAACTTGAAATGATTGATGAAAAATATAGTTCCATAAGATAGATGATTGTGTAATAGCGTAACTCTAGCATGTGGGAGGAAGCAACAAGAGGGAACAATTTCCTGGACCATAACAGACTAGAAAGATAGGTGGTCCAGGGGCTTTTGGTTACTGTTAACAGAGCCTAGTCCAGTAATAGCACACTGAGTAGTCTATCAACAAAATCCTCACCTGACCTGGGAATGAGCATTCCTAGTGCCATGGGCCAAATTGATTACAAAATGCTCCCAAACCTTAGTGGAAATTAAGAACCAAAGAAAAGGGACTGCAAAATAGAGAATGTTGCCTACCATCCAGTTCTACAATAATCAAGTCACTAGTCACTGCCGTCGCTGATATACAATATACCCTAAAAGGAGTTCAGAGTGAAGGTCAGGGAAAAGTCTGGGAAAACTGACTGAACAGGTCCTCAGACAGTTAAATATTTTCAGGAGAAGATCTTGTGAACCCTGTTTCTTGCATCTTCCCATACTTAGAAAAGCACTAAAATGGGAGGGAAGTCCAAAAGGGAGGGGATATCTGTATGTGTAGGGCTGATTCATTTTGTTGTGCAGTGGAGGCTAACACAACATTATAACGCAACCATACTCCAATAAAAATTAATAAAAAATGAAAAAACAAAAGAAAAGCACTAAACAATTAACTATAGCCAGCAGCAACCTTCTACTGAGACATGTGCTTGACTGCATGTACCCCTTCACCAAAATCACATATATATTGTGCTCCCCCTTTACCTCTTCGGAACAGTTTTCAAAGCTCTCTGAGAAACTAACTCCTGGGTTATAATCCTCAGGTTGGCTCAAATAAAATTTTCCATTGCTTTCTTAGATTGACTATTGATTCATGTTTTTCATTGACAATGGTATTCAGTTCATATGATAAAGGCATTTTAAAAGTTTTTTGAGAAATATTGTATACATGCAGGGTATTGAATAATATCTTATTTTACTTGATAATGATTACTTGGTCTTTCTCATTCTTAGAACAAAAAAAGTCCCCAATAATTCAGTATTTTTTCAATTATTAGGTAGGCAGTAGAGTGTGACTGTTAAGATCCAGGCATTGGAGTCAGATTAGCTGGATTCTAATTTTATCTGCGGCAGTTACTAGCTGTAAAAATATTAGTAGTGGGATACCAATAATATGCAAGTAATATGGATTTTTGAGGATTAAATAAGCTAATCCACGAGAAGAACCTGGCACTTTATTGGTATGCAATAAATATCACCTACTTTTATTTCTTTGTTTGCTTTGTTAACTTGAACAAGCTCCAGAACATTTACAGAACTGACCCAAAATGTATTTCTTGACCCTAAATATGTTTTGAATAATTCTGTCTCCATAGTGGCAACTATATGGTGCTGTAATAGAACATTCTGCAATGATGGAAAGATTCTATCATCTATGCTATCCAATTTAGTCACCAATAGCCAAGTGACAGGTACAACCAAGGAACTATATTTTTAATTAAACTTACTCTTAATTAATTTAATTTAATTAGCTGCATGTGACTAGTGGCTGCAGTATTGTAAGGCATAGGGCTATATGCATTATTCTTTAAAATATTTCTCAGCTACCACAAGATGTTTCCAGCTATTCCTGTAAAGTAAAGCGATTCAATTGCACTTGAATTTAGGAAGGCAATATGCTGGTTTGTTTAGAGGTCTTTTTTTTAGACACAAGATTAGTGGTTTTCCTCTGTTCAACTGTAGAGTAAGGAAAGCTCGACTTCATTTTGGAATCCTGCGTTACAGAAGCAGAACTACCTGCTGACCACAGTCTTGAAATTCTACATGGACATTATCACCTGATTCAGGCCCTTTAGTACAAAGCAGACTCCTGCCCCTTGGTGAACACAGAAGTAGCACAGAGCTCAGGCGTCTAAGGATCAGGGTACATAACCATGGCAGGTCCAGAATGTCTCCTGAGTGACACTAGATGGCTTCCAGAAGCAAGGAACCAATTGAAGGTCTCTCTCAGGACTTCTCTGCCATAAGATATCATTCCTCTAATATCAGTCCTTTAACATTCTCTGAAGCTTGCCATTGGCCAAGTCCGGCTGAAGGCTGGAAGGTATGAGAGCTCTGCTGATTCTGGCCATACAGCTCTGCCTCTTAGGCAGAGGATAGGGAGGAAAAGGATGGAGAGAGGCCTTGCACAAGCAAGTGGAAGATATGAAATATATTCAATTTATAACCTGAAACTGTGATAGAAACCTAGGGAGCTATGGCAGAATCCTATTCTCAAACCATGTGTGTAAGCCTGCAAGGAGATAAAATAATGTGATTTCAGGCACATTATTAACTAGCTATGTGATTTGGGCAAGTTAATTAATTCTCTGCACGGGCTTTTGCATATCTATTGTGTATAAGATGAGAGCCTTGAAGTGCATTATCTCTAAGGTATCTTCCAGGTTTGTTTACATAGACTTCTTGGCCTGAATTCCCTGTATTTGGTGATAAGGGTGTCTGTCCTTCCATCTCTGGATGCAGGGAGTATACCTTTCACATGAGAGATTGATTTCTTACTTTCAGGGAGACAGGAAGGTCAGAGTGTCCCTCTTATACCAGCCATTTCTTAAGTAACTTTAATTCAAAATAATCAATATGCCATTGAGGGACATTTTAGGGCAGCCTATTCTGGGACCCATCAAAGGTGTGGACCACTTTCCTACAATCAAAATCTGAGAATACAAGTAATAAGTAATTTCTTAGTAGGAGCACTTTAATTTTTCAAAATACAACAAAGGGCAATTGAAATGAAATTCATGAGATTTACTAATTGCCTACTGGCCTGATTTGTACAGAAATACTTCCAAGAGAAGTTGACTACCACAGTGATACACTCCTTTTATTGATTACAAGTACATTCACATAACTGATCCAGTGAAGTATTAACTGGCCTATTGTTTTCCACAGTCTCAGGTCAATTTCCATTTTTCATTTTTAGTGAAAAATTCTCTGAATTATCAGAGAGTAGAAACAAAACTGGAGTTGGCAGTGCTTTGTAGTGGAGACATGGATTCAAGATTGCTGCCACTGCCTAGTTATGTGACTTCAGGCATGCTATTAACTAGCTATGTGATTTGGGTAAGTTAATTAATTCTCTACACTAGCTTTTGCATACCTATTGCATATAAGATGAGAGCCTTGAAGTGCATTATCTCTAAGGTATCTTCCAGCTCTGATTCAGGGCTCACATGTGCCCTGTAATTCCAAATTTATTTCATTTTTTGACAACCAAGAGAATGGTGAATTATTTCAAGGGGCATTATCACATTATCAAATCTTTCTTAAAATATTATTGAAAACGTAAATGCAAATTGTAACAAGTATATTGGGTCAGGTTTGTATCAGCATATCAAATAGACTATTTTAATGTGTTGTAATTGCAAATGTATTGAGCATTACTGAACTATAATCTTGCAAAAACATCATATAGATGTAACACATACATCTTCACTTGCATTTTGATAGATGAAAGAGGAAAAAAAGTTACTTGAATGTCCTCAAACCAAACCAACCTAATTAAATCACATTAAAAGTCAGATTCACAGTGTGCTAGTTGGATGATCTCCTAACTGCAGAAATGCAGCATGCCATTTTCTTTTCTGAGGTTGCTTTCCATCTCTCTCTCTCTCTCTCTCTCTCTCTCTCTCTTTTATTTTTTTGGAGTTCCCAGAGTGTTCAATTCACTCTGGGAACCTGTTGATCAAGCCCCTGGAATACAGTCCTCACGCTTGTGCACAACCTCCTGCAGCCTCAGGAAACACTGCTTTGCCATTGACCACTCCTGTCACCCAGGAGATTCATAAGCCACACCCACTTGCGTGAGGGGCGGGGGACTGCTCCGACCACGCCCTCATTGCGCCCCACAATCTGCCTCAGATGCCCGCCTACATTCCAGCTGGCCCTGCTGCTGCATCTACCCCTTTCTTGGGCTATAGAATGATGTACCCTACTGTAGGACATGGACAAAGTTCCCATTTCTCCTTGCCAGTAGGGAAAGGTCCCCACTTTTCCATCTATGAACATTTTAGGGAGATCCCACCACAAGGTTGCTTAAGGGCCTAGATCTTACAACTCTTTTTGTCTTAATGAGCAGTTGTTTCTTCCTCAGGACACGGAGCTGTCCACAACTGAGTGTTTCATTCCAGGTCCAGTGAATTGTGCTGGATTCCTTCTCCCAGGCTGCTTGTGCCCCTCCACGATGAGCTCACTAGACCCCCTTGTACATATCTGAACCCTAACCGTGCACCGAGTCCAAATGCCTGGGCAAACCAGCAGACGCAGCTAGCTCTGAGGTGGCTGTTGGTGCTGGACAGGCGGGCAGTGCAGAAGCGTTGCCTGCCACCACCTGAACAAGCTACTTGCATTCATATCTTGATCCTGCTGATACACAGGAGTGCATAAGGAAACCCTGCTATACTTTATCTCAAAATTAAATCAAAGACATTGCATTAAATATTCTAAACGTACTGTGGAGATTTATAATCCACACTAACTAGGGACAAAAAGTTGATTAGAGCGATAAGCTGGATTTATGTTCTTCTTCTAAGCAAAATTTTGACCAGTGAATGTACTCTTTAATGAGTTTTTAAACAGACAAGTAAAATAAGAAAATGTTTTCCTAATAACAAGGTAATAACTTTTTTAAAAAAGTAATTACAAAACAAAGTAGTTATTTAGAAGACAGAAAATACAGCAAAAGTGGGAGAAGCTTGGGGAACAGCCTGAAAACCACCACCCTGAAATAATCCCTACTTTGTATTGGAGTTTCCTTCCCAGTTTAATTCCGCTGTGTAGATTGTTGCTATTATGGTTGGTATTTATGTTGTTTCAACATTGCTGCTATAATACTGTCCACATACATTTAGAAACTTTGCTTTTGACTTAAGATTATCACACATGTGTTTATCCTTGCCATTTAGCTAGAATTTTTAGCCATTAACTGGAATACTTACACACTAAAAGCTATGGCTATAGCAAAGATTATTAAGCCTTTCTCTATCATTAACTATTGAAGTTTCTTTCAATTTTTCACAATTTCAAATTGTTTTAATAAACTTATATGTGATGAAATAATATTCTATTTATTTCTGATTACTTCTTTAGGGAAGATTATAAAAGATTTGGTTAAAGTATATAAATATTTGGAGACACTTGATACCTATCATCAATTGCTTATCAAAAGAATACCACTTACACAATCAGTTGTGGTGTATGACAGTACTTAAGAAACATTTTAAAATAGTATAATCAAAATTATACAATTTAGTAGTTGAAATATTGTAGGTAGTAAATAGGTTTGGACAAAATTTAGTAACTTTTTTTCAAATTAATTTCCAGTTTACTGAGAAGAGTCATTAATTATATATGTGGATAGTCTAGTTTCTTATATTAGCCATAAAACTAATACAGGGGAAATTATCACATGGGATCTTTAGAGTACACATGAAGGCTATTTACCAAGTTTTTCTTATCTGAGAATCATGAAGTTGTTTATTTCTCTGAGACTAAGGCAGTTGAAATTTTACTGACAAATGGTAGAACATAAAAAAATATGATCTCTCCCCATGTATCATCTCAAAAATCATCTTCTGACTGGTATTCTCTTCCTGAAATACATTCCTAACTATTAAAAAATATGCATTACAAACATTCATTAAAATCACACATATGTTCTTAAAACTGAAACTCAGTATTAGGTAAATGTATCCTGTAACACAGAGCTAGAAAATAGCTGCTCTTCCCCTAATGGAACACAGCTGTCCTTGTAAAGTCTATGGCATCAAGCACTAGAACAGAAAAGGCGCTTCCGGGGGACAGCCAAATCCCCGAGAGAAAGGAGGGAGGGAGGCACTGGACGAAGAAGAGTACACACTTGTTCCTCCAGCATCTACCAAACAGACAGCCCCTCACCCCCATGGGAAAGAAGCAGCTTGAAAGGGCCTGGAGTGTTTAAGGGACAATCAAGCCTCCCGTGGACTAGGGGATGAGAAAAAAAAACTTCTTCCATAACTATATATCCATTAAACTCTTTTTAGGGGTAGTTCCAGATGTTTTACGTATTTCCTCATTTAGATCTCCCAACAATTTGACCAGGCAGGAACTGTGGTTATCTTGACTGTACAGATGAGGAAACAGACACCTAGGTAAGTCACTTACTTAAGGTAACAAACCCAGAAACTGGTATAGCTGAAATTTGAACGCAGGCAGTTCTTGATCAACACCACATACTCATAATTTTAAGTGCTATGTTAGGCTCTTAAAGGGATTTACTTCTAAGTGAATGAATCAGACGATATAACTGTATTAGAGTTAACTTTAGCCACAGAGTAAAGGGCTGCTGAGTGACACAATGCTGGTCCAGAATTGATTTATATGCCCTCAAAATAGATCTAGTTTGGTCTTGGAAATTTAGGGTAAGGCAGATAATATGCAATTAATGAGGCTAGGCTCTGTTGTTCATCCTGCATCATCAAGAATTCCTGCTTTGGAACCTGGAAGACAATTCACACTGAAGTCATCTTCCCTCTGAGTGAATAGATGGATGGATTAATGGATGGACTAATACAAAACTGGATGGATGGAGCCAGGCTAGACTTGAGTCAGGGTTGCATAAATGGCTTAGAGTCTTCTTTTTTTTTATTAACTTGGTGGGGCCTTGAAATAAGAGTACTGTTGTTCAGCTAATAAAAAATTTTAAAAACCCCACAATTTCCAGAGACTGAAGGTGCTTCACTGCAGTGTTTTCTATACTTTGATCCCTGGGGAACTTGCTTCTTGCTGGCTTTCAGGGGGAGGTCACACTCAGCAACTAGAGGCATCCTCAGTTCCTCACCACATGAGTCTCTTTAAAGCCACCCAGGAAAGAGAGAGGCTGCAGCAAGACCAAGGTTGCAATCTTATATAATGCAATCATGTACATCTCATCACCTCTCCTATATTCTATTGGTCGGAAGCAAATCACAGGCCATGCCCACACACAAGGGAAGAGATTATGCAAACACATGTATACCAGGAGGCAGGACTGTGGTAGCCTCTGAAGAATCGGACACACTTGGTGGCCTCTCTGATAACTCAGAATTGTGTGTGTGTGTTCATACATACACGTACATCATTTTGCTTAAGACATTACTAACTGAGCATTTACATATAACATCCACTTTAAGTAAATGGCTAAGCTTTGAAGGATGTTACTATAGGATCGATCATTCTCAGTAAAGTGGGTCCATTGTGATTTTACCATTGTTGGGGAAAAAAAAAAGGAAATTGTCAAACAAGTTAGGTCATTCTTGAAAAGCACTGCTTTTTAAAAATTTCTCCATATTAAATAAATGTTTAAGCATGAATCCCTGAACAAAAGAAGAGCCATTTACCCCTGGAGTAATTTTAATTCACTTTACAGTTTTCGTTGGGGTCTTTCTCTGGAATTTTTCATTGAGATCTAAGAATCCTTATGCAACTATTTAAATTAGCATTGTGTAATAGATAGAAAGCCCAGAGATAAACGCACACACATATGATCACCTTATTTTTGATAAAGGAGGCAAGAATATACAATGGAGAAAAGACAGCCTCTTCAATAAGTGGTGCTGGGAAAACTGGCCAGCTACATGTAAAGAATGAAATTAGAACACTCCCTAATACCATACACAAAAATAAGCTCAAAATGGATTAAAGACCTAAATGTAAGACCAGACACCATCAAACTCTTAGAGGAAAACATAGGCAGGACACTCTATGACATAAATCACAGCAAGATCCTTTTTGACCCACCTCCTAGAGAAATGGAAATTAAAAACAAAAATAAACAAATGGGACTTAATGAAACTTAAAAGCTTTTGCACAGCAAAGGAAACCATAAACAAGACCAAAAGACAACCCTCAGAATGGGAGAAAACATTTGCAAATGAAGCAACTGACAAAGGATTAATCTCTAAAATTTACAAGCAGCTCATGCAGCTTAATAACAAAAAAACAAACAAACCAATCCAAAAATGGGCAGAAGACCTAAAGAGACATTTCTCCAAAGAAGATACACAGATTGCCAACAAACACATGAAAGGATGCTCAGCATCACTAATCATTAGAGAAATGCAAATCAAAACTACAATGAGGTATCACCTCACACCGGTCAGAATGGCCATCATCAAAAAATCTACAAACAATAAATGCTGGAGAGGGTGTGGAGAAAAGGGAACCCTCATGCACTGTTGGTGGGAATGTAAATTGGTACAGCCACTGTGGAGAACAGTATGGAGGTTCCTTAAAAAACTGCAAATAGAACTACCATATGGCCCAGCAATCCCACTACTGGGTATATACCCTGAGAAAACCATCATTCAAAAAGAGTCATGTACCACAATGTTCATTGCAGCTCTATTTACAATAGCCAGGACATGGAAGCAACCTAAGTATCCATTGACAGATGAATGGATAAAGAAGATGTGGCACATATATACAATGGAATATTACTCAACCAGAAAAAAAAAAAGAAATTGAGTTATTTGTAGTGAGGTGGATGGACCTAGAGTCTGTCATACGGAGTGAAGTAAGTCAGAAAAAGAAAAACAAATACTGTATGCTAACAGATATATATGGAATCTAAAAAAAAAAAGGTTCTGAAGAACCTAGCGGCAGGACAGGTATAAAGATGCAGATGTACAGAATGGACTTGAGGACACGGGGAGTGGGAAGGGTAAGCTGGGACGAAGTGACAGAGTGGCATGGACATACATACACTACTAAATGTAAAACAGATAGCCAGTGGGAAGCAGCCGCATATCACAGGGAGATCAGCTCGGTGCTTTGTGACCACCTAGAGGGGTGGGAGAGGGAGGGTGGGAGGGAGATGCAAGAGTGAGGAGATATGGGGATATATGTATACGTATAGCTGATTCACTTTGTTATAAAGCAGAAACTAACACACCATTGTGAAGCAATTATACTCCAATAAAGATGTTAAAGAAAAACCCAAAAGATTGAGTTATATTGTAAATAATAGAAATTAGGGCTGGGTCAGTTTCTGGTAACTGTTGTAACAAATTACCAGTGACATAGTGGCTTAAGAAAACACAGATTCTATCACTTACAGTTCTAGACTTCAGAGGTCTCAAATGGGTGAGCAAGCCTGTGTCCTTCCAGCAGAGGCTGTTTACTTGCCTTTTCTAGTTTCTAGAGGATGTGCATATTCTTTGGCTCATGGACCCTTCCTCCATCTTCAAAGCCTTTAATGTGGCATCTTTACATCTCTCAGACTCTGACCTTCTCTCTCCAGCCTCCCTCTTTCATTTATAAGAACCCTTTGATTACATTAGGCTCACCCCAGTAATCTAGACTAAAGTCCCATCTCAAAATCCTTAACGAAATTGCATCTGCAAAGTTCATTTTGCCACGAAAGGTATCATAGTCACAGGTCCTGAGGATTACAATGAAAGCATCTCTGGAGGGAGGGCAGTTATTCAACATACCATATGGGCTTAAATAAGAAGGTTAGTTTTCTCATGTAACAAGAAATTGGGAGAAAGGAATATAGAGAATCAATACCTCTCAAATTGATACCTCTCATTTGTCGGGGTGTGTCCTTATAACAGTAAGATGTCTATGGCATCTTACTGTCACATTCCTGTTTATGTAAGAAGGTGGAAGGAAGAGGGAAGGAAAGCAGGAGTTAATTTCAGAGTATAATTCATTAACCAAAACTCTTCCATAGAATCATACTAGATGCAAGAAGGAGAGGGGAATCAAGAATCTAGCTCGCACAGCCTGAATTTTAGAGATGAAAAAGAAAATGGTGTTAGGTTGAATATTTCGTGAGCCAGTTGACAGTTTATGCTAGAACTTCAATATCTTATTATAGACAAGTTTTACCTTTTCCTAATTGTTAAATTATATGGAAAATGTGCCCTATGTATTTTCCTCCTTGGAAAAGAAATACTTCTTGGTAAATGAAATGATTTCATCGGCCATCTTTGTGAGAAGTACTTGAATAAATGTGATTTTTTTTTCTTCTCAGAAGTGCAGAGAATTCATGGCTGTGATTTCCATCTTTACACCCTTGTGCTATATAGAGTCCATTAGTCCTATGTAATCCCCCATTATTTGTTTTCCTCTTGGGACAATGAGTAGAGATATAAGGATGAACCTAAGAAATTAGGTTCTGTAGCTTTCAGCTGTCAGTGAATTAGAGGTGTAGCCTTTCTGGTTTCAACCTTCATGGTATGGCAACTAAAGGGCTGTCAATCAACTTTGTCTGCATATATTTTCAGACAGAGTGGAGCAGAGCAAACGCACATTGAAAATAAATTTTGAACAGTTCAGCAGAAGAGAGGTTTTCTCTCACAGGAACAAGGCATTCAGCGGGAGTTAAGGTCAGAACTGACACACTTCTGTCAAAATGATCCCACCTTTACACTGTGGAGCTCCACAGTCATCTTTGGAATCCCCCGCCTGTCCTTGTCTGAACAGGGATCCCAGCAGTTTTGACCCTCAGGGCACGAAACAAACATTTTTTTCAGGTTGGCTTAGATTACCACATAAAAACCATGTTTAACGCTGTGTATCTTCTTTAATGCAGATATTTGGTAACCAATCTTTATTATTTAAATATTTCAAGGAAGGCTGTATTTGATTCTGTTCATACTGCGAGCCATTATAGAATAGGATAATGTTTTAAACACAGTAGTAATAATAATCAGTATTTTTCTGAGTCAAAAGCAATTCTTCCGCTACACGTATAGGACTTATCTTAAGACCTGAGCACAATCTGGGTCAAATTTATACACTGCCACAGTTCAATTTATTTTTATGTTAATTTGGGGTTGTATCAAAGCCTGATTTTGGTTTATTTCCAAGACAAGATCAGTTTCTACCTTTATAATATGAGAATGGAGAAATATATTGAAAGATTCTTTTTTAAAATAAATTTTTAAAAAGGTTGTATACACCTATTCTGAATCTAAATCAAAATGCTATTATTTTTGAGAGTAAAACTTTAATTGGATGGCTCTCTGGAATAGAAAAGGAATCTATTATAATCTTACAGTCCTGAAATGAAAACATTAATACATTTTTCTAATAATAGATCAAAATCCCAAGTTTTTAGAACTCAATCATAATTTATCTGTCAAAATTAAACATCTGTTAAAAATCCTTTCAGTATTTTCTATTACATTAGTGAAGTCCAGAGCTTTCATTAAATGTATAAAAGCTTTCATCATAAAGTGTGTATTCTAACTTTACTTTTAAAGCTGAAAAAGTCTTACTTTTTTCTCGTTCCAGATTTTTCTATAATATTGGAGCACATAACAGTCCCTTTTGGGGCCATAATAGATTTGTGAGATCTCTAATATCCAGAAAAGAAATTAAAGTACAAAAAAGTACATGTTGTAAAGTACAAAAGTGTATGTTGATCTATACTTTCTTTTCACTGTGGGCACTAGTCCTTGGTTTTAATTTTTATGGTAATAAACATACATACCTCTTTGAAGGGCACACTCATGTTTGGATTATATTTGTATATACCTGGTTTCTGAAGTATACCTCATTTATAAAAGGTACTTAATACAATCTTCCTTGGAAAATTGAGACAAGAAATAGGCACAGAATAATTACTATGGTTCCATGTTCCCGTTTTCTGTCCGTACTCACCCTTGGACTCCCCATGCTATACACTGTATACTGATTAATATTGTTATCCATTAGAAACTATAAAGTCTCTTTAATCTTTCCTGGGCAAAATATGATTCAGATTTCCATGAGTAAACCTGTGAAACCACTGCAAAAACATATTTTGGATTTGCCTACCTTTTACTTACGGTTAAAAAAAATGGAATAATTGTAAAACTTGATAAAGGATAATGCAATCCTCTGCTTGAGTCAATTAAATGGTTTTCAATAAATTGACATGTTTCTTCTAGTTAAAGCTCTTATGTCATCATGGTTTTAGTCTGTTTATCTTAGACTAAATTTAAGACAATTTTCCTTAGCTCCTAGGGGGATCATGTGAAAGAAGTGTGTCATGGATTTAATTTGCATATGTCTGATAAAGGGTTGAGTCCAATTGATTTTTAAAAGCTATGTATTTTCGGGACTTCCCTGGTGGCACAGTGGTTAAGAATCCACCTGCCAATGCAGGGGACACAGGTTTGAGCCCTGGTCTTGGCAGATCCCACATGCCGCGGAACAACTAAGCCCATGTGCCACAACTTCTCAGCCTGCGCTCTAGAGCCCACGAGCCACAACTCCTGAGTCCACGTGCCACAACTACTGAAGCCTATGCACCTATAGCCCGTGCTCCGCAACAAGAGAAGCCACTGCAATGAGAAGCCCATGCACCGCAATGAAGAGTAGCCCCTGCTCTCCGCAACTAGAGAAAGCCCACACACAGCAATGAAGATCCAATGTAACCAAAAATAAATACATAAAATTGATTCTTAAAAAAAAAATTATGTATTTTTAAAAAAATGTTATGTATTTAAATAATTTAAAGTAACTAGTAAAAGTAACTGAAGCTATTTAATACTAACAAAAAAATACTGCTAAAGAGTTCTAGTATTCATTCAAATCTAGAAAATGACCCAATTCAATTTCTATCCATTATCCAAAATATTATTTATTTCTCTTTCATGTCAAAATGAAATAAAGTATAATTCAGAAACATTTCTTCAGGAAAAAAAAGTCATTGGACAAATGACCCCTTAAATACTTGGTTTCTGGGAACATTAAGGTCATGTCCGCACTAGAAGTGTGAAGACATAAATGAGGCAACTTTCTAAGATGAAGTAAAGCTGAAATCTCTTTTGCCAGGGTAGGCCAGCTGCCGAGCTAAATTATAAAACCATAATGTGCATGACTTTATCCACCAATAAAATGGAATTATACTACAAGCCAATTCTGTCAGAGGCTGTTATAGAGATAATGAGATAATGTCTTTTCAGTGCTTTTGGTGTCTCGGATGAAACAGGAGACCCATGATCGCTAACATTTCACATTGCTAAATGTACCTTCTTTAGAAAAGTGATGCTATTAAAATAATGATACATAAAGCTCCTCTACTAACCTACTGTAAAGCTATATTCATCAGTAATGAAGGCATGGATCTGTGGCTGAAGTGGGTGAGAGTCTCTAAAAATATAAACTATTTTCTCTCAGATTAACAGCCACACTCAAGGGCATTTACTTCAAGGCTGGCTATAGACACGAGGCATTCCAAAACATGATGAGTTTTCTATGAGTAAGAAGTTCCTCTAGTTAGTATACAAATGTGAATAATGAAAGTCATACTCTCCAATGTTAACTAAAATAAGATCGAGTATATGTAACCTAGATGCTCTTTTAAACTGTTATTTCCTTCCACTGTCCAACAGAACTTAATATCTATAACATATTCAACTAATCTGTCCTCTGAGTGACCACATTATAGTGACATAATTAATTTTAATTGATTGAACCAAAGTGAAACTTTGTCATTACTGTATTAAGCTGGACTATGTCCCTCTATCCAACTGCCATGCTTTACTTGAAATTTGATAATTTATCACCCATATTGTCAATGAGAGATTTTAGAGGGCACTTTCCTTTTCTTTTTCCTTTCCTTTGGTCTCGGTTATCTGTAAAGTCGGTACAGTTTCTGGAAATTTACCTACATATGGAGAAATTAAATGCCTAAGAAATTATAAATGCCCATAGAAATTATGAAAAAATTTAAATCTCCAAAGGAATAAATTGTAAAATAATAAACATCTTAGAACATGTGAATGACAAAACAGGCAATTTCTCGGTAGATTACAAATGGTTCTTGAAAGTTTCACACAAATGAAATTACTATTTTTAGTAATAGATTTTGTCTCAGCCATAAAATATTGATGGCCATATAAATGTTTAACATTTTCAATTTGGTATTTCTCTAATTATAAAATATGTAATTATTTTCTTCTTGCAGTGAATGCCTTAGGTGGGCCATTGTGCCCCAATTCCAACCATCCAGCCAATGAGAAGTTAGAAGCCTTCTGGTAATGGAAAGATTAACTAGGTCATAAACAAGACTTAAGGAAAAGATGATCTTTGTTCTGCCTCCAGACATTGGTGTGTAGAAATATGATGCCTGGAGTTTTTGCAACCATCTTTCAGCTGAAGAGAAGAGAACAAATACCCTGAGGATGAGTGAACAGAAAAAAATGGCAAGAACTTGCACCCCTGATGAAGATACTGAATTGACCAAAGAGGAAATGATTTTATCTCTGCACTTTGTAATAAACTATCTTAATGTTTATGTCATTTGAGTCTAGGTTTTCTAGTATTTGCAGTCCAAAACAGCTTAATTTATCAGGTACCTTGGTGAGAACCACATCTGTGAAGACTTCAGGTATTGACTTAGCGGCTTCTGACTTTGCTGATGGGGTTAGCAGCCACAGCCCTGGGATCCTCAGGGTTGAGTAGCTTGGTTAGAGTTTATCTCTCCATGAATGCCACAGCTTTCAGCCTGGCAAGCACCACGGGCAAGAGGAAGGGCACCATGTGACATTTAAGGGATCAAGGAATTTCATTTAGTGGTGCATTTACCCTTATTCTTTCCCCTTGTACTGAGTTTAACACAAAACAGTTGCCCATTTGGGGAGACCCGATTTTCTATTTTGAAGCACCACAATGTTTTGTTCAGGCAGGCTTAACTCTGGTGGCAATAGCAGGTAGGAAGCAAAATGTGTGTGAAGAAATTATATTAACCTCAAAGGGAATCCAAGATCTTTGGGAATCCAAGATCCTTGGCTTAAAATCAATAAAAAAAAATCTAGTGTTTTGTGGAAACATGCCCTTTTATTGTAATTCCAAGCTAATGAGTCCTCTGTCAAGCTTTTTAAAATAAAACTTGCCTGAAGTCAAGTTAGTTAATGGCAGAGCTGGGATTCAAACCCAAACATTCTGGCTCTTAGTCATTAAAAGCAGTAAGGTTAAGTATATATTTTCAGTCATTAAGCTACACAGCCTTTAACATCGAGTACAATACATTAAAAAACAGAGAGATGTACAAGATAAGTGGCATCCCAAAGGGGCAACAACCAATTTGGCATTGGGTCTGTTTTGTATGAGGTTACTGGCAGAGTGGTTCATCCCATGTTTGCTACAGATATGGTTTTAAATTAATCTTTAAAGTCTGACTAACAACTGTACAAGTGGTCTGCCAGGAAAAGAATATTCCAGTAGTTGGAAGAGCATATACAAAGAAAATAAGTGAACTTAATTCAGGAAACTACCTATTCTTTAATAACTCTGATTCCAAGCGATGCTAGTAGATGAATGATGAGAATAAACTTATATGAAGAAGAAACAGATCCCCCTAAGGAATAATTAAGTAACCTCTTGTATGTATTCACATTACACCCTATAGCTCACCTAATTTATCACTTAACTTCATAATACCATTGCTGCCTGTTTACATGTCTGTTTTATATTGGTCTTTAATTTCTATTAAGACAGACATTATGTCTACCTTGTCTATAGTTGTGTTTTTAAAGACAGAGTAGAGTGTCTGGCTCATAATGATTCAATTAATTAGTATATATAGTTATAATAAGATGATTTGTTTTTCCAGACTGTTTTTACCTCATTCTACCAAAGCCTTTCTTCAACTCCTCTCTTCATAGACAAGAAGGATAAAGTGGAAGACTTGAAACAGAAATCTTAAGTCCTCTGTCATAGAAGAATTAAAAGGATGACTCTCATGGGAAGAGGATAGAACACTGGATATATTCTGAATTTGAATTACGTCACTTTAACTTTTTTTTTTTTTACTTAAGGCTGTGTCCCAATGGAATGAAATATTTAAATATTGATAATTAAGATCATGATAACTATTTTTGTTGTTTTATAAAATAAAATATATTAAATAATGAGGAACTATCCTTGGAAAACTAAAGAGTTTTAGTATTATTAACTAAACAATGAGAGGAATATTATGATACCAAATGTCTGGGTGATTAAATGTTTTTATTCTATGACTGAGGCTACTTGACCAACAGACCTATAGACACAGACTCTTATTAGTAGTAATGCTGACATTTTGATATTTAATAACTCCAGTGTCTATTGATTCTTTAGTTCTAAGCTTAGATTGAGAAAAGTGGCATTAATTTAAAGATTTAAGGATATCTTTAAACCTCAACACCAAGCAGAAAGAATATATATTTCATCTGGATATCTGTGATGCTGAGAATGTCATTATGAAGGATATTGGATTTGAGTTGAATTTGATTAGGTCCCCCTACACACCAGGCAGAGAGAAGAGCCACAGGAAAAAAAATCATGTCTGCAGCATGGAGAAAAACATCACGCAAACATTTTCAGGAATTATCAGATTGTAAACTGACTCCCAGAGGAGCCAGGAGAAGATTGGCAGGAGGTAAATCAAAAGGGGTAGGTTTGGTTAATGAATGCCATATTAAGAATTGTGAACTTAAGATCAGGCAATCCACTGAGTGTTTCTGACCAGTGCTCTGTTCCTAAAAAGAAATCTGGGGAGCCATTTGTAACATCTATTGAGTATGTTTGGGATGGCATCAAGAAGAAGTGGAGTGTTGAAACAAACTACTGGCTGACTCTGCTTAAGCCCCTGAACTTAAAAATATTCATATATCTCAGTACAAACTGTGATAGGTTCCACTGAATTAAAAGGAGTAAGTTGAAATGAATTATTGGTTTTGAAACAGCACAGTTTAGGGTTCATTAAAGTGATCAGAAGGGTTGTCCGGTATGTGATCACAAAGGTCAAACAAGTTTTAGAAATGTTTAGCTTCCTCTTCTTCCTCTATTGTCTTTCTTGCTATCTTTTTTTTCATATAATCACATAATTTACCCTCTTGAAGCTAATTTAGAATTGAGACTTTGGCTTTTACTTTTACTACATCAAAGACTTCATACCTTACCTCAGGCCATGTATTTTATTCTCAGTATTCAGGAGTCTGGGGACTTTACTAATAACATCACGAATTAGAGGGACAGCATCAGTGAATGGGTACTTGACACTCAAGCACCATTTTCAGAGACTGATCAGTTTATGTCTGACTCCAGTCTACTTTTTCATACCATTAATTTCCTTTGTACTTTTCAAAGCATCTTCCACATATCTGAAAATTTTCAGTTTAGCTTTGTAAGAAAGTAACACTGTTTTAAGTAATCCTGAATGTTAATTATATAGGGAAACCAATCCCACTAATCACAATCATTAATAGTCAATGTGTTGCCTATGTTAATATTAAATTCTCACTTTGCTTTGAAATTTTTTCTGCCTCTTTAAAAAGTAGCCAGTTGTGTTTAAATAAAATAATCTTAAAACACCATCTTTCCTTAATATATATTTATTATTCATAAAATATTCTTCCTGCTTTTTGTGGTGGTAGGTTCAATTTTCTAACATTTTCTAAAGCAGTTTTGCATTTAGGCTAATGAGGACTTTTGGTCAGTAATATTCTTTTCTTTTGATATCTCTACCAAGTTTTGGAATGAGGAATATGTTACCTTAGAAAAATCATTTGGGAAATATTTCTTACCCTCTATTTTCCTGAAAGAGTATGTATTGATATAAGTTTGACATTATTTCTTCTTAAACATTATATGCTATATTTAGAAAACTGGAGTTTCCTTTGTTGCAAATATTTAATAACCAAGTAACTTTTTTGTATCACTTTGGTAGGGTTTTTTTTCTTAAGATTTTTTTCAGTTCACTTAAAATATGGTGTTTATTAGTATAAAATTGTTTATAATTTCTTATTATTACTCTGATATCTGTAGGTTCTAAGCACTATAACTTCTTTTATTTCTGATATCAGTAATTTATCATCTTTTTTCTTGATCCACTTTATTAAATGTTTTTCAAATTTGTTATATTTTTAAAGCATTAACTTTTGGTTTTGTTAATTTTGTGCACTGTTCTTCTGATAAGATTGATTTCTTCTCTTTTCTTTATTATTAATTTCTACTAACTTCCTTTGTGTTTACTTTACTCTTTTTTTCTTGATTTCTCAGAAAGAAGTTTTAGATCAATGTTGTAAAACTTTGTCTTTGGATATAAGCATTTGATGCTTAAATTTTCCCTATGAGCATTGTTTTAGCTGTACTGTATTTTTGGGGGTTTTTTTTGGCGGTACGCGGGCCTCTCACCGTTGTGGCCTCTCCCGTTGCGGAGCACAGGCTCCGGAGGCGCAGGCTCAGCGGCCATGGCTCACGGGCTCAGCCGCTCCTCGGCATATGGGATCTTCCCAGACCGGGGCACGAACCCGTGTCCCCTGCATCAGCAGGCGGACTCTCAACCACTGCGCCACCAGGGAAGCCCAGCTGTACTGTTTAATTTCTGAGTATTTGATGATTTTCTAGTTAAAGTATTACTGATCCTGATTTAATTCCAATGTGATCAGAAGATACATTCTCTAACATTTTATTCTTTTGATATTTATTTAGACTTTTTATGGTCCAGCATATAGTTTATCTTGGTGACTGTTTTATGTGCACTTGACAAAGTATGTATTCTGTAACTGTTGGGCATAATATTGTGTAAATTTCACTTATGTCAAGTTATTTGATTGTTCTGTTGAAATCTTCTGAGTCCTTACTGACTTTTTTTCATGTAGAGCTGTATTAATTGCTGAGAGAGTTGTGTTAAAATCTCCAACTATGATTGATTGTGTATATTTGTCTATTGCTCGTTTGGTTTTGTCAGTTTTCTGATTTGTGTATTGTGAAAATCTGTTAGGTCCATACACACGTATAATTGTTTAATCTTACTGATTAGTTGGTCCTATTAACATTTGATATTTCCCTCTTTATTTCTGGTAATAGTCTTTGTACTGAAGTCTGCATAGTCTGATAGAACACAGTCACCCAAGCTTACATATAATTAGTGTTTTCATGGTATATCTTTTTCCTTCGTTTTACCTCGAATATTTCTATGTCTTTGTATTTAAAGTGTATCTTTGATAGACAACATATGTTTTTTAATCCACACTGGCGATCTGCTTTTTAATTGTAGTGTTTAATCTAATTAATAGAATTATTGATATGGTTGAACTTAGTCCCCATTTACTATTTGTTTTTCCTTGTCCTATCAGTTTTTTGTTCCTCCATCATTCCTGCATTTTATTGGGTTAATTGAATAGCTTTTAGTGATCGAATCTTGGGATTTCAGTATGCGTCTTTAACTCATCATGATCTACTTAGAGTTAAGGTCGTAGTACTTTGAGTAGAAAATATTAACCTTATAACAGTATCATTTCAGTTACCTCCCCATTTTTTGTGCTATTGTTATAAACTGCATTTTGTGGAATAAGTTAAATTTTCAACAGTCATGTCTTTTTACAAAATTAGAATTATCTCTCCCACATATTTATTATTTCCTGTGCTCTCTATGTCTAAATGTAGTTCTGAGTTTCTATCTGATGTTACTTCACTTTAGCCCAAAGAACATCCTTTAGCATTTTTTGTAGTGCAGGTTTCCTGGAAAATAATTTTCTCAGTTTTCTTTTACCTAAAAGGTCTTTATTTCAACTTCAATTTAAAGACTAGAGTTGCTAAATAAAGATTTCTGTATTGATATTTCTCTTTCCTTTCAGTACCTTAAAAGATTTTGCTCCATTTCTTCCTGGACTCCCACTTCTTTTCTTATGAGAGATCAGTCTCATTCTTATTGTTTCCCTGCATGTAGTATTTCAGTTTTCTTTGGCTCCTTTCATATCTCTGCATTTCATCAGTTGTGCTATGAAACATTTAGGTTTGGTTTTCTTTCATTCACTTTGCTCCTTCAAACTGCAGATAGAAATTTGGAAAAATTTCTACTATAATTTTCTCAGATACTTCTTCTGCTTTATTGTCTCTCTCTTCATCTTTTGGGCTTCCAAATTACATGAATTTTAGACCCCTTAAATTTGTCCCATTGATAACTGCGTCTCTGTCGTTCAAACTGGATAACTTCTATTGATATCTCTTAAAGTTCACTGACTTATTCTTTTGCACTCTAAACACTACTGTCAAGCCCATTCAGTGAATTTTTCCTTTCATTGATTATACTGTACAATTCTAGAATTTCCATTTGTTTTTAGTTTTTGTCATTTTACTTCAGAGAGACATTATATTTCAGTTCATTATATTTCCCTTCAGGTTCTAAACATATTTAAAATAGCTCCTATAAAGCTCTTTTCTGCTCCTTCCAACATCTGGATCATCTGAGAATCTATTTCTGTTGAACAACTCATGATTATTTTTCATGAGTATGAGTTATGTTTTTCTATTCCTTATTGTGTCTGATACTTTTTTGCTTTAAAATAGACATTTTGAATAGTATATTGTAGATAGCCCAAGTTTAGTTACATTGCTTTGAAGAGGGCTTGATTTTTGTTCTGAGAGGCAATTAACTTATCTCTGTAACAGATGCTGAACTGCTTTCTCTGGAGTGGAATGCAGCAGAAATCTCCGCTCAGTTCTGTCCCATTACAGTTGCTGGCTTTATAGGAACCCTGCAGTCTCCTTGTCACATGCATAATTCAGTGATCAAGCAATGATCTGTAAAATTTACAAAGAAATTTTAGAGTTCAACCCTTCTATGACTCTCTCTTGTCTGGACTTCTGCTAATATAGTTTTTGTTTTTGTTTTTATAATCTACTCTATTATCCTTGAGTTCTGTATTCTGACACCTCAAATAATTAAGACTACTTACTTTGCTGTGCTGTACCTAGGAGTTTAGGGTTTACCCTCAGCCAAAAAAGTTATGAACAATTGTTTCCAACGTCTAATTTCCTCCATTTCTGCCCACTTTCAGACAGCTCTACTGACATCAACACACTGATTTTAAATATTTTGTAATTTAATCATGTAATAATTGTTATACGGGGGAAGCATGACCAATATATTTCATATCAATAGGGTATTTTTATTAATTTGCATCAAAAATATTTCCTACCTATAAAAGTGTAATGGGCAGTAAAAATAAAGCATTCATCAATGCTTGTATATGAATCATTTGGAATGTACCTACTTTAGGTACCTGTTTAAAGATCCCCTTTTAGAAAAAGACATAAAGGTTTGGGGTACTCGTGTAGAAATTGTGTAAAATGGTGAGTTTGGGAAGGAGGAATTTTAAAGAAAACAGGAATAAAAAAGACATTTTAAACAATACAGAATTTATGAATCAGTTAGCTAAAAGTATCTTCTATTCCTGTATGTGATGACAGTGAGATTTTCTGAGCTAAAATTCTTTGTCCTCTCTGATATTAGGAAGCATAGATCGATCACAAATTCCCCCAATAATCCAGGTAATAGGTCACTGCAATGGAATCTCTGACTATCCCAAAACATCTTAATAGGAACCGACCTTGTTTTTAACATTTTTCTTCTGATAACAATAATAATGATCCAATGATTTCTAGGTGCTCAGCCCAATTTCTTCCACCACTTGACAATTCATGAAACTCAAAAAATTGTGAAGAAGCAGTGTAAAAATCCTTTGATTTTCAGGCTAGAGGAAAGGAAAGAGAAGGAAAATGGATAGAGAGCTTCATGAGTCTATTGAGTCACTCCGGGAGAATTGCTTCTGCTTCAGTATAGTATCTGGTGTGCGCAAAGTGGTCCACGGCGGGCGGCGGCAGTGGCGGGGGTTGCGGGGGGGCGATGATGAACACTCAAACATAACTGGAGCCGTTCTGGAACACCAGAGCCAAGAATAAAGACTTCAGCATCTATCAAGAGACCACTGTTAAAGAGGGTTATTCACTGCCTTAGAACTTATCATTACAAAGTTCAAGATAAATAGATATCAAGGGGGAAACAGAAAAACTTTTCACCTAAGCTTACAAACTGGACAGTCAGATGAAAATACCAGCACTCTTTCTAGTTTCTTCGGACTAAACAGCAAGAAAAAAAAAGTTTGATCATCTGAGAACTATAGAGATAGAATTTTATATATCTACCAAAATAATTTGACTAAAAATAGTTCTTAAAATCACTTTTTCCTCCATCAAAGTCAAAAATGACTTTGACTTAACATTAGTAAGAATAACTGAAAACAGGATATAGCTATGTAATTTCAAAAGAAACTCTTTGACTAGAAAACATATATTAAATAAATATGCTCATCAGAGAACAGTCATATTTTTTTAATAATATAAAATTTTGATTTTGTCAGCATTTTTGATGCAATATAGATTCCATAAAAATGCTGCCTAAAACATAATCACCTGCATCCCAAGGGATGTCAGATATTTATAATTTTCCTGATGCAGTCTGTAAATGTTTACATTTGGGTACCCATATTAAATACAGTTACTTTCTGGCAGAATGCAATTTTTGACTAGGCAATCATGTTTATCAAGCAGATTCATTGTATACTACTTGTACCTTAAAGAAGCATTTTCTGTTTTCAACAAACTCAGCACTCTGATAGCAATGCTTTTTGTGATACCTGGTTAAAAATAACTGTGTGAAGAGAAATGAAGATAATTTTTTTCCTTTTTTCTTCCTTTTTGCAAAATAAATTATATAAAAGCAAAGTTACATGCATGTTGAAACTGTGTATAACTTTTAATGTTTCTTAATTCTCCTCTTAAAATTCTGTTCTTTAGAGTATGAATATATATTTCAAGAAAATATCATTGCAATTATTTTAATTGAGTAAATGCTTTAGTGTCCAATCTGATATCTTATATGTCCAATCTTATATGTCAAAGTGATGGTTTAAATAAAATAAATTGTTTTATTTCTCTTTAAATGAAATTGTATCATATAGAAATGAATATATACCAAAAGGATATACACACATTGCTTAAAAATATTTATATTAGAAAGAAATAGAAACCATATATGCAAGTGAAATTAAAGGTCAAAGTTGAAAACTAATGATGAGGTATCATTAAGGTATAACTTTGCAATTACACTTTAAGATGTCCTCCTCTGAAAACTGAAAGAAGAGGGATGAAGTGGAAGGAAATGGAGTAACAACCGCCTTCTTCCCAATAAATAGTCAAGAGCCTAAATTTGACCCATGTACTCAATCTACTAATTTGTGAGAACAAATAAGCTGTTATCAAGTCTTCTGCTATCTTCAAGGGAGAGTAAACTAAGAATTTTCAATCCCTACTATGAGACAGACACTTCACCCAGAAATCTCCCTATTATATCTCCTTTAATAAATTTGAAAGTGTTGTAACAATCCTTTTCAAGTAACAAAAGTAACAGTCTTAGTAATAATATGCATGTTTTCTGCAAGGTGGAGACAATATATAGAGGTCATGTACTTTGATTCTACCTACAATTTTAATACCTAATGTTTGCCTAATGATAGAACTTGCTGCTCCAGGCAGTGAATTCTGAAACTACATAGGAAAAGTTGATCTAAATAGTTAATTCTATGTCATGTTAGTTAGTGTCTTCCTGCTTTCCTTCCTTCCTTTTCCTTCCTTTCTTTAGTTTGTCATTGCCTCTCTACATTATTGTATTAAGAACTGGCTCAGTAGCTGAGAACTGGTCCACAATATTTGTTTCCGAATGTTAAACTGAATAAAAATTATTCAAGTGTTAACATTCTATTTATGTTATTATCATTTTATTGCCATAGGATGCCACCATGTGACACTCCTCACTTCACACTTGGCTTCTAAAGAAAGATTACCAAAGTTATTAATAAAAACACTTGAGAACTTCTATCAGTTTTTCACAGATTTCTCATCATCACTTGATATTTAAATCACTCTCTTTCATAAGCCCTTTATCATCATCTTTGTCAATGGTCCTTCCAATTCTAAATGTGTGAACTCTGCCATACACACAATTTTCAATGGTTTTAAGCGGTAAATAATTTTGCTCAACATCTCACTTTACTGACTCATGAAATTCAGCATCTTTGCCAAGATATATGTAAATGCACCTTGTAATCACTCTTTTTATTTTCATTCTTCCGTGAGATGTTTATAGCAACCAAAAATTGGCAAGATATGTCCAAGAATAAATGCCTGTACTTAGTGTGTATGTATGTGTTGGAGTGGAGGTGTGGATGTTTGAATAGGAACTAATCTTAGAAGCTGATATTTTAGTAGCAAATCATTTCACACTATAAAATTATTTTATTCCTTTTGCAACCTTGTAACTTCATGGATTCAAAAACTGAGTACTTTGATGATGAGGCCTCTTTATCAAAGAATTGGTAATAAGGGCCCTGAAGCAAGAAGCAAAAATCTCAGAATGGAGAAAATCACATGAGACAGGAGGAAAATTAGACAACACAAAGAAGAATCTAGACTAGACCACCACCATTTTCTTAGCCACATCAATTATCTTATCACCAATTCTTCAGTGATAAAGAGTAAAGATTGATTTTATTTTATTTTTTGATTTTTTTTTATACAGCATGTTCTTATTAGTCATCTACTTTATACATATTAGTGTATACATGTCAATCTCAATCGCCCAATTCATCCCACCACCACCACCACCACCCCACCACTTTCCCCCTTGGTGTCCATACGTTTGTTCTCTACATCTGTGTCTCTATTTCTGCCCTGCAAACCGGTTCATCTGTACCATTCTTCTAGGCTCCACATATATGCGTTAATATACAATATTTGTTTTTCTCTTTCTGACTTACTTCATTCTGTATGACAGTCTCTAGGTCCATCCATGTCTCTACAAATGACCCAATTTCATTCCTTTTTATGGCTAATATTCCATTGTATATATGTACCACATCTTCCTTATCTATTCATCTGTAAATGGGAATTTAGGTTGCTTCCATGACCTGGTTATTGTAAATAGTGCTTCAATGAACATTGGTGTGCATGTGTCTTTTTGAATGATGGTTTTCTCTGGGTATATGCCCAGTAGTGGGATTGCTGGGTCATATGGTAATTCTATTTTTTAAGGAACCTCCATACTGCTCTCCATAGTGGCTGTATCGATTTACATTCCCACCAACAGTGCAAGAGGGTTCCCTTTTCTCCACACCCTCTCCAGCATTTGTTGTTTGTAGATTTTCTGATGATGCCCATTCTAACTGGTGTGAGGTGATACCTCATTGTAGTTTTGATTTGCATTTCTCTAATGATTAGTGATGTTGGGCATCCTTTCATGTGTTTGTTGGCAATCTGTATGTCTTCTTCGGAGAAATGTCTACTTAGGTCTTCTGCCCATTTCTGGATTGGGCTGTTTGTTTTTTAATATTGCGCTGCATGAACTGTTTATATATTTTGGAGATTAATCCTTTGTCCATTGATTCAGTTGCAAATATTTTCTCCCATTCTGAGGGTTGTCTTTTCATCTTGTTTATAGTTTCCTTTGCTGTGCAAAAGCTTTTAAGTTTAATTAGATCCCATTTGTTTATTTTTGGTTTTATTTCCATTACTCTAGGGGGTGGGAAAAGATTGATTTTAGAATCAACTTTTGCTGCTGTTCACTTAATCTATGTTATCATTTCAAAGTACATTTGAAAATGCACAGTCCTTACCACACATTTTCTTATTGCTTTCACAATGTGCTGAATTTAGAATTCTATGAAGAGGATAGGAAATTTTAAAAAAAGCAAATGGTCACAGAATTTCCAAACTTTAGAGAAGGGGACTTTATGTCATATAAAGATAAAGTTTTGGTTAGGAAAACTCAATATTGGGCCTCTTTAAAGTAGAATTTTAGGTTAAAAAAAGGAACCTGTTTGTGAGTTTTTCCTTAGCTGCTCCTAAGGGGTTGTGGATATAAAGAAGTAGAGAAGAAGAGAGATGATAAAACGTTCTAGGTGAGGTCAGAGCATCTGTTCACAGGCCAAGGTTAAAACGTCAGAAACAGCCTGGCTGATAAGTTATAACAGAATCTCCTGAGGTATCCCAGTCTAGTTTTCTCACTTGGAAATTTACCAAATCCTCCTTAGAACAATTACCTTTATTTGGTGGTGGTAGAAAATCTGAGGAAAGATCTTGGGGCACTTAAAGAAAATAACTGAATCTGGGTTTGCCCTTTCTTGATATTGGGGCTCTTATCAGAAGGAAAATGTTCTGATTGATAATGCAAAGATGTTAAATCACTATTTCTTGTATATCTTTATTAATCACATGTTAGGGCAACACTTCCTCTTTCTGAGGTATACAATAATATGAATTAAACATATATCTGAATTGTGTGAGCTTAAAAGAAAAATGAAGCATAATTGCTGCAGAAACATTCACCGATTTACTCATGAGAAATATGCCATGACAGAGGTGTTAAGAGGATAGAACTTGAGGTTAGTCAGGTCTGGGATTGGAACCTGGCTCTGTCACGTTAAATCTTGATGCTATTTTGAAAAAAACTACTTACATTTTCTTTGCTTTGGTTTTTCTTTTATTTGCAAAAAACCCCCCAAAAAACAAAAAGGGTGATAACATCTACCCTCCCTCCCCTCTGAGGTTGTGAGCTGTGATAAGAGTTACAATATATAGGGCAGCATTTCTGAAACCAGGAGTGTGTAACACCAGTGGTATATTAGGTGCATTAAGCTGGGACTGGAAAAGTATTAGTAAAATATTATAATAGTGGCATATTTGCATAAAAATATTTGTATGTGTGTGCGAGTGTGTGTGACAGGAAAAACTGTGTAATTAGGAGACCCATAATTTCACAGAACAAGAAAAAATGAGTTCATTATAAAGAGAATCAAGCAAAAAAAAGAGGTATGTCCTTAATGCAGCCAAATATTGAAAGATGAAGTTTGCATATCATTGAGAAGATACACACTAAATTCTCAGAAGAGCAAATGGTATGGCAAAAGCACTCATTACACTGCAGTTACTGTTGTAAAAATACCAGCCATTATCCTAGGGGCTCTCACATACATTACCTTATGTAACCCTATCAGAAATCCCACGAGGCATGAACTGCTATTCACATTGTAGAAGACAGATAATTACAGGGTCACATAAGACAAGTGAAAAGTGCTTTGCCAACACCACACAGTGGGTTTGGCTTATCAGAGACTCCAACCCAGGGAGTCAGAATGTCACTGTCCCTTTGCAATTTTACTCTGTCGCAGCTGCTTCTTCACCCAGTCATTCTTTGCCAGCAATGATGTGGTTATTTTAGATTCTGTGATTTTTTTTTTCTGACTGAAAAAGTGCTGTTTGCTGATATCACCTGGCAAAACTATTTTTTTAATTTTAAAAACTATATTAGAATTCTACTAGCACATGTAATTACCCTGGCAATACTAAAAGAAGAAACATTTGCAGTGAATGTGAGCATGTGAGCGCTATAGGCTGTTCATGCCAGTAATTACACAATCCATGCAATTATTGCTGGAATTCTTATTAACTGGGGACACTGCCAGCTCTTTTCAGGTTAAGTGGGGAATTCTTAACAAAAGGAAAGAAAAGAAATAACTATTGTATTTCTTAAGATATGGTTTTTAATAAGTGACTTTAAAAAATTAATTGGTTCTGGGACTTCCCTGGCAGTCCAGTGGTTAAAACTCCGCACTCCCAATGCAGGGACCCCGGGTTCTATCCCTGGTCGGGGAACTACATCCTACATGCATGCCGCAACTAAGAGTTCACATGCCACAACTGAGGAGCCCATGAGCCGCAACTAAGGAGCCTGCCTGCTGCAACTAAGACCTGGAGCAACCAAGTAAATAAATAAATATTAAAAAGAAGTTAATTGGTTCTATAATTATAGCCAAAAAAAAAAAAAATGAAGTCAGAATCTTAAGTGAATCGAGCAATACATTTAGATCTCTGCATAAAATTGCAGGGGTTAACTGAATTTTGGAGAGTAATAAGCATTTATTACACTGCTACTTTATTTTCACTCACTTTAATATATACCGAAGTAAATATAGAAGTGGGGGAAGAAAAGCCTGTTTTAACTCTTATTATGTGGCAAAGTTATACCTTTAGGAAAAGAACTCAAGAACTATCTGAAAGTAATGTGTGAGAGAGTGATTTCCAAAGTCTCTCTGTAATTAACAAAGAAATTCTAAGTAGAAGAATGTTTGAATCGAGATTAAATAGGAAACTATGCATGAGAAAATAAGGAATGTTTTTATTTGTTCTTCAGATAAAAGTGGGCTTTGGATTGAACGTTGTGTAGAACAAGTTGAGGGACTTTTGTAAGGCTAGTTTCGATGATAGGGTTATGGATATTGGTTATCAGCTTATGATTCAACCCATGACAAATAAGTAGACGGGATCACTAAGCAAGACTTGCCCATAAATATCAAACTTCCAAAGAGCAAGGAGAGTGAGTGAAGACCTGCCATGTGGTTCCTTATAAATTCATTATTGAAATATGACACATATGTAATGGACATGTGTATAAACTATCAGACCATTAAAGTATAAATTCAGAAAGGAAATACTGAGCAAAGGAAAATCAGGAAATATTATTTCCTTCCTCCCTCCCTTCTTCCTTTCCTTTCTTCCTTCAAAAAATGTTTATTGATATTCAACTCCATGGAAAACCTTCCTCTGAGCACTAAGGAAGAAGAGATGAAAATGAATATGAGATTTCCTCTGCTGACAAGTACTCATGTAGTGGAGAAAATGATGCTGGACTGTAATAATGCTAATTCAGGTACAACAGGCTAAGTACTATGCCAGAAAGAGTACAAATTAGGTGAAAATTAATTCCTAATAGGGCGAGAAAGGAAAAGTTCTGTGAAGACAATCAGCAAGTCCATTAAGTCTACTTAGAAACTGAACAGACTGCGACGGCTGAGGGCGAGGAGAAGGAAGAATGGCATTTCGGTATTAGGACTCTGGTAGCAAAACAGAGCCTTGGAGAAACGTGAATATCTGTTGTAATGGGCCAGTATGCTAACGTCCCTAGAATAGAAGGGACATAGGGGTATACAGCAAGAGGTAAGGCTGTAAACGTCTAGAGTCCAGACTGTGTGTGTGTGTGTGTGTGTGTGTGTGTGTGTGTGTGTGTGCGTGTGTGTGTGTGTAGGGGTGGGGGAGCTTTGGGGTTAGACTATGAGCTTTAATTTTTTTTTTTTTTCAGTAAGGATTGGGGGAAAGCTTCAAAGAGATTTTGAGTGAAAGACTGACATAAAAGTATTGAAGCTCTAATAAGAAAGTGGCAGAGGAAGGATGGATTGAAGAAAAGCTTTGAAGCTCATACAGGAGTGAAATTGAGAAGCAATGAGATCCAAATTAAAGGGGAGGGAAAGTTCAAAACAGACACGAGATATATTCCAGAAATAAAATCAAATGAGGCATATGAATGAAGGATACCTTCAAATTTTAAGTTTTGGTTACAGAATTGAAGAATACAGAGGAGGGGCTTTACGAAATAGCATGGGCACTTCTGTTGTAATTCTCCTTCAATTTAGCACATGACGTATAAATTATTAAAACCTGCTACTACAGTTGACTGATACTGAATGCATCACAACAATTGTAAAAACAACAAATTCAAAAATAACATTAGAAGTTAAATGGCCCATAACTTTTAAACCAGATTATTACACTGCAAATATTTTTAGTCTTTCAAATTGATTCCCAGGGGCTTCCCTGGTGGTGCAGTGGTTGAGAGTTCACCTGCCGATGCAGGGGACACGGGTTTGTGTCCCGGTCCGGGAAGATTCCCACATGCCGCGGAGCGGCTGGGCCAGTGAGCCATGGCCGCTGAGCCTGCGCGTCCAGAGCCTGTGCTCTGCAATGGGAGAGGCCACAACAGTGAGAGGCCCGCGTACCGCAAAAAAACAAAAACAAAAACAAAAACTTGATTCCTAGCATCAAGAGCTCACTATATATTTAAATACTTTTATCATGAAAACAAGCTAAATGAACAGAATATGTTCACTATATAAATACTTTTATCATGAAAACAAGCTAAATGAACAGAATATGTTACACTATGTTCCATTAGCTTTAACAGACACACCCTAAGGCACTGCTTACAGTAAGTGCCTGTTAAAGTAAGGTTATTAAGGAGCTTGAAAATTCAAAATTTAGAAGATTTTTATCATAAATTTCGACTAATTAATGAATTTGACTTAGGAAAAAAATACTGAAAGGGTTTTTACCACAGCACTAATATATTTAGTTTTTTATGTTAAAAAAAGCTGTTTTAAAATTGTCATATATACTCCAATCAAAATTTAAAAAAAAAAGTCATATATTAAGTTCACATACCCACTATTTCCTGAAATCTGACTCTATGATACAGTTACATTTTAAAATTAAACATCATATATGAGTCTAAGTTAAATGTAATTGTGTAATTCCTCTTAATTACTTTTTAAATAACAGACCTCATAGGATCGCAGAAATTAAATATGCAAAAACATATTAACTCATCTATTCCATCCCCTTGACAGCGCACAAATATTTTCTGTTAAGAAAAATGATGTTTTACAGAGTGCTGTTTCTACTTCAGTTTTAAATTTGTCTCTCTCTTTCTGTTTTTAATGTACCTGGCAACATTGTATTGTGGAATGAAATGACTACTTACTTTCAAAACAGGACTAATTTTTTGAGCTGGGGAGTATGGGGGAGAACTCAGAGATCAATGGATTCCAAAAATATCATGCTACACATGTATACATGATGAAATTAAGTTAATACCATGTTAAATAATAATATAAAATATTAATGTAATATAAGCTTTACATGGATTGTGTACTAGATAATAAAAGGCAACTTTCCAGAGATAAAATTGATAGGACTTGGTAAATGATTCAACGTAAAGAGATAAAGAGAAATGCTGTGAAATGTCCAGAGATTTATGGTTTGAGACATCCGAAGGGAAGATGGGAAGTTAGGTACAGGATAGGTCAGAAGCATATGTGCGTAAGAGAGAGAAAGAAAATTTGCCTGGAGGTCACACTCTAAGTACACATCTTTCCTATTCTTCTGACTCCCAATTGCAGGCTCTCTTCGCCAGCTGCCCATAGCCCTTGCTCTGCCATTTGGCTGCATGGAGTTCCACTGCAGGTCTTCGAACTTTGACCTGCTCTCTCCTCCAGAGATACAGAAGATATAGCAATGCTACTTTACGTGTTTTGTGCACCTCGCAATGTGAAAAGCACTTTTTGTGAACTTTAAAATGCTGCTTACCATAAGCCAGAACCAAGTGACAAGTGTTATACTCTACATTTTGCAGATGAGTAAATGAGGGCGTCATAATTTTAAATCACTACAAATAGATCCAATATTAGAAGCCAGTTCTGCTCCCAGGCAAGCATTCTTTTTTCTCTTTCTCAGTCTCTCCAGAATGACCAGAACTTTGGTGGTGCTTCTCATATATTGTAGGTAATTAGAGCACAATTTACTAAATCACCCAACAATCATTTCAAACTTCCTGGTAATAGATTTTCCTAGTGGTAGAAATATTTTAAGTGAAATTTGTGCCATTTAATAAAGTTTAAAATGAATAATAATTCCTGGCATTTTAGCCTTACAGATATCTACTGAATGCATTTAATGATAGAGAGAGAGAGAGAGAGTATTCAGAGTTGTATTTCTACAACAAATAACAGCATTGAGTCTAACCCCCAAAATGCACCATTTTAGTAAAGCTTTTTTTCTGAAATGAAGAGTATGGGCGTTGCAATCTAACAATTGTTATTGAAAAACAGTTCTTCAGAAAAAGTGAAATGAAAGAGGTTGTTGATTTTTGCTTTTGAAATCTCAAGCTGATGAAGATAACACTTTGACAATTGAGTCTCTCACAGAATACATTTCATCAACAAAAATCTCACATATGACATGCAAATTTATTTAACAAGTGGTATGACTAAGCTGAGTGTACAGAAACAGTCATATTCAAATGCAGGACAGTGGTAAATTAGATTTTATGATGACACTTTATGCATGCTGTTTTGAGGAAGAAATGTCAAAACTATCAGTTCAATGAGCCACTACACGGGGAAAGAGACTCATCTGCATTAAAAGAGAGTCATAATAAATGTAAAATATATAATTAACTAAATAAGGTCAAAAGCTGAATAATAAGACATAGATGAGTATGTACTTTTTTCCTAAGTCCAAATAAAGACGGTTATATGAAGTTTGGATGACAGTTTTGGGGTTAATTATTGTTGAAATGATACATATTCACTATGATATAAGAATTTTCAAATGACTGACAATGCAATTATGATATAAATGTTTTAATTTAAGAATTATTTAAGTAATTTGAAAGAAATGATTCCGATGTTTATTTTGCAAGGATGTGCTTGGTTGAAAGGGAATACTAAATGTTATTAAATGTCCTCTGTAGGGAAGAATCATTTATCAATCCATTATTGAAAACTTGCACTTTTAGTTAAGTTTGTGTTACTTTTTTTTTTGCCCTTAGTCAATGTGCTATTAGCATATATGAAATTGAACTCAGTAAGTACAGAGTATTTCTAGCTAGCTATTCAGCCACTTCAAATGTTTCCTTTCAATTTGATTCAATAAAATGTATTTTTCCTCTTCTGTGAGAAGAGCTATGCTGTACCTGAGCAATATAAAGATAAGCAATACGTGGACCTTGCCCTCCAGGGGTAGATAATTCCTTAGGAGAAACATACATAAACACTAGTAGTGGGGGAACATCTCTAATGTAGGTAGAAGGGCAAAAGTAAATAAAATCCAGTGTTTAGGATAAGAAAATTGCAGGCAATGAATTGCACTATCATTTTTCTTTACTATAGATGTTAGTGACATTCATTTAACCTGTGTAATCAGTGACTTTATTCAATGATGCAACCACTGGTGATTTTTCTTTCTTTCTTTTTTTTTAATTGGAGTATAGTTGCTTTACAATGTTGTGCTACTTTCTGCTGTACAACGAAGTGAATCAGCTATATGTATTCATATATCTACCCTTCTAGTGTATTTATGTCAAACCTAATCTCCCAGTTCATCCCACCCTCCCCTTCCACCCCTTCCACATGTGTCCACATGTCTGTTCTCTATGTCTGTGTCTCCATTCCTGCCCTGCAAATAGGTTCATCTGTACCATTTTTCTAGATTCCACATATATGCATTAATATACGATATTTGTTTCTATTCATATGTTTTATTTCCTTACTGTTTTTTCACATATTTAAGAAATTTTACTTTCACATTTACCTGAGATCTCAGTTTTTCTTTTCTTTTCTTTTCTGTACTTTTGTTTTTTGAATGCTGTAGATTCTGATATAATTTGAATATTCTTGCAAAATTATGAGCTGAAAAATTAGCCAAGCCCATGTCTAACTGTGTGTTAGCAACCAAAAGATTGAGATAATCCTTGCCTATTTAAAACATTTCAATGTGCAAATCCACATAGAATCATTGTTTTTCTTATAGTTCCTCTTAGCTTTAATGTTCATTCATTTATTAATCATTTCAACTAACAAATATTATTGAGCCCCTAATATGTGTCAGATATTGTTGTAGGCACTGAAGGTGTAATGGTGAAAGATACTGACAAAACATCCTTACTCTTGTACAATTTAGTGTGGGAGACTGAAAACATGTAAGTAAAATACATTGTTTGTTATATAATGATAGGGCTTTAGCCCATCTTTAGAGTCAAATCAAAATATAGAGTCATACTGAAACCTGGATATAAGGTAGTCTGAAAAATCTAGTTACCAGCTTTTATCTCTTGTGATAGAAAGAAGAGCACAGGAGAGCTTGAAAACAAATGCTGGGTGTCAAAATAAATAATAGGTAGCAGAATATAAACCACTTTGGCCAATGTTTAAAATTTCATCATGCAGCAATGCTAAAAACAATATGATTCTTTCTAATATAATAGCGGCTACTCTTCATACAAAGATGTCCCAATTTCTGTCCCACAATAGGCACCTAAAGTACCATCAATCACCAAATCCATCCCTGAGTGATATTAATTATTCCTTAAATTCAGTTGCAACCTACCTTTAATATACTTAGTCCCTAAAAACTAATTTATATGAACCATCAACACTTTATGTAAATTAGTAAGTGAAGAGTGAAGATAAGTTGACTTACATAGACAAAGATATACATAACAAAGCAACTAAGAAATATAAACGTGCAGAGTTGTTAAAGTTCTCTTTTCGGCAATGGGTCACACAGTAGCAGTTTGCATTTTTAATTTTCTCCTTCCACTAACCATTCCTTGTTTCTTTGCTCTCAGTCAGCATCTAGCTGGCAGGATTTAAATCTTCAGTCATGAAGGGGTTGAACACTTTTTTGATCCCATCTTTAGTGAGTTCCTACAATTCTCCAGGGAGTATTAAATGGTACCCCCAAAGAGAAAATCTCCCGAGATACAGACCTATGCCTCTTTGTCCCCATTGTTAAACAATACCGTGTTGGACATTTTGCCAGATACTAAATCATACAGTATTTCAACAATAGTGCTGAGAAAGAGACCCAAAATGAAAATCTGAGATGAGTTTTCTGAGCTGACAGAGCCTGAATTCATTGATAACTTCTTTGCCACCCTGGTGTTTGCTCAGTTGGCTCATGTTCAGTGTGGCTAAGACAGTCCAGGTGGAGCTTACACATAGGCTTTTAACATGAACTTTCCCTCAGCAAGACTCACCCGCCACCACCTCTGTTGCCGAGTGTCTACCAGCCAACAGCAAAGGTCAACACTGACTCACTAATAGGGCTTTATGTCCAAGGAAACCATCCAGTCACTTGGTGGCAAGATAATTATAGGAGATTCTTTTCAGAATGGAAAGGCCAGAGATTTGTCCTCATAAAAATAAACCTCTTGGATATGGATGATTTTTCCCCTCAATGCTTTCAATGCTTCTGTAAAAGCCACCTTCTTTGACAACCGGAATGTTTTACTGTGATGGTATCCCAGGGCACTCACAGGGGAAAAATCTAGAAGTTGCTGCAAAATGTCATGTCTGCGAAGCCATGTGTTTGCGCACTGCCACTGTGAAAAAAAGCAATATTTTGTATTCTTTTTTATATCAAAAGTCTCATATAAATATATTTGGTTGGCAGAATGTTAATCACAATAATAATCCCTGCAGAAAGAGAGTTTGATAAGGGTGATACTAGGGCTTCTATATCTTACAGTACAGGAGAGAGTATAGGAAGGTGTATAGATAACTACAGATTGAAATATGGGAAGGCACTGGGAGGTTTTGCCCAGATTGATAACATGCTCTAAATTTCCCTTCTAGTCCTCTGCCTGAGGTAGGAGATAGATGGGCCCGCGGGCTGGACAGCTGGGGTTTGTCGAGTGGAGTAAAATTGAAGCTTTGCTCTCACCCAGACACTCCAAGGACAAAGCTAGTGGCAGAAGCTGAGCTCTGCTGAAGTAAAGAGATAAGATGACCACTCCTGAGGTCAAGAAAAACTTCCCTGTCTGTCCATGTGCAGGAAGGCTCCTTGGGGTCAAAAAGGGAGGGGGCACCACCCCATAATAAGTGGTGTGGACATGCACCCACAGGCCTCTGCGGTGGGATCCATTTTAACAAAAAGTTGCGCACGCATGGTGGAGAGGGTCCTGGGACCAGTCAGGTGTGAAAAAAGAAACAAGATAGTTGGCCAAATGTGAACAAAGACCCAGAAGGACTGCCCTACATAAGTGATTTCAGTCACCTCTTTACTGTGCTCTGCATTCGGGACGCCCGCCCTCCTCTCCCGTTATGTATTTCTGCTCTGCTTCTGACTTAAATAAACTGTTTCTCTGTGTGCTCTCCCATACGTCGTGCTGTGTCTTTAATAATAAGCTTTGTACCTGTTTTTACAGTTCTTGCCTCCTTGAAACATTCTTGCTTTCAAATGGGGGAAAGAGCCAGGGCTCACTTTGCTTCTAGCCTCTAGCCCCTGGTGCTCTCGTGGCTAGGATTCCTGGTTTTCATCCAGGCTACCCAGGTTCAATTCCTGGGCAGAGAACTAAGATCTCTCTTCAGGACCACTCACTGCTGTCTCTCTGAGATCATGCCCATATGTCCTTTTTCTGAATCAGGTGCTTCTCTTTCAGATGTAGACAAATTGTCTTAATTGGTTAATACAACCTAGGAACTATATTCCAGTTTTAGAACAGGTGGGATATATTTCTTAGAGATCAAGAATTTCACAAATGTTATCACAATCCCTTCATATACTTAAAAGGTGTTGACTAGGTGTAGGTACTAAGAATATAGAGTTTAATGACCCAGGCTTCTGGACACAGGACCCCACAGTTAAGTTGGGAATATAGTTTTTAAAAAAAAAACAACATAACTGTAATATAATTGAGATATATAAGACAATAGTAATGAAATGATGCCTTTCAATATTAAAAGACACAGTTAAGTAACCAGATGCTTTCACCTACATATGTAATCATCATAAATGTGAGAGTTACAAATGAAGATGAATCAAGAGTGCAGTATGGACAACTCACATATTAGGGGATATAGTTTTTTAAAATATTACAAAAAGTTTGGTCACAAATATGCAGAAATTTCAGAGAAGATTATCTGATGCAGACTGTGAGAGAAAAAGATTTAAAGACAATATATTGGTTTAATTGAATCTTGAATGATGAAAATAAATTAAGCTGTCAAAGACAAATGGGAAAGTTGTAAGAAAACAGAGTAGATGCTAATTACAACTGTGAAAGCGTATGCTCCTATCAGGGAACAACAAGCAATCCCTAATTTAAGTAGAGTCTTAGGGTGACATTCCAGTCTCTAGAGGAAACTCAAAACTGTCTTTCCTCCTGAAGACTTACGGCTTTGTTGTACGTGCAGGAAAAAACGCATGTCTCAACAACAAAACTAGACCCCTCTATGCGGCAGAGTTAGGTGGAAGAAGAAGTTTTGCCAGTAAGGATAAACTGTTCATACCTAGAACTAAAAGGGCAATATGTTCTTCTGACTCACATGACTTGCCCTTAGATGCCCTTGTTCCATCTCAACCAGCTGCTACGTTAGCATAGTTCTGAGTAACCTAGAGGAGAAGTCAACCTTGGATGATCAAAGGGAAATGAAGCCAATCCCACGCTGAGAAGAAAGCACGAATAAATAGGCCACAAAAACTTCTCTGTCATGGGATTGGCTTCATTTCCCTTTCTTTCCATGTCCTAGCAATAAATGAGAGTGCATTTCCCAGTAATGTTGTCCATGATATATAATCATCAGTTTAACAGAAGTAGCCACAGAGTATAGACAGCTAGTCAAAGATTTAAGGAACTGGGTCCTTATATTGGCTATTTACTGTCCAAAATAGGTAATGCCCCTAGCACTCAAAGACTCTATGAAAAGAATCTGTTTTGTAAGGTTAATTTGACTAATAAAGAAAGTAATACTGAATAAGATGAAGAAGGATTCAAATTCAAAAAATGAGCTTTCCAAAGTAGAATATTTGGTAGTCTAAAACCCTTATTGAACATCATAATTCCTGATAATTTTTGTAATAAATCATTACTCAACTTTTTGGGAAAGTTCTACAATATAGGTAGACTTATCTGTCAGGCTTTATATAAGTTGTACAAGTATGCGGTATGCATCTGTGGCCAATGTATATGGTCTTGGTGCTATTCCTTCCACAAAAATTAGCCCCATGGCTTAGAATTTAAATTTACGTTAGTGTTTTTTGTGGTTGTTGACACGTAGATACTATGAAATATTTTCCCCTGTGAACTGCTGAAAGGATCCTATGTATATCTAATTTTGAGCTTTGCCATCAGCAGACACTTAGTAAAGGTTTCCTTAGTAAGAAATGGTTTTGTATTACATGCTGTAAAATCACAGTTCAAAATTACCTGAGTAAATTTATTTTCTTTAACAAGTGCTTTATAAATATTCATTTAAAAAGTCATGTTTATGAATTGAAATGGTCCTTTGTAAATGTCCAATTTCAATAATTTGGCAAGTATAAATATACTTTGTGGCAAACAATACCCTGATTTATGCAGATCCCATTAGATATGTCTGTGGACTGTAATTATCCAAGTGGACTATAATTTTGCCTGCCCAGTCATTCATAGAATTTAATACACTCAACTGAGACTGAATTTTCAAAGCTGTTTCTAACAGTGGCAATGATGTATGTGTCACCGTCCTTTCTAATTCTGTTTTTGCTTGAATAAATAATCTCAGCTAGATCCTCATTCATGTTCTTTTGCTCAACTCAGCAAGTCCAAAAATAAGAATAATATTAATAGCAAGACATTTTTACTCAGTCTAAAAAAAACTTGTTTGCTACCTTTGTAGGTATTTTTTCTTTTTGGTATATATGGCCATTAGAGTTTAAACACATTAGTCATTAAATTGTTGCCTTGATGAAGTAAATAGCCTCCTTTAGAGATATCATACATGGGCAAGAAATTACAGTTTAAATATATGTGTCAAGTTTGAACAAAAAATTACATGTTTATCTTAAATGCATGACTGATCATTTCTCTTAACTTGGTAGACAAAATCAGTTTTTAGAACATAATCTGCCTTTAGTAATAGTAAGTAATAATGCCTAACCCAACTTAATCACAAGAGAACATAAACACAGACTATCTTTAGCAAGCTGTTTGCATGACACCAAAACAAACAGGCAGTTCAGATGAATCACCTATTTCGGCACTCTTCAAAAATACATGGATACGAACACGATGTGATAGTACGATACTGATGCTGAACAGTCTCTATGTTTTGAAGTTTTTCAGTTGACATTCACCAAATAGTTGTGGAATGTAGTTACAGTTTCCTAATTTTAGATGACATACTATGGAGAATAGAGTTTAATGTCATGGAGCAATTCTTTCATTTCTTCTCAACTCAGCAGTAAGATTAGGCTTATAGGAATTACTCTTTCCAAAATTTTGCTAGTATAGTTGACCCTTGAACAACACGGGGGTTAGAGGCATCAACCATCTGTGCAATGGAAAATCTGAGCATAATTTGTAGTTGGCCCTCCATATTGTAGTTGGCCCTCCATATCTGCAGTTCTGCGTCTGTGGACTGAACCAAACTCATATCATGTAGTACTGTAGCATTTACTATTGAAACAATCCTCATATAAGTGGATCTGTGCAGTTCAAATCCGTGTTGGTCAAGGGTCATCTGTATTATATTGCCTTTACTGATTGATTTCTTAGGACAAAAGCAAGCTGAACTATGCAATCACAATCAAAATCTCAACAAGTTAATTTATGGGTATCACCTAACTGATTCTAAAGTTCATATGGAGAGGCAAGAGGCACATGCTCTTCCTTTTTAAGAGAAACCTTTTATTAAATATGATTCTTTAAATACATACCTTTCTCCTACCCTCACCCACTTGGGGGAAAAATAGAAAACCCCTACTCCCTCCATTTGGAGGATTCTATGTATAAAGTCTGAGATGGTGAGGATGAAGTATATTAAGAATAAGAATGAAGTTGGAGAACTGATGCTATTTGACTTCAAATTTTACTATATAGCTATATTAATCAAGGAAGTGTTGAATTGGCAAAAGAATAGACATATCGATAAAACAAAATGGAGAGCCCAGAAATAGATCTCCATAAATATGATCAAAGGAGCAAAGGCAATACAATGAAGCAAAGGTAGCCTCTTACACAAATAGTGCTGGAATAACTAAACATCTACATGACAGGCAAAAAAAAAAAAAAAAAGAACCTAGACAGAAAACTTATATTCTTCACAAAAATTAACTCAGAATGGACCTACACCTATATGAAGAAGACAAAACTATAACACCCCTGGAAGATAACAGGAAGAAACCTAAATGACATTGAGTATAGCAATGGCTTTTAGATACAACACACCAAACACAAAAATCTATGAAAGAAATAATTGATAAATTGGACTTCATAAAAAACAAAACAAATAAAAACCCTCTGCTCTATGAAAGATAATTCAAGAGAATGAGAAGACAAGCCACATACTGGGAGAAAATATTTGCAAAAGACACATTTGATAAAGGACTGTTATCCAAAATATACAAAGAACTCTTAAAACTTGGTAATAAGAAAACAGAAACCTGATTAAAAATGGGCCAAAGATCTTAACAGACACCTCACCAAAGAAAATATATAGATGACAAATAAGCATATGAAAAGATACTCCAAATCATACATCATCAGGGAAATGTAAATTAAGACAACAAGATACCACCAAACACCTACAGCCAAATCCAGAACACTGATAACACTAAATGCTGGCTAGCATGTGCAGCAACAGGAATCATTCATCGTTGGGAATGAAAATGGGGGGGAATGCAAAATGGTACAGCCATTTTGGAAGACAGTTTGGTGATTTCTTACAAAACGCATCGACTCTGGCCATGCATCCCATCAGTCATGCTCTTTGGTTTTTACCCCAAGAGGTGAAAACTTATGTCCACAAGAAAACCTGCATACAGATGTTTATAACAACTTTATTCATAATTGCCCAAACTTGGAAGCATCCAAGCACCCAAGATACCTTTCAGTAGGTGAATGGATAAAGTGTGGTGCATCCAGACAAGGTATGTCATTCAGAGCTAAAAAGAAATAAGCTATCAAGCCATGGAAAAATATGCAGGAAACTCAAATGCATATTAGTAAGTGAAAGAAGCCTACCTCAAAAGGCCTACATACTGTATGATTCCAACTATACAACATTCTGGAAAAGGTAAGATATGGAGACAGCAAAAAGATCAGTGTTTGCAGGGGTGTTGGTGGTAGTGAGCAGAGATGAATAGGTGGAGCACAAAGGATTTTTAGGGTAAAACACTGTAATTTCTGATATTATAATGATGAATACATGTTATACATTTCCACAAACCCACAGAATGTACAACACCAAGAATGAACCCTAAGATGAACTATAGACTTTGGGTGATGATGTGTCAATTTTGGTTCAAACTTGGTTAAAAAAAATGTATCATTCTGGTGAGTTAAATTAATAATGGGGGAGACTATGCATGTGTGTGGGCAGGGGTTACATGGGAAGTATCTATTCCTTCCTCACAATTTTGTTACAAACCTTAAACTACTCTAAAAATTGTTTTTTTCCTAGTGGTAAGCTTAGACAAAATTGGAAATTATAGAATTGAATGCAGCAATTTAAAAATCAATTTGTAAAAAAAAAATACTTGTTTCTCAATGCACATATTTTTTCTTGGCCACTCCCATTTAGCAAAGCAACTGGTCCCTGAATGTACTTGAAGACTGTCGTAAGTATTTGTCTCTGAACTGCTTTCTACAAAACGTAAATTATTGCTTCTAGGATATGTCTCCCTTGTCATTGTCGGGGACACTATCATTAGCAGGAAGTGCTACAATGAAATTGACCCTTGTGCATAATAGTGCTGGGCATAATAGTGCTGGGTCCCCGACCAAAAGAAAGTATTATTGACTGGTCTTTAATATAATGTTCTATGTCAATACACAGAAAATATTTATCTTGCGTTTTGCAGTTATACTATGTTATATGAGTTTCAAAACAACACTAATTTTTCTCTACATATATCATTGAAATTTAACAAAAACACAGTTTTCAGGTTTGTTTGGTTTTTTTTTTCTATTACCTTGTCTCAATCTTAAAGTCAGTCCTGAGCCCATAGGAGACTGGACATGGTATATTCAAGGGGGGAGAAACAAACATGTATTTTAATCAACAGTTGACATGTATAAAACCCAAGAAATTTGAAATCTACAATCCTGTCATTCTAAGCAGGTGTGCAAGACAAACTCCTTAAAAGAGTTTTTTTCCCCAAGACTGACTATTTCTTTCTAAGGGGCTTCCAAGCTCTTCTGCTTGCACTTCTGCCCAGTCACGTCAGTTCATTTCCAGAGACACGTTTGCAACCCAGCAAAGAGCTCAGTAAGGCTCATGATGGACTTCTATTATACAGTGAAATTATTAATTCTATACATAGCATTAAATATACTGATCCATGTTTACTCATTTATTTTTCCCTCATGTCTAAATTTTGTTTTTGCATAGTTTGTTCTGAATGTTTTTTCTTATTATTTGTATAAAATAATTGTTTTTGATCACTTTATTATTGTCTATATAGAGAGATGCCTTTTTTTAAAATTTTATTTACTTGGAGTTAAGATAAAGGAGAAATATCAACAATCTGATATGTTTTTTCCTCACAGCAATTGCAAAAGAAGATGTACACTACTTCAGAGATGAAACTCCTTCCATACTAAGAAATTAAGATTTCTATGTATTTTTCTTCTATACATAGCACTACCTTTGGTTTACAATTTTTGTATTCACCTTTGGAAACCACAGAGTCCCAAATTCCACCTTCAAATGATATTAAAAATTAACTGTTTTGTTGAGAAAAAAATCATTTTTTTGAGATAAAAAGATTCACATGCTCTCACCTATGCTCCATCTGTAGTTCCACTCTCTCCAGTGGCAACTTCAAGACACATTAAATGTATTGAATGCTTCCTAAAAAATGCCTGCACAACAGACCCACTGGGAAAGATGAAATCAGAGGAGTTCCAGAGTAAAAGGAATGTTCCCTTTGTCAGTAGGCTGGCTGATTGTATGTGCATTCATTTTGATTGATTTTTAAGACTGATGGAAAGAAAGTAACTTTTCAGTGCAGAAACAATTACAGCAGGAACTGCTATCCTTTACTGAATGAACAATGCTATTTATAAAGGAAGAAAATTACAAAAGGTTTGTTTCCTGCTGCTAATTTTGCTAGGGTACTGAATTAGTATGACACTGCTGGGAGCTGCAGGAGACCTTTATGATACCTGAGGAGGAAGGAGGTGACCTGATGAGTGGTGTTAATCATCAAAAGCTCCACTTAGTGAACATGTCAACAAGGGGACAGAGAAGAGCTATCCTGCCTCCACTGCCCCCAAAGTCACTGTAGAAGGTAATGTTAAGTAAAATTGGAAGTGACCCAAATCCTTATTTTTTTTACTTGAATCAGTTAGATGTAAGAAATAAAATTCTTGGTGGGAACAAGTGGATATGTTAAAAGAAAATCAACAGCAAAATTAGTCTATCTCTATTTTCTTTTTTTCATCTCTGCATCTAATTTATATTAGTTTGCTAGAGCTGCCTCAACAAAGTCCTATAAACATCGTGGCTTAAACAAACAGAAATTCATTGTTTAACAGTTCTGGAGTCTTGAAGTCCCAAATCAAAGTATCAGCATGTAACAAAGAAGAACAAACCTGACTCCATATTGGATCTGTTCCTTTAGCTCTAACCCCTGTGCTCTGTTGCCTGTGCTTAGTCATGCTGGCTGTACACCTTTGTAGATGAATGTTGCTTACAGCTTGAAATATCCATGATAGCCCATTCTCAAGGCTCTGACCTTTAAAGGCGTAACATTTTTCTATTCATATAGAGATAAAAAGTTGCAGAATAGAAAATAACAATTGTCCTGTTGGAGGTTTATAGGAACACTGTGACTAGATCTACTGGACAGCTGCAAGAACAAAGGGCTCTGGCACCAAGAAGTTTCCAACAACCAATCACACACCCTCTCCCCTTTTACTATAAAAGAAGCCTGAATTCTAACTTGGATAAGATGGTTCTTTGGGACACTAGTCCACCATCTTCTCGGTCTGCTGGCTTTCCAAATAAAGTCACTATTCCTTGCCCCAATAACTCGTCTCTCGATTTATTGGCCTGCGGTATGGCAAGAAGTATGAGCTTGGACTCAGTAACAAGCAGGATTAGATCTTTCTTAAGGTCGAGAAAAGAAGTGGTTCCATGCCTCTCCTCTAGCTTCTGGAGGTTTGCTGGCAATCTTTGTCATGTAGAAACATCACCCATCTCCGCCTTCATGTTCATATGGCTCTCTTCCTGTTTGCGTGCCTATCTCTAAATTTCCTTATTTTATAAGGACGCCACACATATTGGATCAGGGCCCACCCTAATGATCTCATTTTAGCTTGATTATCTATGTAAAGAGATCCTATATCCAAATCAAATCATATTCTGAGGTGCTCAGGGTTAGGACTGCAACATACTAGAGTAATTTGGAGGTGGGTGGGGAGATGTACAATTCAACCACAACATGATTAAAAAATAGTTATGAAGAAGTTGGACTTTCAATCTATAGCTAAAACAAGTTAAAGTTTGCTTGACGGATGAAACATACATTTATCAAAAAGTTTGCAAGGGGCAGAAAATGGAAATGTGTATATATTAAAGCTCTCTGAAATATCTGCAAATTAAAACTTTGTTGTTGTATTATTTATAGTCAATTGAATGTTAACTCTGTAACCCAGTTTTTTACATGAAGAAACCAAATCTACCTTGATGTTGAAAGTCCTGAAGAAATTACAAAGCTAATCAGAGATAGGACATGCCAGTTCAGTATAAAAACTAATAGAGCACCCCAAAACAGAAGGCAGACACAGTTTACTCTTTCTGGGTAAATTTGCTGCTCAGTAGGTCTTTCACCTTTGGGTGGCCACAAAATATGCAACTATTATTATTTTTTATTTTGCTAAATGAATAAAGTCATCATGTGTAGGTTCTGGAGTAAAGAGTAAATCTTAAAGATATACATGGTATCTCTGTGGGCAAATAGAATTTTCATCAGAAGGAAGAACACTGCCAAAGAGAATTAACATAGTATGTGTCGGTGCTGAACATAAGAGGATCATATTTTAAATTTCACAAGCCATGTAACAGCTCTGCTGTTATAAGGTCACTGCAGGAATGATTACTACAAGGGTTATTTTTCACTTTATAGGAGGCAAATGCCAATGGGAACATGATAATGCCTTCAATCATCAGTGACTGTATTGGACGTATCTTGCGAACACATGTGGTTTCCACACCATCCATGTATCCTAGGATTGACAATTATCCTATGAGAAAACTGTTGCCAAGACAGCTTGAATAACATAGTTTTTTTTTGTTGGTTTGTTTGTTTTAAATTTTAAGCCATGCAGCTGTGGAAGGCCTATTCCCTTCTTCATAGTTTCCCTTTGATCTGGGTTTAAAATATGGGATTCTTGCCTCCCTGAAGCTATTTCCAGTGGTTGGGGACTGACAGAGAAGTCTGACCACTGACCTCTTCCCATATTCAGCTAATTATGTTTGACAAGAAAATCGTGATTCAATCACAACATTTAGCAACTCATTTCTTCTCCAGGACTTTTAAGGTCTTCTAGAATACTTCAAAACCAGCTGCTGTGCCATTTGCCCGTGTTTAGTCAAATGAAGGATTTTAATACATTATATTATGATGAAAGCAGGCCACGTTTGCCAACATGAAACAGTAATAACTTACGTGAGAGTTTTATACATCTGTAAAGTACTCATGTCATGCCTTTTTCTTTTTAAACTAAACTTTGTCTCTGCAAATGGACTGGCAGACAGTAATGCTATTAATGTCACTTATAGCATTGGGAGTTCATATTTATGAAATAATTTTTAAGAAAAATACCTACCCAAATGCTGAAAGAATTTTAATTTTTAGAACCCCACTTAGCGTTTTTCTTTGTGGTTAAACTCACTGTGCTTATCCAGCACTAACTCCCCACAAGACCTAGCATAATATGTACCACACAACAAGTACTCAACATCTACTGAATGAATAGAACTCTTATCAGGATAACAGATAATTATTTCGAGCTTTAAAAACATTCACTCCATCCTTTTCAAAGCACTTAAAATTTATCATCCCACTTAGTTATCATAGCAGCCCTAGGAAGTGCTATTTTACAGAGGAAGAAAAGGCTAAATGAGGTGCTAAACATTAACAGAGTACACACAGATGGGCTTTGTACCCAGGTTGCAACCCATCAGAACCTGTGCTGTAACTATTATACTGTACTACTTTTTAAGTATGGAGATATTTAATAAATAAAAGGTGCTGGAAAACATGTTCTGTTTTTATTACAGAATAATGTTATAATGCCTGGTGGCATTGCACTGAGAAAGTTCCGTGAGATTGTTAAACCAAAGGCATCATTCCCTTCCTAGGTCAAGGCAGCCTTGGTGTTTTCACTCTACTAAGTTTACGTTTAGAATTATGATTATCAGATATGCTTGCAATGATTTAGCACAAGTTCACCATCTTAGGTTTTCACAATGAAGAATCCTTAAATAGAAAAATGTTAATAACTACTCTCCTGTATCCCCCAACCAAAAAACAAAACAAAAGAAAACAAAATCAGCCAACTAGGCTCATGTAAAAATAAGTAAGTTCTTTATGCTTTCAGGGTGTATTCATGTGAGTGCAGCAATGATGGACAATAATTATGGATTATCTAATTCAAAGTCATTATTCAACAGATTTTTTTTAAAAACCGGTATTTTGACAGTAACCAATTTATACTGAAATGTTGTTTAATTTAGATATACTGTAATACATGGAGGAATGATTAATAGAATAGAAATAAACCCTGTGACATTACATGCCCTCTCCTGCTAGTTTAGATAGGATATGCTAACTACTTGACCATGCTTGAGTCATGCCACCCAGCACTGGAAGCATTTTCTCATTTAAAGACCATTATTGTTTGTAAAATTTTCAGCATATGTATGCAATGGTATTTTTTTTGTCATTTTTTAAAAATCTCAATTTTATATAATTTTAATGAAAAAAAATTTTAAAAATTCTTACTGATTTTTAAGGACTGAAAGAGAGCAAATATATGTGTTTAATCAGTGGCAGTATACCTAGATTTAAATATATTTTATAGCTATATCAAAGAGGTAGATATATAATTGATGCATGAATCTGAGGGGCAAATCTAATGTAAGGAGAACAGAGGAGGAACAGGCATTACTATATTTAGTAACTGGCCATTTATTTTGGACTGATTACCTTGGCTAATTCCAACTGTTGTAGAATTACTCAGTTACAGGATCTTCTGGTGTGGGGTGATTTCTTCCATTCCCTGAAATTATATCTTTATTTAGTCATAAATAAAGATATCATAAATATCTTTATTTATGACTTACTGGTAAATAACATGTTTGAACTTTGAAGAACAGAACAAACAGGAGCGGCTTAATCTGGAAATACCTGAGGTTCCTAGTTGTTATTGTTGTTTGAATTGTTTCAAATATGGCGCTGAAATTGGACAAACATAATACGAAAGTCTTCCTTGAATGAACACTCGTTTAGTTTCCTCTAAAAGGAAGAATATATTTATTTGTGCATGGTCTGTGGTGCTTGTTGACTTACGATTAGAACAGCTGGACAAAATGTAGCCACGGAACTCAAATCCACATTTCAGAAACACCTGTTAGCCTAGAGGTGTGGCTGCTGTGCAGGACTTAAGCATGCTTAGACCACTGGCTTGTGCATTTTGGGGAGGTTATAAATATCACCCATTACATTACTGGGGTACACCCAGTACCCCAAAGCAAAAATATGAAGTCATTATTGAACACCTGCCAATGGATCGATATCAACCTTTTTTTCCCCACAGGCTGAGAAGAAGTACACTCAAGCAGGATTCTCCCACTTCAGATCACATAGTGGAATTCAGCACTCTTGGTTTGGTCCGCCTATTTTTGCATGAACCTGTGATGAGACTGTAGCTCCATTTACAAGAACAGCATCATCGTCCAGAGCTCCAGTGTTTATATTGGAAGTGTTATGGACTGAATGTTTGTGTCCCCTAAAAATTCATTTGTTGAAATCCTAATGCCCAAAGTGATGGTATTAGGAGATGCGGCCTTTGGGAGGTGTTTAGGTCATGAGGGTACAGTCCTCCTGAATAGGATTCGTGCTCTTGTAAGAGACTTCATAGAGCTCCTTAGCCTCTTCCGCCAAGTGATGTTACAGCAAAAAGACAGCTGTCTATGAAATAGTAAGTGGACTCTCACCAGGCACTGAATGGTCCATCACCATGATCTTGGATGTTCTAGCCTCCAGAACTTGAGGACAATAAAATTCTATTGTTTATAAGCCATTCAGTTTTTTATACTTTGTTATAGCAGCCCAAACAGACTAAGACAGGAGGGTTTGGAGATCAGTCCTGCCTATGCTTACCGGAACTGGGAAAAAAAAAAAAAAAAACCTTTTCACTAGGGAATTCATGTTTTCTATAGCTTTGAGGTGCCTCATGTTTGGGCTTTTGAGGAGGGCAGAATGTGGTGTCTTTAGTAACAGGCTTTATTCCATAAACACTTTGCTTCCACAACAATGGGGTTGGTTTCACTATAAGAAAACTATGCTACCCTTTTCATTTGTGCTTCTTCTGACAGTAGGGGGAAAAGTGATGGCTGTGCTCCATCATTTCCTTTTCACTCCACTGGCTCCACCTCAACTAATTGATTCAACTTGAGTAATGACCAGTTAGAAGTCATAGATGGGTTCTCATCTGCATCCCCATTCAAATATAAAAAGGTGTTTGTTCATCCTGCTGGTTGGTTGTGGAGCACAAGCTGTCTTATCGTGCAGCATTTAGCTGAGAGTCTTGTCAATCATTTTCTGACTGTGGATCATTCTAGAAAGAAGAAATGATGATGTCTTATTTCGTAGCACACTGGCCACCTATATCTTCCCCTTATTGGAGAAAATAGATTGCAAATTTTCCTGTATCATTGTAAGCAGCATTATGAAGCTTTCTTGGAAAGGTGATTAGAAAACATCTGTAATCATTGCTGAAAGGACAATCTGCGTGAGCTAGTTAATCCATCACTCCTCCTCTCTGGCCAGCAGGATATAAGAAATGAGACCCTTCTGGTTTCTTCAGTAGAATCCTATTTTGAATCACAAAAAATATACAGCTTCATGTTAAATTCAAGTGGCTTTTTAATAGGCTGTCCAGTTTTTCTCTGGAACACACAGAAAAAGGCACTGCTGAACGAAGTGGGCTTTCACAGCTGTGAGAGGTGAGATCTGTGAGTTTGGAGAGCAGTTTATCCCAGTTAAGAAAAATACGATATTGTATGCATGGTGTTTTTCTCTTTAGTACCATATTCTTAAGCCTCAGGGACTGGAAAATGTAGACAAACTCACTAATGCTGTTTCAGTCAGGGACATAGTCTTGGTCTTTGGCAAAACGTAAAAACTTCCTGAAACCTTTTTCCAATTTGAACTTGTCTAGAGCTCACAAGTACTAGTATATCAGGTTCTGAGGAAACTACAAAGCAGGTATGTCATGAGAAATATTCTAAGAGCTGGAAATCAGAGAGACAATCTAAGACAAAGATCTATATGGAAAACCCAGATGAAACAGCTCAGGAGACGAAAATGACAAGCAAAAAATCCAGGAACCAACAGGGTAGGGCAAAGAACTGAATGTTAAAAAGTTATATGGAAGTATGAGCAAATTAGAAAAATGTTGTGAACAAACAAGGACAGAAGACCCATGATTCAAATGCCAGCCAATGTCCTTTATTGCTTGGCGACTGGCTAGCATATGATGGATTCAGGATGGCAAACTACCTGGGATCATCATAGGCAGGGCTGGGTGTTGTTTACATTACTGAAGTAAATGTTATCACCCAAGAGGTTGGTGAAAGTGAGAAAAGAAGTCAAGATAGACTCCAGGAGATCATGAGTTTCAAATTAGGAGTCAAGGAAGAAGGGTCCACAAAGAAGGCAGGAGGGTCAGAATGATGGCCCAAGGGAGCCAATGAAGAGGGGTGTTCCGGCAAGGAGGTGGGAGTGGTAAAAGGTCAAATGCTAAAGAGAATGGGAAGAGCTGGAAAATACAAGTTACTGTGGCAATCGGACAGCTATTGGTTCAATGAGAACAGTTTCAGTGCATCAATGTGGCTGAAGTTAGAGGTATGAACTAGACAGTAAATCAGGTGTGAAAGTAAAGAGGTAAATGGAGGAAAAGGGTTGATTTTTCTCATGGGAGGGAATTGCTTACATCTATAGGTAAAGAAAGAGGTAAAAATCAAGAACGGTTTTTGTAGACATTTAAAATTATATATATATATATATATATATATATATATATATATTTTTTTTTTTTTTTTAATTTGTTTTTGGCTGCGTTGGGTCTTCGTTGCTGTGCACGGGCTTTCTCTAGTTCCGGCGAGCGGGGGCTACTCTTTGTTGCGGTGCAGGGGCTTCTCATTGCGGTGGCTTCTCTTGTTGCGGAGCACGGGCTCTAGGCGCGCAGGCTTCCGTAGTTGTGGTTTGCGGGCTCTAGAGCGCAGGCTCAGTAGTTGTGGCGCACGGGCTTAATTGCTCCATAGCATGTGGGATCTTCCCGGACCAGGGCTCGAACCCGTGTCCCCTGCATTGGCAGGTGGATTCTTAACCACTGCGCCACCAGGGAAGCTATATTTTATATAAAACTATATTTTTATATAAAATTGTACATTTCTATTTATATGTGGAGGTAGGGTATGGTGAGTCAGAGTATAGAAATTAAACTTATGTTTCCATACCAAGAACTGGAAAAATAAGTAACCCATAATGAATTAGGAGCCTGGGTGAGTTCTGACATCAAATTAATATTATGATCCCTTGACAGAAAGCAACACTAAAGTAGAGCAATCCTCTTCCTCTCCCGTCACTGTCTCTCCTGCCCAGAAACCTGGTGGTCTTGTGGTCAGAGCTAAAGGAATCAAACTGTGTGGCTAATGCTTTGTGGCTCTCAAAGAGATGTATTTGGATCTATGAATCCATGTTTAGGAGACAGGAACAGTGAAAAACAGTGCCCCATCCCACCCCTCCATGCACATATCATGTCCACATATACTGTAAAATCATTGGGAATTCCTGACATTAAAGGTAAAGCTGGAGGTGCACGATACGCTAGATTTTTTGATTTGACAAAGGGAATATCTGAAATATATAAGCATTCCTAAAAATAACACTTAAAAGATTTACTTTAAACAGTCAAGCAAATGAGTAACCATAACAAATGTTTTGCCTCCTAACTATAATTAGGAAATTTTTAAAATGCAAAGAATTAAATACAGATCTCCCATTCTCTTGCTGCTCAGAGACTATTATTGTTAATATTTTGGTGCTTTTACTTTGAACATTTTAAATTTATTTGAATCTGATAGACATATAGGAAAAAGCCTGTTTTCATTTAAATATGCATAATCGTTTTCCAGTGTTAACAACTGTGTAAAAATAGTTGAAATATTTTTATTATATTCCATCATATGTCAGCAAATTAATTTATATGAAAATGTCTTAGTGTTGAAATTTAGGGAATAAATTAATCATAAGCATGTGGTGCATTTATATGGTATTTCAGGATTTTTCCTTGGTATATGTTTTCGGAAGTAGAATTACTGAGCCAAATATATAAAAATTTAAAGGGATCTTGATGTTGCAAAATTTTCCACAAATGTTGACCCAGTATAAATTGCCAAAAGTCTGCCTGTTTCTCTTTGCTCTCAATAAACTGCCTATTGCCTGGTCTCATTAAATAAACATTTTCTTTTGGTAAGAAAGTATTTTACTGTTTATATTAAACAGTACGTTTTCCTTGATGATATACATTTTTAAAACCTTGAAATATTATCTGTTTATTTACCTGAAGTTTAAAATGCCCTCAATAATGCCCACTTCATGGGATGGACTAATCCACGATTGAACATATATGTGTAAAATTCAGGGAAAGGAGGAGTTGAGGATTTGGGAAGAATGAAAGTTCAAGTGAAGTACCTGACACATATGCTAAGAAGTCATGAAAACAAGGAGTTTGAGGCTCATAGACTAAGAAAAAAAGAATGGTCCAAGGGACTGAAGATCCCAATGATACTATAAAAAATTAATAAACAGAAGCCTAAATTAAATAGTCAGGAGACCAGAGGGGGAAGCTGTCATGCTCTGCAAGGACAGCAGAGCTCAATCAGCAGAAGAAAGGCTCCTCTTCTTTCCTGGCAACAACTCAGCCAATGAAAAGTCATGGACTCTTTGTTCACTATTGCCCTATTGCCCTCCCAACTTCTTTTTCCCCTCTATAAAAGGGTGCTCCCTCCCTTGCCGGGTGAGCACTTGCACATGGCTCAGCATGACTGCAGAGCTTGAACTACAATTTTCTGCTGATCCTCATTAAACCTTTTTCTTTTTTTTTTTCTGGAGAAATAACTGTCCATTTGTTTCAGGTCAAAAATACTAAAGAACAGATGTGGTTACTTTAAAGGAAAGAGGGCTCCAGCAGGAGCCCTCTTATTATTACACTTTAATAAGTTGATACTTATTAAAGGCTGAACACTAAAGTTTATGTTTGTGGTTCGAGTACTACTGTTTGATGCTGAGGTCCACAGAACTGTATAGGAATCCGGTACTGAGTGGGATGGAAGAGAAATCACTGAAAGTGAAGTGAAAAGAACATGGCTGTTGAACCTGACATGTAATTCACACATTCAAGTTAACAGTAGAAATTGTTACCAAGTCTCTGAACCTGAAAACCAAGATGAGAGGCCGACTAGATACATCTAGATAGCTTAAGCCTCAAAGAATTTTTTTTTCTTACAGTGGGAAACAATTATTTATGGTGACCAGCCATAATGGGCAGACACAATAATGCTGGAGGTTTCTTCCAGCCAGGTAGGATGTGGAAGAAGATATTTCTTAACAGTTGCAGCCAAATATTATATAGAAAACCATATAATATGGATTTTTCTAATTCTTTCCTCATAAATCAAGTTTGAGTAAAACATTTTTGTGTATGTGTCAAAAATACTACATGGGTGATTTCCTGTTGCATAACAACATTATGAGGCACATAATACCATTTTGTTCTTATCAACCAATGCCAGGTATGATTATTTTATCTGGTATTGCCTTCTAAATCTTTACATCAGAAAGGAAAAAAAATTTTTTTCCTTTGGTATTCTGCAAATAATATGTGGGGTATTACTTAAAACATGTGTGAATGAATTTTAACATTCACTGATAATCTTTGCTTGAATAAGAAATTATTACAGTAGTCACAAATGCTGATCTTCTGTTTTCCTACTACATGTATTAGCTAATATTCCTATGTTAGAAAACAGCTTTTCTCCTTCCCCATTTTTTTAAAGTATTACTATGGACTCATGCATAATGCACTTTAATTCATTGTGTTATAACTGGTTACTCTATTTTTATGATGTGTATTTGTCACTAATTTGACCCCCGTGGGCCCCTTTCTCACTAGATCCTATGCATTTTGACATGTTCCCATTAGTTTTGAAGCATGTCCTTGCTTTCTGGATCTCTCATCCACTTAGAGCTATTCTCTAATATGCAGTGGAGTATGGCTCTAATTTCTCTTTTTTGCTAATGATTACTAAGTTGTCACAACACCATTTACTAAAAACTACATTCATCAATGAGAACTCTTTAAAAAACCAGAGAAATTAACACTGATTTGTGATGTCATATCTACATATGTATGCAGTTTCTTAATGAACTTTAATCTTTTTTCTGTGAGAGATGAATCTCTTTGGGCTTGAGTTATAGTTGGTCGACTTCATTCCATAAAGTCTTTATATGTAGGAGCAAATATATATTTTGAAGACTTCACATCCAACAGTCAATTTCTCTCCCTCCTTCCCTCTCTCCCTAATTCTCTCCCTCTAATTCTTATTTTGGATTTGATCTTAATCTCTTATAACACATAATTATGAAATAATCAATAAGAAATATGAAAATAAAAATGAGAAGACATGGTTTTTAGTCTTATGTATACCTATTTAGGTGTAGGAATTCTGAAAAACAGTAAAACAAATATCACTCAGATTAAAAAATTATCTCACTTGCTTTAATTTCATGCACCACAGTTTTGTTGTAGCCCTGTATAAGCTCAAATCTATTTAAAATGTTCTCCTATTTTAATATTGTCAAAATTATGCATTTTATGCTCCCTAATTTAACTAGCATGGTAGGTTAAGGGGTCATTTAAAAAATTATATTTCCCATGCAGAAAATGATAGAGAAATGTAATGGAATGGCACTTTTTTACTTTATTCATTAGGCTTCACACTAGTAAATAATTAGTAGAGTTGTGGAACAAATTAGCCAAAACTGTTTTATTTGATTCTAATTCTAATTTGTCATTTGTAAACAGAGATGATGGCACTGACACAGTACCCATAAGGAATGCACTCTGTGGTTTCCCAGCATGGGGATGGATTTTCACGGATTCATTCACATTTTCTTACCCTGTCTCCCTGGTAATCAGTGTTGCTCAAGAAAAAAAATTATTTTCCTAAGAACAAGATATTGGACTTGATTCAATCTGTGTCACAACAAGCTGCACTAAATATACATTGATATACTGTTGGCTCTAAAGTTAACTGTGGAAATTTTTTCAAATAATGAATTCATTAAAATTTGAAAGACTCTGGAATGTTAACTGTAGTGCAATTATGGGAATACACTACAGAACCCAAGTTTTTAAATTACAGGATAATTAACTGGAAAATACTAGGATTCTGCCAAGTCCCTACTCATAAAGTTGATTTCAGGCCACCAATCTTACATTTAAGTTGGGTGTCCTTTATTAATTTCTTCCTTACTAAGTTATAGAAAAATTTTAATTGCCCAACAGATAAAAATAAATAAATAAAAAACATTTTAAAAAGTCTTACCTAAAAATTTAAGAAAAATTTCCATAGCACTTTGCATTTATCAGTAGAAACCTCATTTGGTTTCTGTACAGATTCTGTATCCCATTATATTTTTTGAGTTAATATGGATGAATTGATAATCTTAATCTGATTATTACCTAAAGGTTAGATAGTTTGATAGTTTTATCAACTACTTATTTCACTCTAAGGAATACTTCGACGTTGTAAAAATTTCAATGTTTTTCTTGTATATACTACAGTGTTTCAGCAGCTTAGAAACTCAAGCCTCAAGACCACACTGGAAGTTTGCTGGGAAGGGTGACGATGCTAAGGTCTCCTTACTCAGGTAACCTGCCCAACTCTAATATAATGAAGAAAATGATGATAGCCATGGGAGCTCAGCATCTGAGACTCCCAGCTTTTTAGTTTCCTTCTGGGTTCTTCGATTTTCTATTGGCTCTATTATGTCATGCTGGCATCCAGCTCATCAGAAAACGATGAGAACTCTTTACAATTAGAGAAATTATCACTGAATAGGTAAATCTGAGATACTTGATGCTAAAAGGCAACAATGCTTTTTGACATTCGTCAAAATAACTAGTACCATGGATGTTTTCTAATCCGAAGGGAACACTCAGGATAGAGGTACAGAAAGTATTAAAGGGTGACAAGAACTCCAATTTAGTCAGCCTTTTCATCAGTCTCATCCCTTGAGATTCAAGGCAGTGACTGAAGTCACAGGAAGATCAAACACACTTGGGGGCTAACACCAAATTCCCTGGCAGTCTTGAGAAAAGAAACTGAGAGCTGGTTTTACTGGACAGCTAATTCTGGAAGAATATGAGTATCTTTTGAAAAGGAATCTACAATGTCTTTTTATTTCTTTCATTATATTTTCTTTCATATTTTGATAACATAATGGTCCTTCTTAACTTGTAACCTGTTATTTGGAAATTTACTGTAGAAAGCTTGTAATTCATCCAAATAGAAAACTTCATTGTTCATTTCAATGTTAATGTGTCAGTCTGGTTTCTTCACTTATTTCCTCCCTCCCTCCCTTCCTTCCTTCCTCCCTTTCTGTCTCTCTATTTTTGGTTTTGAGAAGTAGAAACACTATCTAGTAAAGGACCTGTGATCCATCAGGCTACAAGTATTAAAAGGGAGTAAATTCACTAACAATAAATAATGTTTACTGTAAGATTTATGATAAACTTAGGTAAAATTTATTTTACTTGTGGGAAATGTAAAAATTGAAAGGAAAAGAATATTTGCCATATGGAATCTTTAAATCAGGATTTGTGCTAGGTAATTTATACAAATTATATATCATATAGTCTACTCAGAAAAAAATGACTAAAATAACTAAATAAGTTATTTATTAAGTTAATGCAAAGATTATTATCCTGATCTAATTACTGAAGATCTCAATTAAGCCCATATATCTAGTAAATTTTTGATAATGGGAAAGAACTCATTAGATGATTAGAATAACAAATTGAATAGAACCTTAATTAGATAAAGTGCTTTCAAATATTACAAGATGATTTTAGCTCCTTAAAAGAGTTTCATAAGTTTGGGAGAACATCTCTCTAGGCTTCCACGTTCCCTCTTTTGTTCCTGTCTAGAATTGAGTGATGGGCAGTCATGATTTTCTTAATTCTTTGTCAACTTCTCAATTTGAGAGAGAATTAGTTTTAAGTGGGTTTCACCACAAAAATACAAAATCATTCAGAAAAAATTTTTTATCAAAATTGCTCTTAAACTCTTCTTTATCCTAAGAACAGGGTTTCTCTGCCTTATGAGAACTGATACAGTAGCAGTGTTGGAAAGGTGGAAAGCATTCCTACATTCATGCATCCTCTTAAGGTATTTCTTGCATTAAGTGCTATTCTCTTATGATGAATATAAATGAAAAGACTAACTACTCTGTCAGGTGAAAGAGTCTAGGTTGTTTGCAAATTCCAGGAAGGAAAACATAGGTTCTGAAACACTGCAGTAGCTGTTACAAATAACAAAATATACCTCAGTACTAGCGTCTAGACTGCTCTTCAAGTTTACTCTGCTTTAGTCCTGTAAGTCTAAGTTTATTGGAAATAGAAACAATTTCAGAAGTATCCTCTTGGCTGCAAAACTGTGACTATTATTATGCTATTGAACAACCACAGAGATTTATAAAATCTATCATAATTGCTCTTTTAAATATTTTGATTATTGTGGAATAATGAACACACCATTTGAATATTTTTGTAAACTGACAATTGTTGATATTTCTTTTGCCATTCAGTCTAATTTTGTATTAGTTCTACCTGTTTTCTCATGGTTAACAAATATTTTAAATAACCCTGTCAATTTTATACAACAGAGCCATTATTAACATATTTAATGCTTTGTTGTTTATATATAATGAGAGACAAATATCACCAGGGAGGAGAATTCGAAGTAAAGATGGAATAATACAAAATTATGATCAAGCTTCTAAAGAGAGTGACTTTACTTTACTGGAATATTCAAGAAATTCTTGAAAGTACCTATTCTCATAGGTATAGTAGATTTATTAATCAGAGTGTAAGTTTACTGGAGGAATTGGAAAAAGAAATCAAGAACTATTCTGTATCATGACACTAATAACACTGTTAATATGCATAATGAAACAGGAAATTAAATCATATTAAATTAAATTTCAAAGATAAACATCTCTGTAAATCTAAGGATGTATATATTGATGAAAGTCAATAGCACTTATCTCTGGGTGGTGGGATTTACAGTACAGTTTTTACTTCTTATTATTTTAACTTATTTCTAATTTTTATTATTAACATAAACTTCTACAATTACAATGTTAAAAGTCCCAATATTAAGTCAAACATTGCAAACCCTAATGATTTTCTGTATAGTAAATGAATTCTACTGTTTATTAATTGACATTTTATTCTTGTTTCATCTGAACTCTTTAGGCATCACTTATCATCCACATGTTTTTAAAGGAGATTTTAGGTGGTTCATGAGGAATATGGACACACATCACAATACATATTGGTTTTTGGAGTGAACTTATGGTAAACTTACACATCTTTGGAATTTGGTTAAAATAATGACAAGTGGTTAGAAACTATAAAAAGAAAACACAGTAATGTGTTTGTTCTTTATATTTGAATCTGAGCTTTCTCAGGTATTGAATACATTATTTAAGATTCGGTATGACACCAATTCCTTAGATGAAGTTAATAGCTTTCTTACACTGAATTATTTAACCACTCACCCCTACAAAAATTTAAATAAATCTTAAGACTGATGTCATGAGAAGTTTCTAAACACTGCTTTTACAAAAGTAAACATATCACGATTTCCATATAATTTTATGACACAAAAGGACAGGAAAAAAAAAAGTAAAGGTCAGAAAATAAAACACAACACTATTATGATGGTTCTCTGAGGACAAAACCAGTACAATTAGAATATGTATATTTTCAAAGGATGAACTGATTCCAAAGGTAGAATTTAGATTATTTGGAGGAAGAAATAAAATTCAGAATTGACTAAAAGATTTCCTTTATGTTTCTTTTACCTGTGCTTTTGATAAAAGATAGAAAACAGGCTCACTAAGATTGATTTCTCATGCAAGGGGCCAGGGTCCTAGTGTGCTATGTTGTTGAAGGAGGGCCACAGTAGTAAGGATGGCAAAATGACACATCTCCCCTTCACAGAAATCAACCAAGATAAGTGAAAGTGGGGTATATGTCTTTTCACGCCAAACCAGTATCTGATCTCCCACTCAATTTGGGGAGTACTGACCACTGAGGCAAAGAAGCTGAACAGCCTGGCTCTCACTTTCCCTTCCTACTTAGCAGACTGGGCATCTGTGTATGATTGAGCTTGGCCATCTGAGACAGAAAATCATAAGTGTGTGATTCAGGGATAATGAAGAATTTATCAGGCATGTGATGACCATGGCACAAAAGCATATCTAGATGAAGATACACTGGAGGAATATTGCCCAGTGCTGGTAGGGGCAGAGATGACAACGCTAGTCTCCAGTGTCCAACGTTAGTGGCACTTCCCTTGTTCAGCCACTTCCTGTGGCAGGAGTCTGGCTGTGACACTTGCTTCTGAGTCTCCTTCGGTGCGTGCCTATTTTCTGAGCCTGACTATCACACCCATCAGTTTTGTGAGCCAGTCAACATTCTTTCAATAAATGCATTTTTCTTTTAAATGATTGGGAATTCATTTTTGTTACTTATAAGAAAGGGTTCTGAATAACAGACTTTGCTGAGAAGTAATTTCACGAAATTTAAGATAGCAATGAATTTAACTTTATAGTGGTAGTTAATATTCTTTAAAAATGTTTAAAGCAGACAATTTAGGTGACACAAACTTTACTTACCACTTCATAAAGTGGACAGCCTCCTTTTGGGGAACTGCAAAATGGGGCAGAAGGCCAGAAGCTTTTACAGGGTTAAAAAAATAAGAACAAGGAAGAGAAAGATAGAAAAGATCTGATTGGTGGGGACCACATAGTCAACTTGGGGGTGAAAAGGCCTATAACTGGCTTGGGATCTGGGGCTTGTTTCATTGGATATGCTGAATTTCCTGGCAAGTGGAACATTTACAGAAACACAGAAGTTATCTAAATTTTGGTTTCCTGAAGTGGCACCCCCAGCAGGGGCAGCTCCATCCTGGACCTAGAAATTTATTTCATCAGTCTCCCTCTTTTGACCATCCTCTTGACCATTCAAGCGCTTTGATAAAAAAATATCATTCTTAGTGTGACTCTCAGTCTTGTGAATACTATGCTGAGTAGTATTCACAAGAGGTGATTTCAGGCTGTTCTTAGAGCTGATTAGTCTTCTGTTCTCTTTTGTCATTCCAGTCAGAAAAGAGATCATCTGTCAGCTGGTTGATGGCTGCCTATATGCATTTAAAACTTTTGTAAGAATATAGTATATTGGAGAGACAACAAAACAAGGCCCATGGTTTATAGAGCACTCCTGAGCCAGGGTACCCATGACCCAAACCAGCTAGAATCAGATAAGTCAAGAAATGATCCCAAAGAGGGGGACACTTCTGTAAGCCAGTGGCCTATTTATGTATTTCATGTAACTGTGTCTCTATTTTCCCAGAAGTGTTTATCCAGCAAGCTTGTTCCAGAGAAACTGAGGCACTGGAAATCAGGGAGAAGTTTGTGAAGAACACGAAGAGCTACAGGATCACCAGCATCACAGTAAATCCGACAGCTGGTTGGAGGTTGGATTACCCAATGACCGAAGATATGTGAACAATGGCATTATCTTTTCTGGCCAGGACAAGGAAGAAGGTGAACAGAAGAATCACAACAACCTTCCTGGTCTAAGAATTAGGAATAGAATGATCAGAGAGGGCAAAATGAATGGAAAGAAATGCTCTTGATCTGACATCCTGGGTTGAAGCAGTCTACCCCAATGTCAGCTACTTCTCTTCTTAGTGAATTTGATTTTAGGTCTCTGGCATTTACACAGAAGCAGATGTCAGGTAGAACCTTCTTCAGTTGTGAAATATGCACTCAAGGCTTGACACCTTGTAATTTGGCAGCAGTGTCAAGAGTACTTGTTAGGGTCCTTTCCATGACCCTTACTTTTGCAAAAAGCATCAGAATGTGAAACAATAACTGTCTGTAAATGACAAAAGACTTAAAGCCCGTGGTTAAAGATCTGATGAGAGTTCATTATACTGGAATTGACAAGGAATGTTGGTTATTTTTGTGACACACAACACTTTAAGGTGATAACTGGAATTATGACTAATAGAATTATACCAGGACATATTGGATTTTTAGAAATGTTATACAATTTCTAGAACACTGATATTAATAACTTACAAATATAATCTAAAAAAGGTTAAACATCACTTCTTATTTGAAAATGTTTACTACGTGACTTAACATATGATATAAGCCTAATTAGTTTAACATTTCTCTTTTTATAAAAAGAGAGAACAAATCATTGTAGACATTCCAGGAGCCCTTTGAAAAATCCCAAAGTTAGTTCAAGGTCAAAAAGACTTTACTTAGAATTTGATTTGGAGGGAGTTTCTCAAAAAAAAAAAAAAATCAATTTAATCAAAGTAAGATTTAAAGACTTTGAAAACAAATATAGAATGTTACATAATTGTAAAAAAACCTCAGCTCTGTTAATATTGAGAAGACTGGGATTTCTCATGTAATCAAAATCCTGATAGAGAAACATGAAGTACAGTAAATTATTTTGGTAAGACACACAAAAATCTCTGCTTTCCAGGCAGATTACTTAAAAGGTTTATAATTTATTATTAAGGGCAGACCAACAAACTAATAAAACTTTGTCCTTTTAACGGAGAGAAAATCAAATACTAATTTTGTACCAGTGTGCTTTTGATAGTAAAACCCATTAAAAATAAAACAAAACTTAAATATATCCATTCTAACCTTAGCCAGCTTGACCACACATAAAATTCCTCCCATGATGCCTTTTCCTCCACGATGCCCACAAACCTCTACAACTGTTTATATTCATTCAGATTTTGTCCTACTTTTTTCTATCTTTCTCTTTCTGGAACAATCGGTTGTTTTACTTCAGAAAAAAATTACTCTTTTTCCCTTAACAAAAACACATCTCCATACCTCATACCTTTTCTTACCAAAAACATAACCTAATTCCCTTGCACAGACATGTTTCCCTTATTATTTCTAGTAGTTTTATTTATATATCTTAATTAGAATCCATAACCCTTAGAATCCTTAATTCCTAGTGAAAACTTAGAAGAAAGCAATTTGTGAACTATTATACTACCATTCTGTGGATTGGAAGATTTATAAATACATTTCAGAATTTCTAGAAGTATAGTCTTACTTGTAAATTTTTCAATGTGGTACAAAACGTGTTTACTAATATATACCCAAATATTTTTAGTTATTCTGTAAAAGGAAGCCAAAAGTGGATAAATCTTTGTTCAGTAATTAATGTTTCAGTATCTTATTTGGAAATGATGTAGATAGTCAATGAATATCCATCATTTAATTTAACTCAGTATAACTTTAAGGATGGAAGGTGCCAAAAAGATCTTGAAAACTATTTTTAAGTATACATACCATAGAGCATAATTATTGCTGAAAAATCCATTTATAAAATTTTATCTTACTTACATCTACTCAATTTACTTGTTCTTAACAATTATGTTTAGATTATTCATGGAATTTTCATGAGACATTAAACAGCTAACCATTACCTAAGTCATCTATCCTGCTGACAAATTCTGTAAGAGATAACATAAGCTTATTGGACTTTTGGTTAACCTAAGTAGAATAAAAGTATTATATTCAATGCTGATAACTCTAAAAACATGCCTATTTTAATTAAACCAACAAACTTAAACTAGCTTTTGTTTACTGAAGATTATCCTGGGAACTTGAATAGAGCTCTTTACATATAATACCATCCAAAGGTAGAAAAAAATCATACGTTTATAACACGCATACAAAGACATACATAAATACACAGACAGACTTTCATAGCTTTTGTTTTAAATTTTTAGCCATGAGTTGAGTATGATAATGAAAAACTCACTAGTTTGAAAAAGAACAGTTGAATCCAAACTGTGTTGCTGGCAGATGGAATAAGTTAAGGTTACCTGCTCGGATGGCTTAAACTTTTTCATAATATTTGTGGAGAAGACTTAAGATTCTTCATTCACCTCCTTTTCAAATATCCTTTCCCTTTCTCTTTCTTCTGATAAATTACATCCCTCGAGTTTACATTTCAAAGAGATTCAGGTCTTAGAGAAGACCAAGTAGAACATTTACATTGCAAAGGCACAGACAAAGAGTGTGAGTTCCTGCAAGAAGGATTTTTGTTTCCTAAATGCAGAATTTTTACGATATCTACGAGTATTTTGAGATGAATAGGGGAGCTTTTGGGATTGGTCAAAAGGATATGTGGACTTTTTCTGTTCTTGTAAAGACTCAATTTGTAAGTAAGTTGTACAAGTTTGTCCTCAATTTGAAAAACAGTTGTTCTTAATTTCTCAAAGAATTGGGGTACAACGGGAATGATATGATATTCCCGTTGTACCCCACTGATATTCAGGGACTGATCCACCCACTGAAGTACAATATTATCAGTTTGCTTCTTTATATCAGGGAGAAGATCTTCAACTAAGACAGAAATCAAAAGGTTCCCATATTCTAGATTTAGAGCTGTTTATCTTTTAAATGTTTTTCTTTCCCTCTGGGTACATAGTTTCATTTAGCTTAGAAGAGAAGGCCTTTAAAAAATGTTCCTGTCAGGCTCTGAATGTCAGTTTTCAATTTTGCCAACTTCTGACTCCCAGGGTTGTAGAGCTACTTAAAAAAATATATCCTTTCAAATATCTTGTCAGGTTTCAGCTGAGACAAACAATAAATATTCTTGGCAGTATTAAACAACCTCATGGACCTAAGAGGCATCCCCAAAGAGGGTACAAAAGATACTACCTTCCCAAGCTTCAGAGCCACTCTCAAATACAGCTCAACGAAAGAAAGACAATTCCCTGAGAGCTGGCAATAGTCAGTAGGACCCCAGCTATGAATGTAGTGAACCCAATTTTGTCTGGCAATATGTAGCCCCAAATGGTGTGCAACCCACATTTCTGTCTGGACATATTTTGGGACCCCCAACCTGATAGTTGAGCTGCCTGCATATGAAAGAACCAACAACCTGCAGGTCCCAGGCAGGCAAAAAGCCAAGCCAAGTTCTCAGGACAGAAAATGAGACAAGCAAGAAGGCAACAGCTGTCCCTAGGAGATAAAAGGATTGATAACCAATAAGGGGCAACATAAAATTTTACCTTCCTCTATCAACTAGATGCTACAGAGATCCAGGAGAGCTGACTCTAGTAAGAATTCTCATCCTTCGCTGGCTTCTGCCAATTTTCCCTGGATCCCATCTGCAGGCTCCAGAGTGAGTAAGTTTCAAGTAGAGTGTAACCCCAGTATCTACTAGAATATGGCAAGGTTTCCTTTCATTTTAATTTTAGTTTCTCCTTGACTACTAGAGGGAATGACTGGTAGCATTTTGCCAGAGAATCCCTCAACATCCCATCAACCCTGGGAGGGCCCGCCTTCAAGGGTAGATATGGGGGTGTTGGAGTTGGTGTGGAAAGCTTTGACTTTTGTTTAGAGTGTTGCAGTCTTTTCAGAGAGGAAAGGAAATTCAGATAGAGAATTATTAGACTAAATATTCAGGTAAATAAAGATAGAGGGCAGTAGCAGAAGTCACATCAGTCTTACAGTCTTTTGTTTTAGGTACTTCCTGTGTCTTTAATTTTTCTTTAGCCTTTTGCAATGAACCTTTCAATGAAGCTAGAAATTTTCAAGTCTTTTGGAGGCTTCTGCATGCCAATTAAAATAGGTAACCCATTCTGTTGGATTTGGAAATCCTTGCTTTCAGGTGCACTTCTTAAATGAATGATCTTGTCTAGTTGGACTGTTCCCCATAATGTCCATTGTAACTCTAGGTTGTTTTAGTAAGATTTTGCCATTTTTGTAGATATCTAGATTTTCCAAGACCACAGTTCTTAGACATAAAATAAGCAGATGTGCCAGAAAGTGATATTCTCAACTTTTTGAAACTTGAGGATTCCATTCCTTTAGGTAATCCTTGGTTCTCTCAGAGCCAAATTAATACCCAAGAGGGATGTGTCACTGGGTTGGGGATTGTGGGGTGTTTTACAGTGTACCTCATTGTACAGAACCTTCTGGAGGATAGTATGTGATGTAGTGTCAACCTAACCCATTCTGTGACCAAATTATCCTAGCATGGGCGTCTTAAAATTAAGTGGCAAGTGCTCTAACAGCTTTTAAGTACTTGATCTCTGCCCACCTATTTTGAGACTTTGGCTTCAAAGTACCTATTACCAATAGGTCCATTATTCCTTTTAGGAGGTGAGTTCTCTATAGAACCCTAGGTAGACACCTTAATGGCTTTTGATAGTCTGACTTACTCCTATTTAGATTTTGATTTTGATAGTCAAAACAGTCTGAATTTCTTGTCTTAATCTATTTCCCCAAGTCCTCTAGTGGTTTATGCTGTGGGCTTACCTTAAGGCTTTGTGAGTCCCATAATGTATGCCACCTGATGTGGACTTCCAGTGTAATTATCCTGGAACCCTTCTGGGATCCCAGAACATTTCTGGGAACTTTAATAAACCCTGGACCCTCTCTGATATATATTAACCACCAACCTCAAGAAAATTTCTGTGCAAAGAGGTACACTGTAAAATATCACAAAATCCTCAACCCAAAAGCACATTCCTCTTAGGTATTAATATGGCTCTGAGAAACCCAAGGGTTAACTAAAGAATATACATGTATGTATATATGTGTGTGTGTATGTGTGTGTGTGTGTGTGTGTGTGTGTGTCTATAAATATAATTTTTAAAAAAATACAGTTTGTTTGGATTGGAGAGCTGCACGCAAGGGAGCAGAGCTCAAATCTTAGAGTGACTTACCCATGGCCCTCAGAAATGACGAGAAGAACAGTGAACTCAAAGGGATCACCCCGCCTCTCCTGTGTGTCTCCTCGTTCAGGAGGCCATTAGCAGTCAGCTTAGGATACCATTCCTCTTTGCCGAAAACTGTAAAAAAAAATAATTAAAGAAGACAATTTAGGTGATACAAAAAAGCTTTCTTGGGGGAGACGTTCAAGATGGTGGAGGAGTAAGAAGCGGAGATCACATTCCTCCCCACAGATAAAACAGAAATATATCTACACGTGGAACAACTCCTACAGAACACCTACTGAACGCTGGCAGAAGACCTCAGACCTCCTGAAAGGCAAGAAACTCCCCACGTACCTGGGTAGGGCAAAAGAAAAAAGAATAAACAGAGACAAAGAATAGGGATGGAACCTGCACAAGTGGGAGGGAGCCGTGAAGGAGGAAAGGTTTCCACACACTAGAAGCCCCTTCGCGAGTGGAGACTGCGGGTGGTGGATGGGGAAGCTTAGGCGCCCCGGAGGAGAGCGCAGCCACAGGGGTGTGGAGGGCAAAGCAGAGAGATTCCCGCACAGAGGATCAGTGCCGACCGGCACTCACCAGCCCGAGAGGCTTGTCTGCTCACCGGCGGGGGCAGGTGGGGCTGGGAGCTGAGGCTCGGGCTTTGGTCAGAGCGCCAGGAGAGGACTGGGGTTGGCGGTGTGAACACAGCCTGAAGGGGCTAGTGCACCACGGCTAGCCGGGAGGAAGTCCGGTGAAAGGTCTGGAGCTGCCGAAGAGGCAAGAGACCATTGTTTCAGGGTGCACGAGGAGAGGGGATCCAGAGCACCGCATAAATGAGCTCCAGAGATGGGCGTGAGCCGCGGCTATCAGCGCAGACCCCAGAGACCGGCATGAGATGCTAAGGCTGCTGCTGCCGCCACCAGGAAGCCTGTGTGCGAGCACTGGTCCCTATCCACACCTCCCTTCCCGGGGGCCTGTGCAGCCCGCCACTGCCAGGGTCCTGTGATCCAGGGACAACTTCCACGGGAGAACACACAGCGCGCCTCAGGCTGGTGCAACATCACGCTGGCCTCTGCAGCTGCAGGTTTGCCTCGCATCCGTAACCCTCTCTCCCCGGCGCCTGAGTGAGCCAGAGCCCCCTAATCAGCTGTGCCTTTAACCCTGTCCTGTCTGAGCAAAGAACAGACACCCTCAGGCAACCTACAGGCAGAGGCGGGGCCAAATTCAAAGCTGAACCCCGGGAGCTGTGCGAACAAAGAAGAGAAAGGGAAATCTCTCCCAGCAGCCTCAGGAGCAGCGTATTAAATCTCCACAGTCCCTTTCTTTTTCTCTTCTTCTTCTGGGACCCCTGTAATTTGAAATTAAGGAAACACTCCCATTTACCATTGCAACAAAGAGAATAAAATATCTAGGAATAAACCTACCTAAGGAGACAAAAGACCTGTATGCAGAAAATTATAAGACACTGATGAAAGAAATTAAAGATGATACAAATAGATGGAGAGATATACCATGTTCCTGGATTGGAAGAATCAACATTGTGAAAATGACTCTACTACCCAAAGCAATCTACAGATTCAACGCAGTCCCTGTCGAACTACCACTGGCATTTTTCACAGAACTAGAACAAAAAATTTCACAATTTGTATGGAAACACAAAATACCCTGAGTAGCCAAAGCAATCTTGAGAACGAAAAACAGAGCTGGAGGAATCAGGCTCCCAGACGTCAGACTATACTACAAAGCTACAGTAATCAAGACAGTATGGTACTGGCCCCAAAACAGAAATATAGATCAATGGAACAGGATAGAAAGCCCAGAGATAAACTCATGAACATATGATCACCTTATCTTTGATAAAGGAGGCAAGAATATACAGTGGAGAAAAGACAGCCTCTTCAATAAGTGGTGCTGGGAAAACTGGACAGGTACATGTAAAAGTATGAGATTAGAACACTCCCTAACACCATACACAAAAATAAGCTCAAAATGGATTAAAGACCTAGATGTAAGGCCAGACACTATCAAACTCTTAGAGGAAAACATAGGCAGAACACTCTATGACATAAATCACAGCAAGATCCTTTTTGACCCAGCTCCTAGAGAAATGGAAATAAAAACAAAAATAAACAAATGGGACCTAATGAAAATTAAAAGCTTTTGCACAGCAAAGGATACCATAGAAAAGACCAAAAGACAACACTCAGGATGGGAGAAAATATTTGCAAATGAAGCAACTGACAAAGGATTAATCTCCAAAATTTACAAGCAGCTCATGCAGCTCAATAAAAAAAAAAACCAAAAAAAAAACCCCATCCAAAAATGGGCAGAAGACCTAAATAGACACATCTCCAAAGAAGATATACAGATTGGCAACAAACACATGAAAGAATGCTCAACATCACTAATCATTAGAGAAATGCAAATCAAAACTACAATGAGATATCATCTCACACCGGTCTGAATGGCCATCATCAAAAAATCTAGAAACAATAAATGCTGGAGAGGGTGTGGAGAAAAGGGAAACCTCTTGCACTGTTGGTGGGAATGTAAATTGATACAGCCACTCTGGAGAACAGTATGCAGGTTCCTTAAAAAACTACAAATAGAACTACCATATGACCCAGCAATCTCACTACTGGGCATATACACTGAGAAAACCATCATTCAAAAAGAGTCATGTATCAATATGTTCATTGCAGCTCTATTTACAATAGCCAGGACATGGAAACAACCTCAGTGTCCATCAACAGGTGAATGGATAAAGCAGATGTGGCACATATATATAATGGAATATTACTCAGCCATAAAAAGAAATGAAATTGAGTTATTTGTAGTGAGGTGGATGGACCTAGAGTCTGTCATACAGAGTGAAGTAAGTCAGAAAGAGAAAAATAAATACCGTATGCTAACACATATATATGGAATCTAAGAAAAAAAAAAGGTCATGAAGAACCTAGGGGTAAGACAGGAATAAAGACACAGACCTACTAGAGAATGGACTTGAGGATATGGGGAGGGGGAAGGGCCAGCTGTGAGGAAGTGAGAGAGTGGCATGGACATATATACACTACCAAATGTAAAATAGATAGCTAGTGGGAAGCAGCCGCATAGCACAGGGAGATCAGCTTGGTGGTTTATGACCACCTAGAGGGGTGGGATAGGGAGGGAGTGAGGGTGGGAGACGCAAGAGGGAAGAGATATGGGAACATATGTATATGTATAACTGATTCACTTTGTTATAAAGCAGAAACTAACACACCATTGTAAAGCAAATATACTCCAATAAAGATGTTAAAAAAAAAAAAATCTCCACAATCAACGTGATGTACCCTGCATCTGTGGAATACCTGACTAGACAACGAATCATCCCAAAATTGAGGCGGTGGACTTTGGGAGTAAGTGTAGACTTGGGGTTTGCTGTATGTGAATGACTGGTTTCTGGTTTTATGTTTATCTGAGTTTAATATTTAGAGTTTATTATCATTGATAGATTTGTTTATTGATTTGGTTGCTCTCTTCCTTTTTTTATATATATAATGTATATATATTTTTCCTTTTTCTCTTTTAATGAGTGTATATGTGTATGCTTCAGTGTCTGGTTTTGTCTGTATAGCTTTGCTTTTACCAATTGTCCTAGGGTTCTGTCTGCCTGCTTTTTTTTTTTTTTTATTAGTATAATTTTTAGTGCTTGTTGCAGCTGTTATCATTGGTGGATATATTTTTTGGTTTGGTTGCTCTCTCTCTTTCTTCTTTTTTTATTACATTTTAATTTTTTTTACTTTTAACATTTTTTTAATTTTAATGAATTGATTTCTTTTTATTTATTTACTTTCTTTCTTTCTATTCTTTCACCCTTTTCTTCTGAGTCATTTGGCTGACAGGGTCTTGGTGCTCTGGCCGGGTGTCAGGCCTGTGCCTCTGAAGTGGGATGGCCAAGTTCAGAACATTGGTCCACACAAGACCGCCCAGCTCCATGTAATATCAAATGGCGAACACTGTCCCAGAGATCTCCATCTCAACGCTAAGACCCAGATCCACCCAACAACCAGCGAGCTACAGTGCTGGACACCCTAAGCCAAACAACTAGAAAGACAGGAACACAACCCCACCTATTAGCAGAGAGGCTGCCTAAAATCATAATAAGGTCACAGACACTGCAAAACACAGCACTGGATGTGGTCCTGCCCACCAGAAAGACAAGATCCAGCCTAAACCACCAGAACACAGGCACCCGTCCCCTCCACCAGGAAGCCTACACAACCCACTGAACCAACCTTACCCACTGGAGGTAGACACCAAAAACAACGGGAACTACAAACCTGCAGCCTGTGAAAAGGAGACCCCAAATGCAGAAAGTTAAGCAAAATGAGAAGACAGAAACACACAGCAGATGAAGAAGCAAGGTAAAACCCCACCAGACCAAACAAATGAAGAGGAAATAGGCAGTCTACCTGAAAAAGAATTCAGACTAATGATGGTAAAGATGATCTAAAATCTTAATAGAATGGAGAAAATATAAGAAACGTTTAACAAGGACCTAGAAGAACTAAAGAGCAAACAAACCATCATGAACAACACAATAAACGATATTAAAAACTCTCTAGAAGGAATCAACAGCAGAATAACTGAGGCAGAAGAATGGATAAGTGACCTGGAAGATAAAATAGTAGAAATAACTACCACAGAGCAGAATAAAGAAAAAAGAATGAAAAGAATTGAGGCCAGTCTCAGACCTATGGGACAACATTAAACAACATTTAAATTATAGGGGTCCCAGAAGAAGAAGAGAAAAAGAAAGGGACTGAGAAAATATTTCAAGAGATTATAGTTGAAAACTTCCCTCATATGGGAAAGGAAATAGTCAAGCAAGTGCAGGAAGTGCAGAGAGTCCTATACAGAATAAATCCAAGGAGAAACACACCAAGATACATAAGCAAATGATAAAAAATTAAATACAAAGAAAAAGTATTATAAGTAGCAAGGGAAAAACAATAAATACCACACAAGGTAATCCACATAAGATTAACAGCTGATCTTTCAGCAGAAACTCTGAAAGCCAGAGGGAGTGGCAAGACATATTTAAAGTGATGAAAGTGAAAAACCTACAACCAAGATTACTCTACCCAGAAAGGATCTCATTCAGATTCGACGGAGAAATTAAAACCTTTACAGACAACCAAAAGCTAAGAGAATTCAGCACCACCAAAGCAGCTATACAACAAATGCTAAAGAAACTTCTCCAGGAAGGAAACACAAGAGAAGGAAAAGACTTAAAATAACAAACCCAAAACAATTAAGAAAACGGTAATAGGAATATACATATTGGTAAATACTTTAAATGTAAATGGATTAAATGCTCCCACCAAAAGACATAGATTGGATGAATGGATACAACAACAAGACCCATATATATGCTGTCTACAAGAGACCCACTTCAGACCTTGGGACAAATACAGAAAGTGAGGGGATGGAAAAAGATGTTCCATGCAAATGGAAATCAAAAGAAAGCTGGAGGAGCTATTCTCAAATCAGACAAAATAGACTTTAAAATAAAGACTATTACAAGAGACAAAGAAGAACACTACATAATAAGCAAAGGATCAATCCAAGAAGAAAATATAACAATTGTAAATATTTATGCACCCAACATAGGAGCACCTCAATACATAAGACAAATGCTAACAGCCATAAACGGGAAAAACTGACAGTAACACAATCATATTAGGGGACTTTAACACCCCACTTTCACCAATGGGCATCATCCAAAATGAAAATAAATAAGGAAACATAAGCTTTCAATGATAAATTTAAAATGATGGGCTTAATTGATATTTATAGGATATTCCATCCAAAAACAACAGAATACACTTTCTTCTCAAGAGTTCATGGAACACTCTCCAAGATAGATCATACCTTGGGTCACAAAGCAAGCCTTGGTAAATTTAAGAAAATTAAAATCCTATCAAGTATCTTTTCTGATCACAATGCTATGAGACTAGATATCAATTACAGGAAAAAAAATCTGTAAGAAATACAAACACATGGAAGCCAAATAATGCATTACTTAATAACCAAGAGATCACTGAAGAAATCAAAGAATACCTAGAAAAAAATTACAATGAAAACATGACGACCCAAAACCTATGGGATGCAGCAAAAGCAGTTCTAAGAGGGAAATATCTAGCAATACAATCCTACCTCAAGAAACAAGAAAAAATCTCAAATAAACAACCTAACCTTACACCTAAAGCAATTAGAGAAAGAAGAAGAAGAAAACCCCCAATGTTAGCAGAAGGAAAGAAATCATAAAGATAAGATCAGAAATAAATGAAAAAGTATGAAGGAAACAATAACAAAGATCAATAAAACTAAAAGCTGGTTCTTTGAGAAGATAAACAAAATTGACAAACCATTAGCCAGACTCATCAAGAAAAAAAGGGAGAAGACTCAAATCAATAGAATTAGAAATGAAAAAGAAGTAACAACTGACACTGCAGAAATACAATGGATCATGAGAGATCACTATAAGCAACTATATGCCAATAAAATGGACAACCTGGAAGAAATGGACAAATTCTTAGAAAACACGACTTTCCAAGACTGAACCAGGAAGAAATAGAAAATATAAGCAGACCAATCACAAGCACTGATTTTGAGACTGTGATTAAGAATCTTCCAACAAACAAAAGCTCAGGACAAGATGGCTTCACAGACGAATTCTATCAAACATTTAGAGAAGAGCTAATGCGTACCCTTCTCAAACTCTTCCAAAAGAGAGCAGAGGGAGGAACACTCCCAAACTCATTCTGCAAGGCCACCATCACCCTGATACCAAAACCAGACAAAGATGTCACAAAGAAAGAAAACTACAGGTCAACATCACTGATGAACATAGATGCAAAAATTCTCAACAACGTACTAGCAAACCGAATCCAACAGCACATTAAAAGGATCACACACCATGATCAAGTGGGGTTAATCCCAGGAATGCAAGGATTCTTCAATATACACAAATCAATCAACGTGATAAGCCATATTACCAAACTGAAGGAAAAAACCCATATGATTATCTCAGTAGATGCAGAAAAAGCTTTCAACAAAATTCAACATCCATTTATGATAAAAACCCTCCAGAACGTAGCCATAGAGGGAACTTACCTTAATGTAATAACGGCCATATATGACAAAGCGACAGCCAACATCATTCTCAATGGTGAAAAACTGAAACCATTTCCTCTAAGATCAGGAAGAAGACAAGGTTGTCCACTCTCACCACTATTATTCAACATTGTTTTGGAAGTTTTAGCCACAGCAGTCAGAGAAGAAAAAGAAATAAAAGAAATCCAAATCAGAAAAGAAGAAGCAAGCTGTCACTGTTTGCAGATGACATGATATTATACATAGAGAATCCTAAAGATGCTACCAGAAAACTGCTAGAGCTAATCAATGAATTTGGTAAACTAGCAGGATACCAAATTAATGCACAGTAATCTCTTGCATTCCTATACACTAGCAATGAAATATCAGGAAGAGAAATTAAGGAAACAATCATATTTACCATTGCAACAAAAAAAAAAATAAAATACCTCGGAATAAACCTACTTAAGGAGGTAAAAGACATGTACTCAGAAAACTATAAGACACTGATGAAAGAAATCAAAGATGACACAAACAGATGGAGAGATATACCATGTTCTTAAATTGGAAGAATCCACATTGTGAAAAGGACTATACTACCCAAAGCAACCTACAGATTCAGTGCAATTTGTATCAAATTACCAATAGCATTTTTCACTGAATTAGCACAAAAAATTTTACAATTTGTATGGAAACACAAAAGATCTCGAACAGCCAAGCAATCTTGAGAAAGAAAAACGGAGCTGGAGGAATCAGGCTCCCTGACTTCAGGCTATACTAAAAACTACAGTAATGAAAACAGTATGATAATGGCACAAAAACAGAAATATAGATCAATGGAACAGAATAGAAAGCCCAGAGATAAACCCACACATATATAGTCAATTTATTTTTGATAAAGGAGGCAAGAATATACAGTGGTGAAAGGACAGCCTCTTCAATAAGTGGTGCTGGGTAAAACTGGACAGGTACATGTAAAAGAATGAAATTAGAACACTCCCTAACACCATACACAAAAATAAACTCAAAATGGATTAAAGACCTAAATGTAAGGCCAGACACTATGAAACTCTTAGAGGAAAACATAGGCAGAACACTATGACATAAATCCCAGCAAGATTCTTTTGACCCAACTCCTAGAGAAATGGAACTAAAAACAAAAATAAGCAAATGGGACCTAATGAAACTTAAAAGCTTTTGCACAGCAAAGGAAACCATAAACAAGATGAAAAGACAACCCTCAGGATGGGAGAAAATATTTGCAAATGACGCAACTGACAAAGGATTAATCTCCAAAACTTACAAGCAACTCATGCATCTCAATATGAAAAAAACAAACAACCCAAACCAAAAATGGGCAGAAGACCTAAACTGACATTTCTCCAAAGAAGATTTACAGATTGCCAACAAACACATGAAAAGATGCTCAACATCACTAATCATTAGAGAAATGCGAATCAAAACTACAATGAGGTTTCACCTCACCAGTCAGAATGGCCATCATCAAAAAATCTACAAACAACAAATGCTGGAGAGGGTGCGGAGAAAAGGGAACCCTCTTGAAATGTTGGTGGGAATGTAAACTGATACAGCCACTATGGAGAACAGTATGGAGTTTCCTTAAAAAACTAAAAATAGAACTACCATATGGCCCAGTAATCCCACTACTGGGCATATACCCTGAGAAAACCATCATTCAAAAAGAGTCATGTACCACAGTGTTCATTGCAGCTCTATTTACAATAGCCAGGACATGGAAGCAACTTAAGTGTCCATCCAAAGAAAAATGGATAAAGATGTGGCACATATATACAATGGAATATTACTTAGCCATAAAAAGGAATGAAATTGAGTTATTTGTAGTGAGGTGGATGGACCTAGAAACCGTCATACAGAGTGAAGTAAGTCAGAAAGAGAAAAACAAATACCGTATGCTAATACATATATATGGAATCTAAAAAAAAAATAAAATGGTTCTGAAGAACCTAGCGGCAGGACAGGAATAAAGACACAGATGTAGAGAATGGACTTGAGGGCATGGGGAGGGGGAACGGTAAGCTGTGAGGAAGTGAGAGAGTGGCATGGACATATATACACTACCAAATGTAAAATAGATAGCTAGTGGGAAGCAGCTGCATAGCACAGGGAGATCAGCTCAGTGCTCTGTGACCACATAGAGATGTGGGATAGGGAGGGTGGGAGCGAGACACAAGAGGGAGGGGATATGGGGATATGTGTATATGTATGGCTGATTCACTTTGTTATATAGGAGAAGCTAATGCACCATTGTAGAGCAATTATACTCCAATAAAGATGTTGGAAAAAAAAAAAAAAAAGACAGTGGGTTTGAGTCCCCTCCTAATCAGGGATCATGGGTTTAAGTCCCAATCTGAGGTGTGAGTGGGTTCAAGTCCCACCCAAGAAGGAGAGTGCAGCTTCAATGAGATATAGAAATAACATGTCACAGAATTCAACATCCATTCATAAGAACTGTCATACAACTAGGACTGAAAGGGAATATTTCCATTCTGATAATGGGCATCTTTGAAAAACCTACTTCTAACTTTATACTTAGTGGTGAATGACTGACTGTGTTCCCTCTAAGTTGAAGAAGTCAAGGATGTCCATTCTTACCACTTCTGTGTAACATTTCTCTGGAGGTTCTATCTAGTATAACAAAGGAAGAAAACCCAAGAAGTTCAAAGAATGCTTATTGCAAAGGAAGATGTAAAAATATTTTCTTTCACAGAAAGCAAGATTCTGTAATTGATGGAATACCCAAAGACACTGAAGAAAAATCAACCACATTTTCCTACACTGGGAAATAATCAGTAAATGAAAAAAAAAACTATTTAAACTAGCATTAAAAATGCAAAATAATTTGGGATAAATTTAACACCATATGTGAAAAAACAATTTACTGATAATTACAAAACATTTCTGACAATAATTTAAGACTACTTAAAATTTGGAGAGACAAACCAATTTCATGGGTTGAAATAAATGATACTGTAAAGGTCTTATTTTTCCCCCAATGGGTCCATATATTCAGCATAATCTCAATTAAAAAATCCCCAAAACCTTTTTTTTGGTTTTGTTTTGGTAGAAGACGACAAACTGGTTCTAAAGTTTGTAGGAAGTACAAAGTCACAAAAAAAGCTAAAATAAAAATGACATATAACAAAGTTGGAAGAGTTACGCTAATACATTTTAAGACACATTCTTAAGGTTCTAAGTGGTGTGGTATTCACTTAAGGACAGACTTACAGCTCAAATGAAACCATTCAAAGAGTAGAGAAATATACTATTCACCTCCGCTAAAATCCACCTGTGTCATCTGCTCAATTCACTAAAAAATAAACCTTTCCAAAATCATGTTAATTGATTTTTCACAGTTCTGTGTGGACAAAAAACAGTCTTTTTACTAAGTAGTGGTGGAATGGTGGAATGGCTATCCAAAGAAATGTATCTTAACCATTTCGTCTTTCCAAACAGTTATTAACTCAAATGGAGTCATACACTTAAATATAAAAAAGTAAAAGTTCTAGAAATAAATATAAGAAAAAATTTCCCCCAACATAGGACAGACAGGGAAGGCAAAGATCTTAAAAAGAACTCAAAAAACACAAGGCATAATATATACATATATTTGTATAATATATATTTATATATATATCTGTATAATTGGTCCTCCATATTACATGGGTCCATATCTGAATTCAACCAACTGTGGCTCCAAAATATTTCTTAAAAATCCAGAAATCCCCCAAAGCAATACTTGAATTTACATAGGATGTGTGTAGATTTCATGCAAATGCTACGCCATTTTACGTAGGAAACTTGAGCATCCACGGATTTTGGCATCCACAGGGGTCCTGACACCAATCCCCCATACATATATACATTCGTCCCTCAGTATATATATACTATAAACTCACAATATAAAACTGTGCAGTAAGAAAGAATATGGATATACACAACAACGTGGATAAATCTTAAAAGCATTTTGCCAAACAAAAAAAGCCAGATACAAAAAAAAATACATACTGAATTATTCTATCCATGTAAAACTCTAGGTCAGGCAAGACTAACTTACAGTGACTGAGAGCCAATCTGTGATGGCCTGGAGCCAAGGAGAGATGGGTGGGTTTAGTGCAAAGCAGCACAAAGGAACTGGGGGGCAATGGAAGATAAAAATCCTATCAGTATATATCCTGATGTGTGGTGATTACACAGATACTAACATTTTTAAATATATGAACTAAAAATTAAAAATGAGTGCATTTTATCATATGTAAAATGACATAGATTTAAAAAGTAGGTGTGCAACAGCTAAATAATTAAATAATGCTCAAACTCTGTCACAGAACAATTAAGAATTTGTGGTGGTAAAATCTGTGCCTCAGTATTTTCTACAGAGCTTCTGGGGGAAATTCTATTATGTAGGCAATGTTTAAAATACCTTGTTTAATGGAAATGAGGGTGTCATTTCTTGTAGACTTCTAATGTTCTACTTAAGTATTGCTTTACTAGTAAGTGATGTAATTGTTATTTTTACTTTGTTTTGTTTTTGTGTTCATAGACCTAACTCAGCAAAGATGAAGCTAACTCAATTATAAAAATCTCCTGAGGATAATCTTAGCAGTACAGAACATCTCAAAAACAGAGGAAAAAAAGTTGATATCCTTTCATACTAGAGAGATTCTTTCAACTTGCCTCTAAGCAATTCCAAAACAATGGCAGTAAACATTTTAAGAGGGGCTGACTTATTTAACTAGTTTTTACACAGCCTGTTGTGCTCCAAAGTATTTCAAACAAATAATACATTTGATTAGTGTGCACACTCTAAACAAAAAGTCTGAAAGAGGAAAAAATATCAGGGTCCCAATGAGAATCTATTCTTGGACATTCGGTTGTCATGAGCTCTGCATTGAGCAAAAACGATCAATAAAATAAACATGTGAGAGATAAATTGAAGTAACAAAGAGTAGACAAATCTGATTATGGACTCTCTTCTTCCAGGAGATTAGGAGATTCAAAACTGACTGATGCCTCTTACCTCTTTCCTACCACCTCTGTTTGTGTATGGGCTTTGGGGCCAGATATCCTGGATTTTAATCCCGTCTTCATCACTTACTAATCAGGTGGCTAAGTGCAAGTAAACTCATTTCTCTGGACTTCATTAGTAATCTTGGATAAAAATAATTGCTATTAGATAATGTGAAGATTAATTGAATTAATGCATGTAAATTGCCTAGCAATTTTAAATTAAAATTAATTTTAAATACCATTGATGTAATTATATTTCAAAATTTGTCCCTTGTTAATGATCATACAGGATGGAGACAGTGACTTTTTTTTTTTTTTTTTTTTTTTTTTTGCAGTACGCGGGCCTCTCACCGCTGTGGCCTCTCCCTTTGCAGAGCACAGGCTCCGGACGCGCAGGCTCAGCGGCCATGGCTCACGGGCCCAGCTGCTCCGCGGCATGTGGGATTTTCCCGGATCGGGGCACGAACCCGCGTCCCCTGTAGCAGCAGGCGAACTCTCAACCACTGCGCCACCAGGGAAGCCCGAGACAGTGACTTTTATATCACCTAAATTCACATATGGCATGATAAAATAAGAACTATACCTATTCAAATAAGATGGCAATGTACAGCCATTTAATATTAATCCAAGTAATGAAGAAAAGATAGTCTTTTAGATCTAAAATATATTGTTACAAGTTTGCAGTATTGGGAGAGGAAGTTCTGCTTTCAAGAAAATGACTCCCAAAGCTTGTATAGAGAAATCTGGTCTCCCATCCTGAGGTAGTAGGTCAAGGTTGGCAAAAACATGCCAGGCCTGTTGCCGTTATCCCCTCTGCCCATCTAAGAGGTTATGAAACTGTCCTACTGTGTCTTTTTTTTTTTTTTTTTATTAGAAAATGTGACATTATCTGTGTTTATTTTCTTAGTTTATACACATAAAGGCTATAACCAGATGGATCAGAAATCTACACCATTAGTGAAAATAAATAGGCTAAGTAACAAATACACATGGTCATACCTAAATCTAGATTTTTTTAATTTTTTCTTGGTTATTGAGACAGGAGGTTTCTCAGAATAATGCAAACGTAATCTGATTTCAGTCTGACACGTCAGCCATCCAGAATCCAGAGTCTCAACACCATTGTGGATTCCAAATTGTCCATCGTCAATAATAATTTCACTTTCTTTGGTTCTAAAAAGCACCCTTTGAAGTAGCGGTACTGAACTGATACTCCTCTACTAAGTACAATGGTTGCTTTCCATAACATGCTTTCACCTGTCTCGTTCTCTGGAAGAAGAGCCACAGCATTTTGAGGATTCCAGTTTCCCAAAGCATCAGAGCTTCCACATATTGCAAAAACCTCTCCTGGTAAAAGAGCTCCTCTTATTTCAAAGGTAACCTGAGAAGGTGTCATTCTGATGGATTTATTTTAGGACGTTGTGCTGCCGGGTCCGCGGGTCCGCGCCGCCACCGACGCCGCGCCCGAGAGGCAGTGCCGCGGGCCGAGGTGCCGGGCGCCCGCTGTCCGCGCCTCGCCAGCGCTCCCCCAGCCCTACTGTGTCTTAAGACAGTCCAAAAAACTTTCTTATTTGAAAGCTCTAGGCTGTCCCTTCTATTGAAGTTGACATTTCTGATAAATTGCTATAAATGGGTATAGATGATTCTTATAGCTATAATCATTATTAACATTCTTGCTTCTGTAGATATAAATATGAAAACAACATCCAATGATGTTTAACTTGAAAAGTACAATAAAAACAACAAGAAAAAGATTAATATGGTCAGTGTATGTGGGGAGAAGGGGTATATGAGAATTCTACTTCCTACTCAATTTTGCTATGAACCTAAAACTGCTCTAAAAAAATAGTCTGATGATTAAAAAAAATTTAATAAGATGTAAATATACGTGTGAACAAATAGTAAAAAAAGATGATTTTGTGTCAAACTAATATAAATTATAATTAATTGAAAAGGATAATGTAGAAGAAAGATGTCACGGATAATTGAGCTCCAATGAAAAGAGTAAAATAACAACTAGATTAAGATACCGAGAGATGAAAGAAAAATAATCTCATGAGATAGTCACAGTTGGAAAAGGAACAGTATGCCAGGGCTTCAAACCTTTTCTCAGAGACAACCAGCCCCTCTAAGCTGAAAGAGATGGCAGGATCTGTAGACTTCGAGATTAGAGTCCACCCAAGACTTAAGGTTGAAAGCAGATTTTTCTCCATCTGGAAAAGTAAAGAGCTAAGAGCAAAAACGTTTGGCCTTTAAAACCCTTATGTTCACATTTGTAAGCTTGAAACTTCAGATATCCAGCCATCGTGTAAATGGTGAAGCAGGGCAGACACCTCTCAGGTGTCCTCAGAGCTCATCTCTCTGTGCTCATGTCTGGTCACTCCACAGTGGCGAAGTATAAGCATCAGCTCTTTCTATTATATAAACTCAAAGGTACACAGTTGAACAATCAGATTTGAGTGCTAGTTTCTAAAAAACTAAGTAAACAAAGAGGTATTTTCATTTCTTTGATTATCCTTATAAAACGTCGTGAACATTTATGTCAACTCAAGCAGTTGATTGATTTTTTTTAATCCTTAAATACAGCAAAAATAAAACTCTTCTGGTTCTGTTTAAATCTACTCTCGTAAACAAACTGTTCCATTTATAACTCATTCAGTGCCTTTTTCATACACACGATTATTATGTCTAAAATAAGATAATCCATATGAAAAGCAGATTTTTATTGCTTTGGGTATATTTGCCAAATGATTTTAAAAAGAAGAGTATAATGGGTTAGATGGGTTTATGGAGCAAATAACTTACTCTTGGCAACAGGATGCTAAGAAAAGGCTGGTTTAAAAGTTAAGAAGCTCACAATGCCAGCTCAGAATTTATAGCTAACAATTTTACAGGCCAAAGCCACGACACAGGCATCCTTATCCTGCAGTGCCAATAGGATTACCCTTCCAAGCATTATCCTAATGTGGAATTAAACTGTCAAGTTGGCTTGCTTGCTGCATAGACTTGTGCATAAGATGAATGTAACTCTGGGTAAAGTTCAATATTGCTCCATCTGTTAAGCACCTTTTTCTTCTAGAAGTACAAAAACTGTAAACACACACATGCATACAATTCCTATTTACGTATTGAGCCATTGTGGGCTGACATTGAAAAACATGAGGAGAGCAACCCAGATTAATCTTAATTATAAGTACAAAATTTTCTATTTCTTAAAACTTCTATTCCTTAAATTTTTTTCTAGTTCTTAAAAAGCTGATGTAATTTGAATTATTTAACCATCATCAGAAAAGCCAAATATAAATCATACAAAATTGGGAAATGGATACAAGAATTTACTGTGCATGTCAATCTCTGATAGCAATAAACTTATCTCCATAGCTAAACTTCTTTTCTTTGATCATTAGAAACTCTCTGGATGCTTTTAATTATTTTATGTTCTGTCCATGACACAAAATAAGTGGTTGGTAGAATCACTGCATTTTAACCATGATGATTATGGAAAATTACAAGGAAAGGAGATTAGTAATTATTGAAATAGCAGTTGCCTGATAGTTTACTAATGTGAAACACACTGAACATAGAAAAAAAAATAGCTAAAAAGTACCTAGTTTGTATAAGAGGAGAGACATAGAAGAGGTAGCATTTTAAGGTAGTGGAACTACAAGTTTTAAAACTGCTTCTTTGGGGAGAAATTTGTAATTAAGACTTTTTCCATAAATACTTAGGTAATATTTTTTAATTGGTGTTTTTTGTTCTATTTCTTTCTTTTTTAAAAAGATTCACCCTCACCTCACAAAGATAATAATTTAGCTCTAATCCAATATAAGTATTTTCTATATATTTCCTTTAAATTGCTTCTAAGGAGAGATTAGCGTAGCTTAGTAGATAGCTGGCCCTTATTTTTCAAGAAAAACACTATGCTAATGAGTATTTTACATGGTACTAACTCAAGAGGTAAAGCTGGCTTTTTTCTCTTTCCTCATCTTTCTTACTTTTAGGAGAAATATTACCAAGTAACAGGAATTTATGTAATTGCATACTCTTAACATGTTTCTATCCATATTTAGGTAAAACAAATAGAAGTAATTATGTAGATCTAGAGAACAGATTCTAAGGAGAATTTTGTGACTAAATTCTTAAATTTTCAATCATAGGACCTGATTTATGAACCAATCAATTACAGAGTACATAGGGATTAGATTTTTTCTTCTGAGTATAACAACAAAGTGATTTTTTAGCACATAAGTTAAAGGAAAAGTGATTTATATACATTTTAATGTATTTTTTCTTATTCATAGGTAATGCAATATACTATGTACATATAAAATCATAAAATCAATGATTGGAAGCGACCACACAAACTGTTTAGTGGTTAACTCTAGGGAGGAATAGATGATTGAGAACAGAAGGTAATAAAATGTGTGTGTGTGTAGGGGGTGGGTAGAGGGGAGTGCTGTATTGTATTGTCTATGTAGTATAATTGCATTTTATGAAACAATAGTATACAAAATGTTACTTTTTTATTATCAAGACTTTCTGAATGTAATACTAGCAGACCAGCTCCATTGTATATTGTGCTTTTATGATTGCCACAGACTAGCGTCAGCTAACCTGGTAAACAGCAATATCCACTTCCCTCTTTTTTTTTTTTTTGCAGTACATCTTTTAAACCAGACTGTTTTTAATGTGTATTGGAATTTCCAGGAAATTTTTTTATAACACCTGTGCCGTTACTTTGACATTCAATGTTTTTATAACCCAAAAATATTTTTATCTTACGGCAATATCATCTAGGAATTAATTAAATAGTAGACTTAGTGCCAGTTCAGAAAAGTGCTGCCAGGCGACACAAACCTTGGAATTCAATTAGGTATGTTAAATTTCTATGAAGAAGGTCAAGCTTTTAATTTAGATAGCTTTATTTTAGATAAAAAAAATAATTAGAGAAAAAGCACATCTAGGAGATGTGCTGTGATTAGAAATATCTATATTCTAAGACTGCATTTCTCCATTTCCTAGTCTACAGGAAAAAAAATATTCTTGAATTACTTTAGGCTTGAATTATGCAAACTTTCAATTGCATAATATCCCCAGAAATGAGTTAGTATTTTCCATTTCTCCAAGTCTATGCCTGCCTTGGGTAGATCTTCCAGTCATTAACACCCCAATAATCCTTCATAGTCCATTTGGTCAAGCAGTTTTCTCTCTTCATACGTATATTTTTTCCTGTTTCTGGAAATGTGGCTACTTCTGGTTTTCTCTGCTCTAGAGAGCCTGTCTCTTGGCCAGAGAGGAGGAGAGAAAACGGTGATTGTTATGTGGTCATTTCATTGATGAATAACACCCTTAATTAGGGCTCTGTTGGCATTTAAGTGTGGCTATTCTTTCTTGCATGAAACATGCCAGACCATTTCAGAAAGTTTAGTTTTTCTCCCCACCACAACTCCTCCACCTCTGCCCAGATAACTGCCAGTAGAACCTTGCCGGGTATTGTGACACCAAAAATCACTCTGACACATTTCCACATGACCACTGGGGACAGGCACTGCCTAGGAAAGGGAAACAGGAGGGCAGCATCCAGTTTCTTGATCTCCTGGAGGTACTGTGTTTGGTTTTTCTGCTTTTATATCATTTCATTGGTTGATTTTTATCTTAGTTGGGCCCTTTTAATACAAATTTGAAGAGATGAAAATTACATTACATTGATGCTTTTTATTAGCACATCTTTTATTAATAAAGTTTAAATATACCATAATCTGTATTAATTCTGTAAGTATTTTGTTCATATTTTTGCCTGTGTTTTACTTATTGGCTTTCCATATTTGATCAACTCTCTGTGTAGAAGGATTACTCATAATCCATCTGTTTTCAATGCAGCCATCACAGTGATGTTTCTAAAACATAAATTGCATTGTAGTGCCATCCTGGCTTAATTTTTTTCACCCTCACATTTAAAACAAAATCCAGGGAGTTCCCTGGTGGTCTAGTGGTTAGGGTTCTGTGTTTTTCACTGCCATGTCCCGGGTTCAGTCCCTGGTTGGGGAACTCAGATCCTGAAAGCTGCATGGTGTGGAAAAAAAAAAAAATCCAAACATCATGACATGAAGGTCCTCACCACACCATTCTAATCCTTCCCTATCTCATACTTGCCCAAATTTACCAATTCTGCTTCCCACATCAGGTTTATTTCAGTTACTGAAATATGCCAATGCATATGTGGAATTTTTCTTACCCTGTCCCTTTGTCATGGAATCTGCCTTCTTATCCTATAAACTAAATATTTGTGTCCCCTCAAAATACATATGTTGAAGCCTTATCCTCCAATGCAACTGTATTTGGAGACAGAGCCTTTATGGAAGTAATTTATGTTAAATGAGGTCATAAGGGTTGGGTCCTGATCTAATATGATTAGAGACCTGATACAAGGAGACATCAGAATGCTCTCTCTCTCTTTTTCTTTCTCTCTCCAAGAACAGAGGAAAGGCCATGTGAGGACACAGCAAGAAGGTGGTCATCTGCAAGCCAGGAAGAGAGATCTCACTGGTAACTGGGTCAGAACCTTGATCTTAGACTTCTAGCTTCCAGAACTGATAAAAATAAATTTCTTATGTTTCAACTGTAATATTTTGTGATGGCAGCCAGAGCAAACCAAGACACATTTTGGTACCATGAAATGAGGTTGCTGCTATATAACAAATACCTACAAATGTTAAGGCAGCTTTGGAAATGGCTAAAGGGTAGAGGGGTTGGAGAAGTTTTGAGATGTATGCTAGAAAAAACATAGATGGCTGGGAAGGAACTGTTCATGGAAATATGGATGTCCAAAGTGATTCTGGTGAGAGCTCATAAAGAAAAGAGGAGAGCTGGAGAGAAAGCCTCCCTCATTAGAGAACATATAAGTAATCAACAGAATATTAGTGGAAATATGGTCATTAAAAGCCATTCAGTGAGGTCTCAGACAAAAACAAGGAATAGGTTATTGGAAACTGGAGAAAAGATAATACTTGTTATAAAGTGGCAAAGAACATAACTCACTTTTGTTCTTAGTGTTTTGTGGAGGGCAGAGACTGTGAATGATGGCATTGGATATTTAGCTGAGGAAATTTCTAAGCAAAATATTGAAAGTGTGGTGTAGGTCCTCCTGATGGCTTACGGTAAAGCGCAAGAGGAGAGAGGTAATTGAAGTAATTATTAATTATTTAATAAGTATTAAATTAATTATTAAACAAAAAGGAACAAAAACTTAAAGGTTTGAAAAATTCTCATTCTGTCCGTATTGCAAAAAATGAGAAAATGTGTTGTGAAGAGAACACCACGGGTGTGGCTGGACTGCCACAGATAAAGAGATTATGGGATTATATGAGCAGAAACACTGCCAGTTTGAACTGAAGGGGACAAGATAGGACAATTAAGGGAAGGCTGTAGGACTTTATATTCTACAGCATTGGTCCCCAACCTTTTTAGCACAGGGACCGGCTTCATGGAAGACAATTTTCCACGGATGGGGGGGCGGGGGCGGGGTGGTTCAGGTGTAATGTGAGCAATGGGGAGCAATGGGGAGCGGGGAGCGGCAAATGAAGCTTCCCTCCCTCCCCCCACCCGCTGCTCACCTCCTGCTGTGCGGCTCCATTCCTAACAGGCCCCAGACCAGTCCCAGTCTATGGCCCAGGGTTGGGGGTTGGTGGCTACAGGGTGGGCTCCCTGGTGGTCCAGTGGTTAAGACTCCACGCTTCCACTGCAGGTGGCACCGGTTTGATCCGTGGTCGGGAAACTAAGATCCCACATGCTGCAAGGGATGTGGTATATTCTACAGGATGGGGCCACAGAATGACCCCAAAGGTGATTCTGCAATCATCAGGGCTGCCACTCTCACCACAGGTCCAGGGGCAAGGCTGCTTCTACCCCAGTTTCAAAGGGTGGGGCCACCTTCAAGGTTTCAATATGCCAGGCTGCCACTAAATAGAGCCTTGGGCCACCTGGAGTCTTGAGGGTAAGGCTGCCTGGTGCATTAGGGGTGGGGCCCTGCCTGGCAGAGCCCTGTGTACAGACAGCAGTCCCAGTGGGTCCAGAAGATGGATTTCAAGCTAAATAAGATTATTCTTAAGCCTTAAGACCTAATATTATCTGTCTTGCTAGGTTTTGGACTTGCTTGGGACTCATCCTTCCTTCCTTCTTTCCTCTTTCTCCCCTTTGGACTGGGAGTGTCTATCCTATCAACTTGCATTTTGGAAGCACAAATGCAAGTTGATAGGTTTTACAGGTTCACATCTAGAGAGGAATTTTGCCTCAGGATGAACTGTACCTTGAGTTTCACGAACACCTGAATTAGATATTTACAACAGACTTTAGATTTTTGAGTTGATGTTGGAATGAGTTAAAGTCTTTTGCAGCTGTTGGAATGCCATGAATGTATTTTGTATGCAAGAATGACAAGGTTTGGGGGGCTAGGGGTAAAATGTTGCGGATTGAATGTCTGTGTTCCCCCCAAATCTATATCTTGATGCCCTAACCCCCAATGTGGCTGTATTTGGAGACATATCCTTTACAGATGTAATCAAGAATAAATTAGCTCATAAGAGTGGAGCTCTGATCCAGCAGGATCGGTGTTTTTCTAAGAAGAGACACGCAAGAGGTTGCGCGCTCTCTCTGTCTCTCTTTCTCTCTCTGTCTCTCTCTTCTTGTGAGCACACAGCAAAAGCCCTGTAAAAATACAGCAAGAGGTGGCTGTCTGCAAGCCCCCGACAGAAATCCAACAGGCAAGAAACTTGATCTTAGAATTCTAGACTTGAGGACTATGAGAAACAAATTTGTTGACTAGGACACCCAGTGTGGTGTTTTGTTATGGCACCCTGAGCAGACTAATGTAGGTGGTGACTTAAATACCATCTCCTCACGACAGCCAATGGTAACCTTTAAAAGTACGACTTCCACCCTACAACACATACACACACACTCCGCTGTTGCCTCCTACTCTGTGTATTTCAGAGTACTGATCACTTATTAGGATTTTAATTTTAAAATATTTTGAGCTTTTATAAAATTTATAGCTTCATTTTCTCATTTGTCTTTTATCTAGACTGCCAGCTCTACATGAGAAAATTATTCTTGTTTCATTCATGTTCCTTTGTGACCAGACTTAAGACTTAGACTGTGTACATAGAGCTGCTTAGTAAATATTTTCTAGTAATTTATACAGTTAATATTTATTGACTTACTATTTACCAGGTACTGTCAAAATACTTTACAAGCTTTCTCATATTTATTTTTCCAAGAACTATGTTGCGTAGGTATTATTCTTTAGAGATGAGGAAATTATGTGTCTAGCCTGGGATAAGAGTTAGTATCAAAGGAGTTGAGATTAAAAAATGGAGTCTGAGGCTTCCCTGGTGGCGCAGTGTTTGAGAGTCCGCCTGCCGATGCAGGGGACACGGGTTCGTGCCCCGGTCCGGGAAGATCCCACATACCGCGGAGCAGCTGGGCCCGTGAGCCATGGCCGCTGAGCCTGCGCATCCGGAGCCTGTGCTCCGCAACGGGAGAGGCCACAACAGTGAGAGGCCCGCGTACCGCAAAAAAAGCAAAACAAAAAAATGGAGTCTGTCTCCAAATTACTCTCAACCATGACAGCATGTTATCTTTTTTCTCAGTAATGAGTAAATTACTTGAATAATAAATATCATCTTGTTGACTGTAACATTAGCTGGAAATATTTTCCCATCCACATTTACATTTTAATTAGTTTACTATGATCCTTTTAATGAATTTTATTTTAAAAAGTAGTACATACACTCAGTTAAAAAAAAAAAAAATCAAATAGAACCAATAAGCCTGGTAACGAAGTGGTCTTTTTCCCACTACTTCCTAGTACTCCCTAATCCCATTGCTTTGGCTTCTTTTTTGTTTTTTTGCTATGTCCGCTTATATTTACCTGTGTATACATAACATGTATACCTATACTGCTATATCTAGATACACAATTTTTATAAAGTATATATTGTTTTTTATTATGGTGTGTAAGATTTATATCTCTAAAACAAAAGCCCTTTCCATTGTTCTCTTTCTTTCCACTCTTATAATAAGCCCATTATTATAAGCCCATTGTCATATTCCACTCTTATTATAAGCCCATTACCACAAAATTTGTTTAAATACACAGTATATACTACTAAGCAACTACACTCATCATTCAATGCTGGGCCAAGTATTATACATCAGTAAGCACCCTTAAAAAAATTTCTAACTTTTCTGAAATAAATAGTTGCCCCAGTTTAGAATTTGTATTGTTTTCTAATAAAATTGCTTCTTCTTCTGAAGCAGTCCACTGGATTCTAAAAAGTCTCTGAGTGGCATTTTCTGCATGTTCAAACCCATCAAAATATCTATCAATTCATTATTTTCAAGGTGACCTCTATCCTAAGCCCTGCTCCTTCTGCACCCACCTCCATGTGGGTGGCACTACTATACAACTCTCCCTGAGACTTCCTTTCACTATCATCCTTCTGTTAGAACTAACTCTGGATCTTCTGCTTTCTGGAATGGAGGTCTTCTTTTTTTCTTGCTGTACTCTCTAGACTTTTAGGGAACACAGCCTCCAGTAGTTTCCATAAAAGGCATGGGAGGTAATATTTTGAGAAGATGCATGCCCACCAAAAACATCTTTGTTGTATCATAATTCGACACCCTTATTTTGCCTTGGCATAGAACTCAGGGGAGAGGGATAACCCTTTTTCTTAGTAAACAAAGGTATTACACTCTTATCTTCTAGCTTCCATATATTATTGTCAATCTAATGCAGTTCAGCTTGATCATATCTTTATCCACGATGTTCTGAAATTTTATAATGTAGTTTTATTTTGAGTCTTTTTCATTATTGCTGTATACTCAATGGTCCTATTAAGGTGAAAACTCAAGTTCTTCAATTCTGAAAAAAATTCATTGTCTAGAATTAATGTCTTTCCTCAAAATCTAATTACATTTGGTTACGTGCTCATGTTAAAAAGAAGCAACCTATTCATGTTAAAAAGAAGCAAAGTGCTAAATGGAAGTTCTGTTTAAATTGGCAGAACTTGTCTAATGGTGTGTATTTTAGTTTTTGTTTCTTACTGTCACACACCAAATTATCACAAGTCTAGTGGCTTAAAAAAACTCCATTTTAATCTCACAGTTCTGTAGGTGAGAAGTCTGGGCATGGTTCAGAGGAATTTTCTGCTCAGGGTTTCACAAGGCTGAACTGAAAGAGTTGGCCAAGCTGCATTCTCAGCCAGAGGCTCAAATGAGCTATTTTCAAGCTCATTCAGATGAGTGGCAGAATTCAACTGTAGAAATTCTCACAGTTACAGGACTGAGGTCCATGTTCTCCTTGCTGCTTGCTGGTCAGGGGTTGTTTTCAGATCCTAAAGTCTGCATTCAGGTTCTTAGAAACATGGCGCTCTCCATAACATGGCAGTTTTCCACTTCAAGGCCCAAAGGGATATGTCTGCTTTTGTTTTAAGTCTCTTCTAAGGGCTCATCTGTTTAGGTCAGGCCCACCCCAATAATCTCCCTTTTTATTAACTCAGAGTCAGCTGGTTAGACACCTAATTATATCTGCAAAATCCTTCCACTTTTACCAAATGAGGTGACCTTATAACTGGAGTCATAACCCATCCTATTCAGAGGTCCCTCCCGTGCTCAAAGGAGGGGATTATTTGAGGCTGTGGGTCATCCGGAGTCATCTTAGAATTCTGTCTACCACAATGTGGACCAAAGTATCATAGCAAGTCAATAATCCAGGCCATTTTACTGTGGAACTGTACACTCCACTGAGATCATGCTTTCTCTGGTGTTGATTAGTTTAAAGGAAGGACTAGTTCAATTTTGGCTCTTGCAGGGTGGGAGTTATAACTCTAATTTTTAAAATTCTTGGAAGTTAGTAGGAAACTTTGGCTGGTTTCCTGCTAATCACCAAGTAGACTTCCATTTAATCAACCTTATTAAATCTGGTACTCCCTTCCACAGTCGTGCCTTATGTACCAGAATTTACCATCCCTCCATAGAGTAAGCCATCTATCTTCTGACAAAATGGCAACAGATGGTTTTTGTTTTGTCCCATTTTGTTTTGAGTTAGGAGAGGGAGAGGACATTTTGGAATCTAAGTTGTCCTTTTATTGACTTTCAATTATCCATCCACCTGTTTTCAATCCTACCTACATTCTATCTTATATCACTTGTCCATTTGCCTTACAGCTTTCAAATTTTTACCAGATTCCATCTGCTATGATGTTCTTTCTTCTCTTTTATTCTTGCATTGTGTCACTTTTACCATGTAACAAATTAGTTCAAGTTTTAGCAAGTTGGAACAGCAAACGTTGGTCATCTCTTGGTTTATGTGGGTCAAAAATTCAGAAGTAGCTTAACTGAGTGGTTTTGGCTCAGTGTACCTCATGAGGTTGTGGTCTGGATGTTGGCCAGTACTGCAGTCATCTTGACTGGGCTGCAGAATCTGCTTTTAAGATGGTTCACTTCCATGGCTGTTGGCAGGAAACACCAGTATCTCAAGGGCTGCTCACAAGAAGCCTCGGTTCCTTGCTACATGGACCTCTCATTGGGCTGCTTGAGGGTCCCCATGACATGGCAACTAGCTTTCCTCAGAACAAGTGATTCTTTCATTTAATTGTAGTGTGATTTGGGGAAATAGAAGAGATAAATGCATGTGTTAATATATTGAGGTCTGGACCCCAAAAATAAAACAAACAAACAAAAAGCCAAAACAACAACAAAATAAAACAAAACCCTGATTCTATTAAGGTGCTTCTTTTTTCTTGTTCTTATTTCAAATGTTATTTCTGTCTTTGATGTCTACAAAGTTTTACAGTTTTGTAAAATCAACATTAAAGATGAAAAATCTATTATATCAGGTATCTAGCCATGTCTATTACATACTAGATAGCCTTGTGAATATACTAGTCTTGTGATTTTTTTTATGTGTCATCTAAAGTACTGCAAACCGATATTTTGGTCTGACATATTATAGCACTTTTAGAAAACATTGAGTTTTTTCGTTTTGTTTTTTCCAAGTATGGTGAAGCTTCTTTAAATCAAAATACAGTATTTAGGTTGAGGAATGATCCACATTTTTCCCACACAGTCCTTAATAAACTTCACTCAACGATAAGTGATGGTTCCGACTGTTTCTGTGTTACTGACTATTAAGAAAGATACATATGTTTCCCTGGAAATGCCCTAAATGTGATTAATTGCATTTTTATTATGAAAAGAGTTCCAAAACACTTTTTTTCTTTTTAGCATTCAGTGCCTCAATAGACAATAAATATTTTATCAAAAAGCTTACAAATAGGTAGGAAGCCAGAAAATTTCATATAGTCCATTATTTGCAGGAAGGATAGATTCAACTTTAAGTTTATATTATATTAACTACCTGTGTGAGTGCAAAATTATTTGCTTTGTAACCGTTTATTTGTTCACATCAGAAAATGTAAGAATTTGCCAGTAAATTATAAGATTTTTAATACTACTGCAAAAACAAGACAGAAATTATAATACTGAAAATATACTGGGTATACACTGATATTTTAGACTTTGTGACCAACAAGTGTAACTGGTTCCTTTGCTTGGGAATTTAGAATGCTGTTACTGTTAAAAAGCTCAGCAATCTCATGACACCCATCAGACTTAAGTCAACTATCTCCAGTTATTAGCCTGGATCAAATTATATGTCATTTTTGCCTTGTGCAAACACTAGATCTATTTGTTTGGTACAATTTTCCCTTGTTATATAACTAAAACACTAACAATTTAGACCTAGTGATGGCATGATTGGAGAGAAGAGAAAAAGAAAACAAAACATGTGACTAACTTAGGTTGTATTTAATTAAAACAAAAGGAAATCACAGTGATATATAAGTGAATATTGCAACAAGATAAATGGATTCTGGCAAAATTGCTTTGACTTAACAATTTTGTGATTGAAAAGTCACATACATTCACAAGCAATAAAACTAAGTTTATAATATATGACAAGAATAATAATTAAAATTTTTAATTGTTACCTATATACACGTACTGTTTTAAGCATTTAATTCAATTCTGATGATAACCCTGTGATTCATGGTCATTACCTCCATTTTTTAAAGAAAACTAAGGAACAGGTAAACTGGCCAACATCCCACCAGACACTTCCCCACGTGGTGGCAGGATCTGGACTGGAATAGTTTGACTCCTAAGCCTAAGAGACATTTGTTTCCTTATTAATCAGGGTTTCTCAACCTCAGCACTGTTGACATACTGCGATGATTAATTTTTTGTTGTGAGGGTCTGTACTGTATATTATAGGATATTTAGCAGTGCCCCTGGACTCTATCCACCAGATGCCAGTAGTTTCCTCCACCCCTCATTGTAGCAACCAAAAATGTCTCCAGGCATTGCAAATGTTCCCTGGAAGACAAGCTCACCCCCAATGGAGAACTGATGATATAGATTTATTTGTTCTATACTTAACAGCCATTTAATAGCAACTTAAAATAAGATGCCATATAGATGGGCTTGATATGAAAATACAAAGAAAAAATTGGATGGAATTATCAAAATTTTAGTTCATCAGATATATCATATTCTTATGCTTAAAATGTCAGTAAGCAAAATGAAGGAAATGAAGGTAATATGAAAAATGTAGGTAATATGTGGAGATTATTGAAAATGCTATTGTAAAAAAATTTTTTTAAGGTACTCATAGGAGCCCTTAAGAGGAGGGAAACTTAAATAAAACTAATACAGTCAGGGAAGTTTCAGACGGTACTCAGAGGAACAGTCTTGCAAGACAAATACTGATAAATCTAAGCAACTTGCCTCGGTATCATAAAAGTCACGGGGGTCCCAAAGTCAACTGGAGAGTACATGTTCCCACTAAAGCTATTCAAATTCTATTTTTTTAGAAGTCAGCTAATTATAATTTTTTCCAAACCACATTCTTAAGGACAATACTTTTTGATACCCAAAGTAGTGGGAAGAGGAGTTATCATGTAAGTAGGCCTAAATTTGAGGAAACTGAAAGTAGTATAATGTAGTTGGGCCATAAGATTTGATGAGAAGATAAATGTCTAGAAAGGTAATGTATAGACAGGACTGGAGCCTTCTGTGATGTGCTAAGTAGCCTGAGATGTGTCTTAAAGATAGAGGACATTGAACATGTTATAGAAGGATAGCATGATTAAATTTGCATTTAGAGTATTCATTCTGGGAATAATTTTGAGATTGGTTTGGAAGATACTAGCTCTAAGAAAGCTGTGAAATAATCTAGCAAATATTGGTTAGAATCATAAAAGCAACAATGGACTTGGAGAGAGAGAAGAATGAATTCAAACGTTAATAAAGAGGTAGCAGCCAGCTTGGGCATGATGTAGGGAATGCATGTAAGGATTATGTGAGTAAGATTCTAAATTGGCTCTCAGATTTCTTGTTTTAGAAACGAGGTGGCTGGAATCATTCCCAGAAGATATACGGGAGGAGGGGTAAGTGAGGAGGGATGGATGACAAGTTCAGAAATAACCAGATGTGGACACCAAAAATGTTTATCATGTAAAAGCTGAATTTTAGCTTCTTCTTCACCTCATTATGATGCAAAAGCAAACTGGCATTAGTGTTCAGTTTAAGCAATTTTCAGCATTAGCTTGGCACCAGCGTTTCCCATTGGCACTCTTGAAACTTGCCCTGGCTTCAGTGCCAATGCTGCCAGGATGTACTTGGCAGTCACAGGACCTAGGTGTCAAACTGTAAAATGATTTTGTTCCACTTCCTTTTTAAAGAAATGATTTTTGCAAGCTGACTTTACTTCCTATTTAGTAATTTAAAGTGAACTTCTGAGAAATATCTCCCATACAAGTATTTATTATTTAAATTCAGCAGTTCCACTGTTTTTCTGGTGATCCTGCTTATTTCACACGCCTCAGTCACACTCTCTCATGTCTTCTACTCAGTTCACTGAAAAGTTAGCCCTTTCAAAATAGCACCATGTACCTGAAAAGCCACTCTCCCACAGGTATCAATTCAATGGTCATTCGTTTTACACTGGGTCCTGCGGAAACAGATTCTAAAACAGGGACTTCCGTGCAGAATGATTACTGGGGAGTAGTCTTGGGAGACAGACCTGTCTGGAAGTGAGAAAAGCAGGACTAGACAGAGGGACCATTGTAACGCTGTGCAACCAAGATCCCAGCTAATCCTACATGGAGCTCTGCAGCTGGGACCACCCTTCAGGGTAGTTCCAAATTTAGGCAAAGGACCAGGCCTTTGTATCCCCACATCAGCCAATCTCTGGTCACTCCTGGAAAGGTGAACAGCCTTGAGTGAAGCATTTTCCTGTTACTAAGAGAGGAATAGAGCTGTGAACAATTAGCAATCAAGATTATATGCTTGGCAGCTGGAGGACGGGTGCCTGGAGACTGAATCTGGGCGAAACACCACCTAATCCGCCACCCTATCATTCATACCATTTCTGAACCCCCATCTCTTCCAAGAGCCTAATTCTCATTCCTCAAATTCTCATTGTCCAGGTGGAACTTTCTGGTCCAATTATATCTTTATCTTCACCTGTATAATCTAAAAAATTAGATTACTTTCTGTTCATATTTTTGGCTTCTGGGCTTTTTTTTTTTTTTTCCCTTCTTGTTCTCTCTCTATTCTGTACGTTTGGATTTCTAAATGGAATGTGGTATAGAATTACATATAACATTGAACATAAACATGAATCTTCAAAAAACTGTGCAATACTAGAATATAAAAAGGTGAACAAAATGTATAGAAATAAAAGCCTGAGAAAAACTTGAATATGTAATGTATATTAACATCAAGCTCAGTCCCTGGAACAAAATTCTTTCCTTTCCTTAATGTCTTTCCTAAACTGACCCAAAATACTTAACTAATGTCAGTTAGACAAACCATTTAACTAGTTAAACTAGTTTTGTGTTCCTTTCATTGTATAAAATGAAAATGTTAATAATTGATAGATAAGGTGTAACAAAGTATCAAGATCTTGAGAACATTTTATTAGACAGTTTTAAGTGAAAAATACCTGTTCTTTGCCTGATACTAGAGGGAAAGCATTTGGTCTTTCAACATTAAGCATCATGTTAGCTGTAAGTTTTCATAGGTACACTTTACCAGTTTGAGGAAGTTGCTTTGTATTTCTAGTTGGCTGAGAGTTTTATCATGAATATATGTTGAATTTTTTCATATGTTTTTACTGCACCTATTGGGATGATCATATAATTTTTATAGTTTAGTCTCTTTATACTGTGAATTACGTTGTTTACAAATTTTACACAAATTTTATTTCTTTTACATAAATTACTGGATTAACTTTGCTAAACTATGTTTAAGGATTTTGCATCTGTGTTCATGAAAGGCGAACTGTTTGCTGCTCCTCTATTTTCTAATTGTGTTTGTATGAAACTGTTAATATTTCTTTTTTAAATGGTAGAATTCATCATTCAATGTACCTAGATCTGAAATTTTCTTTCTGGGAACATTTTAAAATACGAATCCAATATTTAAAAATAGATATAGAGCTATTCAGGGTAGCTATTTCTTCTTGGATGAGCTTTCGCAGTTGACGCCTTTCAAGGAGTTTTTCTATTTCATCTAACATCAAATTTGTTAGCACGAAGGTTGTTCATAATATTCCCTTCTCAAACCCTTAATGTAAGTAGAATCTGTAGTGATGTTTCTGCTTTCATTAATAATATTGGAAATTTGCATTTTCTCTTTATTTTTTTTAACATCTTTATTGGAGTAAAATTGCTTTACAATGGTGTGTTAGTTTCTGCTTCACAACAAAGTGAATCAGCTATACATATACATACATCCCTGTATCTCTTCCCTCTTGAGTCTGTCTCCCTCCCTCCCACCCTCCCCATCCCCCACCCTGCGTGGTCACAAAGCACCGAGCTTATCTCCCTGTGCTATGCGGCTGCTTCCCATTAGCATCCTATTTTAAATTTGGTAGTGTATATATGTCCATGCCACTCTCTCACTTTGTGCCAGCTTACCCTTCCCCCTCCTGGTACCCTCAAGTCCATTCTCTAGTAGGTCTGTGTCTTTATTCCAGCCTTGTCCCTAGGTTCTTCATGACCATTTTTCTGTTTGTTTTTTCTATTCCATATATATGTGCTAGCATTCGGTATTTGTTTTTCTCTTTCTGACTTACTTCACTCTGTATGACAAACTCTAGGTCCATCCACCTCTCTACAGATAAATCAATTTCGTTTCTTTTTATGGCTGAGTAATATTCCATTGTATATATGTGACACATCATCTTTCTCCATTCATCTGTTGATGGACACTTAGGTTGCTTCCATGTCCTGGCTATTGTAAATAGAGCTGCAATGAATACTGTGGTACATGACTCTTTCTGAATTATGGTTTTCTCAGGGTATAGGCCCAGTAGTGAGATTGCTAGGTTGTACAGTAGTTCTATTTTTAGTTTTTTAAGGAACCTCTATACTGTTCTCCATAGTGGCTGTACCAATTTACATTCCCTTTTCTCCACACCCTCTCTGGCATTTGTTGTTTGTAGATTTTTTGATGATAGCCATTCTGACTGGTATGAGATGATATCTCATTGTAGTTTTGATTTGCATTTCCCTAATGATTAATGATGTTGAGCATTCTTTCATGTGTTTGTTGGCAATATATATATCTTCTTTGGAGAAATGTCTATTTAGGTCTTCTGCCCATTTTTGGATTGGGTTGTTTGTTTTTTTGATATTGAGATGCATGAGCTGCTTGTAAATTTTGGAGATTAATCCTTTGTCAGTTGCTTCATTTGCAAATATTTTCTCCCATTCTGAGAGCTGTCTTTTCGTCTTGTTTATGCTTTCCTTGGCTGTGCAAAATCTTTTAAGTTTCATTAAGTTACATTTGCTTATTTTTGTTTTAATTTCCATTTCTCTAGGAGCTGGGTCAAAAAGGATCTTGCTCTGATTTTTGCCATAGAGTGTTCTGCCTATGTTTTCCTCTAAGAGTTTGATAGCGTCTGGCCTTACATTTAGGTCTTTAATCCATGTTGAGTTTACTTTTGTGTATGGTGTTAGGGAGTGTTCTAATTTCATTCTTTCACATGTACCTGTCCAGTTTTCCCAGCACCAGTTATTGAAGAGGCTGTCTTTTCTCCACTGTGTATTCTTGCCTCCTTTATCAAAGATAAGGTGACCATATATGCATGGGTTTAATCTCTGGGCTTTCTATCCTGTTCCATTGATCTATACTTGTTTTTGTGCCAGTATCATACTGTCTTGATTACTGTAGCTTTGTAGTATAGCCTGAAGTCAGGGAGCCTGATTCCTCCAGCTCCATTTTTCTATCTCAAGATTGCTTTGGCTATTTGGGGTCTTCTATGTTTCCATACAAATTATGAAATTTTTTGTTCTACTTCGGTGAAAAATGCCAGAGGTAGTTTGATGGCGATTGCAATGAATCTGTAGATTGCTTTGGGTAGTATCATTTTCACAATATTGATTCTTCCAATCCAAGAACATGGTATATCTCTCCATCTATTTGTATCATCTTTAATTTCTTTCATCAGTGTCTTATAATTTTCTGCATACAGGTCTTTTGTCTCCTTAGGTAGGTTTATTGTTAGATATTTTATTCTTTTTGTTGAAATGGTAAATGGGAGTGTTTTCTTAATTTCACTTTCAGATTTTTCATCATTAGTGTATAGGAATGCAAGAGATTTCTGTGCAATAATTTTGTATCCTGCTACTTTACCAAATTCATTGATTAGCTCTAGCAGTTTTCTGGTAGCATCTTTAGGATTCTCTATGTATAATATCATGTCATTTTCAAACAGTGACAGCTTTACTTCTTTTCTGATTTGGATTCCTTTTACTTCTTTTTCTTCTCTGATTGCTGTGGCTAAAAATTCCAAAACTATGTTGAATAAGAGTGGAGAGAGTGGGCAACCTTGTCTTCTTCCTGATCTTAGTGGAAATGCTTTCAGTTTTTCACCATTGAGAACAATGTTGGCTGTGGCTTTGTCATATATAGCCTTTATTATGTTGAGGAAAGTTCCCTCTATACCTACTTTCTGGAGGGTTTTTATCATAAGTGGGTGTTGAATTTTGTTGAAATGTTTTTCTGCATCTATTGAGATGATCATATGGTTCTTCTCCTTTAATTTGTTAATATGGTGTATCACATTGATTGATTTGCATATATTGAAGAATCCTTGCATCTGTGGGATAAATCCCACTTGATCATGGTGTATGATCCTTTTAATGTGCTGTTGGATTCTGCTTGCTAGTATTTTGTTGAGGATTTCTGCATCTATGTTCATCAGTGATATTGGCCTGTAGTATTCTTTCTTTGTTACATCTTTGTCTGGTTTTGGTATCAGGGTGATTGATGGTGGCCTCATAGAATGAGTTTGGGAGTGTTCCTACCTCTGCTATATTTTGGAAGAGTTTGAGAAGGATAAGTGTTAGCTCTTCTCTAAATGTTTAATAGAATTCGCCTGTGAAGCCATCTGGTCCTGGGCTTTTGTTTGTTGGAAGATTTTTAATCATAGTCTCAATTTGAGTGCTTGTGATTCATCTGTTCATATTGTCTATTTCTTCCTGGTTCAGTCTTGGAAGGTTGAGCATTTCTAAGAATTTGTCCATTTCTTCCAGGTTGTCCATTTTATTGGCATATAGTTGCTTGTAGTAATCTCTCATGATCCTTTGTATTTCTGCAGTGTCATTTGGTACTTCTCCTTTTTCATTTCTAATTCTACTGATTTGAGTCTTCTCTCTTTTTTTCTTGATGAGTCTGGCTAATTGTTTATCAATTTTGTTTATCTTCTTAAAGAACCAGCTTTTAGTTTTATTGATCTTTGTTATCATTTCCTTCTTTTCTTTTTCATTTATTTCTGATCTGATCTTTATGATTTCTTTCCTTCTGCTAACTTTGGGGTTTTCTTGTTCTTCTTTCTCTAATTGCTCTAGGTGTAAGGTTAGGTTGTTTATTTGAGATGTTTCTTGTTTCTTAAGGTAGGATTGTATTGCTATAAACTTCCCTCTTAGAACTGCTTTCGCTGCATAGGTTTTGGGCTGTCATGTTTTCATTGTCATTTTCTTCTAGGTATTTTTTGATTTCCTCTTTGATCTCTTGGTTATTAAGTAGTGTATTGTTTAGCCTCAATGTGTTTGTATTTTGTACAGATTTTTTTCTGTAATTAATATCTAGTCTCACAGCGTTGTGGTCGGAAAAGATTCGTGATACGATTTCAATTTTCTTAAGTTTCCCAAGGCTTGCTTTTTGACCCAAGATATGATCTATCTTGGGGAATGTTCCATGAGCACTTGAGAAGAATGTTTATTCTGTTGTTTTTGGATGGAATGTCCTATAAATATCAATTAAGTACATCTTGTTTAATGTATCATTTAAAGCTTATGTTTCCTTATTTATTTTCATTTTGGATGATCTGTCCATTGGTCAGAGTGGGGTGTTAAAGTCCCCTACTATGATTGTGTTATTGGCAATTTCCCCTTTTACGGCTGTTAGCATTTGCCTTATGTATTGAGATGCTCCTATGTTGGGTGCATAAATATTTACAATTGTTATATCTTCTTCTTGGATTGATCTTTGATCATTATGTAGTGTCCTTCTTTGTCTCTTTTAATAGTCTTTATTTTAAAGTCTATTTTATCTGATATGAGAATTGCTACTCCAGCTTTCCTTTGATTTCCATTTGCATGGAATACCTTTTTCCATCCCATCACTTTCAGTCTGTATGTGTCCGTAGGTCTGAAGTGGGTCTCTGGTAGACAGCTATATACAGGTCTTGTTTTTGTATCCATTCAGCAAGTCTATGTCTTTTGGTGGGAGCATTTAATCCATTTACATTTAAGGTAATTATCTATATGTATGTCCCTATTACCATTTTCTTAATTGTTTTGGGTTTGTTATTGTAGGTCTTTTCCTTCTCTTGTGTTTCCTGCCTATAGAAGTTCCTTTAGCATTTGCTGTAAAGCTGGTTTGGTGGTGCTGAATTCTCTTAACTTTTGCTTGTCTCTAAAGCTTTTAATTTCTCTGTCAAATCTGAATGAGATCCTTGCTGGGTAGAGTAATCTTGGTTGTAGGTTTTTCCCCTTCATCACTCTAAATATGTCCTTCCACTCCCTTCTGGCTTGCAGAGTTTCTGCTGAAAGATCAGCTGTGAACCTTATGGGGTTTCCCTTGTGTGTTATTTTTCCCTTGCTGCTTTTAATGTTTTTTCCTTGTATTTAATTTTTGATAATTTGATTAATAAGTGTCTTGGTGTGTTTCTCCTTGGATGTATCCTGTATACAGTCTCCGTGGTTCCTGGACTTGATTAACTATTTCTTTTCCCATATTAGGGAAGTTTTCAACTATAATCTCTTCAAAATTTCCTCAGTCCCTTTTTTTTCTCTTCTTCTTCTGGGACCCCTATAATTCGAATGTTGGTGTGTTTCATGTTGTCCCAGAGGTCTCTGAGACTGTCCTCAATTCTTTTCATTCTTTTTTCTTTATTCTGCTCTGCAGTATTAATTTCCACTATTTTATCTTCCAGGTCACTTATACGTTCTTCTGCCTCTTTTATTCTGCTATTGATCCCTTCTAGAGAATTTTTAATTTCATTTGTTGTGTTGTTCATCACTGTTTGTTTGCTCTTCAGTTCTTCTAGGTCCTTGTTAAACGTTTTTTGTATTTTCTCCATTCTATTTCCAAGATTTTGGATCATCTTTACTATCATTATTCTGAATTCTTTTTCAGGTAGACTGCCTATTTCCTCTTCATTTATTAGGTCTGGTGGGTTTTTACCTTGCTCCTTCATCTGCTGAGTGTTTTTCTGTCTTTTCATGTTGCTTAACTTACTGTGTTTGGGGTCTCCTTTTCGCAGGCTGCAGGTTCGTAGTTCCCGTTGTTTTTGGTGTCTGTCCCCAGTGGCTAAGTTTGGTTCAGTGGGTTGTGTAGGCTTCCTGGTGGAGGGGACTAGTGCCTGTGTTCTGGTGGATGAGGCTGGATCTTGTCTTTCTGGTGGGCAGGTCCACGTCTGGTGGTGTGTGTTGGGGTGTTTGAAGCCTTATTATGGTTTTAGGAAGCCTCTCTGCTAATGGGTGGCATTGTGTTCCTGTCTTGCTAGTTGTTTGGCATAGGGTGTCCAGCACTGTAGCTTGCTGATCGTTGAGTGGAGCTGAGTCTTGGTGTTGAGATGGAGGTCTCTGAGAGATTTTCACCATTTGATATTACGTGGAGCTGGGAGGTTTCCTGTGGACAAATTTCCTGAACTTGGCTCTGCCTCCTCAGAGGCACAGCCCTGATGCCTGGCTGGAGCAGCAAAAGCCTGTCATCCACGTGGCTCAGAATAAAAGGGAGGAGAAAAAAGAAAGAAAGAAAGAAGAAGATAAAATAAAATAAGATAAAATAAAGTAAAATAAAAAATAATTATTAAAATTGTTTTTTAAGTAATAAAAAAAAAAACCAAAGAAAGAAGAGAGCAACCAAACCCAAAAACAAATGCACCAATGATAACAAGAGCTAAAAACTATACTAAAAAAAAAAAAAAAAAACTGGACAGACAGAACCTAGGACAAAGGTAAAAGCATAGCTATACAGACAAAATCACACACAGAAGCATACACATACACACTAACAAAAAGAGAAAAAGGGGAAAAAAAAAATTATTGCTCCCAAAGTCCACCTCCTCAATTTGGGATGATTCGTTACCCATTCAGGTTTTCCACAGATGCAGGGTGTATCAAGTTGATTGTGGAGATTTAATCCGCTGCTCCTGAGGCTGCTGGGAGAGATTTCCCTTTCTCTTCTTTGTTTGCACAGCTCCTGGGCTTCAGCTTTGGATTTGGCCCTGCCTCTGCGTGTAGGTCGCCTGAGGGTGTCTGTTCTTCGCTCAAACGGGACAGGGTTAAAGGAGCAGCTGATTCGGAGGCTCTGGCTCACTCAGGCTGGAGGGAGGGAGGGGTACAGAATGCGAGCGAGCATGTGGCAGCAGAGTCCAGCGTGATGTTGTACAAGCCTGAGGCGCGCCCTATGTTCTCCTGGGGAAGTTGTCCTGGATCGCGGGACCCTGGCAGTGGCGGGCTGCACAGGTTCCCGGGAGGGGCGGTGTTGATAGTGATCTGTGCTTGCACACAGGCTTCTTGGTGCCTGCAGCAGCAGCCTTAGCATCTCATGCCCGTCTCTGGGGTCCACGCAGATAGCTGCGGCTCACGCCCCTCTCTGGAGCTCCTTTAAGCAGCACTCTTAATCCCCTGTCCTGGAGCACCAGGAAACAAAGAGGGAAGAAAAAGTCTTTTGCCTCTTCAGCAGCTCTGGACTTTTTCCCGGACTCCCTCCTGGCTAGGCTAGCCGTGGCGCACTAACCCCCTGCAGGCTGTGTTCACGCCGCCAACCCCAGTCCTCTCCCAGCACTCCGACCGAAGCCCAAGCCTCAGCTCCCAGCCCCCGCCCACCCTGGCGAGTGAGCAGACAAGGCTCTCGGGCTGGTGAGTGCCAGTCGGCCCCGATCCTCTGTGCTGGAATCTCCCCGCTTTGCCCTCCGCACCTCTGTTGCTGCGCTCTCCTCTGCCGCTCTGAAGCTTTCCCCCTCTGCCACCCGCAGTCTCCACCCGCAAAGGGGCTTCCTTGTGTATGGAAACCTTTCCTCCTTCACAGCTCCCTCCCACTGGTGCAGGTCTCGTCCCTATCCTTTTGTCTTTGTTTATTCTTTTTTCTTTTGCCCTACCCAGGTACGTGGGGAGTTTCTTGCCTTTTGGGAGGTCTGCGGTCTTCTGCCAGTGTTCAGTAGGTGTTCTGTAGGAGTTGTTCCACATGTAGATGGATTTCTGATGTATTTGTGGGGAGGAAGGTGATCTCCATGTCTTACTGCTCTGCCATCTTGTAGCTCCTCCTTGCATTTTCTCTTTATTATTCAGATAAGCTAGAGGTTTATTAATTTTAGTAATCTTAAAAAACAAGTCTTTCATTTCATTCTTCTGTTTCCTATTTCACTGATTTCTACTCTTATATGTATTATTTTATTCTTTATACATATGATAGTACACTTTGGTTCACCTTTTCTAGTTTCTTTTCTAGTTTCTCAAGGTAGAAGCTAAGATAATTGATTTGAGGATTTTTTTTAACATAAACATTTTAATATCATAATCTTCCCCTTAAGAACTCTTTTAGGTATAACCTGCTAATTTGATATGTTATGTTTTCATTTTAATTTAGTTAAAGATATTTTCTAATTTTCCTTGTGTATCTTCATTGGCCATGGATTACTTAGAAGTAGTTTATTTAACTTACACATATTTGGTGATTTTCCAGTTCTGTTTCTGTTACTGATTTTCAATATAATTCTGTTGTAGCCAGAATTCATACTTTGTATAATTTCACTATTTTTTTTTTAATTGGGGTATAGTTGTTTTACAATGTTGTGTTAGTTTCTACTGTATAGCAAAGTGAAGTAGAGTTCCCCGTGCTTATACAACAGGTTCTCATTAGTTATTTATTTTACACATATTAGCTAGTGTATTATGTCAATCCCAATCTCTCAATTCATCCCATCCCCCTTTTCCCCCTTGGTGTCCATACATTTGTTCTCTACATCTGTGCCTCTATTTCTGCCTTGCAAACAGGTTCATCTGTACCACTTTTCTTTCACTACTCTTTATTTATTAAGTTTTTTTTATTGCACTGCATATAGTCTACTTTGGTGAATGTCCAACACATACTTGAAAGAATGTGTGTTTTGCTCTTGTAGAGTGGCCAATTTGCTTGATTTTGGTTGGTAGTATTGCTCAAATTTTCTATACACTTACTGATTATCTATCTCCTCTTTCTTTCAGTTAGTAGGAGGACTTCAATAATTAAAATCCACAACTACATTTATGGATTTTTATGTTTCTTCTTGGAGTTATGTCATTGTCTTTTATATGTTTTGAAGCAATTAGATTCTTACACATCTAAGATTGAGTTTTCCTTTCAACGAATCAAAAATGCATTGTCATATTTTATCTTTTGAAATATTCTTTGTTAATAAATCTACTTTGAACTTTTAATTGCTTTTAAAAATAGTTAATAGAATAAAGGCGAAAATATGCCTCAAATTTTCCTTTATAGTTATTTAGTTACCTTTAGGTGCTCTGTGTTTTTTCATGTGAATTCATATTACTGTCTGGAGTCACTTGTTTTTAACCTGAAGCACTTTAGTATTGTTCTGCTAGCTACAGATTCTCTCAGATTTTGTTTATCTGGGAGAGTCTTTATTTTACTTTAATTTTTATTTTTTTATTTTTTCCTTTTGGCAGTGCCAGGTCTTAGTTGTGGCATGAAGGATCTTCAGTGTGGCATGTGGGATCTTTTCGTTGTGGCATGTGGACTCTTAGTTGCAGCATGCATGTGGGATCTAGTTCCCTGACCAGGTATTGAACCCAGGCCCCCTGCATTGGGAGCATGGAGTCTTACCCACTGGACCACCAGGGATGTCCCTCACCTTAATTTTTAAATGATAGATTTGCTAGATATAGGATTCTTGATTGACAGGTATTTTGTGTATGTGTGTGAACTTTAAATCTGTTATCTCCCTGCCTTCTGGCCTCAGGTATTTCTGCTGAGAAGTCAGTTGTTAATCTTACTGGAATTCTCTTGTAAATGATATGCTATTATTTCTCTTTCTGCTTTCAAGATTTTCTCCTTGTCTTTTATTATCAGAAATTTTTCTATGATGGGTCTTTGCAAATCTATTTTGATCCTACTTGGAGTTTGTTGAGCTTTCCTGGTTGTATACATTATTATTTTTCAAAAAATTTGAGAAGTTTTCAATCATTATTTCTTTGAATATTTTTTCTTTCTCCTCTCCTGACACTCCCATTACACATATGTTGCTCCTCTATTCTTCTTTGAGCCTCTGTTCATTTTTTTCTTCTCTATTTTTTGGTGTAGAATCTCAATCAATTTAACTTCAAGTTTGCTAATTATTTCTTTTGCCAGTTTAAATATACTGTTGAGTCCCTTTGGTAAATTTTTATTTCAGTCATTGAACTTTTCAACTCTAGAATTTAAATTCTCTTTTATGATTTCTATGTATTTACTGATATTCTCTACCTGATGCAACATTGTCATCCTACCTTCCTTCACTTCTTCAATCATACTTTCCTTTACTTCTGTAAATATGCATTTAATAACTACTTTGCAGTCTTTTGCTGTTAAATGTGACACTAGTTGCTCTTATAGGCAGTTCCTTTCTCATGCTTTTCTTCCCAGTTATGGGTCATACTTCCCTATTTCTTGGCCTGTCTCATATTTTGTTATTAGAAAGTTGACATTTTAGGTAATATATTGTAGGAACTCGGGGTACTCTCTGCTACTGTTCCTCCTCCTGGATTTATTATTACAATTCACTTGTTTGTTTAGTGACTGGCTGTCCTACCCCACTGTCCTACCCCAACAGTGATATGCCCCTGATATTTCTCCTCAAAGAGTCACAGTGTTCATTATACCCCCAGTCATCATGGCATGACAGTGTCACTGGTAGGACTCTCTTCCACTCTCTCCCATAACCCACCTATCTGTGAAACTCCACTAATTGTCACTCTGGACAATTTTTCTATTATTTCCAGTAAGGCCCCGCGGCAAAATTACTCTTCAAACTAATCCAGTCAAATTTGTCTCCTTTGAGGGGATAGTTTCTGAAATCAGTATTGATATTTGTTTTAAGTGCTTCTCCTAGCTGTCTTATTCCAGAGTTTCCTCCTGCAAACTAGCAGGCCCACAGTATAAGCTGTATCTTCATTGAAGCCACCAATCTCCTCCCAATTGTTTTTCATCAAAACCTCAACTGCTGGGCTTCCCTGGTGGCACAGTGGTTAAGAATCTGCCTGCCAATGCAGGGGACATGGGTTTGAGCCCTTGTCCGGGAAGACCCCACATGCCATGGAGCAACTAAGCCCATGCGCCACAACTACTGAGCCTGTGCTCTAGAGCTTGCGAGCCACAACTACTGAGCCCACAGGCTGCAACTACTGAAGCCCACACGCCTAGAGCCCGTGCTCCATAACAAGAGAAGCAACTGCAATGAGAAGCCCGCGCACCGCAACAAAGAGTAGCTCCTGCTCACCGCAACTAGAGAAAGCCCACATGCAGCAATGAAGAACCAATGCAGCCAAAAATAAAAAAAATAAAATAAAATAAAAACATTTAAAAAAGAACGATGTACTTAAAACAAAAACAAAACAAAACAAAAACCCTCAACTGCTTTTGAGAGTGCCCTTAGGTTTAAACTTCTCCATACTCTTGCAAAAGAAGCCAGTTTCTTTGAGAAGAGATTAGGAACTACCTGTTTTACATCCTGCTTTTACCCAAAGGCAAAAATCTCTGAAACAGCTGGGGATGGGACAATGGAAAGCTTCTCTTTGAGTAACACCTTTGCTGTTGGAGTTGACTCAGTGGAGGGGCAGGCAACAGTCCGCAATTTTCTCAGCTTGCCTCTCTGATGTGAATCCACTACTTCACAAACTGGAGGAAGAGCTATGGGAGCCCCAGTGTTCTCAACATGCCACACTCAAAGCAGAGCCTCCATTCCACACGTGGCAGTTGCACAGACAAAGGAAGCCCCCTCGTTTAGACTGCACTTACATGTGATTTAGCCTCAGCAACAAGTGTTTAAGGGCAGGTAAGAAACACTGAAGTCATGACTCACCTGGGAAGAAAGCCCACTGACTGGGAGCTGGGAAGAGAGGGGAGTCCTGCTTCTTGGCTGCAGCCGTCTGGAGTCTCTTTCTTGCTGAGCTGGGAGAGAGAAGGGAGGGAGTGATCTTGGCTCAAATATCACAGACTCTTGCCTTTCCTACTGAATTTTTATACATTTTCTTGAATAGATGTTTCTTCATTTTCTGTTTGCCCTTAGTACTATTTCCAGAGGCTTTAAATGGTTGCTTTTACAAATAATTTCCATCAATTTCACCGGAGACCAGATCAGCAAAACTCCTCATGCTCTTAAGCTAGAAATTAATACTTTAATTTTGAAAAGTACTTTTTTGGGGGGTATAGAAATATAGGTCAACAATTTCTTGTTTTTTCTACTTTAAAAATAACCTTCTACTATCTTTTGGTTTCTGTGGCTTCTGGTGAAAAGCCTGCTGTCACTCTTATGTTTATCCCTTTGTAAGTCATAGTTCTTATTTCTGCCTGATGATTTTTCTTTATCACACATTTTCATCAATTTGATTGTGATATTCCTTGTGCAGTTTCTTTCCTGATATTTCTGCTTGAAGTTTGTTGAGATTCTTGGATCCGTGAGCATGTAGTTGCCATCAAATTTGAAAAAAAACTGCCTTTATTTAAATTTTTCCTGCCTCTCCAACTTCTGATACTCGAATGACATATATGTTGGATTTACTGATAATGCCCCACAGAAAATGTGAAATTCTGTTCATAGTCTTTTTTTCTCTTTGCATCTTCACTCATCTTACCTTGTGAAGTGTCCAGTCTGCTCTTAATCAAATTTGGTGTATTTTTCGTTTCATTTTGCATGTTTTTTTAAATCTCTAGTGGTTTGAGTGATTTTTTTACATGTGCTATTTCTTTATTCATCATGTAGCCTTTAACATATGCAATGAAATTATCAAAGCTATTTTAACATCTCTATGTTAATTCTATCATCTTAGTCACGATTTTTTTCTGTTACTATTGATTGATTTTTCTCCTGGTTATTTTCTTGCCTCTTTGCATGCTTGTTAATTTTATAATTGTGGATTACAAATTACTACTCCCTTTAGATCCAGTCATTTTTTTCTTAATATGTTGGATGCTATGTATGGTACGTTTCAGTGAGACTGCAACACCTTTAAAGGTATATAGGTTTGTTTGTTCTATTAGGGAGCTAAATTACTGACACATTACTTCCTGACTCCCAGGCTTGCTTTTATTCTTTGTTAGAATACAGCTATTTTAGTTTTTCCCTTAGTCCCAGGATGTGGTTCATATTCAAAGGCATATTTTTTTTCCTCCCAAGGCTTGAAGATTCTACAGTCTCAACTGAATGTATAAGGAGTTTGAGGAGGACTCTGTACCTGACTGGGCTAGAAGTCTGTCTTTCAGCACTTCACAATATCTGGTATTTCTGTCAGTTCTTGGTCCCCTGCAGCAGTGACTCTCTACTAACCTTCTAGTAGTCCCTCTGCACATGTACAAATTGTCCCTCAATCATGGAAACATGGGGAACACTCTCTAGATTTTTGAGACCTCCCTCTCTGCATTCTCTTCTCTCTAGTACCTGCCCTACTAATTTCAACCACTTCAGTTGCCCTAAACTCCAATATTCTCCCTCAGCTCAGTGAGGCTATTGTACTCTGGTTGGACTTCAACTTACTGCACTGTCGGAGAGAAGTTCTCCTGAGCCAGAAAGCCTGAGTGCATGCGGGGCTTGCCTTGTTTGTTCTCCTTTCCTCAAAATCACAGTCATTCACTGACTGTGGTCCAAAGCCTGGAAACATCTGCCTCATGTCTTTTCTGAAATTTAATATTATCTAAACCGAAAAAACAAGTCTGGCTCCATTTAATGGCTATAAGAGAAATTTTGAATTCTTCAATTTTAAATAAAAATTTCTATCTTTATCTCTTTGAAAATAAACTATTCATAATAATTTTTTAAAAAATAGTTATTTTTCAGCAACTACCTGAAGTATTACTTATTTGTGTAAAATAATATTGGACAAATATTTTATTCACAATTACCTTAATTCTTCTAGACAGAGAGCATATGATTTACCTTAGATTCAATTTTTTTTTTAAAGTGTGAATATGGCAGCAACTGTTACCATAAATTAAATATATTTATTAAATACTTTAATAATCTGCTACCTACAAAATTTACCCAATGATGACTTTTCTTTTTCTAATGCATGGCAATGAATCAGTACATTTTAATTATTTGAAAGTGAATGAATCGAATTTCAACTACATTTTTACATGTGGAAGGCAAAGCATTTGTGAAAGGTAAAGGATCTGTGCTTTTTAGCACTGGGCCAACTGGAAAATTATTTGTATATCAAATTGACTGTTTTCTAGGCATTTCCTACTATTTTAATGAAGAGTGAGTCAAGCTATATTCCTTCATTTACACACTAGTAATGTAAAAATCATTGTTATAGATGGAGAAACTCACAAACAAGGATAATTCTTTTATATGACCACAAAGAGAAACAACAGCGTACAAATAACCGTTACTTATAGGAGAATGTTAAGTGTGCTAACAGTGTTGTTGTTGTTGTTGTTGTTTTTAATATAATTTGAGGACAGGCACTGCATTTCTCAGTATATTCCCAAAACTAAGTAGCAGTCTGATAAGAGTTGCATTAAAGTAAAGGTCAAGTAATGAGGACAAGATTGCTTCCATTTCATTTTGCCCCAGTTTGTGATTTATATGATGTCACCAACCATCAATCAATCACCCATGCAACGCCAAATAAAAAGATGAAATGGCTAAGTAAAGATATCTTTTTTAAAATACAGGGGAAAAAAAGAAATAAAAATCAGCTATCAGGCTGTACACTGAGAAGACATGGCCCAAATACTCTTTTATTTGAAGCACTTGTATTTTAAGGAAGCAAAGCACATGAGCATTGCCAATTTTTCTTTGCCCAAATAATACATTAAATATTTTAGTCCCAGAGTAGTTTTGTTAATATTCCACAGTCTCAATTTTGTCTAAGAAGACCTGAAAGAGTTTTTTTTATCCTTGAATAGTTCTTATCTTATTGGTAGGCCTTGGATAGCTATGCTATAAACACTCCTGGTTTCATGATCTTTCATGAACTTGTTCTCAACCAATATCTTTGTTATCAAAACAAGTCAATCTAGACGAGATGAGGATAATGATAACAACAGTGATTTAAAAATTAATGTTTTTGCCTACATACTACACACCCAAAACACCTTCAAGAAACACACAACTCAAAATTTCTAAAAGGAAGATGCTACTATGATCTACAAAATACCTTCTTAATTTCTAGAATTTCTTGGATTTCTGCAGTAAAATTCAGAACATTAGGAGGAAAGTATTTAAAAATAAAATGAATGACTCTGTTTTTAAATATCTTCCCTCTCAATGACAAAGGATAGACTGAAGGAAGATATAGGTTGGTATGAGGAGACAAGAAAGGATTAACAGAAGATGAAAGCAGCGGAGGGGCTGAAGGAGACTGTAATGATTCTGTGTCAAACCATATCCATTAAGAGCCACACTAACATCTAGAGAGGAAGAATTGTAAGTTAATATCACAAAAGTGATTCTCTATGTATATAACTTGTAGTTTTATTCATCTTTAAATTTAAAAAATATAAAATTTTACTGCATAGTATGTTTTAATTATCTTCTTACCAAACCCTTTGTATTAACTTTATAATATTTGATGTTAAAAATTGTCTACTTAGTATATTTGAAAAGATAGGTGCCTATGCCTGATGAATCCACAGAAAATTGCAATCCAGTACTGGTGGCCAAAGAGAGCAGAATGAAGAACACCATGCCTTAAAGGCTAGCTCTGTCTATACCTAGGTAATTAAAGAAGCCCAAGACAGATCCTTAAAACATACAAATTCCAATTTGTGAGACAGTGTTCTGTAAGGCCTACCAGTACATATATACTCACACCAAAATTGATTTAGAAAGAGAAGATGCTTTAAAACAATTTTAACAAGAAATAAGTTTGACTTTCTCCTTCATTTTAATGGCATTTAAAAATATGACACAAAAGTAATTCAATGATACAAGCATAGACTCTGTTCCCCTTTTTAATTTTCTCAAGACCTTCTTTTTTTAAGACTCTGTTTCTTCACTTATTTTTCTTAAAAAAGGGTCTTATTTTAACTAAATACTAATACAAATATTAACAAAGAAATGTGATCATTTCCACACTCAGACTTTTGTGTTCTGAATATTACATGGAAAGATGATGACAAAAGGTCTTGACCTTAGAAAAAAAAATGGAGAAAACAAATCATTTTTATCTTGGTGTTATTTTTGGCAAGTAATATAAAAGTATACATGTATTTGGATTCAATTATGACACATATCAGAAAGGACATAACCTAATTTCAAAAGTCTTTGCTTACTGGTCAGAAAAAATAAAAAAAGAAGTAAAACTAGCAACTATAAATCACTTTCTCAAAATGTACTGAGATAGTTTCTAATATTTTCACATTTTTCTCATAAACGTGTATCAAAATCACTGTAAAGAAGCCCTTTAAATGGTATGCCTTGAGGAAAATGGTTTCATTTTCTTATAGATTGTCATTTAAAACAAAGAGGGGAGAAATAAGAAAAGCAAACAAAGACTAAATAAATGAAATTTTTTTCTACAAAAGTTTATAACTATCATTTAAATTAAAATAACTTGTGAATGGTTATAGTATTTCACTTGTTTACTTTTTATACATCTCAAAAAGCTTTAAAAAGGAAAAAAAATTTGCAGAATAATTATGGTCCATGTAATAAACATTTCTTGAATAATACCTCATGCCAGCCACTATATTAGCTACTTGAATTCCCCAAATGGCAAAAAACCAGTTTCATTGCCCAAGAGCTCACAACCCCCTGGGAGAAGACAGAAACAAACAAATCATTAGTATAAAGGAGATGAATGCTACATTGGTCGGAATGGAATATAATACAGCAGCATGGTAGAATAGGCTTCAAAACATGATATGAAAATATTCATTTCTTCAATAAATTTCATATCTACATTTGTTCAGGGCTATAATGTGTAATAATAATTTTAATATGGAAGAGTCACAATTGACTTTGTTTTAAAGTTCCTAATCTAAGAAAAAAAACATTCTTTTTATGCCATGAGGAAAGTTGGTAATATTCATGCTAGGGGCCATATTTTAAATTTTCTAAAAACCTTAGTGTGTTCTCTGCATGATTGCTGTCATGCAGAGTCCTAGTGCCATTTAAGCTCTGTGCCCAGGAAACACTGTTAATTTGCATAGCTGGAACCAGAGGAGGCTACTACGGATATTCATTTTATGTTTAGAGGTGTTACAGATTGTGATGTCTAAAATCAGAGACATCAACTGTATGTGTATGCTACTGTTGTACAAACAAAACTACAAGTGGCTTATTGGCTAATTTTCCACCTCATCTGGTTAATTTATCCAGACCTTTTCTCTAAAACATTTGAAGTGACAGTATGCCATATGACCATTCACACAGTAAATACCACTCCAAAAAGTGTATGTCTCTGTAATGCAAACGTATTCTTTGTGAATTCATTTTATTCTTCAAATTTTAGATAAAAATGGAAATTTCTGATATCATTACCATTTTTGCATCATATTTCTTCCACATTTCTGGACACTGGCTAGTGGCTAATTGCATTCCTATATAAAGTATCCAGATCTCATTTCAAGGCAAGATAGAGTGATTTTAGACATTTTGATAACTCTTCATTTCTCACTCCCCATACCATTTTCTGAAGGAACTGGCCATGTATACATATGGATGTAAAACTGCCTTCATCTCATGATCCACTCTTTCATCTCACTCTTTTAAGAAAAATAGTTCACAGTGAGCAATATCAATTGCTCATGATTTAAATGAGGAAATATACATTTTACTTTATTCAATTTTATTTTTGTGAAAATGAGAGTTCCTTTTTATTAGTTCTTTGTTGGTGGCAACATCATAAACAAGCCTATTATTGGAGCAATTAATGTGTTCATAGGTAGTTTGTGTGAATAAAAGGTTTCATTCTTTCATAATAAAAAATTCATATCATTGAACTTAAATGAATAGGGGTATGTGAGTTTAATGTGAACTGATTAAGCTTGCTTAATATATTTTTCTCACTATAGATTATAGCATTTTACACATATGAGGGTCTGGAATAACCTCAAAGCAAAGGATCCGGTATCTGTTTTCCATAAGACAGTGTTTCACGTAATAAAATTCTCCCTACAAACTGAATGTGAGAACCCTGGATCAATATTCACTTAACAGGAAAAATGCCACACACATCATTAGCATTATTTCTTCTGACATCACTTGCCACTGATTTGTAGCCTAGATTAGGTGGTTTACAGTCACAAAGCCACAAGGTACCAATGGTATGTGATTAGTCACGAAAATAAGCCTTCTTACAACCAAGGAGCATTCTAGTCAAATAAGGGTGTGCACACAAAACTTGCAAAGTTGCTCACCTCAGGCTGGGTAGCACATTAACACATTTGTCAAGGTCAATACTATTACTCAAGATTAAAAATAAACCCCATATTTTATTTTTCTGCATCTAAACTTGAGATTATTAAAATTCCAAGATGTCTTCATTAGTTTGACCTCATGTATTTTATTATATAATTATTTAAAAAAGAGAAGAAGAGGAAGTAAAAATAGAATAAGGAAAAAAAGAAATTCACCAAATATCTGAAAGCATAATACATTATTAATGTTTTCATTTATTTTTCCTTGCAATAGTCATCAATTACTAGCAAAGATGTAGGAACTTGCCAAAACAAGACGTGTAATACTTTGTATGAATTACAAATAATTTAGGAAATAAGCTCTATGTTACTTAGACCTTAAAAAGTAGCATTCTCTTGTTTACAGCTTCCTTCCAAGGACCCCAGGAGCTTTATTTTTTGTAAAAGAAAAAAATCCAACATTCAATTTGTTGAGTTATTACTATTTGCCAGGGACTATTCTAGGTTTTGGAGATACAGAAGAAAACAAGATAGCCAAAGTCTGGGGCACACTGAGGCTTAGACTCTAGTGGGATAAATGACAATAAACTAATAACTAAATAAATAAAATATATTGTTTGCCTATGTGGATAATAGTATAGTTCTTTGGTTGCTGGGAAGAAGTGTTTTCAAATTTATGGTAGCCAAAAGAACTACTAAATAAAGCAGAGAATATGGACTGGAAAAATGACAAGGGGGCAGTTGTAATTTTATTTAAGATAGGCATGTACTTTCCCTGCAATGGTAATATTTGTGCCAAAACCTAAAGAAGACAAGCAAGCAATCCTTGATGATATTTGAAGCCAGAGTGCTTCAGTGAATGCAGAAGCTTGGGTCTGGCCTAGAATATGTTTGGGAGCCTCTAGGAACAGCCTGGAGTCTGTGTGCTGTAGTGAAACGAGCAGCAGAAGCTGCAGCACTGCTCCTAAGAGGTGAGGGAGGGGCAGTTTGTTAGGGTCCTTTCCCACAGTAACAACTTTGCCTCTAAACTAAGAGAGATAAATACTTTCTGAAGAACAACTATAAAAATTCTGAAAGATCGCAGACAAGTGGTTAATAAGATAACATCTCACCATTTAAAACTGTCATATCAGCTGGCATTGTCTAGTCACCTAATCTGATATTGTTATTGGATTAAGAATGGCAGTTGTCAGGCTTCCCTGGTGGCGCAGTGGTTGAGAGTCCGCCTGCCGATACAGGAGGCACGGGTTCGTGTCCCGATGCGGGAAGATCCCACATGCCGCGGAGCGGCTGGGCCCGTGAGCCATGGCCGCTGAGCCTGCGCGTCCGGAGCCTGTGCTCCGCAACGGGAGAAGCCACAGCAGTGAGAGGCCCACGTACTGCAAAAAAAAAAGCTAAAGTAAAGACTGCAACCCACCGAAATAGCCTACATTTACCAAAACTAATACCTAAATATTATATACCCATGCATGAATATGGTGTGAAAATAAAAGGAGCATATGCAGCATACAGAAAAAGTTTTTTGTTTTTTTTTAGTCACCGAAAGAAGAGTTCTTTTGACTACTTTAGAGAACATTTCTTCCGAGCAACCAAAGAGCTATGCTGCCACCTACTGGTCACACGATCAGCACCTACAAGATTTTGCAATTCCTTATTAAAAACAAATTAAAAACAAAACAAAACAAAACAAAAAGTAATAAATACCTACCCCAGATCATAGTAGAGTCATCACATTCTAAAATGAGGATTATAAAAATACTTGGTCACTAAGTTAAGACAATACACGGGTAAAATTCTATTTAGATCCCTGCATTTATTATAAACCAAACAATACTGCTATTTTTCAGGTGGTCTTATGATAGTGCAACACATTTCTCACGGCTTTTCTATAGGGGGAAAATATCACTGATACACTGCTCAAAGTTCCAGTATTCTATTCTTTTACAGTAACAACAAATATATTTTCTGGGACTCCCAGAAACAAAGCATTTAGCTTTAGAAGCCAAAAGTGCTTTTAAAAAAGGAAAACCTCAAAGTAAGTCTTGGTTAATGACTAGCTGTATTAAAAGTGAGTCATGTAAAAGCTAATAATACACTAGCTTCTTTGAGCACTAATGTCCCTAAAAGAGCTGTGGCACTTCTACCCCTTTCATTTAGAAACATTAGCACCTAAGCATCTAACAGAGCTGCTGAGAAAGTAGCCATTTGTTCATCCGTAACTTCTTTCTTGTAAGAAAAGGCAAAGCAGTTGGTGCTGTATTGAAGGTACTATCCCCACCCCCTGATTATGTGATAATGCAGTCCTTTGATATCTTATTCTTTTGAAATTCTTCACATCCAAAACAAGCACTTCTCTTTTTAACTGATAGAAATTCTTCATTCTCATAAGGCAACAGAAAACATAAAAATTGAGGGGAAAATAGAAATCAAGCACTTAAACAATTTTAAGCTAGCATAATTTGTATTCCACACTTTGTTCCAAAAAAAGATCTTGATGTGTATGTTTCCTGTCTTTCATTTAGAACGCAAATTGCAGACACTGGAGAAGGAAAGGGTGCATCAAATAAATTCTGTGCTTGCTCTCAGAGCAAAGCCACTCTGAGATAGTCTGAGTGCTTTGAACTACCTAGCTTTAATGTTCCTACCCCTGAATGCTTAATCAAATAGATTGCCTCATCAGAAAGAGTTTTTTGAAAACTTGCTTAAAATTTAATTTTCCTTTAACAAACTCCCACATTTTCCCTAAATATGTTTCATGCTCCAAATGGTACTTAAACCTTTGATAAGAACCACATTATTTCTTTTTTTTAGATGTTTTTATGTTTTATGTTTTAATGTGTATATATATGTATATATACACACACATATTTTTCCCTCTCTTCTTTGTCATTTTCTCTCTTTCTCCATCTTTCTCGTTATCTATTAAGTCTATGATCTTAAATTTCTTTTTGTGTATGTCCATATTCTAAAACACTGAATAACCAAATCCACTGAACTTCTATCTTTATACACAACATTGATTTAAATCCATGCACTACTTCTTATAATAACTTAAACATCCTTTTAAACCTAGAATTAAAAATAACTTTTCATTCATAATGACATTGTGAGGGTGAAAGGAAATATGAATATCACACTTTAGGGTTATTATCTTTTATGCTACCTATATCTGAATTGTCCCTGATATATGGTGGTAAAGATTCTTTTGAAAATCACCCTCCTTGGTCACAATTCAGAAAACAAAATGTGTATTAGCCACATAACATTGCTTTTCAACTTTATAATAAGTGGAAAGTAAATGTCTTCAATATTTACTGTTGCTTTAAGAAAACAACTATTTTTTTAATGTTCATGCTAATTGTTGAATTTAATCTGATCTAACATAAGCATTTTTCATTTTATTAGCCTCTATAAATATTTTATTTCAACCATAATATACCATTAATTTTTGGTACACAACTTATTTTAACTTTTATTATAAATAATGTGGAAATCATATACTATAAAGCTTTTTCACAGCTTATTGAGTTAAATTTTACATGAAATTGTAAGATATTTGTGGTGTCATGGTGATTTGGTATATGTATACATTGTGAAATAATTCCCACCATTTAATTTATTAACATATATCACTACCTATTTATGTTTTCACTTTTGATAACATTTAAGTTCTACAGTCTTAGCAAATTTCAATTATATAGTACAGTGTTATCAACTATAGTCACCATGTTTTACATTAGATCTTTAGACCTTATTCATCTTATAGCTGAAAGCTTGTATTACCCTTTTACCAGTCTCTTTCTGTTTTCCTTCCTCCTCCCTGCCAGCCCCTGGAAACTACTTTTCTACCCTGTGATTCTATAAATATGACTTCTTTTTTATTTTATTATTTTTTTAAGATTCCATATATAATACCATGCAGTATTTGTCTTTCTCTGTCTGGCTTATTTCACTTAGCAAAATTTCCTCAAGATCCATCCATATTGTATATACATACACACACACCATATCTTCTTTATTCACTCATCCATTGATGAACAACTTAGGTTATTTCCATGTCTTGACTATTGTGAAAATTGCTGCAATGAACATGGGAGTGCAGATACCTCTTCAATATTCTGTTTTCATTTCCTTTGGATATATACCTTGAAATATAGTTGTTCTTCTTTTATTTTGAGGAATCTTCATACTGTTTTCACAGCGGCTGAACCAATTTACATTCCCATATAAAACATTTTATGTATTTTCAATTCATTTTTTATAGGGGAATCATTAGAATGGGGATCACTGACTTAAAAGATATTCATGATTAACTTAATATATGTCCTGCAAACATGATTTTAAGATTCTTCTCTTTGCTCCAAAATTTAGGTTAAGTCATCAGGAATCAAGTCCAAAACCCTGGGATCTGTCATTACTGGAGAAAGGACCATGGAGAGGTTCATTTGCCACTGTCCCAGAGTGAAAGGTACAACTTTAGAACAGTTATCGGAGAAGCTGTGTTAACCAAGGGAGGTTTTCCCCGTTGGAGGCTTTCACTGCTTCATCTTCAGGTCTATAACTCAAGGAGTAAAGATTGTCAGCCCTTCTTGTTTTTAAAAGGATAGAGGAAGCCCTGGAAGTATACATAGTTGGTATAATACAAACCTTATTATACACAAAGAATAAAAATACTAGGTTATTTGTTTGGATTATAATCCCATAAACTCTAAATGAGAACTTCAATTTAATGTGATATAGAATAAAATTCCTAAATCTTGTAGGATATGCCATCTGGAAATAATGTTAACCTAAAGTCTCACTGGGTTTTAATACATTTCTTAAGTTGGTTGCAGCTCAAATATTAATACATTTGCTATAGACATTTCAAAAGCATTTTAATTCATGACTATAAATGAGTATAAATAGATACATATATGTATCAGGAGATATTAATTAACTAATGTAAAGCAAAATAGCAAATAACTGAACCAATCTGTGTTTCTTTTTATTAGTTCTGTGGTAAAGTAATTTTTCACTTAAGGACTTTATGCTTTGACAACTATACGGAAATGCAAGTACATGAGCAATTAAACAGATTCCTTTGATGTTATCCCATTGTACCTATGTACAGGCTAAATTGCAACAACTGAATAATACAAATTCAATGTATGATAAAATTTAATCAATGTTTTAAATGTTATATTTTAAATATTATGTAATCATCCCACATGTTGGATAATACTACTAGCATCTCCTTCCACTCCATTACTATTTTAACAATCTCCACATAGTTCATGTCATTATAACTTTCATTTGCTGTTTTTCAGTAAAGGACATGTTGAGAATCTTTAGTTCATGTAATTGTTTGTATACAAGTGTTCAGTGGAATGATTCATGCTGTCAAAGGGTCACGTAAAACAAACAAAAAGATGACGAACCACTGAAGTGACTCCTGTGTGTTTTGTGTGTTTGGTGACCCCTGTGCTTCCTACTTTCAGTTAAAAGCTGTTCCAAAAGTTAAAAATAGGTTTTGGATCTTACACCATGCACAAAAGTTAACTCTAAGTGGATTAAAGACTTAAATGTAAGACCTGAAACCATGAAACTCCTAGAAAAAAAAACAGAAAAAAAACTCCTGTCACATGAGTTTTGGTAATGACTTTTTGGAAATCGTACCTAAATCAAAGCAACAAAACAAAAACAAAACAAACAAACAAAAACACAAGTGGGACTTAATCAAACTAAGAATCTTCTATACCGAAAAAGAAACCATCAACAAAGTGAAAATACAACCTAAAGAATGGGAAAAAATTACTTGTAAACATATATCTGATAAGGGGTTAATATCCACAATATACAAAAAACTCATACAACTCAATAACAAAACAAATCCAATAAAAAAATGGGCAAAAGACCTGACTAGACCTTTTCCAAAGAAGATATATAAGTGGCCAACAAGTACAGGAAAAGATGCTCGACATCACTAGTCACTAGGGAAATGCAAATTAAAACCACAATGAATATAATCTCACATCCGTTAGAACGGCTACTATAAAAAAGACAAGAGATAAATGCTAGTGTGGATGTATAGAAAAGGGAACTCTTGTGCACTGTTCGGCAGATTGTAAATTGGGACAACCAGTATGAAAAACACAATGGAGACTACTCAAAAATTAAAATAGAACTGCTATATGATCCAGCAATTCCACATCTGGGAAATATATCCAAAGGAAATGAAAACACTAACTCAAAAATATATCTGCACCCTCATGTGCATAGGAGCATTATTTACAATAGCCAAGAACAACCTAAATACCCACTGATGGATGAATGGATAAAGAAGATGTGGTGTATACGTACGATGAAATACCATTCAGCCACACACACACAAAACCCCAAAAACAAGAAACAGGGAACTCTTACCATTTGTGACAAAATAGATGGCCCTTGAAGACATTATGCTAAGTGAAATAAGTCAGACTGAGAAAGACAAATACTGTATGATCTCACTTACATGTGAAATCTAAAAACACACAAAAAACAAAACTCCCAAATCATAGAAAAAGAGATTAGATTAGCGGTCAGCAGAGGCAAGGGGTGGGAGGGAGAAGTGGAGGAAGGTGGTTAAAAGGTACAATATTCCATTTTTAAGATAAATAAGTGCCAGAAATATAATATAGAACATGATGACCACAGTTGCCACTGCTGTATGGTTTATAGGGGAGCTGTTAAGAGAGTGGATCCTAAGAGTTCTCATCACAAGAAGGTTTTTTTTTCTTTTATTGTATCGATATGAGACAATGGATATTAACAAAACCTTTGTGGTAATCATTACATAATGTATGTAACTCAAACCATCAGGCTGTACACCTTAAACTTATACAGTGATGTATGTTAATTATTTCTCAAGACAGGAAAAAATAAGGTTTTAGTCAGCCAATGGTTTACAAAATATCACCAGACTGCATCCACCTAATCATCTTTACTATTTAACACTTCTTTCTTAGGTTTGAACTTTTGGAGATTTATTCATGGTGTTTATTTTGAGACTCCATAAAGACACTTAGAGGACTGTAAGGGGACGAGAGCCAGGAACACCAACACTTAACCCCACAGAGTTATGCACATGTCCGTCCCTCCCTATGGAAATGCAGCCCATTGAGGGCAGGAGCTGGGTTTCATCCATGGTGGACTTTTTTCACGGTACATCACCTGGCACATCAAAGCTACTGGGAAACTCAGAAAAGGGGTATTTGAGAGTCGGGATTGACTAAATCTATTCAAAACTCATCTAATCAAAGTAAGTGAGATTGTTTTACCTATTGAGGAATTATAAAAATTACAAAAAAGAACTTCATTTTTTCCTGAAAGGGTAAATTTCTAAGGCACTGTTCCTATATGTAAGTCATTGAAAACACAGATAGAATGATATCATTGCACGCACACACACACACAAACACACACACACACAAACACACACACACACATACACACACACTAACTTGTCACATTTAATACAGTCTCTCGGGCTCATAAGTATTATCATCTTAGAATTAGGATGGGGCAAGGAGAGGGAGGCCTGTAAGTGAAAATTCTTTCATTCTGAGTCCTTGAACTTGAGTTAAGACTGGACAGAAAGGCAGGTTAGAATAGTTAAGGAGACCTGTGATATGGGAAGAAGAAACAGTGCAATCTTTGGGTAGCTCTGCTCCATAAGTCAGCATTTCACTATGCGGTGACTTACGCACTAATCCTTTATCTTATTTCACTGCATTTTATCCCATTTATTCATATTGGGGTCAGTGAGACAGACACAAATAGATTACAGATATACACAGCTTTACAATATTATTAAGCATATTTTATAAAAAGCTAAAGAGGCATTTTTCCCTAGTTTTAAATTTAATGTAATAAGGAATTATATCTTTGTATATGGTATGCTGAGTTTAAAAAATCTATGTGTGCACTATTTACACCCAACAAACTTGAGAAAACTTGTGTCACGGTCAAGAAATTTGAAGCATACTGCAACATGCTAGATGTTTTGGAAACTTTTCTACTTTCTCACTTGTTGGGTTTGAGCTTAACTTAATTCTGAAGTTTTGTATATTAATGAATGCATTATTTGGAGGGTGGTTATCTATAACATAAATAAACATAACATTAAATGTCAACAAAGATACAAATGAGAAATAATCATCAAATATCACATCTAAACAAATTAGCTAACAGATAACCACTAAATGGTTATCCAGGTCATCTAGTCATAGCCTTAATTCCTGCCTCATGTACCAGCATATCCTGTTTATTTCTTGTGGATTAATGTAAGTAATATGACCTCAGTGCTTCTCTTGAAACATAATATTGCATTTCCAGCAGATTTCATTTTAAGAAGAATTTATGGGCTGAACATCCAACTTCATTTTTACTTGATCGTTTTTACTTATTGTAAGTAGTTATTCCCTTTCCTGTTCTTCATTATTCTCACTCCAGAAAAACCTACAGGGTGGGATCCACTAGGAACAGTTGATTGCAAGTTATTTAAATATTAATTGATTTCAGTTCAAGTGCTCTGGTACATGTCTTCAAAGAGTGACATGTATTTTTAATGAAGATAGACAGTAGATGACATACCCATTGTGAAACATCAATAAAAGAAAATATTGGATACTTCTCAAATTGAAAGGAAAAATAAAAATTTTAAAAAGGTCAAATAACTTTCCCATGGGAAAGATGGACAGAAAAATCAGCTTGTTTTCACTTTTTGGAAAAACATTCTTAAGAATGGGTTATAAGAGAATCTTGCACTGTATGCAATATATAATAGCAGATCATATCTCTTTTTGTTTCCTCCACCACAGTCACTGTTCAGAATGCTTTGTTTATGGGAGGTCTCATTAACAGTTCTTTACAGCTGACCCCTGCTGTAGAGGGTATTACCACTCCACAGGTTTCTATCACACAATTTTCTGGGTATGTCAAAAGCATATGCCAGAGCAAAAAGGGCAGAGATAAACCTTGGGGATTCTAAAGAGTGACACCTGGCTGGAATTCAATTTGTCAGGAAATGTAAAGCTGTGTTGCAATGCATTTTAAGCTTGGGTTAGCTTAAAATGACTCATTTGCTGGTGTTTAAAATTAACTCTCAGGACCTCTGTGACAGTGTTCAAACTCTGTACAAACATAACGCTGAAATATTTAAACCCAGTGCAAATTATGTTCTGATTCAAGACAATGAATATGCTTAATTAAACTGGCACTGAAAATGTAAATATTTTAGCTAGTATTGTATTAACATTTAAAACCCTGGGAATTAAATTCTACTTTTCTAATCTTTCATAACGATGAAATTCAAAATGTTATTGTTGTGTTTATAAAGGAGTCCATTGTTAGGCAGCATATTCATTACGAAACAATGGTTACACATTTAATTGCGCAGCAGGGAAGGGATTCAGTGGTTCAATACTGCATACAACAATAAGAGATTTACCAAAAAAAATCAATACAATGTAATTTTGGATTCCAAAATCTGAAGTCATAGAAAGAAAGAAGGTATCACAATCACCTGATATTTGTAATTATGGTTATATTCTATCTTAGTGGACTCTGTGAACAAATTATTTTGTTAATAAAATAAATTGGCATTCTAATTAACTAAACTAAAAACAGGGGCCCTTTCAGGGGAAAAATGTTATGCTTTATCTAAGAACTAACAGCAAACCACAACAAAATAAAAATTAAAAACAAATTAACACTACCTTGATTTTCTGAAGTGTGTAAATGTGGTTCTTTACTAATGAAATAATCCCCTATCATTTTATGCAAAGCCATTTTATCTTTTTTTGGTCTGATGTTGATTTCACTTTGTGCAACAATTTGGTATAAAGACAAAACATGGAAACTGGATATCTTTCACCCCAATACTGGAAAACTCAATGCTATCAAAATTATTAAAAAGTCAGGAATTCCAAGATGGATTTTTTTTGTTGAATTTTAAATAATCTTAAATGCTCATGGAATCTGCTAACATTTTAAAATACTTAATTGAAATGGCTATTCTGAATGTGAAGAAGTGTACACCTGTAGCATTTAAATTGATTGATCTTCTTGTTTCATATGGTTAGTTTCCCACCCTACCTCACAGCTACCTATATTGACAAAACAGGATTATCTTCAGGGTGTGTCTGTTCTCCTATTCATTTACATGTATTTTCTTTAATTACAAGTATGAGAGAAAAAAATCAAATGGAGTTTTAAAGTAAATAATTTGTTTACATCAGCATTGACAACAATGCCCTTGTGGTAGGTAGCCTCTAATATGACTCCCAATAACCCCTCCCTCTTTTTTATCATGCCCTATTATAACCCTCTCCCCTTGAGTGTGACCTAAACCTAGTGACTTGAATAGAATGAAACAAAAGTGATGGGACAGTATTTCCAAGATTGGGTTATAAAAAGAGGGATCAGCCTTGGATGCCCTCTCTTGCTCACTCACTCACAGGGAATTCAGCTGTCTCCCATGTTTTCATCCATGCTATAAAGAGGCCTTCATGACAAAGAATTAGGGAGGACCTTCAACCAACAGCTGGTGAAGAACTGAATCCTGTCAGTACGCACATGCATAAGCTTGGAGCAAGTCCTCTCCCAGTCACATCTTCAGATGTGACCACAGCCCCAGCCTACACCATGATTGGAGTCTTCTGGGAGACCTTGAAGTAGAGGACCCAGATAAGTTACACCCTGATGCCTTACTCACAAAAACTGTGAAATAACCAATATTCATTGTTTTAAGCCACCAATTTTGGGGAGTCATTTCTTGTGTGACAAGAGATAGCTAATACAAACTTATTTACCTTCTCATCTCATACAGAACCTGTTAGGCGGTGACCAAAATTTACTGAGTCGACAATGGGTGTTCAAAGGAAATTTGAAATTTAGTTTCTGATATTGAGTTAACTAACCAAGGTCAAGATTCATTCCCTTCCTGCTGATTATTAGAGACTGTTCATGGGCAGCTGGTGCTGTAGAGTCCCGCAAATCATACTGTCATTTTATGTTTTATTCTAATTGTCAAAAACTTTTAATATGGCATTTTAAACTCTATAAGAAGTATTAGACACAGATTAATTTTATTTTTCAGCTTCTACAGCTCACGTGGTTTTGACCTAAGCCACAGTGTTCTTGGAAATCAGTCCTAGATAACAAAAAGATTCTGAAAATAAGAACTGGATTTCTTCCCCTTTCAGGTATCACCACACAAGTCTCTCACTCTGAGCCTGATATAGATATCAATGCAAATATAGGTATAGATATAAAACTTCAAATACCATAGTACCAAATATTTACTGAATATCTCATGTATACAGGTTATCTACTGACTGACACACCAAAAGTCAAATATAAGGTAGCATGGTTTCAGATCATTCCATGGAAAGTATTCTGTAGAATGTACAAGGTGCCATACAGAATCACTGAAGGGAAGAGGTCTAAGAGGAGGATGGAGGATTGTTGTGCTGAAAAGTCTCACTACTTTAAAACAAAGTTTTTAAACTATGAAGATGGTGGTACAGGCACACACAGATACACACTCAATTCGTGGTTACAAGTGAATAGGACAATGTTGGTCCTGATGCTGATCTGATTCTATACCATTCAGCCATTTATTTGTCTCTGTAATAAATCAAGATAAACTGAAGTGGCCCTGGGGACTTCTATGTGATCACCATAATCACCAATACAAATCACCTTCTGCATTTTCAAGTTTGTGAAGATGTAATTGGTAATCTGTAGAATAAATTAAACAAATTGGTTTTTAAAATTGAAATTTAAAAAAACCATAAAACACAGAATTTGGGGCTTCCCTGGTGGCGCAGTGGTTGGGAGTCCGCCTGCCGATGCACGGGACGCGGGTTCATGCCCCGGTCTGGGAGGATCCCACATGCTGCGGAGCGGCTGGGCCTGTGAGCTATGGCCGCTGGGCCTGCGCGTCCGGAGCCTGTGCTCCGCGGCGGGAGAGGCCACAACAGTGAGAGGCTCGCGTACCGCCAAAAAAAAAAAAAAAAAAAAAAAAAAAAACCACCACAGAATTTGTAAAAGATTCCATCTAAAAGCAATGACTGTCCAAAACTAATACATGGTTTTAGATAGAAGCATTACTCTTTTCTTACAGCAACTAGTTCCATCTTATAAAATGTAACAAACCTCTTTTTCTATCACTGTGACACATGCCATTAAAACATTAAATCTAGAAGCAAGATGCTTAGTCCCTACCATTTTACTCATACTAGTTTATTTGTTTGCATCCATTAGTGGAAAAAAGGAAAATGTAAGGCTTGAAGTAAATTTTATAAAAACTGACAACATAATTATTACAGGTATTAGCTGATTACTTAATATCATCATGAAACATAAAGATGAGAGGCTCAGTATGGTATATATGAAAGTTGTTAAGAGAGTAGATTCTAAGAGTTCTCATCAGAAGAAAAAAATACCTCTTTTTTTTTTTTTGGATCTAGATGACATGGTGGATGTTAACTAAGCTCATTGTGTTAATCACAATATATGTAAGTCAAATCATTATGTATACCTTAAACTTATACAGTGCTGTATGTTAATTGTATCTCAATAAAATAAAATTTCAGGGAAAAAAAAAGATGAGAGGCTCAGATTATAACCAGAGTTGTTTTATCTTTTGCTTATCTCTTGCCATTTATAGCCAAGGAGTTTACTGACAGCTTAGTTAGAAGAATTTGTTAGGTAATATCACAATCACACTGCAAGTGTGCCTATCATTTTCTATATGCATAGTAAGCAGACCTTTCTTATTCAATAGCTGCTCAATATATGTACACATATGCACCAACACACACACAAGACTAATTTTATTAATTTATGAATGAACAAGCTAGATATTTACTATATAAAATTCTTTGCACAAGGAATAAGAGTCTATTTTTTTTTGGTGTCTTATTATGCTACACCAAAAAATGTATTTCCAGTTACTTTGGCTAAAGTTAAAATAACCTGTCTTAACTAGTGCACTGGGGTTTGAACCTTCTATATTTAATTATTAATTTATGTAGATTACATTTCCTAAGATCCCTTAAAACATATACAAGACAAGATTAATAATTACCATTAAAATGTATTTTTATAATGATAAAAGGATCAATCAACCATAAAGACATAACAATATTAAATTTTGTATGCACCAGACAACAGAACCTAAAAATACACAGCAAAACAGATAAACTTGATAAAAGAAATAGACAAACTCACAATCACAGTCAGGGACTCCAACACCCCCTTCTTGGTAATTGACAGGACTACTGAACAGAAAATCATAAAGGATACAGAAAAAGTGGATTACACACAACCACCAGGATCTAACTGACACACAGAACACTCCAGCCAACACCAGCAGAATATACATTTTTTTCAAAAAATATTCACCAAGATAGACCATATCATGGGCCATAAAACAAACCTCAACAAACCTGAGAACTAAAATTATGCAGATTATGTTCTCTGACTATAATGGAATCAAAGTAGAAATCAATAACTGAAGGACAAGAGGAAATCTCCAAACACATGACAATGAAAAACACACTTCTAATTAATCTACAGGTCTAACGGAAAGTGTCAAAAGAAAGTTTTAAAAATACATGTAGAAATGAATGAAAATGAAAATATAAGATATCAAAATATGTGTAATTCAACTAACACAGTGCTAAGAGGGAAATTTATAGCACTAAATGCTTACATTAGAAACAAGGAAAGGTCTCAAATCAATGACCTATATTCTCCCTTCAGGAAAAAAAAATTTTTTAGTATAAAATAAACATGAAGCAAGCCAAAGAAAGGAAATAATAGGGATTAAGGCAAAAATCAATAAAAGTTTCAATTTTTAAGAGGAAACAATAGAAAAATCAATGAAGCTAAAAGCTGGTTCTTTAAAAATAAAATCAATGAAATTGAAAAAGCTCAGGAAAATGGACACAGATAAAAAGAGAAAAGACTGAAATTAGGGAAAAATATTATTTTTTATATTATATATTAATATAATATCTTTTTTATATTTTATATTAATATTAGGGAGAAAACCAGGAATATCCATTACAGTCCCTGCCAGTATCAAAAGGATAATGAAGAATTACTGTCAGTAATTTTACACTCATAAAATATACAATTTAGAAGAAAGGGTCCCAAGATGACAACTTACTAAACTCAAAAATATAACATAGAAAATCTGAATAGTCCTAAAACCAATGAGAAATTAAATTTTTAATTTAAAATTTCCCAGAAAAGAAATCTTCAGCCTAAGATGATTTCACTGGAGAATTCTATCAAATAATTAACACAATTTTATGCAATGTCTTCTAGAAAACAGAAGATGGGGGAATATGTTCCAATGAATTCTATGAGTCTACTCTTACCTTGATATCAAAAGTAGACAGAATACAAAAAAAGAATATTACAGACCAATATCTCTCATGAACTTAGGTGTAAAAATTCTCAATAAAGTATTAGCAAGTTGAATCTAGCAATGTATGAAAAGAATTATATGCTATGACCAAAATGGATTTATTCCAGGTATGCAAGGCTGGTTCAACATTAAAACATAATTCATTGCAATCCACAACATACGTAGTCATATTAACTGATCCAGAAAAGAAGATTTGACAAAATTCAACACTCATTTATGATAAAAATTCATAGCAAACAAGGAAGAGACAGGAACTTCCTGTTATGGGCTAAATTGTGTCTCTCTCCCAACCCTTCAAATTCACATATTGAAATCCTAACCCTAGTACCTCTAAATGTGACTATTTGGAGATAGGGTCTTTGAAGAGATAATTAAGGTTAAATGAGGTCATTGGGGTGGGCCCTAATCCAACATAACTGGTGTCCTTACAAGAGGAGATTAGGACACAGACACATACAGAGGAGAGACCATGTGAAGACACAGGGAGAAGACAGCCTTCTACAAGTCAAGGAGAGAGGCCTCAGAAGAAAGAAACTCTACCACCACCTTGGTCTTGGACCTCTAGTCTCCAGAACTGTAAGGAAATAAATTTTTGTGGTTTAAAGCACCCAGTTTGTGGTACTTTGCTGTGGCAGCTCCAGCAAACCAATATACTTCCTCAACTTGATTCAAAAGCATCCACATAAATGGAACTTATGGTTACCAAAGGGGATAGCAAGTCGGGGCGGGGGAGTTTGGGATTAACATATATACACTACTATATATAAAATAGGTAACAACAAGGGCCTACTGTATAGCACAGGGAACTCTACTCAGTATCTTGTAATAACCTATAATGGAAAAGAATCTGAAAAAGAATATATATATATGTATGTATATACATATATATATATATATATCTGAATCACTTTGTTGTACACTTGAACTAACACAACATTGTAAATTAACTATACCTCAATAAAAAAATAGAAATCTAAAAAGAAAATAGCATCCACAAAAAATCTACAGAGAACATCCTACTTAATGGTAAAAGACTGAATACTTTCCCAACAAATCCAGGAAAAAGGCAAGGATATTAACTTCCACCAGTTTTATTCAACATACTGCTGAAAGCACTTTAAGGCAAGAAAAGGAAATAAAAGGTATATTAATTTTAAGGAAGAAGTAAACTGTCCATATTTTATGAAGTACTCTTAGAACTAAGCAGTGAGTTCAGTAAGGTTGCAGGATATACGATCAATATATAAATCACATTTCTATACACTACAAAAGACATGTGGAAACTGAAATTAAAAAACAAACAAAAGCTGGATATATGCCCAGGAGTGAGATTTCTGGATGATACGGTAACTCTATTTTTAGTTTTTAAAGGAACCTCCATACTATTCTCCATAGTGGCTGCACCAATTTTCATTCCCACCAACACTGTAGGAGGGTTCCCTTTTCTCCACCCTCTCCAGCACTTATTACTTGTAGACTTTTTCACGATGGCCATTCTGACCAGTGTGCGGTGGTACCTCATTGTAGTTTTGATTTGCATTTCTCTAATAATAAGTGATGTTGGGCATTTTTTCATGTGCCTGTTAGCCATTTGTATGTCTTCGTTGGAGAAATGTCTATCTAGATCTTTTGCCCATTTTTTGATTGGGCCGTTTTTTTGTTTGTTTCTTTGCGGAACGTTGTGGCCTCTCCCGTTGCGGAGCACAGGCTCCGGATGCGCAGGCTCAGCGGCCATGGCTCACGGGCCCAGCCGCTCCGCGGCATATGGGATCTTCCCGGACCAGGACACAAACCCATGTCCCCTGCATCGGCAGGCGGACTCTCAACCACTGCGCCACCAGGGAAGCCCTGTTTGTTTCTCGATATTGAGCTGTATGAGCTGTTTGTATATTTTGGAGATTGACACCTTGTAGGTCACATCATTTGCAAACATTTTCTCCAATTCCATAGGTTGTCTTTTTGTTTTCTTTATGGTTTCCTTTGTTGTTCAAAAGCTTTTAAGCCTAATTAGGTCCCATTTGTTTATTTGTGTTTTTATTTCCATTACTCTAGGAGACAGATCCAAAAAAATATTGCTGCGATTTATGTCAAAAGTGTTCTGCCTATGTTTTCCTCTAGGAGTTTTAGAGTGTTTGATCTTACATTTAGCTCTTTAATCCATTTAGAGTTTATTTTTGTATATGGTGTTAGAGAATATTCTAATTTCATTCTTTTACATGTAGTTGTCCAGTTTTCCCAGCATGACTTAATGAAGAGACCATCTTTTCTACAATGTACCTTCTTTACCTCCTTTGTCATAGATTAATTGACCATAAGTGAGTGGGTTTATTTCTGAGCTTTCTATCCTGTTCTATTGATCTATTTGTCTATGTTTGTGCCAGTACCAAACTGTTTGGACGACTAGATTTGTAGTATTATCTGAAGTCAGGGAGCCTAATTCCTCCAGCTTCATTTTTCCTTCTCAAGGTTGCTTTGGCAATTCAGGGTCTTTTGTGTTTCCATACAAATTAAAAAAGTTTTGTTCTAGGTCTGTGAAAAAGTGCCATTGGTAATTTGATAGGGATTGCAATGAATCTGTGGATTGCTTTGGTTTGTATGGTCATTTTAACAATATTGATTGTTAAAAAAACCCCATTAAAACCAAAAACCAAACAAACAAAAAAATGCCATTTACAATTGCTTTAACAAAAAAGGAAACAGATACAAAGCTAATAAAATAGCCCCAGAATTTGTATCTTGAAAGTTACAAAATTCTGGTCAAAGAAGACCTAGATAAATAAATGTAGAGACAAACTACATTTGCAGTTTGAAGACTCAACATGATAAAGATGTTAATTTTCTCCAAATTAACCCAGCACTGTAATGCAATTTCTATAAAAATGCATTAAAGTAAGTGATTTTACAGCCTAGGAAAGCTTATTTCAAAATTCATATGGGAAGACACAAGACCTAGAAGGGCTAAAAAATAAGTTTTGAAGACTTCCCTGGTGGTGCAGTGGTTAAAAATCCACCTGCCAATGCAGAGGACATGGGTTCAAGCCCTGGTCTGGGAAGATCCCACATGCCGTGGAGGAACTAAGCTCGTGGCCACAACTACTAAGCTTGCACTCTAGAGCCCACAAGCCACGACTACTGAAGCCCACGTGCCTAAAGCCAGTCCTCTGCAACAAGAGAAGCCACCATAATGAGAAGTCCGTGGACTGAGAGGAAGAGTAGCCCCTGCTCTCCACCACTAGAGAAAGCCCACTTGCAGCAACGAAGACCCAATGCAGCCAGAAATAAATAAATAAATTTATTAAAAAAAAAAAGGTTTCGATAAGTGGGAATAAAGTGTGAGGAATCACTCTGTCTGGTGTTAGGACTTATTTAGTGACTATAATGATGACAGTGGGGTATTGGTGGAGGAGAGTCCCATAGATCAGTGAAACAGAATAGAGAACTGAGATATCGACCCACAGATATGTGCCTGAGACCAGCAAAAATGCAAAAGCAATTCAATGGACAAAGTAAAGTATATTTTCAGTGTTGAAGCAATTGGACATTTATATAGGCCAAAAAAAAAAAAAAAGACAAAGAATCTCAAACTAAATATCACATTGTAACACAAAAATTAACTCAAAATGTATTATCAACTTATATGCAACACTAAAACTGTAGAACTCTTAGAAAAACATGTAACAGAAATTCTTTGGGACCTAAGGCTAGGTGGCAAGTTCTTGGACTTGTTACCACAAGCACAATCCACAAAAGGAAAAATTGATAAATTGGACCTCATCAAAATTTAAAAAAAAAAACAACTTTTCTCTGTAAAAGATTCTGTAAAGAGGATAAAAATCGAGCTACAAACTGAGAAAAAGATACTTGCAAGTAACATATTCAAGAAAAGAATTGTATCTAGAATATGTAAAGAGTCCTCTAGTTAGCAGTGAAGAAACAAATGATCCAATTAGAAAATGGGCAGAAGACAAAACAGTTATTTAACTGAAGAGGGTATACAGGTATCAGATAAGCATATGAAAATATATTCAGTATTGTTAGTCATAAGGAAAATACAAATTAAAACAACAATATTTACTACACACCAATAAGAATGGCTGAAAAAAAGTATAGTGATTACATCATATGCAATCAAGGATGTCCAGGAATTAGATCCCTGATACGTTGCTGGTGGGAATGTAAAACTGGACATCTATTCTGGAAAAAGTACGACAGTTACTTAAAAAACTAAACATTTGCTTACCATATGACCAAGCAGTTTCACTTTTGGACATTTATTCCAGAGAAATGAAAATTTATGTTCAATCAAAACCTGTAGACAAATGTTCATTGCAGCTTTATTTTTAATAGTCCAAATCTGGAAACAACTAAATTATTTGAATGGATGAAGAGTTAAACATAGTGCTACAGTTCGTCTATTCCATGGACTACTACTCAGTCTTAAAAAGGAACAGACGACCCATATATGTGAAAATTTAGATGGATCTTAAAAGAGTTACGCTGAGTGATGAAAAAAACTCAAAAGGTTATGTATCATATTTATGTAACATTCTTTTTTTAAAATTGGAGTATAGTTGCTTTACAATGTTGTGTTAGTTTCTGCTGTACAACTAAATGAATCAGCTATATGTATACATATATCCCCTCCCTCTTGGACCTCCCTCCCCCCACCATCCACCATCTCACCCATCTAGGTCATCACAGAGCACCGAGCTGAGCTCCCTGTGCTATACAGCAGGTCCCCACTAGCTATGTATTTTACACATGGTAGGGGGAAAGGGAGGGTGGGAAGAACTGGGAGATTAGGATTGATATATAATATCCTTGAAATGACAGAATTATAAAGATAGAGAACAGATAAGTGGTTACCGGGTATGAGGGAGAGGAAGAGGGAGGGAGGGAGCTCTCACTTTAAAAGGGTAGCAAGAGGAATCCCTACGATGCAATTATCGTGACCATGGTCTAGGGCATACAAATCTATGATACAATTACATAGAACTAAACATGAGTATATATAAAATGAGTATATATAAAACTTGCAAAATCTGAATAAGGTCAGTGATGTATCAATGTCTATTTCCTGTTACTGAAAGACATTGAGACTGGGAGAAACTGAGTAAAGTTCATATGGAATTTCTCTGACTTATTTATTAAAACTAAATGTTAACCTACAATTATCCCAAAATAAAAATTACAAAAAGTATCCTTAATGATAATCAGAATTTAATGATCATGATCATAATAGCTACTTACTAGGTACCACATACAGTGCTAAGCACTTATAATATCTTTTTTTTAATTGTTGTGAGAGCTCTATGAAACAAGCACATGTTTTTAATCCCTATTTCACAAATAAGAACATTGATGTTTTGAAAGTCAATAAAATTCACCTCACAGGATACAGCTTATTAGTAAGATAGGAGGGATTTAAACTCATGTTTAATTTAAGTACAGAGCTAAGGTTCTTGACTATAACACTTTTTTGTTATAAAAAAGCAAGTTTATTATTAATACGTGCTTTGTAATTATATTTGGCATAATGGCTGGAAATAAATTTATAAATATTTGTGAATAAATGAACACAGTCACTAAACCATCAAATCTTATTCTCTGAAAGCACAGGCATAATGGCGTGAGGGAAAGAGCAAATTCCATGTTCCTTCAAGTCATGTAATTTGGAACTAAATGAAAATTTGAGCTTTAGTTTCTTGATTGCCTGACTAGAGAAATGGATGCTTCATATATCTTTTAGATCCTATCTTTCAAACATCAGATGTCTCAAGCAAGTTTTTGGCATCACAGTTAATTTATGATTGACATTTTAATGCGTGTCTGAAATGCCAATATTTTGTGCTGTTGATAAAACGATCCATATGCTTTGCATTTCAGACACTCAGGCAGCTGAATTGACATTCTGTTGTGAAATGTTAAGTTCCTAATATGATTCCAAATCCAGGCAGTAGGCTAACCCATTTCCATAAGGAACTCAGAATATGCTCAAGATTTTCTTCTTGTTTTCATCTGAGACTAGGGGTTTGGAAGTACCTAGAATGCACGCAAAGACAAATCTTGCTATAGATAATCTTAATCAAGAATGACAAATGCTCTGTAGAAGACTTAGCAATATTATTTGCTAGCACAGGCACCGAGCCAGTAATTTCATATTGGAGAGCGCAGGAGACCCTCACGAGCATTTAATCAGGAACTTGTTGCTTAGGTGTCACCTGTCCACATCAGGACTTCAGGAGGGCAGGGAGTTGGAGTGTTTCCGTCACCACGCTATTCCCAACATTCAGAACAGTGCTTGGCACACAGCACTGTTGTACCAACAAAGTAGCTGGAAATCATCTAGTAAATATCTGAGGCAAACATATTTAGATTTCTCCCCAAATATTGTATATTGATCTCAATTGCTGTGCTTATTTTAACCTCATCCCTGTTAGTCTTCTCTCTTTTTTCAAATTGAGGTATAGTTGATTTACAATATTACCTAAGTTTCAGGGGTACAACATAGTCATGAATAACTTCTCCTAGATTATGGAAACAGCCTACCAACTACCAGCTACTCCCTTTCTCCTTCTCTTGCCTCAGTAAAGTCCATTTGCTAAATGGTGTCAACAATGTTTCTTTTATAAGTCAGATAATATCAGTTTTCTGCTCAGAAACCTTCCATGGCTTCTCTACTCACTCATATTAAAGTCCAGAACTTAACAATGGCATAAACCAGGTTCCAGCATAATTTTCTGTAAAGGTCAGTAAATATTTCCAGCTTTGTGGGCAATAAGCATAAAATGCAACTACTCAATTCTGCTATTGTAGGATGAAAATAGCCATAGACAATATGAACAAATGAATGGATGTGTCTGTGTTCAAAAAAAAAAAAAAACTTTTGTTACAAAAAAAAGGCAGTGGGCAGAATTTGACCTACAGGTTTATAGTTTGCCAGCTCCTCGCCTAAAAATCTGGTTCGTTCTCTGATCTTGCAACCTAACTCACTTCTTTCACTCACTTCACTGTTTTCCCTTAAACCAGCAAGGCACTCTTCAACCCCAGGTCCTTTGCACTTAATGTCCCTTCCTCCTGGGGTGCTCATTCTCCAGACGGCTGCAAGCCTAACTCCCTTAATTTCTCCCATTCAAGAGTCTCCTTAACGCAAAGGCCTTTCCTTATTGCCCTCACTCTTTACTCTCTTTCTCCGCTTTATTTTACTTCATAGCATTCATCACACCTGATTTTTTCATTGTGACCACACCCTCTTCATTAAAAGTAAGTTACATAAGAGAAGGATATATGTTTTATTCATTGTTGAATCACTAAGACCAAGCACCTAGTTGTCTCTCAGTAAATATTATGGAATAAATGATTAAATTAATAATGTAACATCTGTGTCTAATGTTATATTGACATATACATTGTAATTTATGAATCTATTAACAGTTTTTATATTGTATTAACAATTGGTTCATCTTTTCTTTACCAAGATTCCATATTACTGAATAACTTATCTTGATTTACCTCACTGTTGGCTCCAAATATGTCTTTGAATTACTCTTTATTCCAAGAAGTAAATTTTTTGAGATTGTCCATGGCTAGCTATAAAATTTGAATCACAATTTGTTTTACTCAAAACTCTATGGAAATGGATCCACTGTGTTTGGCACTTATTTTTGTCTGACAATTCTCATGTCTATCTTATTAGGCACCAAGTTGGGTTTTTTGTATTGTTTGTTTTTTATATTTCTGCCTCAATAAGTGTAGCGTTTGTTGTTGTTATTCTCGAGGTGCAGTTACTTTACTAAGATGTGGGTCTCTTTTCATCAGTATAATTTGGTAGAGAGGTGATTAGAATGAAGGGCTCAGGGAAAAGCTCTGTGGGTTTGAATCCAGGCTCTAACTTTCATCCGGCACTTCAATTTCTGCTTCTGCAAAGTGCTGATAACAGTGCTCCTTTAAAAAGCTTTACTAGGGTTAATAAGTTGTGAACATTGAGTTTATAGACATAGAGCACTTTGGAAGTTAATCATTATTGTTACAGGCATGCCTTGTTTTATTGCCCTTCACTTCATTGTGCTTCACAGATATTGTGTGCTTTGCAAATTGAAGGTTGTGGTAGCCCTGCATTGTCAGATGATGGCCAGAATTTTTTAGCAATAAAGTATTTTTTAATTATGGTGTGTACATTTTTTAAGACATAATGCTATTGCACACTTAATAGACTACAGTTTGGTATAAACATAACTTTTGTATGCACTAGGAAACCAACGAATTCATGTGATTCACTTTATTGAGATTTTGCAGTAGTCTGGAACCAAACCTGAACTATCTCAGAGGTATGCCTGATGTAGTTTAATGTCAGTAATCATCATCGCCATTATCAATTTAACCTAGTATATAGTGAATGCTTATATTAAAACAGAAATTTTCTTCAACTTTTTTTTAAAAAAATCTTAATTCTTTAGCACTGCTTCTCCTCCATTTTTCATCCTGGCATTCTGTTTATAATATTATTAAGAATTGTTAATATTTCACCCATGCTTATTTCTCTCATTATTTTCATTTTCACCTCTATCATTTATTTTTAATTATATGGGAACTTTTTGAGCTTCTTTATTATTTTGGTACTGATTTTTCTTTCTATGTGAATAACTCAATCTGATATATATTTAAAATCAGAAATCCTCTTCCAAAGTCAACAAAATTCAAACCAACAAATATTTGTTGAGCTCCTACTATGTGCTACATATTATCCCAGGAGCCACGATCCTTTTCTGATCTCAGATTCTTCTCTCTTTGTGTCTGCCACCTCTATTTTCCTGTATAACATATGCTCTTGATTTTTTTCTTAAGAATAAAATCTGTGAAAAGGGGATTATAACAAAATTTATCATAGTGATAAAAAGTTATTTGTAATACCCTTTAGAGCACTTGGCACACAGTGAGTTATTTTAGAAGTAATATTAAGTTTAATGAATTCAAATACAAATAAACAAAATTATAATTTTCTATATATTTTCTTGACTTTATAATTCTTTGTCACAGGGAGACATGTTGTTTCCTCATACTGCGCTCTTTCTTTTGAACTGCAACATTTTTTTCTTGTGTCAGATAATTTTTCTCTTTGTTCCATGTTTAACAGGAAGAGAAATTAACTTTCATACTGTGAACTGAGATAGGCTCTGCCAGAGATTGTAGGAAACATTCATCTCTTCTTTCAAGTTACCATAAAGGAGAACATCTAGATTTCCTGCAGCCAATTTGGTTGTTAGAGAGAACTGACAATAGGCAAGATATTGAAAGACGACAAAAAGCAGAGGATGGGTAGTTTTCCTTTGTTGTGGAAGCATCTGGACTCTAGCTGGAGCCAACTGTTTATCACCTGGCATGGATGCAGTAGCTGAACAGCAGCAAGGTCAGTGCACATTCACTTTGTCTGTGGCTAATACTTTGCTTTTGTCAGATGCTGCAGCCTGGAGTAATGAGCACATCAGGATCTCCATTCAACATGGCCTCATGAGCATCAGAGGAATATTGCTGGAAAGGCTGCTGATTTCCCTGACAAAATCTAGTCCTTACCCCTTCAAATTATGAATTCCACTATCAATTTACAAGTGATTTGTGACAGGTCATGTGCTCCATTTTTCCTTTCATTCATCTATTTTTACCTGTACTTTGCTGGCAGAAATGTCTTTACACTTTTGATATGTAGATACAAGGTTTTTTTTTTAATCTGGTTTCCAATGCTATTCTTTTTCCTGTTTCATAGCCATTTGATTATCTGAAGATGAATCTGGGTTGTGGGTAATTTGGGAACATGTTCTCACATATTTCATATCACAAGTTTGATTCTTATTATATCAAAATAACATTTTGATGGAATGTCACTGCACTTCACCATACTCGTAAATGTGATACAACAAAGAATGATTTCTTTCCACATAAAAATGGAACCAGTTACCGAGGAATCATAGGAATTTAAGACAAAACTTTTCCTAAACCTCAACTTCATGTATATTCACCTTACACAGATTTTGTTGCATATGTTTCATGTTAATGCCATGTGTTCATATAAATCTTAAAAGAATAGTTCTGTCCAGTTTAAATGAAAGCAAAGCTTCAAGCACAGTATCTTAATTATAAATGTTATCAGCCCACTGTTTGAAAGGGTTTTTCTCCAGAGATTACAAATACAATAAGTACATCCAAGTAAGTACCAGATTGACAAGAATTCTCCTTTATGTTTACCAGCAACCCTCAGATAACTCATTCAGAATTAGAGATTCAAGTACTCTCAGTGACAGCAGAACTCCACTTTCTACTCATTCTGGCATTTCTATCTCTACATAGTAGAAATACTGGAACTCCTATTCTATTAGTGTGTGAGCGTGTGTGTACAGTGAAAATAACAAAAAAAAAAAGGAAAGAAAATATGTTGTTGCCCATTTTTCTCTGCATCCAAAAGATTTAAAAATTTTCTTTTCTGAACATGTTGTCTACAGCTACATAGCTCAAAACCAAATTAAGAGCTATCTTCTTCAAAAGTAACTGTACTCCAAAAAAAATTAATTAAAAAAGAGCTATCTTCTTCATAATGATAATTTAGTGTTTATGTGAAAGGCATTTATATGAAAATATGCACCTGTACATACATGTTAAATAAGGCAGTTATTATTGAATATGTATACACTTAATTAATAATATACTAATATATTATATTATAATGTATATAATATAATAATACATATAAATCTGAAATTAGGACAGTATGATTTATAATGAGAGAGTGACCAAACAAACTAGTACAAAAACTTTCCAGAGCACAACAGTTTACCTTTCTAAATTTATAAAAATACAGTCTTAAACGATAAACAGATTAATTTGCCTGTCTACCACTTAGCAAAGATGAATCCTCAATATAAGTAGAAAAAATTTTGACAGCTGAGAAAATGTGCCTTAATTGTTCATTGACAGGCAGACTGGTTTCAACCATCTGCATATTTATTTCCATTGCCATGGTGGTCCAGATGCAAGTCTTACCACATTTGATAATGCCTGCAATTAGATCTACACTCTTAATGGATATCGTTGTTTTCCGTAACCACCCTCCCATGGGTTTCACTCAAAGTATGCAACAATAAAAATGTATAAGCGATACAGTTAACATTCAGTAATTTTTATGTCTTATTTCATTATAGGAGTGCCAAATATTGATAGATTTTAGCAAATGTATGGCTTTGTACTGTTTCAGTGTATCTCAATTTGTCTCCCCGGTGATCTTGCGAACAATCCTGTATCAATCTTTTAAACTAAAATATATATTCATCTGATATATTTTACATGATAGAACTAAGTCATGTGTACTAGTGGACACCTAAAGATTCACTCATTCCTACTTCTTTTCCTTTATTTTGAGATTGATTCCTGCTTTCTTAATCAGCTCTCACTTTATTATTACAGAAATACTATTGTTCTCCATGAAGTAAGATAAAAGCTGAATTACAATTCATTTTTTCCTTAAGGCCTCAAATGATAAAGGTGGCTTCAGAAATCTGAGACACGCTGAGATTTAACTGAAAGTAAGAAGAGGCATAAATCATCCCCAAAACGAAAAGCCTGCAGGCAAGTAAGGTGGACCAATTAAAACATTCCAAGTCATTCCCAGTGGTTAAGTCAGATGTTAATTATCACTAGACTCACTGGGGACTCAGCAGTCTTTCTGTGTATCAAGACCTACTTCGAACATAATTTGGCCTTGTCAAAATAAGCTTTGTCTGTGACAAAAGTCTTCTTTAACTTGTAAGGCTGATTAGGCTTTGTATATAAGAATGGTGAGCTAACTTTATTGTGAAGCCCTTTGATAGCCATACTAAGTTTCTGTCCAGATTACATCTACCAGTTAAATACTTTCAAATTAATCCCCAGAGATAACCTTGAGCCATTTGGAATTTTCTTTTTATTATGCAGAGTCAATATTATTATAATAGCTGTAATCACTGGACAATAGAAAATGCTTTTTAATGGCTCTAACATTTTGTCTGTTTAAAAAAATCAGAAAAGAAAAAAATAAACAATCTTACATGCGACCAATAGTGTGGTTCTAGTTTATTACTTGAAGAAAAAAGTCTGGTTAATTGATGGGTAGTGTGTTTGCCTGGCGACCCTGAACTAAGACCTCTGCTGTTAGTTCAATACACATTTAGAACATCTATATTACCTTCTTTGGGGTCCTTATATCCCAACCATTCCTTTTTAAAACAGGACAATGTATTTTCCACAGTGTATCTACCTCTTGCCCATTATATATTTTGTGACAGAAAGTTTTTAACAGACTACTACTCTGAAGCTGAGCTTGGTGCTATAATTTAAAAGGCATATGTTTTAAAGGGAAACAAAATTGGATTTGAGTCCTGAACCTTTCTTTTACCAGGTACACGGCCTTTGGCAAGTGACTTACATGAGTTTCAAACTCTTCACCCTTGACAAGTGGATAGTAATCTCAAGCAGGGCAGGGTTTGTTGAAAGGATCAGAATTTAATGTATGCGATGCACTTAACACAGTGCCTAACAAAAACTGAATGTAAGTTAATATACCTTATTGTTGTTATTATTATTAGACTTCTCATTCTGTTAGGGTGTTTCAAATTACCTGATCGCTTTTACATTAAGAATCCTACATAGCCATGGAAACTGATTATGTCCTGCTGTAATATTATTTTATATTTGGGGACATAATAAAGAATTAATGTCTCCTGGATATTTTAAATGTTGCAGCTTCAGAGTTATCCAGAATATTGTGTCAAAAGTTGTTTCCTGCAAATCAATCTATGCTGAAGAGTGTAGTTTAACTGTAAGCACATGGTGAACGTGGGCACATGGAGAACTGTCTCATTTGTGTCTTTCTGTCTGCCAAATCATACAGAACCTACTAAAATAAGTGAAATGGAGAGTGAGCCAACTCTCTGGAGATATATTGGAGGAATGCAAGAACAGAAATAAGCAATAGTATAGCACAATCTCTTGCGAAGAATGACATTTCCAAGTTTGGGCTAAATTTCATCAGTTCCCTAAGATGCAAGCCAGGAAGTGATTAGCATGTAACTCTGTATATGGCCTAGTTAGAGTTTCTCTCAACTCTCAGCTATGTAATTTCAGTTTCCCCCAAACCTGAAAGGGTTCAGTTTTCTGGTAAATTAGGGTAAGTATAAAAGTGTATGAGCAATAGAAATTGAAAGAATAATATTGGTGGTTTTGGAAGTCTCCCTAGACATGAGGTGAGTAGAGACAATAGAAGCTGAAGCCAACAAGACAAGCGCCCCCGCCTGGCAGGTATTTCTGGCAAGAGAATCTGACATGAATTAAAGTTAAATGCTTTTATACTCAAAGAAAACAACAGTTATATTATGCTGAGAGATGGATGCTTTCCACAATAAGATGGAAATAGCTTTATGGTTACAAACATTTTGCATCAAAGAAGCTAAACTCAGATCATCACCATATGTGAGTAAACTACCAGTTACCAAAAGTTTCCGTTAATTTTTATAACCCACTAAAAGATTAGAAAAACATTCAGTGATTCCCCACAGTAATTGTAATCACTTGTGTTGTATATAATGTTGTTCTCAGAACATCAATTGCTTAAAATTGATAACAGTTCCACCCTAGAATTACATAGCCAATTATGTGTCTCTTTCATTTGTCACACCGGATTAGATTTCTGGCCCATCTAGTTAGGCAGATTGCCTCTGCCAGTGACCAATACAGGCAATGTTTCAATGTGAGGAAAAGAGAACACAGAGATATAAGAAGTGAAACAAATTAGCAAGTCTCACTGACTATGCGTCCTGACAATACTAGCCTGCAATCATATATCCTGAGTTTAGTAACGTATATAATAACAGTATGTAACCTGATACAAATGTATCTGACATATTTTGACATAAAAAATTTTTAAGGACATTTAAAACATCTTTCAAGACATTTATTTTCTGTCACTCCGAATATCCGTCAAAAAGCACTGTCATACCCTCTGGTTTAAAAGAAAAAAAAAAAAAAACACCTCAATTGTCATAATAAAGAGAATGCATTGACATGTTCAGAGTTAAGGCAGTACTCAGGCAGTCGTGTTTACTGGGGCTCTAGCTCTATTCCACTGTCAGCTTTGTCTTCAGGCTAGCTTTCCTCATGGTAGCTTGAAGACTTCCCACAGTTCCTGTGGGCACATTTTTTTTTCCATAAAAAGTAATAGAAACCATTCTGTCCTACCACCAAATAACAAAAGACCTAAGTTTACTCTAATTTGATCATCTTTGGCCACATTCGTTAGAAAAGAACATCTATTTACTTGGTTTCCCATTTCTATCAGTAGACTTTTGCAAAAATAACATTCCTGGCCATTCTTTCCATATTTCCTCTCTCGTTGTAATGAAGGAGGCATGTCCTGTCTAATTGGTAAGGGGCTAAGGTCTTCCATCCTTTAGCCAATTCTTCCTGGGAGAAGGTGTTCTTTCCTGCACTCCTGTAACTTCTTGTGCTTACACTGTGGCAGCAAGTATCACAGTCTCCTCTGGGATTTTCTCCCTTTCTCGGATGCAAGCTTCTCCAAAGCAAGAATGAAATATTTATCACTACATCTTCTGCTGTTATACAGGGCTGAAGTCATAGTAGATACTCAATATGTGGTTGATGATGAAAACGTTAAACCAAAGTTTAATTAAATAGTATCATTGCATGTTTTAGATATGCCTATACGAATTCATATTGCATTTCTGTGCTGATTTCATCATTCCTTCCTTCTACTTTCTTCAGTTTCAACCTGCTATGTGTTACTTCTTTCACTTGGGGATGAAGTATCATAACATCATAAGGATCCTTACTCATTTAAGCTGCTTTTAAAGAAGATACTTGCTTGAAGGCTACTGAACTGGGTATCTGAGGCTGAAACAAAAGCCAGATGTTCTCATGTTGGATGACGATATCTAGGTCTTGCGGACAAAGGAGACATCCAAGTTCATGCATAATTATCTAATGATAATACACTATTAACCACTGCATCTATCTATTTATCAGCTCTCTATCAGTATTCTGGGTAATCAGTTTATACTTCATTTAGGGGCCACCTATAAAGTCTAATTATCAATCTTACTTGGGAATTTCAAGTGGAAGTAGAATTAACTCTAGGAAGAAGAGTACAGAATCAATGGGGGAGAATGAATTCACAATCAAATCCCTTGAGAAGCTTCTTCATTGGTTAAAGGCCTTGCCCTGAACTAGATCATCCAGATTTTGAGGGTTTGGCCTAGCATTACAGATAGTCTTGCAGCTTGTACCATCTCCTACAGGTAGCCTGTGCTGCAGTTTTCTAATAACATGGAAGGACAGTGAAAGACTTTGTTGCCCTTTCCACCATGTTCCTTTGATCACCATCGCAAAGCTGGTAGAGCCAGGACACATTTATCGAGCACTTGCTTTTTGGGTTCCCTAAGATACAATACCCATATTTTATCTCATGGACATGTGTCAAAGATCATTAGGCCTCTAAACTAAGACATGTTTCTCTTTACAGCCTTCAAACTGTATTCCCTTTGAGAAAGAGATGGTCAAAGAGAGATAAAGTGTAATATTAATTGCATCATATTATCTCTAACATTAGACCCCTGCTTGGACTCTGCTGGGCTGGGGAGTTAAGTATGGGGACAGGGAAGCAGGAAGCTCTCTGTGCATGAAGAAGATGTCTTAACTAAACAGCAGGCCTTGGGTTTTGACTCCAGCATTTTAGCTGTAACAGATGTCCACCATAGCATTTTAGTAAATTAATCATTTCTGCACCGCGAAGTTGGAAGTCTACTTGTCACACCTCTGTCACAAGGACTATGACTTAGAGGCAGTGAGCATCAGTATTAGGCTACAGCACAAAGCAGCTGGGCTTTCAGAGTTGGGGGGCAGTAGTCGTTGCAGCATTCTGGAGTCTGATGATGAAACTTATGAGTCAGAGATCATATACTTATGGCGGTTTTTTTTGTCTAGTCAATGCTAAATATTCATATAGCTGAATGGCATACCTAAGATTACTTGTGCATATGTGGATTTATTTCTTTAAGTTTTGGTTGCTTTGTCTTCAGCAAAGACAGTGCTACTTCACTGAGGGTATCTTTTTTATAAAAGAGAAATAGAACAAGACACTATGAAAAAATAATAGGTAGCTTACATAAGAATGAAAAACTTAGGTGAATATTTTCATATTCAGGAAAGGGCAATATAATCAAACCACTTGTTTTATAAAAGTCTAAAAGGAAAAGCTGCCAAATATTTGGGGAGTAGGAGAAGCTCAGCAATTCTTGGCCTCTGAGGTGATAAACTCCAGAATCTATCTTGAACCTATCCCTCTGGAAGCTTTCCACATTTTTGCACTGAAGTATCTTAAGTACTATACTAAGAGCCATATCTTTGGGAATGCAAGTACTTTTCTGACCTAAGCAACAACAAAGTGAGATTATCCTTTCTGGAGTAACGTAGTGGGGTCTGTAGCTATACAAACAAGAGATTCACAAAACAATTCAAAAACTAAAGGACCAGCATTATGCATTTCCATATAGTTGAACTATGATGCAACATATCCACAGGTAGAAGCAATGGATATAGTGGGCTGATCTTACTAATGTAATCTTTTCGTTTATATGTGGACGTTGGACATTGTAGACTATAACTTTTTGCCATGGTCTTTGAAAACTCATGGAGAAAATACTGGACTTCTTGATATTATGGCCAATGGTATTTGGAGAAACTACTGGAAAATAATTACATTAGCACACTGATTTAGTGAAACACTTTATTCTGATAATTAAGATACTGTGCTTTCTAAGCGATTACCTGAAAATTAATATCCTACCATCTCCTTGTTAGTTTGAATGGACTCCTTTAAAATTCCCATAACATCTTATAGATTACTTTATTGTAGCTCTTCTCATGTCATGTTAGAAGAATTTGTTTGTCTCTGAGTATTTGATAATGAGGATTCTGTCTTACTTGATATGAATCCTCAGTACCTACTTAGCACACAATAATAATTAATCATTTTTCTTGAATGATTCACTGAATAACCAGATTTCTAAAAGTCTATGATCAAGAGAAAACTCTCATCTAGTTTCCAATCTAACTGAAACTTGTTTACTGCAATTGGAAAACAAAAATATAAAAACAAAACAGTATCTAATAATTTTGTCTTGCTTTCTCCCAGTAAAATGTAAACCCTAACCCTTATGTGTACAAGAAGAAATATCTCAAGAAAGTAGCAAAATGTGCCTGAATAGAAAAGAAGGAAAATGTGCTTATGAAATCTCCTTTATCATTTGTCTCACAATGATTTTATGATAGCTGAAGTTCCCAGAAAGAAAACATGCAAAATACTGCTATATATAAATTTTATTCAGGTAGAATATTCATCATCTATATATTTTTTATCATCTAGGATAGGAGTCACAATTTATGGCTGTTGGGTCAAATCCAGTCTTCAGCCTGTTTTGTAAATAAAGTTTTATTGGAACACATCCACTCCATTCTTTTATGTATGTCTGCTTTTAAACTACCATGACAGAATTGAGTAGTTACAACAGAGCCAATGATTTGCAAAGCCTAAACTATTTACTATCTGCTTCTTTATAATAAAATGTTTGTCAAACCCTATTAGGATATAAACTCAAAGTGCCTTTCCTTAGCAAAATTTTACTATTTTTCATAAAGTTCTTAAATTTCGTGTGGCCTTGCATTGTTTTATAATTAAAACCAGTTGTACCAACAGTACTGTTCCATGTTGTCATCTTTAATTTACATTTCCAAGGCATTTTTAATAGGTTATAGACTAAGGCTTTTTGGTGTTGTTATAGAATTCTTGATGCTTTGAATCAAACTAGTTACATATATTTATTTATGCCAACCCTTCTTATTTAAATAAATCAGAAACCCAGTAAATTTCCTTGGGAAAAGAATGAACTAAGAGACTTTTTGATCCTTCTTGAAAAAAAGACATTTACTCTTTATATGAATTTGCTTCAAACTTAATTTTTTAAAAATATTTTCCAAGCTACGGTTTTTTTTTGGCAGGGCGTGGGTGGGTGGGTGGGTAAAGGGTATATAGTCAGATCAGGAGATTTACTAAGTCCAATTTCTGCCTTAGAATTACAGTAAGATATTACTTCCCTGATCCTCTTCCTTTCATGTTCACTGTTTCTGCCCTCAGCCTTTGCAGGAGAATCATTTCTGAGATCTACAGGCTTTATTTCCTGGAGAACTGGCAAGGACTGATTAATAGGGATGACTTTACCGCACTGCTCTAGCAGAGACTGAGAGATCACGGACAATATAAACAATACATGAAGGAGTATTCCAGAAAGTCAGAGGCAAATACGTGCCAGAGGTCATGTTGTCTTGTCATTAAAAATCTCAAGGAACAGTTAGTTCTTTACTTCTTCCCAAGATATTCTGAAATTAGGATCCTGCTTCTCAAAAATACCATCTGCGTTGGTCAGGATTTCTCTTTTGTCCAGATCAAACTGGATCAGAACGGAAGTTCAACTTTTTTTCTAACACATATGTCTACAAAACCTACACAGTCCTTACAGATATCCTCAAGACTGTTGCACTGAGACAAAGAAGAAGAGAAAGAGAAACAGAGATCCCCTTGCTCCTGGCTTTTTTCCATCATTATTCAAATATTAAAACTTTTTCTCTTAAAGAAGCCCTTCATTAACCTAATCATTGTACAGCTGCTTTACCTGTTCCATGACAAAGCTACATTTCTTGAAATAACCTATTAAACTCATTGTCTCCTTTTCATCCATAAGTGATTGCTGTTAGTTTTCTGCCCTCATAATTCCCCTGAATCTGGGATCCAAAATCATTTAACTTGTCACCCTAAATTCACTGAAGATATATAATTTTTATTTTTTCATTTGCATATAAGTCACCTTTTGGCAGCATTTGTTTCTTTTGATCCCTCCTTTTACTTCTATAAAGCTACAAAGCCATATCTCAAATCACACCACTCTCTTGTTTGCTGAAGATATATGTTCAACTGCCAATTGCACACATACACACTTGAGTGCTTTCCAGACACATCATACTCAATATTTGAACATCTAAACTCATCATCTCCCAAACCTGCCTCCTCTCCAGTGATCCCTTTTTAAGTAATTAGTACTGATGTCTACCCAGTTGCCTAACATGGGAAACATTTATCTGATCGTGGCACTTTCTCCGTTTTCAACTTCTCAATGCCTTCCATTTCCTTTTAGGAGAAAGTTTATACTCCTAAACCTGACTTTCAAGTGCATCATGGTCTAGTCCCCTCTTTCTCCAGCCCCGCCTCTTAAACTAGTATCCTGCACCCTCTACATTCTAGTAACTATCACTGAATTTCTTTATTTTGGCCCCCTTGATGGTCCCATGTTTTTCTCATCTAAATATTTAAATATGTTCTCTCGGCCAAAAATATGTATCTCCACTCTGTGTGATGAGTTTGGTGGGGAGGGAGGAAGTCATGTCTGTGGCATTACCGTTATATCCCTACCCCCAAGATAGGGCTCGGCATTGAGTAGGCACTTGGTATAGACTGCACAGAAACACTTGGATTTGTTATCAGTGACTCTAAAGTTTTTATTGTTGCTGTTATTATGATCTGTTTGCTTTGAGGAGGACCGATGAATTTTTCAATGTGCGTTTACAGGACACTAAAGCAGTTTGAGAAAGAGCAGTTTCCCGATTTATCATAACCATGTTCTGAAAAGTCCCTGTGTTTTGATGGAAAGCTACAATCACATTTTTGGGGGTGAGAGTCCCAGCCAGCAGCCCTGGCTCTCCTTATTGTAGGAGAGCCAGTTTCACAATGACAGCTATGGGGAAAGCCAGTTACCCTTAAGGGTTTCCACCTTGGACCCTGTTCCTAACTGTTCATTCAAATATGAGTGAAATAGGTAGGTTATTTATGCCTAAGTTATGGAACACCTGGACAGGAAAAGTTACATTTTCAATTATTTTATATATTATATGTTGCAAATATTTTATAATTTCCCCCCACCTTGTTAGGTTTTTGTTTGCCAGTGTAGTTTTAAATTTTTTAACGTATAGACTAAAAAAAAGAAAAAAAATTAACATTATTTGAACTTTCATATTGATAGCTTTAAACTGGTGTTACTAATAATATGAATTTGAAACAATTTTTTAATTTACCTTGAAATATTCATTTTTTAACTAAATGCTCTAATTTTTAATACAACATTATTCTACATTCCTAATGGTTATAATAAACTATCCAACATTTTTATTAGTTTAGGTGGTTAAGATGCTTGAGGATTGCAATGTAAACAACATATGCAATCTGCTCTGATTTCTTCCACATGAAGTGTTACAGACTTACAGAAGTTACTCAGACACTATGAACATGATACATGACCTACAAATGCATTAATATAACTACCTTTCCAAGAAAATAATCCCAATCTTAATCTACTAGATTATACAACTGGAATCAAAGGAAAAAAATTTTTAAAAGTAGACCAAGATAATTTGGAATAATGTGTGCAATTCATTCAACCCCAAAATATTTCTTCCAGCTTTTGAAGATTTTGCCACTAACACTCTTAAATTTTAAAATTAAATTTCAACTTCTAGATGATTATGTCAGCAACACTGAGCTCATCAAAATGACAGAGTATCTTAACGAGATACTAACACATGTACATCATTAGCCATTAAACATTCCCCCCCCCCCAGTTATTGGAACAGATGGTAGGAAAAGCACATCTTGGAATCTACTTGTCTAACAGGAGCATAACTTGTCTAGAATAAATAAAAATGCAAATTGATGTACTTTGCTTCAAATCCTATTGAAAAGATGTTAAAATATTTGAAGAGTAGTAGAGATTTAAAAATAAAAATTACATTTTTAATACAAGGCAAAAAAACAAATGGAATATGACCTAGGAAAAACATAGAAAATTAAATGCACAGATGAGGGTATATAAGCCACATTAAAAGAACATGGTAGTACATAGAGATGATTGTATCTGTTTAATACACTATGGTAGTGGCAGAATGTCCAGCCAAAAGCAAGAGTGTTTGGTGAAGACTGTCACTATTTAACTAATGATGACTACTTTTGATGACACTGCTGTTAATATGAACAGATTTTTAAATTTACACAATTCAGCCAGTTATTGGAGATATATAGTTCTATTAAATTTTATTCTGCCTGTAAACTTTAAGAGTGCTAAGGTTGGATATACACAAGTTTTTGATATAAATAAAGTAGTTCAATCTCTTGAAGAGCCACACATTTATCAGCTGACCTACTGACTTACTACGTAAACTTATCAAAGTTAATTTGGTTTCCTGGGTCTATATGATGAGCTCTTAAAGCATGGTGGTGATACAGTATTTGCATGAATTGTGATAAGGTGACAAATTCCATTTGTTTTACATTTAAAGGGATTTTAGGTCAATACGGTAAAGATGCTATGATAATTAGAAGGTATCATGGATAGAGTGTTGTACCTGACAACTGTATTCTTCCATCATGGACCAATTTTATGATATGTACATTAAGTTAGCACATACATATTACATCTTTCCAAGTCAAAATAACATAAAAAACTAAGAGATATAACATTTGAATCATAGAATATGGACTAGCAGACATTTGGTCCTGTTCTAAAAGTCCATTGAGATATTTGGCCCATGACAAAAGGTCCTTGAAATTTGGTCCTATCAAAACATCCATAAGCATATTTAGTCCATGACAAACGTCCCTTGATACTTGGTCCTGTCAAAAACACCCATGCTTAGAAAATGTCCCTGGCTTCCTAAATGCCAATATCATTTATTTATACTTTGGTTTACGAGATTAATACATAAAAATATTATCATATTTTATTGGTCCAGTAACTATGTTGTGGTTATATTGCCAGTAATAACCCTTCTTGCCTCGGTAGCCTAGCTGGTAGCGGCACATGCGGTTAGGTAGATGGGGTGGGGGTTCAAATCTGCAGAAGAGTGGGAGTTATATTAACCATGGGTACCAAGGAAGAGCCTTACAGTGAGAGAAATGCATAGAAGATAAGAAGTCAGGGATGGGACCTTGTGATGCATGGTGCATTAGTGTATCACTGGGCATTTGGTTGGGTGTGTCTGGTCATTCAATAAAGGTGGAGTTTGAAAGGAGGAGCTTGGTCAAGTCACTATGTGAAACAGGTGGCAAACGAGTTGATGTAAACATTTTACAGAGCATCTCACTTATCAGTGTAATATCCACCATGGGAGTGATATCGGGCATCTAATTAACCCCCAACCAACTATTCCATTGCTCAGGGTTAATGGGTGGTGCTTCCCTTGAACTGATGTCCTCTAGAAGTACAATTAAGGTAGACCTCATGAAGCATAGAGAGGTTTTAGTGGGCGTGACTCTCACGCTTACCTGCTCATCACTGTGAACCACCACGTCCTCAGCTGATGTCTCTCTACTGGCTGATGCAGCCTGGCCAAACAGCGTGTCCAATCTGTAAGACATTAGTAAGGTTTCTCCTATCAGTAAAGCAGCAACCACTGGTCAGATGGCTACAAAAGAAAAAAAAAAAAACCCTTCTTTTGTTGCTTAGCAATATGAATATGAATATGGCAGAAAAAGTATACTCACAAAAGAAAAAATGTGCTACATTATAATGGTTTGGTTACCATTTCCACTCCTTTAACAAAAATAGAGGTAAAAGGTACCAGCACTGTGAAGAGAAAACAACCTGCAATGCCAGGTGTATAACTAGTCAGGATTATGATAACATTCCAATCATTCAAGATGCGACAGGAAAGCATCAGCATAATGTTGGTGTTGAAGGGGAAGTAAGGAAAACCCCGAATAGGTTGAAAGGACACACAGAAGAAGAACCAAATGCAATGGCATTGCAGGTACTTCAAAGAACTCTCTGTGATTTGCATGATATTTATGATGAAGAGGTCATTAAAGAGGGACCTAAATAGAATTCAAAGTAGACATTGACCTCCAAACCCAACTTCATTACATGGAATTGAAATTCCAGAAGAGTATAAAGTGATCAGACATAGAGAACCATTTCTTATGCATGACTCCGGTGCTCAAGATGATGAAAGAATTCTTATTTACATGACTTAGGACAGTTTTTGACATAAAGTGCCAGGACCACATTATACAGTAATGGCAGGTTCAAGACAGCACCAACATTGGTCACTCAGTTATTTACTGGGCACTACGATGTAGTATTGGGTTATACTATGCTATTGATTTTGCACTAATAATGGAAAGGTGAGAAGACACTTACAGATATATATATATATAAGAGAAAGTACTTGCATTTACCTGGGAAAAAAATTTCAACGATAACCCTTCATTGTGCCTAATAGATTCCGAGATTACACATATGTGTGTGATTCAACTACTACCAAATGTGCAAGTAAAAAGAATGCTTGTTTCACTTTTCACAATCACTGTGGCAAAAATATCTTCCCTGGGTCTAACACAAGAGTATATGACAAGTAACACCTGTAAGTGTGCATCCATGTCGTTTGGACGTTCACACGTACCTTTGGAAGATGTAAATGAAATGTTTGAGTACACTGTGGAGATTGCAAAAAAAAATTTAGATGACCAAAAGGATTATGTTGAGACAGTGTATGTCCCTGGAAGGCATGGCAGAGGCAGAAGAAGAGCAGAAGCTCCAAGATTTCCACCAGAAACTTGGACTGCTTGTATATCAGTACTGACCAGCAACCACAGGATGAACAATGCAGTGGAAGGCAGGCACAGCAAATTTCAAAGGCTGATGATAGTGCATAATCTTTCAGTTTGGAGATTTGTCTAAGTGTTAAAAGATGAACAGAAAAGCCATGAATAAGTTATCATCCAGATTCTTGGTGGTCACACTCAAAAAAGGCCATCAATTTCATGATGATACTAACAAAATCAAATTCATATTACAGAGATTGTTAGTACATAACAAATATAAAATCAATAATCAGGTTGATCCACACTTGAGAGCAATTGCTCATTAACTTAAGAGTAACTCTGTGGAACTTCGTGATGAAGAAGAACAAGAATAAATGTGAAATCCAAAATTCATCATGAACTACAATAAAAATAATGTAAAAAAGTTTAATGAAGTTAAATGTTTGTATTATTAAATGAATCATGGACTAAATGTCTCAACGGATGTTTGGACAGGACCAAATGTCCTCCAAGGTAGAATATGTAATACCATAAGATTAATTTTCTGGTATTTATTATTTTTTAAGTAACAAATGGCTTGGAAAATTGATCATCTTGGCTATATGACCCTCACATGCTCTTATAAATCTTCAAATATATTTGCAAAGGTGTCATGTTCCTTTTACAAATACCCAGACCCATCACATCTCTGATTGTGCTTATCTTAGGATAGGAACAATTTAGCTGGCAGAATTAGAGGCAATGCATTCATCATAGACACCTCCACCTCCACCATCTGCCACAAGAAAGAATTTGTTCTGAGCCAGAGACAGAATTTAATCAACGACAAATTTGACTTCAATAACTTCTCAGAGAAACTTTGCACTAATTCTGTTTTCTCACCTAAATGACAGACTAATGACCCCCTTTCATGTTAAAGGGTCAGAGAGGAGAGTTTGTCATAAGGCAGAGATAATTTTAGTAGAGAGGGAGATTGATGTTAAATCCTATCCCAGTTCTGTCCTGGTGGGTAGTTTCTGTCTGTTTGTCTCTCTCTCTCTCTCTCTTCATTCCTCTTATAATACTTCAATTTCCTCCACAATTCTTATCATCTAGCATACAATGCAGTAGTAGTCTTTTTATTCACTTACTATCTGTCTCTCCTCCCTAGTACATAAGCTCTGTAATGCAAGGATTTTGTCTGTTTGCTGGACCAACATATCCCCAGTACCTAGAACAACAGTGCCCGCCAAATAGTACACACTTAATACTTACTGAATTAAAGCTTCTCCTATATCCTGAGAGTTCCTACCTCCTTAATATCTGATATCACCTATGACCAGATTTACTATTGCCTTTGCCAAATTTCAAAAGCAAGCTGGCTATGTAATTTGTCAATCCTAGTGAAAAATAAAATCATTCAAAAATTCTTAAGGATTTCTAGACAAAGAGGCAGAGCATTTTACGAAGTGCGGATACTTCTGAGCGTGCAGCCCTGTGTAAGCACATGGGTCTCACACCTATGAAGTCAGCCCTGTTCAAAATCCTTTATGTTTAGTCTTTAATAATATCAATAAGGGAATGAAGGTATTCTTTAACATTCCTAGATATACAATTGTTTATAGATACCCAGCTATAAAAGGAATCAAAGTTGGGATGCCTGTTTGTGTAATTAAGTATATAAACTGAATCAGCAGAAAAGGGAATATTACAGGGAAGCCAAGATAGAGTGATACTGCCAAAGCATACTTAAAAAAAATATGCACCCTCTAAGTTGACTATTAATTACGTGTTAATATTAGACCTCTGTATGATTAACATTACATCTCAAAACCACACACGTGTTGGGTGGTGACATAGACTGCTGTGATAGCTGATGGTGGTGGTTCTGTGTCAAGTGGTATTTGTTCTCAGCTTAACAGCCAGTGGATATCCAGGACTAGTTAAATTAGACACCATTCAAATTTGAGGGAACAAAGTAGAAAGTTGAAAGACTGCAAGAAAGACAATCGACATGCCAAGTAAGACTGCCTAAGCAAAAGAAGAGACAGAGTTAATCAGGACTCAAAATTAGTGTAGTCCAAGGCAAAATGAGACACAATGGATCAAATGAGCAATTTTGGTGCTAGTGTCATATATGCAATTCTGTCATATTCTGGTTATGAGCACTTTGGCATGTCATACAGAGGTGAACTTAGCAGGCTCAGAATACAAAATTTAATCATGTACTTTTCAAAGCCCAGGTTTTTCCTGGAGTTTAGAGTTTACATAATCACAATCCTATAAATACCAATCACAATAATTACATACGTATATTTAATTTATTGTAAAACTATGTTTAGCCCAATGAAAAGCCATATGTAAGCTAGTTGTATAATGTCAGACTTAGAGCAAAGATTTATTCTAATGCCCTTAAGTGCCACTCCAAAAGAAACACATTTTGTTCATGCCTTCACTCCAGGACCTTAGAATCCACTCTATGTGTAGTGTTTCTGAATATTCCCAATATCTGGAATTGGGAATCTGAATCTGAGTATCTCGCAATACCTGCATCTCATCTATTAGAATAAAAAGAATAAAATGCTACAGACATAAATTTAATATGCTTATACCAATTTAATAATTTTATGTTATACTAATGATATGTGTTGTTTCTTTTGCCTAGAAGCTTCTCTACCTTAACCTTGTAACAGTTAAATACTGCCCTCCCTGTGACATTTGGATAGTTTCTGGTGATTTACTTTACAATGATATCACAGATGAGTAACAGTTGTGAACAGCAGTTAGTAGCCAATGTTAAAAGTATTCCCAGAGGGGAAGGATTTATGTGTAAAAAAGGATAAAAGAAGTTCTCACAGCAAAATTACATTTGAAAATAGGGTATTTAGAGATGGGAAAAATGGTTTTCTCAAAGCAGTGATCCTACAAGAACAGCTGTGATGACTGGATCCCTGCCAAAACCCTTACAAAATCTCATCCCTGTTAGGATATAGCAACAAGGTGTCAAATTCAACCATTAGTTTATAGGAGACGGGTCTTAATTAAATATTGGGCCTCTGCCATCATCCTTCCGTTAGAGGCAAATAAGGCTGTATACTTACGCGAAAGTAATTGTAGGATAAGGTGAGAAATACCTCTTCGTAACAATATTCAATTCAGATGACTTAGAATTGTGCCCTTTCTGACCTATATGTAATTCTGACACATCTTGTCACTTGATTTAGAAATTGAAAATTTAATCTCTCAACTGAATAATTGAGGTTTAAAGAAAAGGTACTGAATCCTTTTAAAAGTGGCCCAGATTAGGCTGATGCTTGCATATTTTTTCCTTGAATATTTTTGTCACATGCATGGAAGCAAGAAATCAAGAAAAATGCTTTCTTAATATCATTCTTCACCTTTCTCTTTCTTCTTTTTCTCCCTGAATTAACAATAGTTTTATGGAGAAAAGTTTTTTTTTCTATCAGACAATAAAAAAGAGAGCTGCAGTCTTTTTACAATCAGCCCAAGTGTCTTGTCTCTCCTAAGCATCCTGCCCCTTCACTCAACCTGCATTATTGCTCCCTTATGTCAGGGTCAAAATGTGGGTTACTCTTAACTTTTGGAGAAACTTAAGAAGCAACCTGCAGTTGTAAAATCCATGGTGCTCTTACAAACAAGAACATTGGAAAATGTGGCAAATTATAATACCTAAAACTTTTAAATATATGTAATTTAAAACAAAAACTTCACTTTTTAATTTAATTCACTATTTTGAGTTTTGGCAATAAAAACACTCCACTAGTTATTGTGTGAGATATATACAAAACAGAGAACAGTCTTCTGTCTTCATTCATACTATAATCTTAATGAGGCGGAAAGATATAACACACAATATTGCTTAATACAAGCAAAATATCATTTGGAAACAGCTACTCAAATGACCGTCTTGTCTAGTAGAATGTAGATTCCACACAGGCAGGACTTTTGGACATTTTCATCATTCCTGAATCCCCAGATCCTAAAGCAGCAGTAAAACACACCCACACACAGTCATATCCACACACAGAGGGAATAATCTGTCACAGAGCCATAAGTTATTAGTTAAATTAGATAAATATCATCAAGAATTAGAATACTCAGGCAAACAACAAAAATTCGTGCTCATTCTAGCCCCTACACAATGAATTTTGAAATATGAGCAGCATTTGGGTAGGTAAAACCTGCGTGGGCATTTGATTAAGTACAAACTAGAAAAAAGGAGGTAGAGGAATGAAATGAACATTATGTCATTGTGGGGTAGTGACTGGTTGAGGTGGTAATCAATATCAGACTGGGGGGGGTGTTTGTAGAGACAAGGGATAGAAGAAATATGCTAAGGATAGACAGTGAGGGTTTGAAATTCAGTTTGAAAAATTAGTAAATAGAACAAATATATATTTCAGAATAATTTATTCCCAAATATTTTATTTCAGGATAATTTGATTTCCTGATTTTTTTATACTGAACTTTTATTTCAAGATAACTCAGAACTGGTAAAAGAAGACAAATAACATAGTGATGCCCTAAATCATGGGTTAGCAAATTACGACCCATGGGCCAACTTCACCAGCCACCTGTTTTTGTAAATAAAGTTTCATTAGAACACAGCCACTCCATTCATATTATATATGGCTGCTTTCACATTACAATGGCAGAGCTGAATAGTCGTGACAGAGAACATCTGGTCCATAAAACCAAAAATATTTAATATCTGGCTCTTTACAAAAAAGTTTGCAAGCCCTTGCTCTAGATAAAGAGGAAAAAACAGGGTGCTCACTGGAGGGGTTGTATTTCTACAAAAATATATGTACCATATGAAGACAGTTCACAGAGAGAAGAGCAAACAACTCCTTCTGAATCTGGAGAAACTGGGGGTGCATGGAGTGCATCTAACTCTTTGGTTAGGTCAATCTCTGTCTCTGTCTCTGTCTCGCTCTGTTTCTCCGTTATACACACACATACACAAACACACACACACAAGAAGCATTTTACTAAAATCTTCCAAAACACTGATAAATTTTCTAAATTTAGGGAAAATTTTTAGATAATCTGGAGCTCAATGACTTCAGCTCCTAATTTCTGTGTAATTTAGAAAATCTGTATTTTAATAGATGGTATTGGAATTTTCAGTTTGATTTTGAAGGCACTGGATGTTTGCATTGGCTCTTTTCCAACCTAGTAGGATTTGTTTCAGAGTAGAAGCATCAAAGAATAGATAGATAATAATAAAGTTTATGCCCTTGTCATCAACTGGTACTCAGTATACGTGTGTTGCATATTATGAGATTGGTGATAAAAAATATGACAATGTAAACACAAAATATTATACTCAATATGATGGAAAGACCACAGTTTTTAGAAGCTAAACAAATTTGGGATTAAATTTGAGTGCTTTCAGTTATTAGGCACATGATTTTTTGCAACTTGCTTAAACTTAGTGAGTCTCAGATTCCTCATCTGTAAAATGAGAATAATTCCTGCTGAGACAGTAAGAATTAAGACAAAATGACAGCAGTGTCTAACACAGTGACGACACAATAAATTAAATTGTTTTGATTGGTAGATGGTTATACCATTTGTTCAGTATAATGGTTTTGTTCTCTGAAAATGCCATTTCCTAGACCTTGTCCCTTAAAACACACAACTGCTTATCATTAGATACCTATATACAGAGGACAGTATTGACACCGACACCCCAACAGGCTGTACAGTCCAGGTAGGAGGTCTAGGGTGAGTAATCCTGTAACAGACTATGGATCGTTTTAAGGCTCAAGGTTTTATAACATATTAGGTTTAATTTAATTTCTCCAATACCATAGTTTGCATCATGCAGTCCAAGCCCTTAATCCAAATAATAGCAATAGTCTTTTAACTGGTCTCCTTGCCCCTAACTTTACTCTTCTCCAACTCCACTTCATGATATTACCAATTAGGATAAACCTGCACTACCCAAATCCTACTCAGAATAAATAGGGAGAGGGAAATGAGAGCTAGTGCTGGCTTCACATGGATTCATTCATAAGCCCAACTTCATTATTTAAAAGCCAAGTTCTTTGTATCTTTCTTTTCTGCTTCCCAAATTGTCAACTTTTTCATTAAGTAGTTTTTCTTCAAGGTTCTAGGATGGTTGAGAGTAACAACCAGGGCCTTGTTTACATTTGGCAAGACAGTACTTTCATATATTTAGGTAGAATTATATTGTATTTCATGACAGACCCAATATCTTGGGGTTGGTTTATTCTTAGACCAAAAAGTTGTAACCCTAGAGCTGAGAGTACAACCTCCCCTTAGACACTTGAATTTCAAGTTATCTATTAGGACGAGGAAGAGGGAATATGGATGCTAGGTAATATTCACAACAAACATATCATTTCCTACAATATTCCTTTCAGTACCTTCCTTAGACCTGGGAGGCCTAAGGCTCTTGCCCATCTGTTGGCCAAAGATATGGGCTACCGTTAGTTTACAGCACCTGTGGATAAAAAAACATCTTTTATCTTCTGCAGCTTCTATTGTTGGCACTCAGAGTATTCACCCTATATCTCTTGCAGATGGTTTTCAGTCCCCCAGGGGAGACTATCTGTATCTCCTTCAAGGGACTTTGAGATTATTGCTCTGCAGTACCAAACAGTCCTTCCAATTGATGTCCTTGATTGCCTCCAATCAAAGTCGTGATGTTGTGCTCTCCTGAATTAGTCTTGAGACATGCCCAAAGAGAAACTGACATTCCTTTTGCAATTTGGACTTCTCTTCAATAGAAAACGACCTTCAAAAATTATTTTTCTGAAGCCTTAGCCATCTAGTAGATTTAGTAGCAGCCCTAGTTACTCCCATGATAAAATAATACCAAAGATTGTGCATTGTCTGTAGTATACACCCAATATCTTCTAAGCTATACATTAATTCCAATTCTTCTACTACATGAACTAATTCAGAATATTATTATGTTGGTTTAAAGAGCTAGCCATTGGAAACTCTGAAAATACTTTACATCTCCCAGAGTTATTCCTAGGAAGAACCTAAAAATAAGTTTTGTTTATCCCACTAAACATTTGTAACAGTATATTCGTACATCTTTATTCCAACCCACAAACTGTAATTGATTGCATTTGCCTCTATATTCCAAATTTGATCTACAATTGATTATATTAGGTGTTTCACCAAGTTTTCTAAACAACATATTTATAAACAATCTCTTTGGAAAAGGTACCTCTGTAGATGGTTATGCCATTTGTTTCAGCCCAATTTTTTATAATAGCTTTGCTCTCTAAAAGTGTCACTTCTAGACCTTGTCCCTTAAATCACAAGACCACTTGCTGTTACCTATGTACAGAGTAAAACATTGACACTGACATCCCAGCAGGCTGTACACTCCATGTAGGAGCTCTCACACGAGTAATCCTGTAACAGATTATGGATCATTTTAAGATGTCAGCTGTGTGCTAAGGACTGACAACTAAACTGTATCTTACATGCAGCCAAATCTCTTCATAAAGGGTACAACAGTGAAAGCTGTCACTGAATTCTCATGCCTCAGAAGTAAGCTTTAAACTGATTCACTGAAAGTCAAGTCATCAAGAATTGAAAGATAACATGAAGGAAAACCAGATCAATAAAACCCCCATGTCTTTGGGAGACTCACTGCAGACTGTGGCTTCAATTCAGAATGAAGCTCGCAACCAAGAAAATGTGCTGTGAACACAGGTATATTCCACAGCTGTCCAGGAAGGAGGATAATGCTAGAGTTGGACAGACAAGGGAAATACATAATGCGGTGGGGTCTTAAGATTTTTAGGATTCTCCACATTAGGTAAATTTTCTACCTGGAGTACAGAAGAGAGCTGCATGAAATATTACCAAATATAACCAATGAAGAGCTTTCAAATCTAATATTTTGGAACCCAACCATTTAGGATGCATAGCTGAGGTTTTGTAAAATACCTGCATAAAATTAAGGTTTAGGGACTTCCCTTGTGGTGCAGTGGTTAAGAATCCGCCTGCCAATGCAGGGGACACAGATTCGATCCCTGGTCTGGGAAGATCCCACATGCTACAGAGCAACTAAGCCCATGCGCCACAACTACTGAGCCTGTGCTCTAGAGCCCGCAAGCCAGAACTACTGAGCCTGCGTGCCATAACTACTGAAGCCCACGCACCTAGAGCCTGTGCTCTGCAACAAGAGAAGCCACCGCAATGAGAAGCCCGCGCACTGCCAATGAGTAACCCTCGCTCGCCACACTAGACAAAGCTCGCGCGCAGCAACGAAGACCCACGGCAGCCATAAATAAATAAATGAATAAATATTTAAGGTTTAGATATAGGCCCTTAATTGTATTTAGCCTATCTTCTCTGCTTGTATTGAGTAATTCAACTAGAATATAATGTTTTCTTTCCAAAATTAGTAGTATATTTGAAAGACTAATCTGATGGCATTGGGAAGGGAATTTGGAGAAGTTCATGATAGACAAGTGGTTGGAATTTCAGTTGTAAAAATTTAGCCATCCTCTGATTTTATCTTCTTATCACACACAGAACAAAATGACTATTGTTTATTTTGAAATATCTTCCCTATGTATTTCTTCCTTCCCTATCTGGTAGCCACAACTATAATACAAATGCCATCATTGATGAACTATTACATATTTTATAGAAAAATACTTCTTCAAAGAAGAGATGTGATATAAAGGTAGACTATTTCATTTGTAATAAAGGCCATCACATTAACACATTCAAAGTTACCATGATAACTGAAATATGAAATATAAATCCATACATAATAAAGTACCTAGCATTTGGTTCTGTCATAAATTACCTAGCATTCGGTACTGAAAAGAAAAATATTAACAATAAATTTTTTTAGACCAATGGGGTAAAGTGATATTTTGAAAAGGAAAAATGTATTTATGACTTCATGCCTTTTTGAGGCACAAAGTTCTAACAGTCCTTTAGAGAACTATGAAATTCAAATTAGAGAGAGTTGGTTTCAGATACAAAGCAGACATTTTCATGTTTCTCTTTCAAAAACTATCTGATTAGGAATCTCAGATAGGGACTTATTCTTTTAACATCTTTACTGGAGTATAATTGCTTTACAATGGTGTGTTAGTTTCTGCTGTATAACAAAGTGAATCAGCTATACATATATCCCCATAACTCTTCCCTCTGTGTCTCCCTCCCACCTTCCCTATCACACCCCTCTAGGTGGACAAAAAGCACCGAGCTGATCTCCCTATGCTATGCAGCTGCTTCCCCCTAGCTATCTATTTTACATTTGGTCGTGTATATATGTCCATGCCACTCTCTCACTTCGTCCCAGCTTACCTTTCCCCCTCCCCGTGTCCTCAAGTCCATTCTTTATGTCTGTGTCTTTATTCCTGTCCTACTCCAAGATTACTCAGAACCTTTTTCTTTTTTTTTTGGATTCCATATATATGTGTTAACATATGGTATTTGTTTTTCTCTTTCTGACTTACTTCACTCTGTATGACAGACCCTACGTCCATCCACTGCACTACAAATAACTCAATTTCATTTCTTTTTATGGCTGAGTAATATTCCATTGCATATATGCACCACATCTTCTTTATCCATTCATCTATGGACACAGCATCTATGGACACTGGCTATTGTAAATAGAACTGCAATGAACACTGTGGTACATGACTCTTTTTGAATTACAGTTTTCTCAGGGTATATGCACAGTAGTGGCATTACTGGGTCATATGGTAATTCTATTTTTAGTTTTTTGAGGAAACTCCATATTGTTCTCCATAGTGGCTGTATCGATTTATATTCCCACCAACAGTGCAAGAGGGTTCCCTTTTCTCCACACCCTCTCCAACACTTACTCTTTGTAGATTTTTTGACGATGGCCATTCTGACCGGTGTGAGGTGATACCTCATTGCAGTTTCGATTTGCATTTATCTCATGATTAGTGATGTTCAGCATCCTTTCATGTGTTTGTTGGCAATCTGTATATCTTCTTTAGAGAAATGTCTATTTAGGTCTTCTGCCCATTTTGTGATTGGGTTATTTGTTGTTTTGATATTCAACTACATGAGCTGCTTATATATTTTGGAGATTAATCCTTTATCAGTTGCTTTGTTTGCAAATATTTTCTCCCATTCTGAGGGTTGCCTTTTTGTCTTGTTTATGGTTGCCTTGGCTGTGAAAAAGCTTATAAGTTTCATTAGGTCCCATTTGTTTATTTTTGTTTTTATTTCCATTTCTCTGGGAGGTGGGTCAAAAAGGATCTTGCTGTGATTTATGACATAGACTGTTCTGCTTATGTTTTCCTCTAAGAGTTTTAAAGTATCTGGCCTTACCTTTAGGTCTTTAATCCATTTTGAGCTTATTTTGGTGTAAGGTATTAGGGAGTGTTCTAATTTCTTTTTTTTTTGTAGCTTTTTGTCCACTTTTCCCAGCACCACTTACTGAAGAGGCTCTCTTTTCTCCATTGTATATTCTTGTCTCCTTTATCAAAGATAAGGTGACATACGTGCGTGGGTTTATCTCTCAGTTTTCTATACTGTTCCATTGATCTATATTTCTGTTTTTGTGCCAGTACCATACTGTCTTGATTACTATAGGTTTGTAGTATAGTCTGAAGTCAGGGAGCCTGAATCCTCCTGTTCCGTTTTTCATTCTGAAGATTGCTTTGGCTATTCAGGGTCTATTGTGTTTCCATACAAATTGTGAAAATTTTTTTCTGGTTCTGTGAAAAATGCCATTGGTAGTTTGATAGGGATTGCCCTGAATCTGTAGATTGCTTTGGGTAGTAGAGTCATTTTCACAATGTTGATTCTTCCAATCCAAGAACAGGGCATATCTCTCCATCTGTTCATATCATCTTTAATTTCTTTCATCAATATCTTACAGTTTTCTGGATACAGGTCTCTTGTCTCCTTAGGGAGGTTTATTCCTAGGTATTTTATCCTTTTTGTTGCAATGGTAAATGAGAGTGTTTCCTTAATTTCTCTTTCAAATTTTTCATCATTAGTATATAGGAATGCAAGAGATTTCTGGGCATTAATTTTGTATCCTGCTACTTTACCAAATTCATCCATTAGCTCTAGCAGTTTTCTGGTAGCATCTTTAGGATCCTCTATATATAGTATCATGTCATCCTCAAATAGTGACAGCTTTACTTCTTTTCTGATTTGGATTCCTTTTAGTTCTTTTTCTTCTCTGATTGCTGTGGCTAAAAATTCCAAAACGATGTTGAATAATAGTGGTGAGAGTGGGCAACCCTGTCTTGTTCCTGATCTTAGCGGAAATGGTTTCAATATTTCACCATTGAGAATGATGTTGGCTGTGGGTTTGTCATATATGGCCTTTATTATGTTGAGCTAAGTTCCCTCTATGCCTACTCTCTGAAGAGTTTTTATCATAAATGGGTGCTGAATTTTGTCAAAAGCTTTCTCTGCATCTATTGAGATGATCATACAGTTTTTCTCCTTCAGTTTGTTAATATGATTTATCACATTGATTGATTTGCGTATACTGAAGAATCCTTGCATTCCTGGGATAAACCCCACGTGATCATGGTGTATGATCCTTTTAATGTGCTGTTGGATTCGGTTTGCTAGTATTCTGTTGAGGATTTTTGCATCTATGTTCATCAGTGATATTGGCCTGTAGTTTTCTTTCTTTGTGATATCTTTTTCTGGTGGTGGTATCAGGGTGATGGTGGCCTCATAGAATGAGTTTGGGAGTGTTCCTCCCTCTGCTATATTTTGGAAGAGTTTGAGAAGGATAGGTGTTAGCTCTTCTCTAAATGTTTGATGGAATTTGCCTGTGAAGCCATCTGGTCCTGGGCTTTTATTTGTTGGAAGATTTTTAATCATAGTCTCAATTTGAGTGCTTGTGATTGATCTGTTTATATTTTCTATTTCTTCCTGGTTCAGTCTTGGAAGTTGTGCTTTTCTAAGAATTTGTCCATTTCTTCCAGGTTGTCCATTTTATTGGCATATAGTTGCTTGTAGTAACGGCTCATGATCCTTTGGATTTCTGCAGTGTCAGTTGGTACTTCTTTTTCATTACTAATTCTATTGATTTAAGTCTTCTGCCTTTGTTTGTTGATGAGTCTGGCTAATGGTTTATCAATTTTGTTTATCTTCTCAAAGAACCAGCTTTTAGTTTTATTGATCTTTGCATTGTTTCCTTCATTTCTTTTTCATTTATTTCTGATCTGACCTTTATGATTTCTTTCCTTCTGCTAATTTTGGGGTTCATTTGTTCTTCCTTCTCTAATTGCTTTAGGTGTAAGGTTAGGTTGTTATTTGAGATTTTTCTTGTTCCTTGAGGTAGGATTGTACTGCTATGAACTTCACTCTTAGAACTTCTTTTGCTGTATCCAATAGGTTTTGGGTTGTTGTGTTTTCATTCTCATTTGTTTCTAGGTATTTGTTGATTTCCTCTTTGATTTCTTCGTGGTATCTTGGTTATTTAGTAGTGTATTGTTTAGCCTCCATGTGTTTGTATTCTTTACAGATTTTTTCCTGTAATTAATATCTAGTCTCATAGTGCTGTGGTTGGAAAAGATACTTGATATGATTTCAGTTTTCTTAAATTTACCAAGGCTTGATTCGAGACCCAAGATATGATCTATCCTGGAGAATGTTCCATGAGCACTTGAGAAGAAAGTGTAACCTCTTGTTTTTAGATGGAATGTCCTATAAATATCAATTAAGTCCATCTTGTTTAATGTATCATTTAAAGCTTGTGTTTCCTTATTTATTTTCATTTTGGATGATTTGTCCATTGGTGAAACTGGGGTGTTAAAGTCCCCTCTCATGATTGTGTTACTGTCGATGTCCCTTTCTATGGCTTTTACCATTTGCCTTATGTATTGAGGTGCTCCTATGTTGGGTGCATTAATATTTACAGTTGTTATGTCTTCTCCTTGGATTGATCCCTTAATCATTATGTAGTGCCCTTCTTTGTCTCTTGTAATAGTCTTTATTTTAAAGCCTTTTTTGTCCTATATGAGAATTGCTACTCCAGCTTTCTTTTGATTTCCATTTGCATGGAATATTTTTTTCCATCCCTTCACTTTCAGTCTGTATGTGTCCATAGGTCTAAAGTGGGTCTCTTTTAGCCAGCATATACACGGGTCTTGTTTTTGTATCCATTCAGCCAATCTGTGTCTTTTGGTGGGAGCATATAATCCATTTACATTTAAGGTAGTTATCAATATGTATGTTCCTATTACCATTTTCTTAATTGTTTTGGGTTTGCTATTGTAAGTCTTTTCCTTCTCTTGTGTTTCCTGCCTAAAGAAGTTCCTTTAGCATTTGTTGAATAGCTGGCTTGGTGGTGCTGAATTCTCTTAGCTTTTGCTTGTCTGTAAAGGTTTTAATTTCTCCGTCAAATCTGAAATAGATCATTGCTGAGTAATCTTGGTTGTAGGTTCTTCCCTTTCATCACTTTAAGTATGTCCTGCCACTCCCTTCTGGCTTGCAGAGTTTCTGCTGAAAGATCAGCTGTTAACCTTACAGGGATTTCCTTGTATGTTAATTGTTGCTTTTCCCTTGCGGCTTTTAATATTTTTTCTTTTTATTTAATTTTTGATAATTTGATTAATATGTGTCTTGGCGCGTTTCTCCTTGGATTTATCCTGTATGGGACTCTCTGCCCTTCTTGGACTTGATTGACTATTTCCTTTCCCATATTAGGGAAGTTTTCAACTATAATCTCTTCAAATATTTCCTCAGTCCCTTTTATTTTTCTCTTCTTCTTCTGGGACCCCTATAATTCAAATGCTGGTGTGTTTAATGTTGTCCCAGAGGTCTCTGAGATTGTGCTTAATTCTTTTCATTCTTTTTTCTTTATTCTGCTCTGGGGTAGTTATTTCCACTGCTTTATCTTCCAGGTCACTTATCCGTTCTTCTGCCTCAGTTATTTTGCTACTGATTCCTTCTAGAGAATTTTTAATTTCACTTATTGGGTTGTTCTGTCATTGTTTGTTTACACTTTAGTTCATCTAGGGTCTTGTTAAACATTTCTTGTATTTTCTCCATTCTATTTCCAAAATTTTGGATCATCTTCACTATTCTTACTCTGAATTCAGGTAGACTGCCTCTTTCCTCTTCATTTGTTTGGTCTGGTGGGTTTTTACCTTGCTCCTTCATCTGCTGTGTGTTTCTCTGTCTTCTCATTTTGCTTAACTTACTGTGTTTGGGGTCTCCGTTTCAAAGGCTGCAGGTTCATAGTTCCCATTGTTTTTGGTGTCTGCCCCCAGTGGCTAAGGTTGGTTCAGTGTGTTGTGTAGGCTTCCTGGTAGAGGGGACTGGTGCTTGTGTTCTGGTGGATAAGGCTGGATCTTGTCTTTCTGGTGGGCAGTGGTGTGTTTGGGCATGTCTGTTACCTTATTATGATTTTAGGCAGCCTCTCTGATAACGGGTGGGGTTGTGTTCCTGTCTTGTTAGCTGTTTGGCATAGGGTGTCCAGCACTGGAGATTGCTGGTCGTCGAGTGGAGCTGGGTCTTAGCATTGAGTTGGAGACCTCTGGGACAGCTTTTGCCATTTGATATTACATGGGGCTGGGAGGGCTCTGGTGGACCAATGTCCTGAATTCAGCTCTCCCACCTCAGAGGCTCAAGCCTGACACCCGGCCAGAGGACCAGGACCCTGTCAGCCACATGGCTCAGAAGAAAAGGGAGAAAAAGAAAGAAAGAAAGAAAGAAAAAATAAATAAATAAAATAAAATATAGTTATTAAAAAATATAGTTATTAAAAAAGAAAAAAAATATTAAAAATAAAAAGTAATAAAAAGAAAGAAAGAAGAGTGCAATCAAACTTAAAAACAAATCCACTAATGATACCAAGGTCTAAAGAGTATACAAAAACAAAAAAAAAAAGGACAGTCAGAACCATAGGACAACTGACAAAAGCAAAGCTATACAGACAAAATCACAGAAAGAAGCATACACATACACATCAACAAGAAAAGGAAAAAGAAAAAAAATATATATGTATAAAAAAGGAAGAGAGCAACGAAATCAATAAACAAATCTACCAATGATAATAAGCTCTAAATACTAAACTAAGATAAACATAAAACCAGAAACAAATTAGATGCAGAAAGCAAACCCCAAGTCTATAGTTGCTCCCAAAGTCCACTGCCTCAGTTTTGGGATGATTTGTTGTCTATTCAGGTATTCCACAGACGCAGGGTACATCAAGTTGATTGCGGAGATTTAATCTGCTGCTCCTGAGGCTGCTGGGCGAAATATCCCTTTCTCTTCTTTGTTCACACAGCTCCTTGGGTTCAGCTTTGGATTGGGCCCTGCATCTGCATGTAGGTCTCCTGAGGGCATCTGTTCCCTGCCTTTTGGGAAGTCTGAGGTCTTGTACCAGTGTTCAGTAGGTGTTCTGTAGGAGTTGTTCCACATGTAGATGTAGTTTTGATGTATTTGTGGGGAGGAAGGTGATTGGCACGTCTCACTCCTCCACCATCTTTAAGGCCTCTGGGCTGAAATAGGGACTTTTAACATTTGGGAGTTAAGACTAATGAGACTATGGATAATTTTTCACAAAATTTAAGAATTAAACTTCATAGATACAGAGTTAGTGCAAGTTCATTTGCACAAATCAATTTCTCTTCACAGGGGAGTTCTGTTTTAATAGCAACTCCTAGATACTCAGAATTTTAATACTGGCCTATGAATTTAAATAAAAAAATAATAATCATTAAATTATTAAAATTTAATATAGAATTTTAATACTGACATAGTAGTATCTTCTATGTTTTAATTTCTCATTTATTTCATACATGTTTATTGCAGATGTGACATATTCAAATGCCTAAAGGATCCAGGCAGTTGACTCACAACATTGAAATTGTTGTAAGAAAAACCATGTGAAAAACTAGACAAAACGACAGAAGATCTGTTGAGGGTGAGGAAGAAGTTGGTCTTTGCAGATAGTATTTGGGAACATGGCTAGGACTAATGTCTTTCAGATTTTTTTTTCTGAGAAGCCAGATTATTGTGTAGAATTTCCCAAATATTAAATATTTATTCAAAATAAAATTTAAATACTGTGCTGACCCAACATAAAAATTCTACAGGTCAGATCTTGCCCAAGGACGAGAAGTTTGCTATTTCAGGTTGGAAAAAGTCTATTAAAGAATAAAAAAAAAAAAATGCTAGGCTTTGGGATATGAAGATAATTAGGATTTTTTTTTGTTTTGGTCTTTCAAGACATTCATAGACTTAGTAAGGGAGATTAAGCCCACCCCTAATGACTACACTTGCAGGACCAAGTCAAGAGTACAAATGTAGGCACCCAGTGTGTCCTCTTCTCTTCCCCCCAGTCCTTGCACCTTCCCTCACTAAAAGAAGGATCTTAGCTCTCACATCCAAGCTCTATCCACAACCCCTTAGGCAATTACAGAAGTCTAGGTCCACCATTAGGGCCTAGCGATGAGCACAGTAGCAGTAAATCAGCTCTGTGTAGTGTTGGGGAAAAGGACTATGGAGGAACTAGAGATAATTCCAGGGTCTAAGTTCCATGGTGAAGGAGGGGGGAAACAACAGGTTCCAGGTAAGCATGTCTCCTTGGCCCCTACAGTTTACTCACTTTGGAAAGGGTGATGGCCAGTGGAAGGTAAAATGGGGGTCTCTAAAGCATGCTATAGAGAGCAGGTTCACAATGGCTGACTGTAAGGATTGTACTTAGGGAGAACAACATGAAAACACATATTTTAGGCATTGGGTGATACGTATCCTTTGTTCTCAGCTATATGGCTAAAGAGGTTTATTCCCTGTGTAACGTACTTTGTGGCCACTTAGTCTCTTAACAAAATAGTCTGTGTGTACTTGAACTTAGGAAAGCCTGTATAATCAGCTTTTCATATCTAAGTTAAATGAGTAACCTGCTGCATTGTAAAGAAGAATTATTTATTTTGCTCATAAAATATCCTGTTAAGAAAGAAGCTCATGAATGTCTTTTACAGAGGACACAATTACAAATACTTTCTCTATTGGGTTTCTTGCCTCTCTATGTTAAAGCAGTCAACTCAATAACATGCAGCACTTCAAAGTCATAAAATACCATATTCAGAGCCATAGTTTTTAAATGTTAAATTTTTATTACCTCCTATATGTAAGTCGCAGGTATTATGTTTTTGTACTCTTTAGAAAAGAGGTTTTCAGTAAGATATTAAGGAAAGAAAGAAAGAAAGAAAGAAAGAAGAAAGAAAGAAAGAAAGAAAGAAAAGAAGAAGAGAGAGGAGGAAAGGGAGGGAGTGAAGAAGGAAAGAAAAGAGAAAGAGAGACAAAGACAGAAAGGGAGGGAGGGAGGGAAGGAGGGAGAGAGGAAGAAAGGAAGGAAGGAAGAAAGGAAGGAAGAAAAAAACAAACTAATATTCTTTAAAAACAAGAGGATGCTTTTAGGGTTGTTTGAAAACCTAGTTTGGACATAATTTCATAAGAGGACCACAGCTCTCCATTCCCAATGTTAATGGCTTGTTAGTCCACAAGAAAGACAGTACAATAGCAAAGTGAGGTGCACTGGTTAAGCATCTCCAATACATTAGTAATAAAATCTGAGCAGCTGTTCTAAAACTTGGAAATTTTCAAGCACAGTCAGAAGTACAGGTCCACAAAAGAGAACTCTAATATCACACGGAATAATTTTAATAGTTTTTTTCATGCTCAATGCACTGAGCATCCTCATTTCAGGGGTAAATAGCAGCCATAAAGGCAGCAAAGTTGTGATAAAAATGGATAATGAAGTTTATTCGCCAGTATTTTTCTGTTCATTTTAGAGTTATATTGTTCATAAACACTGAAGCATTGGTATATTTGAAAGATTATTTTGATGAGTATATGAACACACAAAAAGCCTGAACTTAAAGTTTTAATTATTAATATATGTATGTTGTCCCACATGGGTGTGCTAAGCAGAATTATGATCACAAGTACTTGTAGAAGCTGAAATACACAGATAAATTTAGTGAATATAAATGATATTTAGAAACAATTTAAAGTTCAAATGTCAATGAAACAGTTCTTAAGGAATTTATGAGCATATGTTAGATACAAGAAATATACAGAAAACTTGGTTTTCCATGCTTGAAAAATTGAACTTCTTGTTTATTTAGATTATTTCAGGAAGTCCACAGGGGAAAATCCCCCTGTAATAAAACCTTGAAATCAAAAATTAGATTATGTAGGTTAGACTATCCAGAGAGGACCAAAAATGATTTCTATCCTATAAGATATTCTATTTTCTAGTTATTCCGATTTTTTAAAAGCTGTAATATTGAGAACTCTCAACTGGAGCTATGATAATAGAGCTTTTTGACCACAGAAGTAGCTGAGACTAAACATAGGAAGATATAAGTGACAAACAGAACAGTGTTCTTAACAAATATAAAACCAATTTTAAAATGGCATAGGTAAAATTCAAGTACAACCTTGCATAATGTTTTACGTTGACTGTTAATTTTTTTCTTCTAGGCCAATAATCATTTTCATTAATTAATGAGATACCTTAAATTTCTATATCAGTTACTAATAGTATATGAATAATTATGGGATAGTCCCTCTAAAAGTATTGCTTGCTTTCATCTATGTTTCTTCATTTGTTCTGTCATTGAGAATAATTACAAACTCGTTAAATACAATTTTATAGTTTAAGGTGCCTAGCAAATTTTACTGTCAAATATTTGGAAACGAATAGCTTATTTCTTTAAGTGCTTCCAGACACTGCTATACATTTTTCCTTGCAGAGTATGTTGATGTAGCACATTGTCATTTTGTTTACAAATAAACCATAAAAATAAAACCCTGAAAATGTGGAAATTGCATGTAGAGTAGAAGCTTCCATAATCACCTTCTAATTAAGCAGTTTGCTGGATTCCAACCTATTTCCTCTTTTCTGTCTGTAATATGTTTACTAATAAGTATGCCTTTGGAACACTGATGACTACTAGGTTACTTATGAAGAGTTCCTTGGCACTTGTAGTCACTATGAGTTGAGTGCCTACCAAGAGTCCACTGAGGTTATTCTCAACTCCCTCATGCCAGATAAAACTGTGAAAGGTACTAGGTCATTTAGTTAAGCGTTACACCATTTGCTAATATCTGTGTGCCAAAGAAATTCTGTGCGCGTGTATGTGTGTGTGTGTGTGTGTGTGTGTGTGTGTGTGTATGTGTGTGTGTGTGTGTTTACATAAAAACTATGTCTAATGCTTTGGAAAAACTCAGTACAAAGAAATTAGTTTTAAAATGCTGTTAAATTAGCTTGTGGTTATTACAACTCTAAAATATTGGAGGAAATGATAAAATTTTTTAAAATCTGTATTCATATTTAATTAGGACTTGATTTAAAAAATTTTTGGTTTTGTTTTATTTCTTCTATTTAATTTCTCAACTCTCTTAATTAAAAAAAAACAAAACCTTACAAACACTGAAATCACACTGAATTACAAATATGAAGAGAACACCAATCTACAGATACATTTTCAATAAAAAACCTTGGTTCTATTTAAAAATATTTGCCAGACTGAATATTAAAATGATTTAAGCTAAATATCATTGCAAGAATATGCATGCACACTTTTTTAAAAATTCAAACTTTTTGTGACTATTTCAATTCCAGTGGCTTCAGGATAAAATGACTTATTCTCTGTGCTCTTCTTTGGGGTCATTCTAATGCAGGCATATAAAATGCACTTTTGAAAGATGAATAATAAGAATTTAATTTAATTTAATTTAATTTGCTCATAGTAACTTTCTAAAAGACAGGATAACTCCCAAATTAATGTATTAACTCACATATGCACAAGTAATCGTTCAGAAAAGCTTAACTGTGAAAAGATACCTCTACTGGGTTTAATAGAATCATGCTCTTATGTTATCTTTCTGCAAACCAATGTTCATTTTGACTATATTTGTTCATCTATCTATTCAACTACTTTATTACTGTCAAGCAGATACCTTACCTAAAACAAATTAGCTCCTCAGTTCAGAGATTTCATTCATTTGCATTTACAAGGATTTGGGCAGGGACAAGATCCACTGTCCAGTTAGACACATAGAGTGAATAAGTTGGTGGATTCAACAAGGGATCAGGGGAACTTCTGAGTAAGATAAATATATGAACAGGTTCTCTAACTTCCTTTCCAAAACCAGAATTAAATGATCAAAGAAAAGAAAAGAAAAAAAAAGAAAAACCTCTATGTCTGTATAAATGTGAAAATCAAAAAAGGCCGCCACTTCTTACACCAAGCCCCTAGGAATTTTGCCCTATTAGATCAGGTTTAAAAAGACCATAAAGAGGAACCTCAAACTTTTTTTCAAAAGAAAGCAGGAAGTATGCAGAGAAAAGCCTAGCAGAGCCTGTACAAAATGTCTTTAATTGGAGAGAATTAAAGCCTCTGGGAAAATGGGGGATACTCTAAATAATTTTCCACTGAACATGAGACAGCATCTGTGGAAGCCATGAGAATATGCCACAGAGAATATAACTGATTGATGGCCCATTTGCTGCTTTTCCAGATTCATCACCACTATCATATTATGGTCATCCTTTCCAAATACTTCTCCCCATCAATGACTGTGCAGAGAGGTGGTCCTAATGCAGTTCTGTTCCTGTGAGACATGAGACTCCTCCAACTAGAGATTTTGGCTCAAGGACTCCCCTTCATCCTGGCTGAACCTGCTTTGGAGCTCTGTTGCAGACTACCTGGCCCCCTTCCCTCTCTCTCTTCTTCACTGATGTAAAACCTACACGGTATCCGAAGGCTCTCTTTGCCTCCTTTGATTTCCTGATAGTTGTCCTTGATTGTCATTTCCAAATACACACCTGTTGCATGTGTAATCTCATCTTTGTTTCTGTTTCTCAGAAGATCCAAGATTTGTCTACAAAACAGGCAACAGGATAGGGATTTGGGACCGGCTCACTCACCACCAGGCAGGCAAGGAGATGCCATTCTGACTAGTATGTGGTCATTGAGAGTCCCTAGTAAAAAGTGATGGGCAAATTACTAGAGCTAACGTGTCCCAGGGTGACCTGAGAAAACCTGTTAATGTAGGGAAATGCTCCTTCAGGTGCAATTTTTGAAGCATTTTGAAAGATACGGGGTGCCTGTGACTACAAGGACAGTGGAATTGACTGGTTACTCTTATGCTGAATTGATGCCTGTTGAGGAACTTTCACAAAAGGTTATTAGCTAAATATGAGGCCTCTTATCTCCTGCGATGAAAGCAGACACAGCAGACAGAAAGACCTGAGGAACTGATAGAGCCATGGAGTTCCAGAGACATTTATATATGAAATTTAAATGTTCAGCCAAACAGGTATGTCATGCTAATATCAAGGCCATGGTTGGGAATTTCTGGGATCCTGAAACATGAAATGCGGAAATCAGTAGGGATGTTCTCTTCTGAATAATCCCTCTGAGCCTTCAGATCTTTTAGAAGTAAAAAAGTAAGCTCTAGTAAAAGCTAGAGCACATCCAGTGTTGGTAGCTACTGCAGAGGCATCTCCCTATTAACAGGTATTCCAAAGAAGGCTCCCCACCTCCTCTGATTGCCAAGACAATAGCTAGTGTTAAATCCCACCACAACACTGCACAGGACATGCTGGGCCTCATACTGGAGGAAAGACATTATTCACCAAAAGAGCTACAAGAATTAGCTAGCATGCTCCCATAGGAACTTGGGAAGTACCAATGGGACTGGAGTTTGAGAATGCTGTATCAAGAGGGGGCAAATGTAAGATTGCATTAAGCAAGAATTCACTGATTTGAGGTCACCTTTTTGGGGACATCTGTCAAGTACATCAGTGGATGGATAAAACTCTTTATTAGAGTGGCCCTTAGAAATCTAGAGAAAAAGATGTCCCAAGTGAGTGCAAATTGAAAGAATAAAGAGGCTGAAGGAAGTGGGAATGCTGGAGGGAAAATGCTATGTAAGTCCAGATAAACCACTAGAGAACTATGTTCCACAGGAGGCCCAAATGCAAAATTCACCAGAACCACTACGAAGTTCAGTGGTGGAATTCCTGTGAAGACCAAGATGACGGGAAGACAGGAATTCAGAGATGGAATTGTTAATATTCATAAGAATGACAAGGTCATCAAAGTAATAGAAGCCTGGGTAGTAAAAGTTTTAACACTAGAAACCAGCAGGCCACAATCATGATAAAGACAAGCAAACTTGCCCACAGGGAGTTGTGGAAATGGTTGATAGAGCACAGATGAAGTCCCTAGGAGCAACAAGCATACAGCCAACAAGAATCTACTAAGCATGTATAACCAGAAAGAGGAAAGAATGTAGGAGCAGTAGACTAAGGGAAGCCATCTCAATAAAAAGCTATGGTTCCTCATTAAGTTCTCAAATTTTAGATCCAGAAACCATGAACTAAAGAGAAGTATGTGTCTCTGGGAGGCAGTCACCCATAGTAATGTGGCAAATATAAACTCTAACGACTAGTCCTTTCCTCAAAGTAATCTATGATCTTTTACTCAGGTGACTATACTCAAGAGAAAGCATAATACTGAGACATTTCAGATTATTGTGCATAGGTTCTGAGTTGACATTGATACCTCGAGCTCCAAAACATCATACCAGGCCCACTGGTAAAGTGGGAGCTTATGGGATAAAGTAACAAATGGAATCTTTGCTCATATTGGAACCATGGGTCCATGGATCCACCCAAGAGTTATTTCTCCAGTCACTGAATATATAGTTGAAATTGATATACTTGGCAATTTGCTTAAACCTCAGATTGGTTCCCTAATGTGTGGATTAAGAGCTATCTCTCTATGGAAAACCAAATAGAAACCACTGAAACAGCCCTCCCTAGTCAAAATAATAAATCATATAAAATATGGCATGAACAAGGATAACGACAGAGATTAGTATCACCATTTGTATTATTTGCTAGGGCTGCCATAACAAAACACCACAGACTGAGTGGCTTAAACAACAGAAATTTATTGTTCCACAGTTTGGGAAGCTAAAAGTCTAAGTTCAAGATGTCAGCTGGTTTGGTTTCTTTTGAGACCTCTCTCCTTGACCTGCAGATGGCTACCTTCTCACTATATTCTCACATGGTCTTTCCTTTGTGTACTTAATCTCTGTGTCTTAATCTCCTCTTCTTATAAAGATAACAGTCATATTAGGTTAGGGCCCACCTTATAATCTAATTTTACCTTGTTATCTCTTTAAATCCATATCCAAATACAGTCACATTCTGGAGTACTGGGTGACAGGGATTCAACATATGAATTTTGGGGTGACATTTATATGGTGCGTTATCTTAAAAGACATGGATACATGGGTTAGGAAACCAGGGGGTAGAAGCAGAGGAGACCCTGCTAGCCATCATTCCCAATTACCCATTGAGGAATTTTGTGCTTCCGTGTTCCCACAACTGTGGACCTCCAAAGATTGAAGGTCTTAGCCCCCAAAAAGAACACACGCTTACAACAGAATATTGCCAAGATCTCTTTGAGCTCTTTGTGTCCAAGGACCAAAAATTAAGAGAAATCACCATCATGACTGCCTTAGCACAATGATGGCAGGAGGAAACATGCAAGGAACCCAGGTGATCCACTCTAGGACTTCTTGTACCCATTATAACCGTAAATGGACAAAGATAACAACCTTGGTTTTAAAAGGGCATCATTAACATGAGCCCAAACACATCAGAAATGAATGTTTGGGTCCCAGCACCAGGAAATCTACCAAGATCTACCAAAGTGATGAGGATGAGAATTTTGGAAAGATAGTTTAGGAGAAATAGGATAAATACCAGTCGTGACCCAGAGATCAAATGCAGTGAAAGAGGCTATAGTTTGTTCCATTAGACTCGCTCTTCTATGTTTCTTTTCAAGAAGAGAGGTCATAGAAACTAGGGAGCTACTGCATAAATCTACATAGAGAAGTAGATCTGTGCAACAAAAGGCTTGGGTTGTAGTGCCTGTGAAAAGCCCCAGCAGCCACCTTTTGGGAGTTATAATCACTTTCTCACAGAGGCCTCACTTCCCCTGGCCTCATTCCAGTGAGTGGTGACTGAGCATGGCAATGGGAACAATGCAGGCCCATTCCTGCAAGATGTGGAATTCTTCCAATAGGTGACTGTGACTTTGGCTTGAGGACTCCCTTATTTTGGCCAAAATGTTCATAAAACTATGTTACAATCTGAGCTTCTTCTTCGCCAATTTTAATTACCTCACTCTCCTTCACAAATGTCAGAACTGCATCACAGACTAAAGGCTCTCTCCAGCCTCAATTGCTTGTTCCTCTTTAATCTTTAAAAGCACTTCTCTCCAATACTTCTCTTGTAAGTCTAAACCTATGTTTGTATCTGCTTTTATCTGAGCTCACACATCTTAGAAGCTGCCATTGGAACACCGAGCATTGTAAAATCAGCTGCTTCCTACTAAAATAAAATGCTCCTATTTTTATTTGAGATCACACTAAATCTATAGATCAATTTAGGAAGAATTTTGTTTGGATATTTAAATCAACAAAACACAAAAACACTTTTTTGAAACACTCAGGTCAAAGAAGAAGAGGATTATTTTGAAAATATTAATATGAACACCATGTTTCAAAATATATGGCATATAACATACTTTGTAAGCAGAGGAATATTAACAGCAAATTTTGTATTACTATATAAAAATGAAAAAACTGAGTATTAAAATCAATAACCTAGAAAACTAATTAATGAACTTAATGATAGTGGGACAAAAGAAAGTAATAAAAAATGAGAGCAGCATTAATAAAAATTAAGATATGAACTGTAGAATTCATTTTAAAAATCAAGATCTGTTTGCTTGAAATGGTCAGTAAAATACACAGATCTCTAGGTGGCATAATAAAGAAAACAACACCTTCCTGCTTGAGGCTCCACTCAAAGCTGGCTGCCTTCCTCATCACCTTTTATAAGGGTTGGAGTAGTATTACTAGGTGTGGATGTGTTGTGCCTGCAGACACTGTGTAGAACCATATATTTAACTATAAATAAATTGTACGTGTAATTCTACAGTAACAAATGATGAAAGGAGTAGATTGTTTTATATAAAATATATATCAACAATTTATATTGTCTCAAGGAAAACTCAAAAATAACTAAAACAATAAAAATAAAATTAAAGAAAGTTTTCAGAAATATTACTATAATTAAAAGTGACGATTACAGCCAATTTTAACAGCATAATACTTTAACATCTGAAGAAACATTTGACTGCTGTTACAGAAGCACAACTTAGAAAAGATGAAAAGCTTCCCATGTTATGTTCACAATTGCTAACAAACCTGTAAAAAATAACAATATGAAATCTATAGCCTAAGCAAATTTATCAATATTGAAGCATAACTCTTTTTTTAATTACTTTTTAAATTTTTATACAATTTTTATAAGTTACTTTCTATTTACAGTTATTACAAAATATTGGCTATATTCTCCGTGTTGTACAGTACATCCTTCAGCCTCTCTTACACCCAATAGTTTGTATCTTCCACTACCCTACCCCTATGTGAGGCAGAACTCTTAATAAAATAATAAATTAAATCCCATCATGTATTTTTAAAAATGGGATTGACTTTATTACAGGAAAACATGGATGAATAACAAAAAATGACTTCACATAATTAATGGAAATACTTGTAAATAAAGAAAAATAACATTTTGTATCAAAATAAGTGGAAAATAATATAGCATATTAAAATAAATGGAAATTTAAGATTCCATACTGGATTTTAAAATATAGATAACTTTGAAAAACAAAAAAAGCTGGAAAATTTTTACATAAATTTTACTGAGCTTGATGACATCTCTTCAATGGAGATTTATACAGTAATTTAAAAATATTAATTTGATATAAAAGTCAAGTAAACATATTTATAAATAGAAATTAACAAAGCAGGCCTTTAAACTATCAGAAAAAAATAAACAGAAAAATGAACTTTCAAAAAGTATGCAGATTATTCAAATTTTGAGCTCCACCCTACATCATACACCAGGGTACATTTCAAATATATTAAAGGAGCAAAAATTTAAAATGAGGTAAGAATATACAAGGGAGAAAAGACAGCCTCTTCAATAAGTGGTGCTGGGAAAACTGGATAGCTACATGTAAAAGAATGAAATTAGAACACACCCTAACACCATACACAAAAATAAACTCAAAATGGATTAAAGACCTGAATGTAAGGCCAGAAACTATAAAACTTTTAGAGGAAAACACAGGCAGAACACTCTTTGACATAAATCACAGCAGGATCTTTTTTGACCCACCTCCGAGAGTAATAAAAATGAACAAATGGAATCTAATTCAACTTAAAAGCTTTTGCACAGCAAAGGAAACCATAAACAAGATGAAAAGACATCCCTCAGAATGGGAGAAAATATTTGCAAATGAAGCAACTGACAAAGGATTAATCTCCAAAATACACAAACAACTCACGCAGTTCAATACCAAAAAAACAAACAACCCAATCAAAAACTGGGTGGAAGACCTAAATAGATATTTCTTCAAAGAAGACATACAGATGGATAACAAACACATGAAAAGATGCTCAACATCACTAATTATTAGAGAAATGCAAATCAAAACTACAATGAGATATCACCTCACACCAGTCAGAATAGCCGTCATTAAAAAAATCTACAAACAATAAATGCTGCAGAGGGTGTGGAGAAAAGGGAACCCTCTTGCACTGTTGGTGGGAATGTAAATTGGTACAGCCACTATAGAGAACAGTATGGAGGTTCCTTAAAAAACGAAAAATAGAATTACCATATGACCCAGAAATCCCACTACTGGGCATATACCCTGAGAAAACCATAATTCAAAAAGACACATGCACCCCAGTGTTCATTGCAGCACTCTTTACAATAGCTAGAACATGGAAGCAACCTAAATGTCCATCAACAGAGGAATGGATAAAGAAGATGTGGTACATATATACAATGGAATATTGCTCAGCCATTAAAAGGAACGAAATTGGGTCAACTGTAGAGACATAGATGGACCTAGAGACTGTCATACAGAGTGAAGCAAGTCCGAAAGAGAAAAACAAATATCACATATTAATGCATATATGTGGAATCTAGAAAAATGGTATTGATGATCTTATCTGAAATACAGAAATAGAGACACAGACGTAGAGAACAAAATGTATGGATACCAAGGGGTAAAGGTGGGGGAGTGGGATGAATTGAGAGATTGGGATTGACATATATATAGTATTGATACTATGTATACAGTAGTTAACTAATGAGAACCCAGTGTATAGCTCAGGGAACTCTACTCAGTGTTCTGTGGTGACCTAAATGGGAAGGAAATCCAAAAAAGAGGGGATATATGCATACATATACTTTATCCACTTTGTTGTACAGTAGAAACTAACACAACATTGTAAAGCAACTATACGCCAATAAAAAATAATTTTTTTAAAATAAAATAAATAAATTTTAAAAATTAAAATTTTAAAAATTAAAGAAACAAATGCTAAATTAAACAACAGGAAATATAAATTATAACATGCAGGTATCTGGTCTTCAGACAGAAAGGGGCTTTCAAAACTGGATATAAATGAAAATATACCATCAAATAATAATTGATAGAAATCAACATGCGAAGCTTTCAATGTGAATTAAAAATTAACATAAGCATTAAAAAGCAAAAGGAGGGCTTTCCTGGTGGCGCAGTGGTTGAGAGTCCGCCTGCCGATGCAGGGGACATGGGTTCGTGTTCTGGTCCGGGAAGACCCTGCATACCACGGAGCGGCTGGGCCCGTGAGCCATGCCCGCTGAGCCTGTGCGTCCAGAGCCTGTGCTCCGCAACAGGAAAGGCCACAGCAGTGAGAGGCCCGCGTACCACACACACACACAAAAGAGTTAAAAGAGCTAAAAAATGGGAACCCGGCCACAGATGGGCCCACCCCCAACATCATAAAATTTACTACAAGGAACTCAACCAGGTTCTCAGAGCAAATATTTAGAGAAAAATCCCCTTGGGCTTCTGGCAGGGGCAGGGGAAAAGGAACCATTTTTAAATACTCCAGAGCACTCTGTTTTCAAGAAGGCCTGCCCTCTGGGGAAACTAGTGAACTAAACCCTAAGAAAGAGAGAAAGGAACAGAAAAAAACAATAATGACTGAGAATTTCCCCAAATTAATGTCAGACACCAAACCACAGATCCAGGAATATCAGAGAAAACCAAGCAGGATAAATGGCAAAAAAGCCCTTAAGCTAGGCATATCTTTTTCAAACTACAGAAAACTAAAGGGAAAGAAAAAAATCCTGAAAGAAGCAAGAGGGGGGTAAAAAACCCATCTTACCCACAGAGGAACAAAGATAAAAACTGCCTTCAACTTCTCCTCAGAAACCATGCAAGCAAGAAGAAAGCAGAGTGAAATATCTAAAACGTTGAGAGATTTCTACACATATCATGTAAATTCTCGGATCTTTAGTCCCACTGATGGTAGCTGGGGTAAAACTATTTCTAACCCTCTTCGTCACCTTCTGTCCTCTTCTCCCTGCCCTTTCTCTCACTTCCACCCCAGGCACCAGGGGAAGGGGTTGGCGGACTCACACATATGATGGAAGAAGGAGAGGCTGGGGAGGAGGTGCTAAGGACTAGCCACAGGGAGGGGCAAACTTCTGCTTCTGAGATACACATTCCTTTGTCATCTCAAGTCAGGGAGAAGAAGAAAAAGAGCAAGGATGGGGTGGGAAAGGCAATATTTTGAATCTCTATACAAAACTATAAAATTCATTTCTGCTTTGGAAGGGTGGAAAAGACATTTTACTTCTATCTGATAGAGAGCACGAACCTCCAAGAGGGTAAATATGGCATTGGAAATATTAAAGCGGAAGTTAATTTTGCAATTCCTCTTATTTTTGTTAACAACAGCAACAACAAAAGCTGAGCACGAGGAATTTGAAGACTTAGAGAAGATTTATACCATTGTTGTACCATTGCTTTGATTTGTACCATTGGTTTGTACCAATGATTTGTACCACTGTTTCATTTCTGCCTGACTCTTAATACTCAGTGAATTAAAAGGCCAGTTTTAAATGCAAAACAAAAACAAAAATAAAACAAACAAACAAAAAATTGTTGAGAGAAAAAAAACCCCACCAACCTAGAAGTCTGTAACCTGTGAAATTATCCTTCAAAAGTGAAGGAGAGAAAAAAAAAAAAAGTGAAGGAGAAATAGACTTTCTCAAATAAATAAAACTTGAGGGAATTTGTTGCCAGGAGACATGTCTTGCAAATGATGTTTCTAAAAGTGTTTTGGCAGAGGAGATGAGGCTCAGAGGCTGCCCCAGCCCCTGCAGGAGAGTTCTGCCTGGGCTCGGGAACACCCTAGCCAGACTCACTTGAGCACAGAGCATCCTGGAGACAGTGAAGCCGTCAGTCACCAGGGAGGCCACCATTCTGAGGTGAAGAGTAGAAAGTGCTTAAAGTTGGGGTAGGGGAGCAGAGGACTTTACTTTCTGCAGCCTGGTGCTAGCCAAGCCCCCAAGATACTTCCTCACTAATCTCACCCCACCCCCATGCTAACTTCCTGCAGGTCCCTTAACACTGCCCTTCACTTTGGCTAAAGGGGCAGAAAGAATTCTTCCATTGAAAGGAAGAAGGCCCATCAAGGAGAGGTCATGTGCCTGGTTGTCTAGTCAGTGACTGGCAGATAGCTAGGCCTCTGGAGCCTGATGGCCTGCACGATGGTTCTTTCTAGGCTGGATCCACTTCTAAGTCCCTCTGACCTCTGAAACTTAGGGCCAAGCCCCGCCCACAACGGGAGCCCAAGCATATGAGAACTAAGGTGGGACCATTTCAGGATGACTTCATCTTGACTTACACTTGAAAAAAATCTTCTAAGTTTAGCAAAATTGGCCCTCAGATTTTCTTGAGTCCTCTGAGCTGTTCCTACTAGCCACCAGCTGCCCCAGCTGCCCAGACCAAATCAAAGAAGACCTTGGCTAAACCCTATAAAAGGAAGGTGGTGGTGGTAGATAACGTTCACACTCCATTTCTGCTGCCAGGCACTTCATATAAAGACTTGATGACATGCAATTTGGCTAGAGGAGTACTTTCAGATTTGTTGCATCAGACCAGTGTCCCAAAGGAAGTTGCTGATTATATCATCTTTGGCATAGTTATACAGGAAGTGAAAACAAGCAATGTGGCTAGAGAGGCTGCCCTTGGAGATGACCTCTCTGATACATCTCCTGTATACGCTGTCACCATGGCTTGCATTTTTGCTAACCAAACCAGGACCACAGGTGTTGGCTTGATTACTTCTGGCCAGTATGATGTGGTCATGGCAGGTGGTGTAGAGTTAATGTCCTATGTCCCTATTTGTAATTTGAGGAAACACATGCTTGATCTCAATAAGTCCAAGACTCTAGGTCAGTGACTGTCTTTAATATCTAAATTCAGATTGAATTTCCTATCATCTGAGCACGACCATGTATCACTCTGAAGACTGACTTGCCTCTGCCTTGCTGTTTCTCGACTGGAACAGGGTGAGTATGCACTGCACTTGCACAGTCTGGCCAAGAAGGCACAGGATGAAGGACTCCCTTCTGATGTTGTACATCTTCAAAGTACCAGGAGAAGATACAGTTACCAAAGATAGTGGCATTTGTCCTTCTTGAAGCAGATGGCCAAAATAAAACTTGCATTCATCAAGCCCTATGGCACAGTGACAGCTGCAAATTCTTCTTTCCTGACTGATGGCGCATCTGCAGTGCTGAGGAAAAGGCTCTGGCCTTGGGTTATTACCCGAAGGCATATTTGAGGGATTTTGTGCATTTGTCTCAGGATTCGAAAGATCAACTTTTACTCGAACCAACATATGCTACTCTAAAAGTGATAGAAAAGGCAGGATTAACAATGAATGGTATTGATGCTTTGGAATTTCATGACGCTTTCTCAGGTCAGATTTTAGCTAATGGTAAAGCTATAGATTCTGATTAGTTTATACAAAACTACATGGATTAAAAAAAAGTTGGGTTGCCTCCTTTGAAGAAGTTTAACAACTGGGGTGAGTCACTGTCCTTGGGACACCTGTATGGAGCCACTGGCTGCCAAAAAATTATGGAAGGAAGCAGGCCAGTATGGCTTAGTGGCTGTCTATGCAGGTGGAGTGAAGGGCCATGCTATGATAGATAACAGACCAGGAAAAAGTGACTTGGAGTTTCTGTGCAACACTCACACTAGACAAGGCCATTTCAGTACATTACTGAATGACATATATAGTCACTACTTCTCTTAGGAAAACACAATTTGTGGCCTTCTGTTAAACCTTTGCAATTAAACCTTGCTAGTGTTCCGAGCTTTCCAAAAATCATGGTTTACTGCTATTTCAGGGACTTCTTAGTCACCATAATCTCACACAGTGATATGTTTAAGCAATTGATTTTGGTCTCTATTTTCATTAAAGATTAAACAAGGGGTTGCAATTTGAGAAAGAGATTAGCTAGGGTTTGGAATCATCTTTGTAATATTGGCAAAAAATACTCATTCATGTTTGTGACCTAAAGATAAATGTTTTCCTATAAAATACAAATCAATGTGCCTCTATCTTTATGGAAAGATAATTCAGAATTTAAACATCACTTAAAACTTACAGTAAATATTGAGATATATAAATACCATATTTGTTAACTGGAGTTAACAAACTCCAGTTCTCTTAAACTGGAGAAGTATTGGGGGAAAAAAGTTCTTTAAAGACAAGGAAAATAATAAAGATCAGAAATTCAGATCTACATAAAGAAAGGAAGAGCATAAAAGGAATAAGTGAAAATATAATAAAAACTTTTTAAAAATTCTTAGTTGACCTAAAAGATATTTGTTCAAAAAGTAATACCAACAATATATTTGATTATGTATGCTTATATATATATATATATTTCAAATATATATATGCTTATGTATGCTTATATATAAGAGAAAAGAATGACAGCAATGATACAAAGAATGAAAAGAAATAATTAGGATTATTGTGTTATTATTAGGTACTCACACTACCCATGAAGTGGTATACTGTCATTCAAAAAGGGACTTAAATTATATATGTAAATGCCTATTGCCACATTTATGGCAACCATAAAAATGATAAAAAGTAGATGTATAACTTATATGCTAAGCAAGGAGGAAAAATGGAATCATATAAAATGCTCATTTGAAACCACCAAAGGCATACAAAAAGTGAGAGGCAAAAATAGGAACAAAGAAGGAGAGCATTAAATAGAAAGCAGTAATAAAGATGGTAGATATGAGTCCCAATATATCAATGATCACTGTGAACATCAATGGTCCAAATACACCAATTAAAAGAAAAAAGATTGTCAGAGTGAACCACAAAATAAGACCCAATTATCTGATGTCTACAAGAAACTCATTTTAAATATAAAGACACATATAGATTTGAAGTAAATGGCTGGAGAAAAATATATCATAGTAATACTAATCAAAGAAAGCAGAAGTAGCTACATTAATTTCAGATGGAGTAGATTTCAAAGAAAGAAAATTATTAAGGATAAAGAAGGGCATTATGTAATGATAAAGGGGTTAATTTTCCAAGAAGCCATTACAATCCTTAACACGTATATGTCTAACAACAGAGCATCAAACTATGAGAGGCAAAAACTGATAGAACTACAAGGAGAAATAGATGAATCCACTATCATGGTTGAAGACTTCAAATCCCTCTATCAGAAATGGACAAATTGAGCAGGCAGAATAGCAGTAAGGACATAGTTGAACAAAACATCACCATCAATCAACTGAATATAATTGACATTTATAGACTAAATCTTCCAACAACAGCAGCATACACATTCTTTTTGAACTCACATGGAACATTCCCCAATATGGACCATATTCCTGGTCTAAACACACCTTAAAATTTTAAAAGAAGAGAAATCATATAATGTCTATTCTCAGATAACAATGAAATTTAACTGGAAGTCAATAATAGAAAGATAATTGGAAAATCCCAAAATATGTGGAGATTGAACAACACACTTTTTTTTTTTTTTTTTTCTGGTACATGGGCCTCTCACTGTTGTGGCCTCTCTCGTTGCAGAGCACAGGCTCCAGACGCACAGGCTCTGGACATGCAGGCTCAGCGGCCATGGCTCACGGGCCTAGCCGCTCCATGGCATGTGGGATCTTCCTGGACCGGGGCACAAACCCATGTCCCCTGCATCGGCAGGCGGACTCTCAACCACTGCGCCACCAGGGAAGCCCCCAACACATTTCTTAATAACACATGAGTCAAAGAAGAAATCTGGAGAAAAATTTTAAATCACTTTTTCCTAAATTAAAATTAAAAAACAACTTATGAAAAATTGTGGGATGCAGCAAAAGCAGTACTTAGAGGGATTTTATAGCATCAAATGCATATACTATAAAAGAAGAAAGATTTAAAATCAGTAATCTAAGTTTCCATAGGAAGAACCTAAAAAGAGAATAGAAAACAAAATCCAAAGTAAGCAGAAGAAAAGAAATAGTAAGAATTAGAGCAGAAATCAATGGAATTTAAAACAAGAACTAAATAGATTAGATCAACAAAACCAAAAGCTGTTTCTTTGAAAAGATAAGATAAATTGATAAATCTTTAGCCTAGTTGAGAAAAAAAAGACAAGTCACAAATTACTAATATCAGAAATGAAAGAAGTAGCATCACTACAGACTCTATGGACATTAAAAGGATAATGAAGGAATACTATAAACAATTCCATGCCCACAAATTTGATAACCTAGATTAAATGGGTCAGATCCTTTAAAGACATAATTTGCCAAAAATCACACAAAAGAGATATAGACAATCTAAATAGCCCTAAATTTATTAAATAAATGGAATCAACAATTAATAACCTTCCAAAACAGGAAGCACCAGGCCCAAGTGGGTTCACTGGTGAATTACACCAAATCTCTAAGGAATAAATTGTACCAGTTATTTACAAGGTTTATCAGAGGATGGAAGCAGAGGAAATGCTTCCTAACTCATCCTATGTGGCCAGCTTCACCCTAATACTAAAGCAAAACAAAGACATTACAAGAAAAGAAAACTATAGGCCAAAATCTCTCATAAGCATAGATGCAAAAATCCTCAACAAAATATTAACAAGTTGAATGCAACAATGTACAAAAAGAATTATATACTACAACCAAGTGGGATTTATTCCTGTTAGGCAAGGCAGGTTGAGCATTCAAAAATGAGTTAATGTAATCCATCAGTATAGGCTAAAAAAGCAAAATCACATGATATCAATAGATGCATAAAAAGTATTTGATAAAATCCAGCCACCACTTATGATAAAAACTCTCAGTAAACCAGGAATAGAGCCAAACATTAACTTGATAAAGAATATCTATAAAAATTCTACAGCTAACATCAAACTGAATGGTGAGAAACTTGAAGTCTTCCCATTAAGGTCAGAACAAGGCAAGGATGTCTCCTCTCATCACTCTTTTTCAGTACTGTACTAGAAGTTCTAGCTAGTGCAGTAAAACAAGAAAAGGAGGTAAAAGGTATATGGATTGGGAAGGAAGAGATATAATTATCTCTGTTTGTAGATGACATGATCATCTGTGTCAAAAATCTGAAAGAACTGACAAAACTAATAAGTGTTTATAGCAAGGTTGGAGAATACAAAATTAATATATACCAATCAATTACTTTTATACAATTATATATCAGCAATGAAGAAGTAGAATTTGAAATTAAAAACACTCTACCATTTACATTAGTACTAAAAAAGTGAAATAGGTATGAATCTAACAAAATGTGTACAAGATCTATATAAGGAAAACTATAAAACACTGATGAACAAAATGAAAGAAAAACTAAATAAATGGAGAGATAGTTCATGGTTGTGTGTAGGAAAACAAAATTGTCAACATTGTTAAGATGTCGGTTTTCCCTATCTTGGTCTACAAATTTAATGCAATCCTAGTCAAAATACTAGCAAGTTATTTTTTGGATATGGACAAACTGATTCTATGGTTTACATGGAGAGTCAAAAGAACTAAAATAGCCAAGAAAATACTGAAGAAGAACAAAGTTGGAAGACTGACACTGCCTGACTTCAAGACTTACTATACAACTACAGTAATCAAGAAAGCATGGAATCAGTGAAAGAATAGAAAATTGATCAGTGGAACAAAATAGAGAGCCTAGAAGGAGACATATAAATATAGTCAACTGATTTTTGACAAAGGAGTAAAAGCAATACTATGGAGCAAAGACAGTCTCTTCAACAAATGGTGCTGGAGCAACTGGACATCCACAAGCAAAAAAAAAAAAAAAAAAAAGTTTAGACACAGAGCTTACATCCTTCACAAAAATTAACTCAAAATGGATCAGAGATGTAGGTGTGAAACACAAAACTATAAAACTCCTAGAAGATAATATAGGAGAAAACCTAGATTACCTTGGGTATGGTAAAGACTTTTTAGATACAACACAAAAGGCATGATCCATGAAAGGAATAACTTACAAATTGGATTTAATTAAACTTACAAACTTCTGTTCTATGAAAGACAATATCAAGAAAACAAGAAGACATAGACTGGGAGAAAATATTTGCAAAAACCACATCTGATAAAGGATTATTATCCAAAATATACAAAGAACTCTTAAACCTCAGCAGCAAGAAACAAACAACCTGATTTAACAAATGGGCCAGACTTTCGCATGCCTCACCAAAAAAAGATACACAGATGGCAAATAAGCACACAAAAGATGTTCCACATCATATCATCAGGGAAATGAAAATTAAAACAAGGAGATACCCCTACAAACCTATTAGAATAATCAAAATCCAAAACACTGACAATCCCAAATGCTGGTGATGATGTGGAGCAACATGAACTCTGATCCCTGCTGATGGTTTCCTACAAAAGTAAATATACTCTTACTTTATGATTCAACAATCATGTTTCTTGGTATTTTACCCAAAAGATTTGAAAACTTATTATGTCCAAACACAAAAACCTGCACATGGATGTTTATAGTAGCTTTATTCATAATTGTCAAAAGTTTGAAGTAACGAAGATGTCCTTCATTAGGCGAGTAAGTAAGTAAACTGTGGTACATCCAGACAATGGAATACTATTCAGCGCTAAAAATAAATGCACTATCAAGCCATGAAAAGACATGGAGGAACCTTAAATGCATATTACTAAGGGAAAGAAGCCAATCTTAAAAGGCTATGGACTGTATAATTCCAACTCTATAATATTCCAGAAAAGGCAAAACAATGTAGACAGTAAAAAGATCAGGGGTTGCAGGGGTGTGTGTGGGAGGGAGGAATGAATTGATGGAGCAGAGAGAATTTCAGGACAGTGAAAACACTCTGTATCATACCATAATGATGAATGCATGTCATTATACATTTCTCCAGACCTATAGAATTTACAGCACCAAGAGTGAACCATAATATAAATTATGGACTTCGGGTGATTGTGATGTATCAATGTAGGTTCACCAATTCTAACAAATGTACCTCTCTGATGGGGGATGTTGATAACTGGGGGAGGCTGTGCATGTGTGGAGGCTGGGGGTATATGGGAAATCTCTGTACCTTCCCCTCAATTTGTGAACCTAGTACACAAATTTTATTTTATTTAAAAAATAAAGTCTTAATAAAACAACACCACCAAATTTTTAATCACATATTTAAGAGAGAAGGAAAAGTAGGTTTGTTTAAGAGGTGAAGAGGAGAAATAACCCTCAAGCTGGGCATGTAGAATCGTATAATATAAAGATGGGAAGAAAGAGATAAGCAAGAGTGAATTGCTAGAGTTAGCTTGAAAGTGAAAGAGGCAGTAACCAAAAGACTTCCCACGTTTCTAAAGATGCCATTTGATTGCCAGAGTCGCTGTTCTACCAAATTATTTGGAAGCCCTCTAGACCCCTCTGAAGTTTGTCTTCCTTTTTGTCATAAGTCCTATCAGTAGCCTCCAGAACAACATGTAGAGATTCATCAGTTTAATTCTTCAAATCTCTAATGTATCTTCTGGGAAAATGACATATCAACAGAATCCATTACTCCAATCAATATTTCAGGAAGCCCTGAGAGCATATGCTTGCCAGTGACAATCTATGTTATCACTCCAAAGGAAAGGTGAACATTCCTTCCTAGCCTTTTTTTAAATGGAGGTTAGATACTGCATGAGAAAATATCAAACCTATCCATTTCACTAATTTCACTGTTTCATTGAGGAAACTATTGGTTGTTCAATGAAAAGAGGAATGACACATTCATAGGAAAATGGTCATTTATAAATGGATATCTATCCGTCACATTACTGTAAAACAATTACTTGAGAAAAAGCATCCTCAGCAGAACAAAAGACTTGAGAAATAAGGTCTCTGTAATTGGTATCATGAACAATTATAGTCCTTACACACTCATTTTAATACTTCAACTTTTCAATGATAACAGTTCTAATGTCTAAATATGAGAAAAAACATCACCAGCACCTGGTTGTATCCTCCTATCCCTTTCACACATTTAAATACTAAATTCCTAAAACATTTTAAAAGAATATATTGTTTCACTTTCTTCTTCCACATTTATCTATTTAATCATCTGTCTGTTTACCTACCTGCCTTTCTACTGCCTACTTACCTACCTATTAATTATCTATCTTTCTATCTCAACAAGAGTTTCATATGGAATACCTTAATACAAATTATTCTTTGTTGATCATTTGTAAGATGCTGAAAACTTTGTGACCTTTTGTCAAACAGTTATTAACTCATTAGATTCCCATTGCCCAGTTATAACAACTGTATACTTTAGAAATAGATAAATAATAAGTAATTTTTATGATTTTGTATTTTTTGTTATTTAGGTACATTTAAGGGGTCACGAATATTTGGTAATATGATATTAAAACTGTTCTATACAGAAATTATCACTGCAGTATAAAACTCACATGTGTCTTCAATCTGTCTTATTGGGTAGTCTTTTTGGTTTGTGTTAATATAAATCTGGAGTCAAAAATTTATCCTTATTGAAACTCTATTTTCTTTAAGCTTATAGTCAAAATTATACTTATTTAAATGAATCTGCTATCATTTGAGCTGAATTAATTTTATTCTTAACAGGTTGAGAATATTTTTCTTTGTAAGCTAAACTCAGTTTGAGGTATTTGCACAATACCTTAACAATAAAGATGAAAAATCCTGAGGTAGACTTAGATCTGATAGCTTTATGTATTTGAGATTCTCTTTGTTATTTTTAATCCTCCTTGTATATATTCTCACAGAACGCAATTCAGTGTTTGAGACAAATTCAATTATTGAAATTTACAGTATATGAGAAACTTTAAACTATGTTTAAAGATACCATTGAGATGTGGGAAAAAATACAGACTGCTATAGGAAACCATAACTAGGAGACTAAGATGAACATTTATCTACTCAAGGGGAAAAAATGCAATTCCTCTTGAGATTTGAAGAATTATTTGATATAATCTATACTGATTTTTCATACTACAAAATAAATAATTTGGGGGAAGTTAAAAATGTTAAAAGCATAACGAAATCTAAAATGAGAGGGGATATATGTATACGTGTAGCTGATTGACTTTGCGGTACAGTAGAAACTAATGCAACATTGTAAAGCAACTATACTCCAACAAAATTAATTTAAATAAATAAATAAAAACGTTAAAAGCATAAAGAAGCTTAAAAATACCACTTTTTGCTTACAACTTATATCTGCAGTCACCATGTTTTGTAAATTGGTAATATATTTGTTTTCCACTACTCATATATTATTTCAGAAGTTTCTATTTATTTATCAGAATATTTTATAAATAAAAGGATTGTTTACTATATCTATATCTGATGTTCTACCACCAAGAAGAGGAAATATGTAAATACAATAATATTCAGTGTATATTTTAAATCCCCTACCTCCATGTTCCCAGGTGACTGAAAAGAGGAAAGCATGGCACAGGAAAGCAAGAGGGGAAAAAGGCAACTTTAAAAAAATCTAGTGTTTCTTACAGGAAGAGAGGAAAAAGAATGGAGGGAGGTGAAAGGAAAACATAGGGTCCTTTTTCAAAATGTTGCCATTGAGATAGGGAGAAGAGAAATGAGCAGATAAAGATAAATAGATAGATAATAGATAGATAGATGGATATTAGATTGATGTTATCGGCTGAATTGTGTTCCCTCAAAATTCATATATTGAAGTCCTAACCAGAACCTCAGAATGTGATTGTACTTGAAGATGGGGTCTTTAAAGAGGTAATTAAGTTAAAATGAGATCATTAGTGTGGGCCTTGATCCAGTCTCACTGGTGACCTTATAAGAAGAGGACATTTGGACACACAAAGAGACAAAGGGTGCACTTACACAGACGGACAACCATCTACAACCATCCAGAGGCAGCAAGAGAGCGACCATCTACAAGCCAAGAAGAGAGGTCTCAGGAAAAACCAAACTTGCTGACACCTGGGAGACTTTCAGCCACCATAACTGTGAGAAAGTGCATTTCTGGGGACTTTCCTGGTGGTCCAGCAGTAAAGAATCCTCTTTCCAATACAGGGGATGGGGGTTCAATCCCTGGTTGGGGAACTAAGATCCCACATGCCGTGGGGCAACAAAGCCCACACCACAACTACTGAGCTCGCACACCTCAACGAGAAAGCCCATGTGCCGCAAACTACAGAGCTCATGTGCTCTGGAGACTGCGCGCCACAACTAGAGAAGAGAAAACCTGTACGTCACAACTAGAGAGAAGGATGCACACGGCAACAAAGAGCCCGCGTGCTGCAAAGAGCACCGCAATGGAAAATCCCACATGCTGCAAGGAAGATCCCGCTGCCACAACAAAGACCTGATGCAGACAAATAAATAAATATTAAATAAAGAAAAAGAAAAGCTCTTTACGAGCCTTAAAAAGAAAAACAAAGTGTATTTCTGTTGTTTAAACCACCCAATTTGTGGCTCAAACAAAACAAAACAATAAATGTTTTCCCTATCCCTACTTGGGATTCTGTGAGGGACTGCCTTTTACAGTGTCTATATGCTAATCTGGAACAGGCCCAACAGACAAATATGCCACCAGGGATTATGCCCACAATTTCCCGAAGCTCCTACAACTTAGGTAATAGAGCATTTCCTGTGTGCTCCCTGGGGGAGACCCAGAAAGAGTCCATGGACCTGCTCTTGTGAAGGTCCTTCACTGCAGTAGGAGTGTGAGGTGACCCTAAATGGAGGCTGTGGGATGGGATGACCTGACCCATAAGCACAATAGAGGCTGTGACTTGTCACAGAAAGACTGCAGTGCTAGCAAGGGGTGGCCAGCGCAAGTTGGCAGGGAACCTAGTATTTAATATGATGTATTGCCACAGAAACTACCAAAGACCCACAGGACAGGAAGAGGACAGACCCATGGATCTAAAGACACCTTCTCTTAGCAGTGGAGGCAGGTAAGCTTTTCTCTTAACAGAGGTACCAATCTGGGAAGGAGAAATCCTAATAAAACCTATATATTTACAAAATGCCAAAGAGAGTATTTAAAATGAAAGGTCCACTGTCTGTGTAATGCCCACACTACCCTGGCCTAAGAGGACTCATGAATACTGATGGGTACCTTAATTTTTTGTTAAATCGCTTATACAGGCAAGAAACCATAATCCCCTATCCACTCCCACTATCTGTGTATAAATATAAGATTCCACAACAAGTACATATTTCTCTTTTGCTGAACTCATAAAAGGTAACTCTGGATTAGGCTATTAGAAGTATTTAAGCTATTGAAGTTGCTGCTTCCAACAATATTTGAGTTGGTATTAAAATAGCAGAACGTATTTTATTATTTCATAAGAAAAGAAATGTGACAGATGGCGAGGAAACTAGACTCTGGAAAGGTGACTAATTATTAGCCCCCATGCAATGGAGGGTCTACAGGAGCTTAAGCACAAGCAGTGTCAGTCATATCTTAGGAAATGGAGTGAATGTGTCTTTGGTAAGGAAGCATAAATAAAACTACAAAGAAATAGGAAATGAAAGAATGGAAAAGAAATATGGTGGGGGGAGAGTAAGGGGCAGAAAAATAAATAAACTCTAATGTTTAACCTCATTTAAATTGTATAATTTCATAGAGACACAGATATAGAGAACAAACACATGGATACCAAGGGGGGAAAGGGGGGATAAACTGGGAGATTGGGATTGACATAGACACACTACTATGTATAAAATAGATAACTAATGAGAACATACTGTATAGCACAGGGAACTCTACTCAATACCCTGTGGTGACCTAAATGGGAAGGAAATCCAAAAAAGAGGGGGTACATGTATATGTATAGCTGATTCACTTTGCTGTACAACAGAAATTAACACAACATTGTAAAGCAACTATACTCCAATAAAATTAATAAAAAAATAAATTTTATAATTTCAAAATGTTTTCACTAAAACATATTTCTAAACTTTTGTTCCTCAAGGGTCTATGACAGGAGCTAGCAAATTATAACATGTGAGGAAATCCAAACTTTTGCAAGGCTAACCAAGAAAAAAGAGAGAAGAGACAAATTACTAATATTAGAGACATTTGTATTAAAAATTGAGAGAGATCCTACTCTAGTCATTCAAGATATACCCCACACAAGATCTCTCTTAGACACAGATTCAAGTGGGAAAAGGAAAACTTTAACTTTATATCCTATTTTCTAGTGTACCAGTGTCAGAGCTCTTCTCAAAACAACCTCTTTGATGAAATGCGGAAAGCAGAAATGTGACTTGGATATTATTGCTTAGTGCAGAAAATACAAGATTCGTAGCAGGCATGATATGAAAATTAGAAAGTAATTCTTCAAGCAGTGAAAGGAAACAGAGTAATCAGTAAACACTAGTGGCTGTCTACTTAATAAGGAGACTAGTTTTACCAGGTCTGAGCTAATTGCCATATTCTGGGTTTAAATTAATGAAGTTGTAACAAAATCATTTTTACACTAAGCAATCTTCTATGTCTTTACTGTGGGTGGGATATGAGACATACTTAGTAAGGTATTAAAACAGATTGTTTGAAAAATAGATCGAACAGATGGAATAACGAACCCAACAACTCAGCAGAGTTTATCCATTTTGAAATTTTATACCAATGCTGATTGTTGAGGTTTTATGAACTTTTTCCTATATATATATATATATATATATATATATATATATATATTTTTTTTTTTTTTTTTTTTTTTTTTCTGTGCGCGACCCTCTCACTGCTGTGGCCTCTCCCGCCGTGGAGCACAGGCTCCGGACGCGCAGGCTCAGCGGCCATTGCTCATGGGCCCAGCTGCTCCGCAGCGTGTGGGATCCCCCCGGACCGGGGCACGAAGCCACGTCCCCTGCATCGGCAGGTGGACTCCCAACCACTGCGCCACCAGGGAAGCCCTTTCCTAGATTTTTAAACAGTATTTTAAAATACCTTTTTCAAAATAAATCATTCCTAATAAATTATAACAGAAATGATCAAGATAGGTAACTAATAAAAGCAATATTAAACTATCTTTTGAACTTGAATATAAATTGTTACATACCATAGTATTCTGTTTTATAATAACATTAAGATTACTTTTAGATAGTATACACAAATATATTGACGTGTACCAATCTATGATAAGTAATATGTCTACGATATACTTGATACAATACTATGAAAATCATTCTAAAAAAAATTACAAGGGGCTTCCCTGGTAGCGCAGTGGTTGAGAGTCCGCCTGCCGATACAGGGGACACGGGTTCGTGCCCCGGTCCGGAAGGATCCCACATGCCGCGGAGCGGCTGGGCCCGTGAGCCATGGCCGCTGAGCCTGCGCGTCCGGAGCCTGTGCTCTGCAACGGGAAAAGGCCGCAACAGTGAGAGGCCCGCGTACCGCAAATAAATAAATAAATAACAATAAAATAATTATAACTATGATCCAAGAAAAATATCTGGAATTAAAAGAAGATTCATATCTACATACTGATAAAATTGACCTGAGGGGCTTCCCTGGTGGCGCAGTGGTTGAGAGTCCGCCTGCCGATGCAGGGCATACGGGTTCGTGCCCTGGTCCGGGAAGATCCCGCATGCCGTGGAGTGGCTGGGCCCGTAAGCCATGGCCGCTGAGCCTGCGCGTCCAGAGCCTGTGCTCTGCAACGGAAGAGGCCACAACAGTGAGAGGCCCGCGTACCGCAAAAAAAAAAAAAAAAAAAAATTGACCTGAGAAAATTGACCTTCAATAATTAATTGCAAGACATACCCTAGTGATTTTTTTAGACTAAGAACAGAATTAAACTTGAAAGAAAAAAAAGAGAGAGAGAGAGAGAAAAAGTCCTTTAGACAGACCCCTAGGAAAAAGAGCAAATTTCATATGAACATGATTTCTCTTTGAGGAATCTGCTAAAGTATGAGCATCATCCAACACAGACATGACTAAGGAAATTTCAGCAAAAGAATGGATGGTGAGCATTTTATATCTATGCAAGTGTAGACTTATGACTAACATCAAAGTTGAAGGTAAAGAGGTAAGAATACAGTATACGTGTTCAGATAAAGTAGAGATAAAAGACCTAAAATACAGGAGAAAAAGAGGAGAAATAGGTGAAAACAGAGTAAGTTCATTGCTGTATAGGTAACAGGAGGGAGTCAAAAGATACCATTTAAAAAGTACAAATCAGATAGTATTAGGTTGAAAGTATGCAATTACTGATATTCAGCCATTTTGAAATAGCAATTCAACTCCTAGGCATGTAACCTACAGGAACAAATATTTATGTCCCCCAAAAGATATAGGTAGGAATGTACATAGAACTTTTATTCACAGTAGCATCAAACTGGGAATAACCTAAATGCCCATGAAGAGTATAATGGAAAAATAAATTGTGCTATATTCATATAGTGGTATAGTAGTAGGAATAAAAAACACACATTGTCTCAAGCTCTAAAATGTATGAATCCCATAGGCATTATGCTAAGCTGGAGAATACAGACACGAAAAAAGTATACACTGTACGACTCCATTTATTTGAAGTTCAAAAGCACAAAAAATGAATCCATTGTGATAAAAATTAATATAGTGGCTACCTTTGCAGATTGACTTGGAGGCTTCAGGGGCTGGTGATGTGCCATGTCTTTAAGTAAGTAGCGATGATACAGGGGAATATATTTATATAAATTCATCAAGTTGTACATTTAATTTTTGTACACTTTATATAAACTTTATGCATTTACCTAAAATTCTAAGAAAAAATTAAGCTAAGTAATTAAATACCATAAGGTAAATAGGTGACAAAAAATCATTCAGAACAATTTTTCTCCTACACTAAATGTGAAAAAGTTATGCAAAACTCATGTTTTTTAGTCATGATTTTATCTCAAAGCTGTTGTGGATTAATGAAATTGGTTCTAAAATGTCAGCATTTATTTTCAAAGATTGTTTTTGGTATGTTTTTTGTTGTTGTTGTCTATATGAGTCACCCAAAAGATATATTGATATTTTTACCTATTATACTTGCCTAAAACATATTTGAAATTGGAGGAGTTACTCCAGAGGACAGCAAAGACTATTCAAGCATGACTTTATTCTATCTTTAGTGAAAATAACATTAAAATAAAGTCAGAATTACTAGAATATATAAAATCTGCAGGTAATTGAGATTAAACCCTAATCTATTTAAGATTATATTAGTTATTAAAATATGAAAACACTATATTGGGAACCAATAAATGAAAATATTTAGAAGATTTTATAAGCCTCAATATATTTGTTTGGTTAAAAGGCTATCCTCTACTGGTAAATTTTATGGTCTCAGTAATTAGATAGGGGAAATCCAAATATAATTTTTACATTCCTTTAAGTAAGCAGGTTCTGGAGCTAAATATCTAGGTCTGCTAGAACAATTTGGTACTAAGTAGTTACTCCTTTCTCAAAAGACTGACAGTACAATTGAGAGTAAAGGTCTCTTTTTGTTTCTGTATTATATGCTGGTTTAAAACACTTAAAAACAGTTTTATTTTTATTGATAAGTTATATGGCAGTCAGGTTAGTTAAAACATAAAGGATGTGTTGTGTGTATCTAATTTTTAAAATATCTGGAAGAAAATTTAAGCACTTTATTTTGTTAACTATCTTGATAGAAAAGGTATGGAATGAAATCACAGTCTCTACTAAGAAAATTACTGTGCATGTCAAAGTTTATTTAATACAAAAGTCTATTTTGCCATTTTTCACTATTCTAGAATGTACCAGGAATGGGGGATGTCAGGATATACAATTAAATCTGTACTCAGAATACTGATCTTGAAAATAAGTGTATGTACAGTTTGAGAAATCAGTAGCTAAGTGAAAATGGAGAGGTAACTGATTACTTCAGCTCTCTGCAAGTTTTGTAAAGTAAAAAGAAAAGGTCTATGGAGAACAGTATGGAGGTTCCTTAAAAAACTGAAAATAGAGCTACCATATGATCCAGCAATCCCACTCCTGGGCATATATCCGAAGAATACCATAATTTGAAAGGATACAGGCACCCCAACGTTCCTTGAGGCTCTGTTTACAATAGCCAGGACATGGAAGTAAACTAAATGTCCATCAACATTGGAATATATAAAGAAGATGTGGTACATAGAATATTACTCAGCCATAAAAAGGAATGAAATAATGCCATTTGCAGCAACATGGATGGACATAGAGATTGTCATACTGAGTCAAGTAAGTCAGACAGAAAAAGACAAATATCATATGATATCGCTTATGCATATGTGGAATATTTAAAAAATGGTACAAATGAACCTATTTACAAAACAGAAATAGAGTCACAGATGTAGAAAAAAAACTTATGGTTACCAAGGGGGAAAGGGGGGAGGGATAAACTGGGAGATTGGGATTGACATATACACACTGCTATATATAAAATAGATAACTAATAAGAACCTGCTGTATAGCACAGGGAACTCTCTTCAGTATTCTTTAATAACCTATATGGGAATAGAATCTAAAAAAGAGTGCATGTATGTATATGTATAATTGATCCACTTTGCTGCACAGCAGAAACTAACAAAACATTGTAAATCAACTATCCTCCAATAAAAATTAATTTTAAGAAGTAAAAAAAAAAAAAAAAAAAAAAAAGCTAGTGTATGTGAAAACAACAAAAAGAAAGAAAAGGTACCTGATTTCTCTATTGGCCTGTTAGCCAAAGGCACAGTCCTTACTCTCTTATCTTACTGCCTATTCAGGAACTAGCCAAATAATAGGGTAGACAGTCTGATTTCAGTCCTTGTGCTTTCAGGAACTTTCCTTTAATTCATTCTGCTATTTGTTTCCACCGGATGGAATTTTTCTTAAAAAAGGGAAATAAAAAACCTTATTATTACTTTCTAAAATGTAGCTCTACTCCTACTGCTTGAATATCTTGCAAATAAAAGACATAAGGGTTAGACTGAGAAAATGACATTGAAAGAATTTTCACTTCTTTTGAAATATATTATCACAGTTATTTTAACTTCATTGAAATAGGAACAAAACAATATCATGAAGAGTTTTCCTACAATATTTTAATAAAAACAAATTGGATAGTAAGTCCATAGTTTTCTAACATTTTAGCTGTCTTCAACTTACAAAGGTAAAGTCTGATGAATTCTGGTATCAAGTCAAATTTATCTAGACTTTTGTGTAAACACATAAAACACTAATGTCTGAGGATATTTAAACTGTTCTACATTTCTTTAAATCCAAATATCATTTTGTATAATTAATTGGCTTCTAAAGGGCTTCATTATGAAAACTGGAAATTAGATTTTTAAAAAATTAAATTTAATGAGTGTATAAGTCTACAAAGTTCAACGGAACTGGATAAGAGAAAAATGTCTGCTTTAACAATTTTAAAGACATGGACGTTCTCATTATAGTCACAGTCGACTTCCTCAGTTGCCTCTGTGGACTCTTCTTGTTCATGCCTTCCCACATATGCTTTTCCTTTGCTTAGGACTTTTTTCTAAGCTAAAAACAAGCATAGGTATCATGTGTTTCAAAGAACTTGAGAAGAATCTTCCCAATTCTCTCCAGATACTCAGTGTGAGCTTAAATCTCAGACAATTTTAGGTATAACTTTTGGATTATCTCCGTACTAATTAACTTAGAGATCTGATTTGACCTCTTAATCTCAGTGTTCTTAACTAAAATAGAGATAAGCATACTTAAATCATACGTTGTTTTTTGGAAGGATTAAATGAGAAAAAGTATGTGAAGTGCACATCCTAATTTCTGTAATATAGGCTCAGAAATTATAAATGTTAACACCAAATCTCAGAAAATTTAAAACAACATTGAGGGCCATTAAAAGTTTAGAGGATTAGGGATGGGCAAAATGAGTGAAGACAGTCAAAAAGTACAAACTTCCAGTTATAAAATAAATAAGTCATGGGATATAATATATAGCATGGTGACTATAGTTAATAATATTGTATTGTATATTTGAAGGTTGCTAAGAGATTACATCTTAAAAGTTCTCATCACAAGAAAAAAAAATATAACAATATATGGTGATATTGTTAACTAGACTTATTGTGGTGATCATTTTGCAATGAATACAAATACCTAATCATTATGTTGTACACCTGAAGCCAATATAATATTATATGTCATATCTCAAAAAAGAAAATAAACTTCATGGAAGCAAACCTTAAACTACAGTGCTCTCTTTCAGAGATACTTATCATGGCAGATACTGGTAGTTGCCTATCCTGATCTCTGCTGCTTTTCTTTACTGTGAGAATGATGATTTAATTCTTGTTTTCAGTAAAAATACCTGAGCACCTGACTTCCTTTATAGTTAGAAGTGTCTATGTGACATAGGCCTGAACATTGACATAAATGACAGTGACAAGGGTAGGGTGGGGTGAGGTGGGAGCGGTTGCTCTTTGAAAGCCTTAAAGGGAAACTGGCTTGTGTAGGTGGGCTCTTTAGTGTATTCCCACCTGGAATGTGCTAGGTCAGGAGAAGGAGGAAATATATTGCAGACATGAGAATGAAAATCAACACAAGAATGACGAACCAGAAATACAGAATAGCCTTGAGATATTTATGACTTCACTGGGCTACTGCTTCAGCTCTGGAATGCCAGCATCCGAACTTCTTCAAGATATAAAAATAAACCCCTCTATTTTTAAGTGCTCTTATTCAGGTTTTCTTAACATGTAGTTCAAGAAAACGGATTCACCTATTCTGTCTACAATAGCATTCAAGACAGAATATAGATGCCTTCCTGTAGTTCCACAAAGTTATAATTGCCCCCAAACTCCAGTAGGGATATCTTAAAAAATTACACAAACTCATATAAACCTTGTAGTTAGCATTAGGTTGTTATTTAGATTAAGGCATAACGTGTCAGAAATTGTGTATGTTCACATGCGTTGGTGTAGGTGCGTGTTTCACTCAATTATCCCACAGATAGGTATAAAGTCATTTTACACATGTATCATTGAACCTACTTTTCAATAATGTTTGAATTTTAAGAGTGATTTTTTTTAACATCTTTATTGGGGTATAATTGCTTTACAATGGTGTGTTAGTTTCTGTTTTATAACAAAGTGAATCAGTTACACATATACCTATGTTCCCATATCTCTTCCCTCTTGCGTCTCCCACCCTCACTCCCTCCCTATCCTACCCCTCCAGGAGGTCACAAAGCACCGAGCCAATATCCCTGTGCCATGCGGCTGCTTCCCACTAGCTATCTACCTTACGTTTGTTAGTGTGTATATGTCCATGACTCTCTCTCACCCTGTCACAGCTCACCCTTCCCCCTCCCCAAATCCTCAAGTCCGTTCTCCAGTAGGTCTGCGTCTTTATTACTGTCTTACCCCTAGGTTCTTCATGACATTTTTTTTTCTTAAATTCCATATATATGTGTTAGCATACGGTATTTGTCTTTTTCTTTCTGACTTACTTCACTCTGTATGACAGACTCTAGGTCTATCCACCTCATTACAAACAGCTCAATGTCGTTTCTTTTTATGGCTGAGTAATATTCCATTGTATATATGTGCCACATCTTCTTTATCCATTCATCTGATGATGGACACAGGTTGTTTCCATCTCCGGGCTATTGTAAATAGAGCTGCAATGAACATTTTGGTACATGACTCTTTTTGAATTATGGTTTTCTCAGGGTATATACCCAGTAGTGGGATTGCTGGGTCATATGGTAGTTCTATTTGTAGTTTTTTAAGGAACTTCCACACTGTTCTCCATAGTGGCTGATCCAATTCACATTCCCACCAGCAGTGCAAGAGTGTTCCCTTTTCTCCACACCCACTCCAGCATTTATTGTTTCTAGATTTTTTGATGATGGCCATTCTGATTGGTGTGAGAAATGTTCCTTCCATTTCCAAAAATCCTTTGTCAGTTGCTTCATTTGCAAATATTTTCTCCCATTCTGAGGGTTGTCTTTTGGTCTTGTTTATGGTTTCCTTTGCTGTGCAAAAGCTTTGAAGTTTCATTAGGTCCCATTTGTTTATTTTTGTTTTTATTTTCAATTCTCTAGGAGGTGGGTCAGAAAGGATCTTGCTGTGATTTATGTCATAGAGTGTTCTGCCTATGTTTTCCTCTAAGAGTTTGATAGTTTCTGGCCTTACATTTAGGTCTTTAATCCATTTTGAGCTTATTTTTGTGTATGGTGTTAGGGAGTGATCTAATCTCATACTTTTACATGTACCTGTCCAGTTTTCCCAGCACCACTTATTGAAGAGGCTGTCCTTTCTCCACTCTACATTCCTGCCACCTTTAACAAAGATAAGGTGTCCATATGTGCGTGGGTTTATCTCTGGGCTTTCTATCCTGTTCCATTGATCTATATTTCTGTTTTTGTGCCAGTACCATACTGTCTTGATGACTGTAGCTTTGTAGTATAGTCTGAAGTCAGGGAGCCTGATTCCTCCAGCTCCTTTTTTCGTTCTCAACATTGCTTTGGCTATTCGGGGTCTTTTGTGTTTCCATACAAATTGCAAAATTTTTTGTTCTAGTTCTGTGAAAAATGCCAGTGATAGTTTGATAGGGATTGCATTGAATCTATAGATTGCTTTGGGTAGTAGAGTCATTTTCACAATGTTGATTCTTCCAATCCAAGAACATGGTATATCTCTCCATGTATTTGTATCATCTTTAATTTCTTTCAGTGTCTTATAATTTTCTGCATACAGGTCTTTTGTCTCCTTAGGTAGGTTTATTCCTAGATATTTTATTCTTTTTGTTGCAATGGTAAATGGGAGTGTTTTCTTGATTTCACTTTCAGATTTTTCATCATTAGTATATAGGAATGCCAGAGATTTCTGTGCATTAATTTTGTATCCTGCTACTTTACCAAATTCATTGATTAGCTCTAGTAGTTTTCTGGTAGCATAAGAATGAAAGATTTTTAATGTATAAGGAAATATGAGAATACTTTAGAATTACTCACAATAGAATGAAAATATGCCCCAAATCTCTGAACTCTTTTTACTCTGGAATGCTTGGAATTTTTAATTTGCTTAGTTTCTTTTAAATCTCTAGGCTGTGAAGTGTTTGTATTGTAAGAGAGCCAGTATTCTTTCTACAATATGGTTCTTACACAGGAAATTCAGCATCAAGTGTTGAGTTGTGTAAGTCACGATAGCAAAAAAAATAAGTATTTTGAATTAAATACAATATGTTCTGTTAAAGAATAAAATGACATATTTTGATCAAGCCTTGAGGAAAAAATAAGCAAATCCATTTTAATTTCAAAAAATTATCTCAATAATATTCAGTCTTCATTTTATAAATCATCCTGCAAATTTTATTAAAAACACATTTAGGACTTCCCTGGTGGTGCAGTGGTTAAGAATACGCCTGACAATGAAGGGGACATGGGTTCGATCCCTGGTCCAGGAAGATCCAACATGCCGCGGAGCAACTAAGCCCATGCACCACAACTACTGAGCCTGTGATCTAGAGCCAGCAAGCCACAACTACTGAGCCCGTGCATTCTAGGGCCGTGCTCTGCAACAAGAGAAGCCACCACAGTGAGAAGCTTGCACACCGCAACGAAGGGTAGCCCCTGCACGCCGCAACTAGAGAAAGTCTGTGCACAGCAACAAAGACCCAACACAGCCAAAAACTAACTAACTAAATAATAATAATAAATAAATTTAGAAAACACATTTAAACAGAGAAAGAAGCCATATGTGCATGTAACTTATGCTTAGTTTATTATTGATAGCATTTATCCTTTGAATATACTAATTTTTTACTGAAAATATTTAAGAGGAAAATGTAAAATATACTTTTATAAATGCAAAACACAAAATTATTTATTGGGGGGTCACAATTGTTTTTATCTATTTTGAAATAAAAGAAGAGTTTTAACATTATCCCTATATTTTTTGTTCTTTTTTTAAAATAAAATTTTATTTTAGAACAGTTTGAGATCTACAGCCAAGTTACAAAGTTAGTGCAGAGTTCCAATATTCCCCACACTCAGCTTTCCTATTTTTAACATCATACATCAGTATGGTATGTTTGTCATACTAATGAACTAATATTGACACTATTAATTAACTTTGTATTTCATACGGATTTCCTTAGCTTTTATATAATGTGTCATTAGTTCTAGGATCCTAGTCAAGATGCAACATTACATTTAGTCATCACGTCTCCATAGAGTCTTCTAGATTGTGACGTTTACTAAGACTTTTTGATAACCTTGACAGTTTTAAGAAGTACTGATAAGGTATTTTATAGGCTGTCCTTCAGTTTGGGTTTGCCTGACCGTTTTTTATCAGTGTTAGACAAGATTTATGAAGTTCGGAGGAGGAAAATAAAGTACCATCCTCAGTTCACCATATCAAAGGTACGTGCTATCAATATCACTTATCATTACGGCTATTAACCTTCCTCATCTAGATGACACAGTGCTTGTCATGTTTCTACACTGTAAAGTTACTATGTTTTCTCCATTTGCATACTGTACTTTTTGGAAGGAAGTCACTTTGTGCAGGCCACAATTAAAGAAGAGAGAGTTAGGTAGCACCTCCTTGAATAGAGAATATCTACATAAATTATTTGAAACTCTTCTGCACAGATTTGCCTGTCCTTCCCCAATTTTATTTATTCATTTAATCATTTATTTGTATCAGTATGGACTCATGGGTATTTATTTTATACTTTGGGTTATAATCCAATATTATGTTATTTTATTGCTCAAATTGTTCCAGCTTTTAGCACTGGGGGCTCTTTATCATGGCTCCTGTGTCCCTTTAAAATACTACCATCATTTAAAATACCCAAATCATTGTATACTTCCTTATTTCTTGCACTACAAGATGCTCCATGTTCATCTTTGATTTTCCATGCCCCAGCCCTAGAATCAGCTATTTTTTCATGGAAACTTAGTTCTTTTTATTGGAGAATGATATTAAAAATCAAGATATGAGCACTGTTCTATTTTTTAATTTTTATTTTCTATTGGAGTATAGTTGATTTACAATGTTATGTTACTTTCAGGTGTACAGCAAAGTGATTCAGTTACACATATACACATATCTATTCTTTTTCAGATTCTTTTCCTATATAGGCTATTACAGAGAATTGATTAGAGTTCTCTGTGCTATACAGTAGGTCCTTATTGATTATCTATTTTATATATAGTAGTGTGTATATGTTAATATCAACCTCCTAATTTATTCCTCCCCCCTACCTTTCCCCTTTGGTAATCATAAGTTTGTTTTCTAAGCCTGTGAGTCTGTTTCTGTTTTGTAAATAAGTTCATTTGTATTTTGCTATAGATACCACATATAAGTGATATCATATGATATTTGTCTTTCTGTGGCTGGCTTACTTCACTTAGTATGATTATCCATTTATCTGTCAATGAACATTTAGGTTGCTTCTACATCTTGGCTATTGTAAGCAGTGTTGCAATGAAAACTGGGGTGCGTGTATCTTTTCAAACTATAGTTTTCTCTGGATATACACCCAGGAGTGGGATTGCTGGATCATATGGTAGTTCTATTTTTAGTTTTCAAGGAACCTCCATTCTGTTCTCCATAGTGGCTGTACCAATTTACATTCCCACCAACAATGTAGGAGGGTTCTTGATAAAACAGCACATTAGGACTTCCCTGGTGGCACAGTGGTTAAGAATCTGCCGGCCAATGCAGGGGACATGGGTTCAAGCCCTTGCCCGGGAAGATCCCACATACCGTGGAGCAACTAAGCCCATGAGCCACGACTACTGAGCCCACGTGCCACAACTACTGAAGCTCACGTGCCCAGAGCCCATGTTCCACAAGAGAAGCCACCGTGATGAGAAGCCCACACACCACAACGAAGAATAACCCCTGCTCTCCGCATCTAGAGAAAAGCCTACGTGCAGCAACAAAGACCCAACGCAGCCAAAAATAAATAAATAAATTTATTTTTTAAAAACACTCAGCACATTAAATGGGTTAAAAAATCCTTATCACAAAAAATGTATTCAATGAAAAGTAAATATTCTCCCACATTCACATTCCTCTTTTAATTTTCAAATCCACTTATATTTCAGATGTACTTTGGTATTTTCTAGACAACTATATCTCTCTAATAATTTTTCTAACCATTAGTTCTAATTACAAAAACAGAAAGATAGATGGCACTGAGTCTTGCTTTAGTCACATCAATTCATATAGAAGTGGTAAATATATAGCTAGATAGGTGGAGATAGTCCATTGTTAAGATATACCTTAATTAAAAAAAAATTTAAAAAAATTTTTAATGAAATTCTACCATGGACCGTTAATTTCCATGCTATTGATACTTTACAAGCATCACTATAATAGGTATATAATTTCATAAATTAATATAATTTTTAATAAAAGGAAGCAAATATGGATGGCTTAATAAAAATCTAACTCAACAGAACATATGGCTCTTGGACAATAATGGCAACTGAGTCCTAACAAAGTCTTCTCCTTGACCAGGAAGCTCTATTTGTTACATGGTTGAATACATGTTTCCTGTCCCCCTTTCAATTCTCCTACGTAAACATGTAAATTATCACAGAGTGGAATCTCTTTCATGAAACTTTTTTCCATGATTTTCCAACTACATCCAGCCCCAACTAACCTACTGTAGGATACTTAGAGCTTGAGAATCATGTGTGCTTTGGTGTTCCACTTGTCTCTGAGTTTCTCCAATAAGCTTTAATTTACATTAATACCAAATGACAATAGTGGTTCATGTCTATGTACCCCTGTGCAGAATATTGTGAGTCTTAACGGGACCTTATACATTACCTGTATGAGGTCAGCTAAAAGCTATAAGAGTTACAATGATGGTGAAAAACAAAAGTGCAGATGAGCCAAGGGTAAGTCAGGAATGGATTTGGCTACTTCCACTAGACAGAAACACATATAAGCTGAGAAGCTAATGTGAAAATGCAGAACTTACTTTCCTTTTAAGGTCAGAGCCAAGGGACAGAGCCAAGGCTGAAACTCAATTTTCCACTGCCTTTCCAAGTGGAGGCTAAATACCTTTGTGAGCTTACTACATACTGAGCCTTACAAGGTTATAATCATGCTTATAATAATGGTTATTTTTATTGTTATCATTTGCATGGACTATGCTTGTTCTTTTTTAGAGAGCCTGTGTAATTTATACGGATATTCTGCAGATGCAGGTATGTAAATATACTGATTGAATGCATCCACTATAACCCTACTGTTAGAATGTTTACACAAATGCATGGCCAAGAACGTCTGTACTACCTACAGCTACCAAAGACATATAATGAACTAAGGTCTGCAGAAAGAAAAAAATATCTTTTTTTTTACAAGATTTATAGTAGTTTGGTGTCATGCATCATTTTCTGGAAGGCACTGTTGTTTGGCACTGCACTATAAACTACCAAAGCTTGAACAAGAACATGACCATTGCTAAACCTATAGTAACAGAATAATTTTGCTGCCTTTACTGGCATTTGAATGCAGCCTTTGACATTGCTAATACCTTCTTTTCTACACACATCCAAGACACAACAATCAATATGCTTGCTTCAAGAAAGGCATACACATTTGACATCCTTCCACAGAGGTATTTTAATTCTCTTAAAGTGTATCATCGACAGGTTGAGCAAACATTTACACATTGTGAACTGCTAGTTGGTATCCAAATATTTAATTATATTCATAACATTTTTGTATTGGTCACCTTCACCAGAAAATGTAAAAAAGGACAAAAGAAAAAGAAAAACAAAACAACTTCTTGCATTGCATTTCATGCCTTCTAAATACTGCCTATTCTAGGATGAGAACAAAACCCACGGTTGTACAACTTGGGTGTGAAATTTTAATACCTAATAAGTAAGAAACCACTGGATGTGCAGATATCAATTGTAAACAAGTTGATTTCTTTAAATGTAGCATATGGTGCAACTGATATCAAAAAATTTAACTAAATTCTTTACACCAAGTAATCAATAAGCATCTTACATTAACTGGGAGCCCTGCATAATAAAATTCCCTAGAAATTGTCCTATTACTAAAAATGACCCAGAAATTGGGTCTTCTATACCTCTGAGATCTCATGGAATTATAGGTATATATGACTAATTCTACAGTTTACAGAAGATTTGGCAACAATATGGGTTTTTTGGTTGTTGTTGTTGCTTTGTTTCCACAAACCTCTAGGGTTTTGATTCAAGGACTTTCACCTAATATGAAAAATAAAATCCCTCTTGCTAAGCTGTTCTTAGAGGCAGACCATCTCAGCAAAAGTAAAGATATGACTTCCCAACCCATCACAATCTTCTGGCAATGGGTGCCAAGAGTTCTTGAGTTGGGACCAACTCCGGACATTTCCGTTGTAGAATAAAACTTGCAGATCCAATCAGAGACAAAAGTATACCCCTAAATCTAAGCCAAGTTTGGAAATGCATAGCTTCACCCTCCAGTAGGCAGGCACAGAGATAACACTATTTACTCTTTGTGCAAAGCACTACCTCAAAGAGGACTTAACTCACAGGATTTTATACTAGCTGAGAAAACATGCTAGTAAACAACCTACTGTCTTCTTAAAACTCTCCGTTAAATCGTTAATTCAAAGTAGATATATTCTAGTCTTGAAATGATTCACCATCATAATGGCAAAATGCTGAGAGCCAGAGGTTGGATATTCTGCACAATCCATTAAATTTAAGGCAGGGCTCTCAGCCACAGGGAATACCAAGGCAGTCCACATCAGTGATTAACAGAGGCCTGAATATCCTGGGCTAATTAGGTCCAACTCTGAGGGGATATTCTAGCCACAGAACTTCTGAGGGCATTGGGCTAGGTTGTTTTTAGACTTCTTCTACAGATCTACTTCTCTCTCTGCTCAGTCCTGCTTCATTCTCTTCTTTTCAACAGGTTTGTATTTGAAGAATATTACTTAATAAACAGCTTAAACCTTAAATTCCTACTCAAGACTTTTTTTCTTGAGAACCCAATATGCGACATGTGACATTACTAGAAAAAAGAAATTGATGTGAAATTACTATTTCAATGGGTAAAGTACCCATTTCAATGGGTAAATGCTCAGGTATGACTACTATAGAAGAAGTGATGTGGGAGTCATGCAGTGATGCAGGAGAGATGTCACTGTTTGTAAAGTGTGAATGTGGCAGCTATAAATACAGAACCAATGCAAGTCTTTTGTGTTGATAACTGAGATACCTCAGATGCCTAGGGTTATTTTATGTGATGTGATTTTTTGAAATGGTAAAAAAAAAAAGGAAAAATTCTAAACAAAACAGAAATGCAACTTTCTTATATTTGCATGAGATTCACATTCCTAAAAAGTATATTTTATATTAAAACTGTCTAAAAAAACTTAGTGATTATCCAGAAAATAGAGTTGAGTTTTACGTTCAAGATTTTTTATCTTGATGAATGCCTAGCAGAAAATTCAAACATTGTGGGAAATATGAGAAAAATTATTTTGTGGGACTTTCCTGAACATTGTAGACCATGTAGCATCCCACTAAGGGCAAGGTGATCACCACAATCATTGATACCTTAAGGTACCCTCACCAATTTCTAAAACTTCTCCTAGGGGACTTCCCTGGTGGTGCAGTTGTTGGGAGTCCGCCTGCCGATGCGGGGGACGCAGGCTCATGCCCCGGTCCGGGAGGATCCCGCGTGCCGCGGAGCGGCTGGGCCCATGAGCCATGGCTGCTGGGCCTGCGCGTCCGGAGCCTGTGCTCCACAGTGGGAGAGGCCATAGCGGTGGGAGGCCTGCGTACCGCAAAAAAAAAAAAAAAAAAACAACCAAACAAACAAAAACTTCTCCTAGGGGTCAGTATATTGAGAACTAATGACGTAGGAAGTTTTAGGCCATTGAATGACTTTGAATACTTTGGTTATTGAGAAAATGAGGTTATTGAGAAAATGAGTATGTTAACTGTCTTATTTTTAGTAGGATTCTAGCTTATTATAATAAGAATTGTCTAAAAGTGGTTGGACAACAATAAGTATGCATTTATTGTTTATGTTCCACTTTTTTTTTTTTTTTTTTTTTTTTTTTTTTGCGGTACACGGGCCTCTCACTGTTGTGGCCTCTTCCGTTGCGGAGCACAGGCTCCGGACGCGCAGGCTCAGCGGCCATGGCTCACGGGCCCAGCCGCTCCGCGGCACGTGGGATCTTCCCGGACTGGGGCACGAATCCGTGTCCCCTGCATCGGCAGGCGGACTCTCAACCACTGCGCCACCAAGGAAGCCCTATGTTCCACTTTTTAAACAAACTTATTGAGGTATAGTGGTCAAACAATACATTGCTTACGCTAAAATTGTATAATCTGATAAATTTTGACATATGTATACATCTGTGAAACCATCACCACAATTGAGATATGAACATATCTATACCTCCCCAAATTTATACATACCCCTTTCTAGTTCCTCCATACCGGCCCACCCTGTGTCCTGCACCACCATTACCAGGAGACTAGTGATCTGCCTTCTGTCACTATAGATTAGTTTGCATTTTCTAGACATTTATATAAATGGAGTTACATAATATGTATACTTTTTGTCTATATGGATAGAACACATGTATATTTACACGTTGATGAACAATTAGATTGTTTTTCAATTTGGCTATTAAAAATATACTTGACATGAATATTTATGTACAAATCTCTTCATGGACACAAGCTTTCTTTTCTATTGGGTAGAAGCCCAAGAGTTGATGGGTGGATCATATGGTGGTGTATACTCAGTTTTTTGAGAAACAGCCAGTTTTTCAAGGTTCTTTTATTTGCCATTTTACACTCCTACCAGCAGTGTATAACAGTGGCAGCTATTTCACATCCTTGCCAACATTTGCTGTGTTCAATTTTAATTTTAGACATTTTAAATTTTAAATATTCTAAAAAGTGTGAGTGGTATATGATCTTTTTTTTTAAATTTGAATGACACTAATGAGTAATAATACTAAGAATCTTTTCACGGGCTTATTTGCCATTGGTATATCTTCTTTGGTAAATTGTTCACATTTTTTGCTCTTTTTTTTTTTTAAATTGGGCTGTTTGTTTTCTAATCATTGTTTCGAGAGTTTTTTACATATTCTAAGTCCTTTATATGATACACAAATATTTTCTCCCAGTCAGTGTTTTGTTTGGTTATTTTTCTCAAATGTGTTTACCAAAGAGCAGGATGTTTTAATTTTTATAAAGTCTAATTTATCAATTTTTCTCTTATAGATCATGTTTTCCTTTGGTTATTATGTGGAAGAAATCTTTGTCATACCCATGTCACAAAGATCTTCTTCTAAAACTTTTATACAAAAATAACCAAAGATGGATCAAGGACCTAAATATAAAGTATAAAAGTATAAATAGTTTAGAAGAAAAGTTTTATTCTTGCTTATGAAAACATTTATTAAAATCAACACCAAATGCATTATCTCCCAAAAAAGTGATAAATTTGATTTCATTACATTTAAATACTCTTTGATAAACACCATTAAAGTAATGAAAAGCCAAGGCACAGACTGGCAGAGGATACATAAAGAACTTTTAAGACTCAAGAATAAGAAAATAAAATCCAATTAAAATTTGGCAAAAGAATTGAATAGACACTTAACCAACAAGATTTATGGGTAGCAAAAATAACATGACAAGATGTTCAGTGTCATTCATCAGTAGGGCAGCACAAAAGAAAGCATCAATAAGATATACTACACAAACATTTGAATGAGTAAAATGCTAATAAATAAGATAAAACATAGCCCTAAATTAGAAAAGATGCATAGCAACTGGAATTCTCTTACAATATTTGGGGGAATGTAAAAGAGTACAACTACTTTGGAAAATATTTTGATGATTTCATAACGTTAAACATAAATTAGTAACCAGTCTTACTAACAAGTTTTTAGCAAACTTAAATGAACACTTTCATTCATGGAAAATCCTATGCAGTAGTGTTTACAGTGTCATTATTTGTAACTGCCCTCACATTGGAGGTAATCCAAGTTTCCTTCAACTGGTGAACAGATAACAAAATTATAGTAAGTCCACAAAATTGAGTACTACTCAGTAATGAAAAGAAATTACTCTTGATATACACAACCACCTGGATAAATCTCAAATTCATTATGCTAAATGCAAGACAACAAACTCTAAAGACTGTAAGATCTGAGCGTGTGATCAGGTTCGATTATAAGATAACATATATATGACATTCTGGACAAGGCAAAACTACGGGAACTGGAAGCAGATCAGTGGTTGAAAGGGGCTGAGAGTGTTGAAATTCTGAACATAAAGGGTTAAGGAAGAACTGGCGTGGAAGTGGGTAGGATTGATAGACTGTTTTAAATCTTGGTTATGGTGGCAGTTACGTGACTATATGCATTTAACAAAACTCAGAGAAGTATACAGTAAAAAGGGAAAAATTTTACTACATAATTATAACCTATAATATAAAAAGGTGAATAAGTAATTATGCAACGATATATTGGCTATTTGTATAAAATTGAAATTTACTTGCCTTAACCAAAATCAAATAGTCAGTCTTCTCTTTGGCTTTCCAGTATTTATGTCAGTTTTCTACCTTAAAAAAAATGACAACACAATTACCCTTAAAATTATAAATTAATCCAAATTGTTGTATTTTTTTATGGCCTCTCTCATCTTTATTATTTTATTTAAGTATTTTAATAATTTAAATTCCTTATTTGAAAATTACATTTAAAGTATTTATAAAACCTGAGTGAAAAGAACAAATGGTGAAATGGAATTCTTAAAAATAAAGAAGATATGTATGTATAATTATTAATTATTCAAATTATATTCATTACAGAGAATACTTTCACTTTCTGAAAAAAAATTATATCTCTGTACAATTTGGATATTTACGTTTCAGCCCAGATTTTTACAAACAACCTAAATAACACAGCACAATATTATTACTTTACAAAATATTGTTGGAAGGATATCAAATACCATAAGGAACATGTAATGTGTATGAGGTGAAAAGCAAGAAGATCATTGCTGGTTTAGCTTCTGCTAGTGGTATGTTTGCTCTCTCTTTATAGCTCCAGGATGTATACTTTTAAGAAGTTTTATACACTTGGTGTTTTCAGTCTCCACTTCTGTAAACTCTCTTTTTCTTAGCACAGTAGACTCATGATCTGGGGTATTATAAATATGATTGTTAAAACACTGATTTCCCAAATGGGCAAAACAAGTGGCACTACATAAATATTTGATGCTCTCTGCTGTCCTCTATCATTACCTCCTCATTGTTAGCAAACACCTAAGGGATATAATATAACTTCCCTCACCATTCTGTTTACCATGTTGGCAGAACAAATGGTATAGTACTATAGCACTGCCTAAGTTCAAGAAGACTAAAATTAAGTATATACATCTTTTCTTTCCTAGATACCATAAATCAATTATTAGCCCTGAATAAAACAGCAATCATCATAATAAAATAGAATGTTAAATAATTTGAACTCAAAAATACCTAGTTTCTAAACAATTTGAAATGAAGGGACAGAAAACTGATGTCACCTAAAAGCTGCAAATTTTGTAATGGCTTATGGGATTTAATTTAAACATGATACGTGTGAATTGAACGAGGTATGAGATATATTACAGGACAAAAATTTGACTTTCTACCATCCATCTAATTTAACAGTTCTCAAAACCTTTGCTCTCAGTACACCTTAACACTCTTAAAACTTATTGAGGACCCACAAACCTTTTGTTTATTTAGGTTTTGTCTATCGTTATCTCCCATATTAATATTAAAATATAAATCAAAAATTTTTATTTATTGAAATTATTTAAGAACAATAATAAATCTAATTACTATGAATAATTGTCATAGTATAAATAACAGAAATTTATTAAAATAATTGTATTTTCTAAAACAAAGTAGTGGAAGGGCAGCATTGTTTTATATTTTTGCAAAACTCTTTTATGCCTGTCTTAATATAAAAGTCAGGTAGATTCTCATATGTGTTTCTGCATTCAAAATATTGTTTTGGTTGAAGTATATGGAGAAAAATCTGATCAACTACTAACAGGTACTTGGAAAAGTTAAGAATGACTGGTAATTGTGGATGCTCTTCTTTGATTTTCACCAAAATTTAACAAGTTCCTTAAAGTTGTTTACAATATGGGATCTGAAACCATACCAATAAACTTTGGTACTCTTTTACATTATAATAGTCTGTCTTGCACTTTGAATTAATCATTTATCGAGGCATAGTTTTACAATATCATGCATTGTTTATTTTGAAAATATTGGTTCACTGAGTTATACAAATATTCCAAATTTTGACATGGTATAAAATATGAAATATTCACATTTACTAATATCACTACCAATTGCTTCAAAAAAGTTAAGGGTTTGAGTTGCCAAGCTCACAGTAGAAGGTACAAGATTTCCAAATTCTAATTTTCACTCAAAAGCTCAAAATTTATTATTGGTAATAAACACTGTCAATTGTTTTTCTTGAACTGTCAACCTCACTTACTCATTTTCTTAAAAATATCTTTCAATTACCAAAGTCTAAATAATCATATTTCATTTTTAAGTAAAGTTATATTCCATAAAAAAGAAAAAATGGCTAGCTCAGCTAAGCCCTCAAAATATTCTTGTTTTTTTCCTTGAGACAACCAACGTAATTTGGTACTCAGCATAAGTGCTTTATGCATGCTCCCTATTTGGTCTCATAAAATAATAAACATGCATAATTCATTGCTAGAGATCTATTTTTAATTTCATTGGAGGTATAAGGCAGTGGAAAAAGCAATAACTACACGTAGAGTTTGGTGCCCCTGCTATGACTCATGCTGAAATGATTGCGGTATTACCTATTATAGATTTTGAACCATCATTGCAAATGTTAATGCATTGAAAGTTGGAAATTTTATCTTAGTATTACTAGGAAAAGAGTTTTATCCTTATAGAACGTCTTAAATTGTCTTGTAGATCCATAATGGCCCATGGACCATTGAGAATGCCTACCCTAATCCATTACATTGATAGGATTATTAAAATAACACCTAGTAGGGAAATTTAACAACCTAATTACATCAATGGATGATCATCCAGACAGAAAATCCATAAGGAAACAGTAGTCTTAAATGACAAATTAGATCATTTGGACTTCATAGAAATCTACAGGATATTCCATCCAAAAGCAGAATATACATTCTTTACAAGTGCACATGGAATGTTATCAAGGATAGATCACATGCCACGCCACAAAACAAATCTCAACAAATTTAAAAAGATATAAATTATATCAAGCATTTTTTTCTGACCACAATGATATGAGACTACAAATCAAGCACAGGAAGAAAAATGGTAAATGCACAAACACCTGGAGACTAAACTAATGCTACTGAAAAACCAATAGGTCAACGAAAAAATAAAAAAGGAAATCAGAAAATACCTCAAGACAAATTAAAATGCAAACACAACTTTCCAAAACCAGTGGGATGCAGCAAAAACAGTTATAAGAGGGAAGTTTATATCAATACACAGCCTACGATTAGACTATTTTCTCACAACATACACAAAAATAAATTAAAAATGAACTAAAGACCTAAATGTAAGATGACCAGAAATCATAAAACTAGCAGAAAATATAGGCAGAATACACTTTGACATAAATTGTAGCAATAGTTTTTTGGATCTGTCTCCTAAGGCAAAGGAAACAGAAGCAAAAACAGACAAATAAGACTTAATTAATCTCAAAAGCTTTTGCACAGCAAAGGAAACCATCAACAACAAGAAAATACAACATACTGAATGGGAGAAAATATTTTCAAATGATATGACCAATAAGGTGTTAATATTCAAATTATATAAACAGCTCATACAACTCAAGATCAAAAAAAACCCAGTGCAATCAAAAAATGAACAGAAGACCTAAATAGATATTTTTCAAAGGAGATATACAGATGGCCAACAGGCATATGAAAAGATGTTCAACATCACTAATCATCAGAGAAACTCAAATAAAATCCACAATGAGTTATCCCCTCACACGTGTCAGAATGGCTATCAACAAAAAGTCTACAAATAAAAAATGTTGGTGAGAATATGGAGAAAAGGGAACTCTAGTATACCCTTGGTGGAAATATAAACTGGTGAAGCCACTATGGAAAATATTATGGAGGTTTCTCAAAAAAACTAAAAATAGAACTACCATACAATCCAGCAATTCCACCCCTGGGTGCATATCCAAAGAAAACAAAAACACTAATTTGAAAATAGACATGCACCCAGTGTTCATAGCAGCATCATTTACAAGAACCAAGACACAAAAGCAACCTAAATGTCCATCAACTGATAAATGGATAAAGAAGATGTGTTTTATTTCTCTCTCTCTCTCCCTACCTACCTATCTACACACACACACACACACACACACACACACACACACACACACACACACACAATGGAATATTACTCAGCCATAAAAGAGAATGAAATTTTGCCATTTTCAACAACATGGATGGATCTGGAAGGTATTATGCTTAGTGAAATAATCAGATAGAGAAAACCAAACACTGTATGTTATCACTTATATATGGAATTCAAACAAAGAAATGAATGAATATAACAAAACAGAAGTAGACTCATGATATAGAGAACAAATTAGTGGTTACCAGTGGGGAGAGGGAAGTGGGAGGGGAAAGATAGGGGTAGGGGATTAAGAGGTATAGTGTTCTATGTAAAAAATGAATAAGCTACAAGGATATATCATTCAGTACAGGGAATATAGCCAATATTTTATAATTTTAAATGCACTATAATCTATATAAATAATGAATCACTATGTTGTACACCTGACACTAAAATAATATTGAAAATCAACTATACTTCAGTTAAAAAAATCAGTATACGCATACAATGAAATAGGAATAAAAAGAACAAATTTATGATATATGCTACAACATGTATTAACCTCACAATATTATCTAGTGAAAGAAGCCACATATTGCTTAATTCTTGCATATGAAATGTACAGGAAAGACACATTTATAAAGACACAAAGCAGATAAGTGCTTTCCAAGGTCTTTGGGAGGGAGTGGAGGTTGACTGCCTCCAGGGGCAGGAAGAAAATTGTCCTAGTGAAGGAAATGTTCTAAAATTAGATCATGATAATGCTTGCATAACTCTATAAATTTAGTAAAACTATTTTAAGTGTACATTTTAAAAGGGTGAATTTTGTGTTCCTTAAGTTATCCCACAAAAATCTGTAAAGAAAACTGACTTTTCAAAGTCTGGATGATTCAGGAGTCATTTTCAAATAGGTGTTTAGAACATTTCCATACCTAAGATAATTTATCCACAATAGTTTCTTTTTTTCAATTTAATGACTTCAATTGTAATTATAAATGTAAAGCAAAATTAAATAACCAGGAGAACTTATAAATTCGAATTTTGAAAAACTTTCACATCTGTGATTTAATTTACAAACTTCCCCAAAGCTAATATGGTATCTCTCTTTTAAAATGAAAAAAGAAAAAAAAAATGTAAGAGTGAGTAGTGGTGGTTTCACCAAGGTCATAGGTAGTAAGGGTTATTCAGGACTTGAATCTAAAACCAATTTTATTTGTATATTTACTTAAAATCCTATTTATACTATAAAACTAATTTTCTCAAAAATTAAAGAAGGTAAAGAAGTAAAGAAGGTAGTATTTTAGTGAAATTCCTTTTATGCCTTTTTGATTTTCCAAAATACAATTTACTGTTTTGTTTATGTGTTTATAGTTTATGTTCTTTTTTATAGGATTTATTAATATTTTTTCTTTTAAAAATTATACAAATTGACAAATATGGGTAAAAGTAGGAAAGGAAAACAAAATAATTTGTCTAATCACAAAGCCATACTTCATGAAACTTAAGCAGCTTTAATGCTGACAGTTCTGTGATTTCACCAGAAGGTGCTAAGGAAGATTTTCACACATGTATGTCATGACTTCAACTGGCTGGCAGTGATTATAAAATCCCATTGAATGTAAAATGCATCCATGTTCTAGAGTGGTTAAAACATACATTTCATAGACTTTTTGGTAGATTTATTTCTTGGCCTCACATTTCTCTCTCTAGATACCTATAAATATGTATATACATAAATATTAAAATATAAACATATACAGTGTATATTTCATAAATATTTTCCCATTTCATTAAAGAGTTTTCTAAATCTCTGTATTATATATGTGTAATATTTCATTGTTAGGTGTATTATAATACATCTAACCTTTCTGCTATTTTAGGAAATTTGGAGATTGTCTTCTTTCATCCTTATTAAAATTACACTTAAATATGTATTTTTGAGCGAAATATTTTCATACATCTTCAATCACTGAAGAATGATTTGTTAGAATTACTGGATCAAAGGCAAAAATAGTTTATGACTTTTGATACAAATTCCTATTTTTTTATTGAAAAACTATGGATTGATTATAGATTATTATGTCTAAGCAACAGATTCCAGAAAACTTTTATCCATATATCTATTACGGATATATACAAAGTATTTAATCCTTATAAAAATACACAATATTGCATATTTAAATTGTAGAATAGTTTTTCTTTTTATCTGCATGCCTAAGGTTATTATAAATCATGTATATATAGTTTTCATTTAAAAAAAATTTCAAATTTGATCTTCAACCAGTCTGTCTCTCTCTAAATGCACATGCGCACACATACACACAGTGGTAGGACAAGAAATACAAAAGGAAACAATAAAAGTCAATGCATGTAAGAATCTTACATTTACTTTACTGTTAAATATGTATTGTACATCCATATTTATGGAAGTTTATAAACGTTACAGAAAACTCAGAAAGTCTAAAGTATGTTTAACAATCTTCCTCTGTTACTAACATGGCAATTGTATTGTGCAACTTAAATAATCATTTCAACACCTTCAGTTCTTTGGATTCTTATTACATTCCAATAATTTACACATTAGGGGTACCATGATGAATGATATAAGATTCTTCTTCTGAAGGTTTTTTTGTGAGAAGAAATTATTAAACATTTTTAAAAAGAGGTAATTCATGTAGTACTAGGTGCTATGAGAAAAAAAAGAGTGGAGGTAGATGAAGTTGGAATGGTTGACAGGCGGCAGATCTTACAGGGAACAGTTGAGTGTTATTTTTTTCTGTAACAATAAATCATTGGAAGGTTTTAGCAGGGGAGTGACTGCTTATTTATGCTAAGACAACAAGCATAAACCAGCACTGTTTCATCTAAACTTTTTACCATAAATTTCTTAAGATAGTGATGACAGTATAAATTTTAAAATATTTATTAAGTATTGCCCCTTCACAAGGTGAAATAACTAGCTGTTGACTAGTTAGAGATATAAATTCAGAACTATTCAGAAACGGATTGTGTTCTTTCCATATCAAAATGAAGTATTTGCTAAAAACCTTCTGCCCAGAGTATTTGGTAAAAGAAATATGACTAAATCTATCAGTCATTCAGTGTTTGTAATTAACACTTTCTGTATATACAAAATAAGAAAATAAATTTTACATGTATCATTATGAAAATTAGATATATATGCAGAGCTTCTCAGTTTTGATTTTAAATTTCAGACTTTTTATCATCACCTGTTATCATCAGGTAACATCTTTTTTAAAAATGTGAAACTAGAAATATATTATGAATTACTTAAAAAAAAAAAAAGAAGCCCCACTTTCTGAGCTGCTTTCCATTGGAGCCACTGTAAAGACATGAAATGATGGACGGAAATATCTAACACACTCAAAACCAGAGTCCTGACTTAAATAAATCTCATGAGAAATAATATTATTTATGCCTCATGTATGTATTAATTTATTTATACATTAAACAATGTTCCAGCAGAAGATTTAAATTTGAAAAACATAAAAATATGTGAAAATAATATATACCTAATTTGTGGCCCTGGAATAGTTTACCTTAAAATAACTTACAGAATAAATGACATAAAATTATTTTTGTAGTTGGATATTTGTATCTATTTGTTACTGCTGATGCTTTGTGTGTGTGTATGTGTGTGGTAAGTGTTTGCATGCAGGTCAGCCTGAGATTGACAATACGATATTATCCACAGTCTTGTCATATCTGACTCACATATATGTTTATCACATCAAGGGCTTAATAAACTTCTCCTTGAAGTGAAAGATCCTGGGTTATAAATAAGCTAATATGCTGAATAAATATTTGTTGTATTGAATTGAGTTGATTCCAGAAAGAAAAAAGTAAAAGCTGTATCATAATTTAGTATCATTTCGTTTCAGACAAAAATGCAGTAGGTTAACATTTTACATTGTCTTGGTATCACAAATAATTTAAAAAATACCAAGTAAGTAAGTAATTCTGATTTTGCAGATGATTATTTCTAAGTCTTAAAATAAGTAATAAACCTTTAAAATTATTTATCAGTGTTCCCAGATCCTTAAACTTTATTGAGACTCAGTAGTTGAAGATAAAATTTCTAAAGCTTTAAGTTATCTAAAATTTATAGACCATATTTACCCCTAATGAATATTACTAACATGTATATCATTCTATGATAAACTTCCTTGATTCATTTTAATCAAGAAATATATCATGAATGACAGAATCAAATATCTCCATGTATTTTATTGGACATGTCTCTTGGTATTATGCTTGCTTATATTAATATTTATTTAATAGTAATTTAAGTTGCCAGAAAAATGGCAAATGCTTAAGTTACATGAATTTAATTGTACACAAATTACTAAAAAAAAATACTAAAAGCAATTTTTTTTTTTTTTACCTTTACAAGCAGCTGCTTTTCCAAAGACTTCAAATATTATCAATGTTAAATGGTAGTTTTATGCATGCTCTGGGAGAATAGCAAAGTTGCCATGTGTAATTGATTCAAGATTCTGACTGATTATACTCTTGCTAGGTTTGATCAGATATCTGATGAGTAAAATTACTGGGAAATATTCTCTATAGAATGTGTGAAAAATTCTTCGTTCATTGCAATGAGTCTATTATTTATGTTGCATAAATTCATGGTGAGGAAAAGTAATAAACCAACACTTTCATAAAGAGTGCAGTAATATAAACATTTTACATAGCCCATCTAATTTTTATAAATTTATTCTAAAGAAATACTTTTTCTAAAATCCATAATTTGTGTGATAAACATGGTAGGCATGTTCTGTGCATGTATAAACCAGTGATGTAACTGGTTAAATTACTTAATTATTAACTAAGTTAAATTCATGTAACTTAAGCATTTGCCATTTTTCTGGCAACTTAAATTACTATTAAATAAATATTTATATAAGCAAGCATAATACCAAGAGACATGTCCAATAAAATACATGGAGATATTTGATTCTGTCATTCATGATATATTTCTTGATTAAAATGAATCAAGGAAGTTTATCATAGAATGATATACATGTTAGTAATATTCATTAGGGGTAAATATGGTCTATAAATTTTAGATAACTTAAAGCTTTAGAAATTTTATCTTCAACTACTGAGTCTCAATAAAGTTTAAGGATCTGGGAACACTGATAAATAATTTTAAAGGTTTATTACTTATTTTAAGACTTAGAAATAATCATCTGCAAAATCAGAATTACTTACTTACTTGGTATTTTTTAAATTATTTGTGATACCAAGACAATGTAAAATGTTAACCTACTGCATTTTTGTCTGAAACGAAATGATACTAAATTATGATACAGCTTTTACTTTTTTCTTTCTGGAATCAACTCAATTCAATACAACAAATATTTATTCAGCATATTAGCTTATTTATAACCCAGGATCTTTCACTTCAAGGAGAAGTTTATTAAGCCCTTGATGTGATAAACATCACTGGCTTAGTTTGCTTGGAACTTAAGACAGTGCTGAGGACGGCAGGGAGTAGTAGCCACACGGAGGGATTTCTACATCATGGGTCCCAGAACATTAACTGTGGGCAGAGGCTGCCGCGGCTGCCTCTGGTCTGTGTCAAGGAGGGATGGGAAAAATCTTTTAGACCTGCTTCTCAGAAAAGATTCCTTATCACCAGACCAAATTCCACACCTCCACACTCTTTATCCATAAGCTCTGAATTTTAAGATTTTTAAAAATATATATGCTATACATCATTTCTTTCATGTTTTAGGCTGTGTTTTTCTTTGTCAACTCAAATTGGGCTGAGTTCTACTTAAAGAAATTATGAAAACTTTCTTGTTATATAGTACTGTAAATTTTTTAGTCTCTACCTGAAATGTGTGTGTGTGTGTGTGTGTGTGTGTGTGTGTGTGTGTGTGTGTGTGTATGTGATTTGGACAGGAAGTATCTTCTTAGTCCACCATTATTATTTACTTGTTGCCACAGACATAGATATGTAGTTTAGATTCATAAATACATACATATACACATTCATATATAGATGCTGGATTATCAAATATACTGCTAGAATAATGGCTGTCAGTAACATTTATCAACTACTAGCATATCAGCGACAGAAAGAATTTCCTTAAGTGACCAATGTGTTGACTGGTGAAGCTCCAGTCACTTCTCTTGTCTTTACAGTAAATTATACTATTAGTAAAATGAATTGTTTAGAATTTTTCTTCTAACAAATACATATTAGATCTCTAAATAAGAACCTCTCAAAAACAAAAGTTAGATTTTAAGCTTTCAAGGGAATTACAGTTAAGCTTTATAAATAAAAAGTTGTCTGTAAAAAGTAAATTTGGTAAAGGTTTACAATTGAGTTTCAGATGAGGGCTACTATGGACTCCTTTGAAGGGAGTGATATTTGGTAACAACGAGAGAAAGCTTCTTAGAATGAGTAGGGCTTGAGTACTTGTGATACAAGTACAAGCAGTGAGTGCTTGAGATATTTTTTACATGACTAAAAAGCAATAAATCAGTAAACTATCTCTTTATTAGTAAAATCTAATTTTGATTATAAGACATTGTCCCCCGATCTTAAAATACACAATGGTCAGGTAAATAATTATGGTCATATGCACTTGTATATTCAAGGCAACTGATACACAAGAAGCTGTGTAATTTGCTCAGTGTGGTACAACTACCCCCAAACCACCAATCATCCAGAGAAGCAGAGCGGCATAGGAGTTGAGAGCACAGACTCTGGAGCCAGCCTCCTGAGTTAGAATTTCTGTGTCTCCCTCATAAACTGGAGGTACCTCTGCGAGTTACTTAAACTCTGTGGCTCAGTTTTCTCACAAGAGAAAGTGTATAAAAAGTGTGTAATCCCAGGGTTGTAATAAGGAATAAATACTATGAATTAATATATGTAAAATAGTGTAACATGTGTGTTTTTTATTACAATTAGCTAATGAGATCTACATCTTAGGCCCAGATGAGAGCCTACTTTGATGCTACTGCTACCCCATGAGTGCTTTGCACCATTACTCTCCTCTGAACCATCAACAGTCTATCCTTAGTTCCTCTGTCTTAGTGAAGTGCATTTCTGATAGGTCACTTCTCTGCTTAAAAGATTTTGCTCTCAATTTATCCCTTCCCCCTTTACCCCCTGGTAACCATAAGTTTGTTTTCTACATCTGTGACTCTATTTCTGTTTTGTAAATAAGTTCATTTGTACCTTTATTTGGTTTCCACATATAAGCGATATACAATATTTGTCTTTCTCTGTCTGACTTACTTCATTCACTCAGTATGACAATATCTAGGTCCATCCATATTGTTGCAAATCGACATAGACACACTACTACATATAAAACAGATAACTAATAAGGACCTACTGTATAGCACAGGGAACTCTAAATACTCTGTAATGGCCTACATGGGAACAGAATCTAAAAAAGAGTGATATGTATAACCAATTCACTTCACTGTACACCTGAAACCAACACAATATTGTAAATCAACTACACTCCAATAAAAATTTAAAAAAAAAAGATTTTGCTCTCTCTTACCTGAAGATGAGTCTACATCTCTTCCATTGCCCTAGAACACGTGTTCTTTTTTTTTTAATTTCTACTTCTACTTTATTTGTTCTTAAAAGAACACAGAAGCAAAATCTACTTTTCCTCATTAAGACATTTGAAACCAAAAACCACATTATTTTAAGTTCTATAGGTCACATTATTTTTTTTTTCAGAGTTCTTATAGCTTTTATTTAAAAACAAATTTTTGAAGTATAGTTGATTTACAATGTTATGTTAGTTTCTGGTATACAGCAAAGTGATTCACTTATACATACAGGTCACATTACATTTTTATCTGACTCCTTAGGTAAAATGAGGTCGGAATCTAGAGAGAGAGAAAATGTAATTTTTATACTACACAATTCAAATTTCTATATGGATATATATATATATATATATACTTTCTATAGATACTTTTAGTTTGCTGTAAAGCATTCTCATTGCTGACATTTTTTGTTGTTGTTGTTGCTGTTTTCAACCCTTGACTCCCCCCTCTTCTTTTCTACTGGCTCAGCAACTTCTTACTTGCTCCTAATCTGCACGTTATCTCTTCCCGCATGCCTTCCTTAATCCACCCAATCCACGTAGGTCTTCTTTGAATGGTCTCCTAGCATTCTGCACTCTCATAAGCCTCTGTGCATGTCGTACAAATTTCTAGTGTACTTGGTTTTTTCTACAATATTGTAAACTTTTTCAGGGCTGGGGCTGTTTTTATTTGAAGTGTGTGTGTGTGTGTATGTGCGTGTTTATGTGTGTGTGTGTGTGTTTTACGCCAAAGTCCTGTAAGGCCCTAGCACAAACTGGGTTTTTGTTGTAATTGTTGTATCTCTGGATTTATGTGTTTTACTTACTGAAAACATATAACCTCAAGGAGAATAAAGCAACTTGTTCTATAGAAAGCTGCCATGTAAGCACAGTGTAATCTTAGCTTGTGATGTATAGTGAAGTTAACGGTGTGTTTGGAGTCAGAAGACCCTAGCCCTACCATTTATTAAATGCATAACCTTGTAAATGTTACTTCAACTTTTTTAGCCCCAGATTCTTCCACTCTAAAATGGTAATAACTACTCTAAAGAGTTATTATATAGAGTAATATATATATATATATATATATATATATATATATATATAATAAAGCAAATAACAATGCAGAGTGTTAGGAATTTTTGAATAAAATTTAATCAGACCTGAAACTTACAATGAATAATCAACAACATAAATTATTTGCAGGGACAAAACTTAGAAGATGTCTATTTTACTAACGTTTTAGATCATACATTTAAATTCATATTATTGCTTTGTGTTTCTACCTTTATCATTAATATTTAATTAACCAACCTATTATTTAGTAATTTAGTTCACAGGGTATTAGACAACAGCTTCCAGAACTACATTTTAATGTTATTCACAAATTTCATGAGTGTAATATTGGCAAATACAAAGTGACACTTGTGGATTGTAATAATAAAATATAAAAGATATAATTCATTGCCAAAAGAAGTTCAGCACAGTTTAAGACAAAAATTCTGATGTCACTAATTTGGAAAGCAAACTTTTATTCACACAAAAAGAATCATTCATTTGTGTACAAATAATTAATGAGATATCTGATTACTAAAGCATAATCATAAAATAGCTGATAAATAACATCCCCATGTAATAATTCTAAAAGATGCATATTATATTGTAACTACGAATTTTGCAGATTCCCTAGTGGCTAACCATAGAGTGAGAGCTCATGATATATTTATGTTTCCTAGATTCATAGGCAATTTTTTTTTCTCATTATATTGTTAACTGGAAGAAAATTCAGAAATAAAATATGTCTGAGTCCACTATTTAAACGTTGCTTGATTGTAGTTCCCTACTTTCTACCACATTTGTTATAAAAAAAAAACAAGAAAAGAAAAAGAAAAAAAAAGAAATAGGCACCAATAGTATCAGGAAAAGACAAATACCCTCTCTTTTTTAGATTATTGGTTTTCCTTAGTTACCAACTGAAAAATTGTCAATTGAATTAGGTAGCCTATGTCGCCACTGTTACCCAGGAAACAACTATATCTTCCTTAGATCCCATTTTTCTTAGAACACAGGGGAAGGGTGAATTACAAATATTTTATAATTTAATGTTGATACTTTTTGAAATAACACTATGGTTTTCAACAGATGATTCAAGTAAAATTCTCTGCCCTATTCAGAATACCTGTATTATGTAAAGCACTTCTTCATTGCCAGTTATGAATGTTGGAAGCCTTATTCTTTTTTCTTGCTATGTAAGCCTATGGGTTTCATGCTTACAATTTATGTTGGTCACCATTAAACCTACGTGTCACACAAGTTTCATCCAAATTAAAAATTGAAATTCTTAGACTATAAGCTCCATCAGTGAAATAAAAGTGGGTCTATCAGACACTCTGTACACACCACATTGAGCCATTGGACACTGATGTCACTCCAGCCTCCAATGCAGCAGCCCTGTGTGGTTTGATAGGTTTCACTGATATTAGCTCACTGTTTCATGTCTGTCATCTTGACTGCTGGTTTGCATCTTGGGGCTTCCCTATTGCCTCTGATGTATTAGATGCCACAAGAACTGCCTGATGCCCAGTTATACACAACCTCGAATACTTTCTTATGCTTCCTAATCAATTGGTAGTACATAATTTTGTCTTAGGTGCTGGTTTCTGGGGAACTCAGGCTGAGACTGGTGGTGTGTATCATGCTTAACATCATGGATTTTGAAATCAAATAGACCTGGGACTATTTCGAGCTGTACATCTTTTGGGAACATTACTCAAATTCTTTCAACTTCTTTCCTTTAGATAAAATGGAAACAACAAGACTTATTTCACAGAATTGTGGCAGGAATAGAGAGGAAAGTATGGGCAAAACTTTAACAGAGTGCGTAACACATAGAAAGAGCACAATAAGTACAATCTAACTATTTAGGAACCATTGACAATTACTCTTTTGCCTGTTTTCTGAATACTACACAAAATTGTATTTGGAAAGAACACCTGTGAGCTAAGTAAAATTGAGAAATTTATTTTTGAATTTACATGTACATAATGCAATGAGTATGCTAAGGAAAATTTGAAATGGAGATGGTATTTTTAAAAAAATATTGTATACATATTTAAAGATAAGAAAGCACATAAAATTATTTAGAAAAAAAGTTTGCAGAACACCTATATATCCTCAAGCAGTGTGCTTAATAATGATCTCATCGTATTGTTGTGAGGATTTAATTAGAAAATCCATTTAAAGCACATAACATAGTTTCTGTCATATGGTAAGTACTTAATACTTATTGTTATTATCATATGTAATGGGTCAATAAAACTATGAAATTTTATTACTTTGATTTATTTAATATTTTTAGCAGCACTTTGTTGTAAAGGGGATTTGATAATGTACAAAATTATGAAAAATTAAACAAAAGACTGAGTAAATTAATGCAACATGAACCACTTAATTCAAAAAATTATTATATCACTTAAAATAATAACTTACATGCAAATGATAAAATGTATAAAGATATCCAGATACTATCTGCTGTGGTAAAATGTTTTAGTTACCATTAACTGGGCAGTTACTATGTGCAAAGTCTTTTGCTTTGCTCTTTATTTGCATTAATGATGAAAATCCTAATAAACTCTTGAGTAAGTTATCACCATCGAAGAGCATATTAGGAAACTGAGGAACAGGAAAATTCACAATTTGTTCAAGATCAAATAGTAAATATTTATACCAGAATGTAACCAAAGCTCTCTGGCTCTAGAGCATGTGTGCTTAACCACTATGCATACATAAAAAGATGTTTAAAAAAAGGAAAAGGAAGGAAAGAAGGAAGGAGACAAGTCAGAAAGGAAGGAAGGGAGGGAGGAAAGGAAGGAGAAGACAAGAGAAAACAGAGCAAATAAGTTCAGGCAGGTTAGATTCAGCTTCTGTCATATAAAATCAGTCTTTTTATCTGAAAGAGATAATTTCTAGACAAGAAGCCTATTAGCCTCTATGCAAATTTAAGTAGGTTACTATTTGACTTTAATTGACTTGGAGCTGTATTTCTATCAATTGATTTATTGCTACTAAAATTTGCCCTCTGCCTCTTGCATTCAGTTGAGACCCATTTATTGGAGCTTTACATGTCAACCTCCAAAGACTAATTTGCCTTCATTAAAAATGGCAATTGGGAGTTAATCATAGTTAAAATCTCAGAGAGATTATGGGATGTAATTGCAAATAATATTTGACATAAACTGGCACTAAAAATGAAATTTAACTTGTTTCACTAAATGATTACATGTGAATTACATACATGAGTTCTGACTTAACTCAGCCTTAGAAGTAAGGACAAATGGTACAGTACATATAATACTTGGCCATGAACTTTTTGACAGCATGTAATCCAGAAGTTACTGCTGCCAAACAGGTATTAAACAGAATTTTTGTTTTGGTGATAAAGATTACCAAATTCTATTTAAGTAGAGAGTAATTTTCTCAAATATTTTTAAAAAGATAACATTTTATATGTACCTACAATTCTTTCTGTAAAGAGAATACAGACAAAAAGAGATGCAGAATCCTCAAGTCAGATAGATAAAAACAAGAGTAAGACACAGCCACATATAGCATTGTTTCAAAAAATACTGATGAGAAAAAAAGTATTTCCATAGAAACAACTGGCAAACACTTACATTCTACACTCTGGTAAAAACATAAGAAAAGGCAGACACTTCACTGGTACTTAAAACATTGAAACAAGATGTAGGCATCATATGGTAATGTCATGGGAAAAGACATGCTTTCTTAGGTCATGATAAACAAGTGGATTACATACGTACCTTGATAGAAATATGAACCCACTGTATATCCTTTAGATTTTGTTGTATTTAAGTATATAAAGTAAATGGAATATACAGGATTTCATCAGCTCTAAGAAACACATTTTTTCCTAAAATTTTAGCATGTCTGAAATTGGAGTGACTCATAATCTAAAGTGCCCTACCATAATAACTAACAGTCGTTCTTTCTTTTCTTTTCTTTCTTTCTTTTCTTTCCTCCTTTCTTTTTCTTTCTCTCTCTCTCTTTCTTCTTTCTTTCTTTCTTCCTTCCTTCCTTCCTTTCTTTCCTTTCTTTCTTTCTTCCTTCTTTTTTTCTTTCCTTTCTTTACCTTTTTTTCTTTTTTCTTCCTTCCTTTCTTCCCCCTTCTTCCCTCCCTTCCTTCTTCTCTTTCTCTCTTCCTTCCTTTCTTTCTTCTTTAGTAACACATTATGTATGGGGCTATATTGAAGGTAGACAGTAAAGAAACAAGGGCAGAAGCACGGAGAATAGTAAAGGAGTCTGAATAATACAGGTGGAAGACTATTATAATTTGGACTGGTAATAAATGCTCACACTCTAGTTCTTTTTGGAAAGTACCATTTCAAAATACGGTATATCCTCACTATTCATAGATTTCATATTTACAAATTTGCCTGCTCACTAAAATTTGTTTGCAACATTCAAATCAATGCTGAGGATGCTTTTGCAATCATTTGTGTTTGAGGGCAGAGCTGCACAAACTCAGAGCTGCACTGTGTACAGGTTTCCAGCTGAGGTCAAACAAGGCAATGCTCTGCTTTCTCGTTTCAATTATCATACTATAAACATGTCTTGTTTTCACCATCTATTTCGTGCCACAGTTTTCACATTTTTGTGCTTCTTTTTTGTAATCTTGCTGTTAAAATGGTCCCCAAGTGTAGTGCTGAAGGCTATCTAGAGTTCCTTAGTGCAAGAAGGCTAAGATGTACTTTTTGGAGAAAATAGGAGAGTTAGATAAACGCTGCACAGGTATGAGTTTCTGTGCTGTTGGGCTGAGTTCAATGTTAATTAATCAATATATATTAAATAAGACGTCTTTAAACAGAAACACACATAAAACAAGGTAATTTATTGATCAGTGGGCAAAAATGTTGTGACCAGAGGCTTACAGGAGCTTAACTCTGTACTTCCCCTAGGAGCAATGGTTCACCATTTGATAATAAAATGTTTTTAGCAGTTTTATGGAACATATTACGGTGAATACAAGAATCAACTGTATTTAGCTCACTTCATATGTGGTGTGAAAAGAAAAACAGAATAGGGAATAACTGCAAAGTTTCTGAACTAATCAGCTGAAATTATGGAGTTGTCATTAATGGTTATAGAAAAGGATATGGATGAAGCTGGTTTCAAGATGAAAAACAAGAGTTTAGTTTTGGTCATATTGAGTTAGAGATGTCTATCACGTGACCAACAGGAGAAGATAATAAGAAAGTTACATCAACAAATAGGGACTTTAGGCTGGAGTTATAAATAGCAGATTCATCATCATACAGAATTTATTGTAACTAATGACTCTAGATAAAATAGTCAAGGAAATGAGTGCATTTTAAAAGAAAAAAGAGTCAATGATTGAGGTTTGGGGACTTATAGCATTAACTTATGATTGCAATGTTAGCCAGAGTGAAGAAAAGAAACACTCAAAAGAGATTAAGCTGAAGCAATCAGTGTGACAGAATGAAAACAAAGAAAGTTTGACATCCTGAAAGCCAAGTTAAAAAAAAAAAACAGAAACAAGAAAAATCCCAGCATATCAAGGAGGAGGAAATAAGTTACTGCTGCTCTTTAAGTCAAGAATGATGATGACATGTGAATGCTTATTAGATTTAGCAACTTTCAAGGTTATTGCTGATCTAGTCAAGAATAGTTTCAGTTGGGGCTTCCCTGGTGGCCCAGTGGTTGAGAGTCCGCCTGCCGATGCAGGGGACACGGGTTCGTGCCCCGGTCCGGGAGGATCCCACATGCCGCAGAGCGGCTGGGCCCGTGAGCCATGGCCGCTGAGCCTGCGCGTCCGGAGCCTGTGCTCCGCAACGGGAGAGGCCACAACAGTGAGACGCCCACGTACCGCAAAAAAAAAAAAAAAAAAAAAAAAAAAAAAAAAAAAGAATAGTTTCAGTTGGATAATAGAGGATAAATCTGATTGGAATGCATTAAAGATGGACTAGAAGAAGAGGAGTTAGAGACAAATTTTATATTGAAAGAGAAGAAACAAGATCACATCTAGAGAGTAAAAAGGGTCAAAGAAGTGTTTTGTGTCCATTTTTTAAGATGGGACATAAAAATAATTTCATACTGATAGGAAACATCCAAAAGAGTTATGAAAAAAATAATGATGATGGAGGAAATAAAGAGAAGTTTGCTGGAGCAATGTCTGTAAGTAAGTAAATGAGGAAGAATGAGATTTAGTATATACGTGAGGGGACTGACTTTAATCGGACCTTCCTAGTCACAAGTCATGACAGATGCAAAGACAAGATTTGTGATCCCTAATTAGGTACACAGACATACTTTTTAAATTAAACTGAAAATTTAAATTGAAAATTAAATTTGTTTCATGTATTTTTTCACCTATCTTTAATAGCACAAGTTTAGATTTGGGGTAGACAGAGTTGGATCTAATCAGAATTGTAATTTTGCAAATATAGCGTGCTGATGAAAAAAAAAAGAATTGAGGGATATGCAAAGGAGTAATTAGGATGTGACCAAGTATCATAGCCTGAGGAACCTTGAAAATAGATTCTGTAAACCTTACAATCTATTGGGAGTATGGACTCAAAGCCACAAGAGATGAGAGAGGAGGGGTAGTGAGTTAAGAAAGAAAGGAGAGAAATTTCTAGGTAGCGCACTACTGAGTTAGAGACTGCTCTGTGAGAATGCACAGCCCAGCCCGGTGAGGGATCACCACAACTAACTCAGAATAGTCTTCACAGTAAGTGAGAGGTATTTAACTTCCAGCTCCTTGCCGTCTCCTGGCTCTCAGTTGTCAATTTTGTCCCATGGAGTGGGCACTAAGTCTCTGCATTTCAGAATTGTGTTCTCCAGCCCTTCCGGTAGCCACTGGGGAAGCCTGATCCCCCAAAGCACAGAGCTTCAGCTGAGCCGTGGAGTGGAGGGAGGAATCCTCTCGTGTCCACATGGGTCTGGCTAGGTGACACAGGGCCCTGATCTGCTGGGTCTTCTATGTTTTATATAGCAGAGTCCATGCTGAGTTGGTACCTTAATAACAAAAGAACTGGAAATTGATAGGACCCATTGCAAAATCTTTAGGTTTTGTTCTATTTAAGAATATAAAATAAATAGAATATATTATATTTCATCAACATGATTGGGGACACGGAAAATATGAATATATGGCTGCAGGTGGATAACTTGAAATGGCCAAGCAAAATCACAATGTTGGGGTAGATACAAATTTTGGTAGAACACAATGTCGTATTCATTTGAGTAAAATACAGTGTTTTTAATAAGTTAGGAAATCCGTGGAGCAGAAATGAACTCAGAATTAGCCTTGGTTTAAGTATAATTCATAACTGTACAGTTGGGTACCCGGACCCTGCTTTTACCGTCTCTCATATGACTGCAGATGTTCTTGGCTATCCTGTGCATATAAAATATTAGGAAAACTACTCAAACCAGTAGTATTTACAGGAATGCAAGTTGAAACAATACCGCTTTTGTTTTGCCCAACAAATTTCCAAGCACACAAATTATATAAGTTTTATGCTATGTTAAGTAAGCTGTAAATTGACTCAAATTTCATAAAGGAAATTTTATAATATATATCAAAACTTTAGGTTGTTCACAAGGAAAAACTTAGCCATATATGCAACATTTTCTGTAGGAGATTATCTCCTTCTTTATGCATTTAACAGAATAAGACTGCTAAAAGCCTGAATGCTCAATAATACTTGGGTAGGTTGTCTAGAAATGAAAAACATTAAGAAAAAACTTAATGCACGTTTTAAATGATATTGTAAAGATAACTGAAATGTGAAGCAAGCAAGCAGTGAGCATACAACTGAAAATCAAATATCTGAGGGGAAAATATTTTAAAAATTCAGATTTTTAAGGAAAAAATACAGAGGCAAAAGTGACAAGAGGACAGATGACTAGGGACTCAAAAAATATAATTACTGGGAAATCCAGGAAAAGAAACAAAAGTAGACATAAGAAGAGAATTAGACAAACAGTAGAAATGCATGACATTTTCTATTTTTCTGTTTTGTTGGGCATGGTGACAGTGGCCCTGCAGGCAGGCATCTCTAATGGTACCATGAAATCACTGATGAGACCCGATACTAAAATATCCTTAACGTTTAAGTAAATTGCATATTTTGCTGCCAAGATGTGCTCAGGCACGACTTTCTTTTGTTCTGAATGCTTTAAGATTCAATAAATATGCTTTCTGTGGAAAGAAGAGATGACTAGTGACTTAACTATCATTGGATTCAATTTGGAATAATTGTTATTTTTCTGATTTCAAATAAACAATAATGATATTTACTTTTAATAGAGAACATTTTGAACATTAAAGCTTTTCTTCAAAGTGATAATTTCTTATAGCAAATAAATAACAAGGAAGGCTAATACGTAAAAGATTCCCTTGAGAGGAAACTAAAAAGAAAGTGCTAGATTAGATTAACAGACATTTTTTTTTTTTTAAAAAGATTTAGGGATAAATAATTCTCCTATCAATAAGTAATGTGATGATTTTAACCCTAAAATAAATGTCTATGGTATTAAGTATGCACACATTAACAACAAATATAATGGAGCAATTCCATACTAATATTAATCCCGTTTATTATAATTTGTGGTAAACCAAAGGGAGATATATTTATATAATTATCACACCCTGCATAATCTTAGGTATTCAAAACTAAATAGCAATAAAACATATTGAGTTTATATCCCAATATTAATTTGTTAAACATATTTGTGTCCTTCAGACTCACTTAATGCATATTGATACAAATTTTTAACTTATTTGGAAGAACATATGCTTATGTAATTTAGTCCAACTCTGAGATTTGCATATTATATGGAAATAAAACAAGGCTGATATTATTTCATATGTTAGGAAGTTTCCATATTAAATGAGCTATCATGGTATTATAATCATTTCTGTAGCAAAATATATTCTAAATCCTACTCAAGTTAACAAGGACAGTGCTCTCCCAATCCTTCAAGCTGTGGTGTGTGTTGGATTGTGCAAGAGTAGAACTTCTTTTTCTTGCATCATCTACTAATAGTTTAAGACACTGTCATTGATTCTAAAACCTGACTGTTAGAGGCCTTTCCAATTTTATGGGTTCTCTTGGATTTTGTATGACTTTCAGAAAGGAGAGAAGGGGTTAACACCCTTAATGTTATAGAGATTCCAATACCTTGGGGAAAAGGAGCTTTGGAGTTGTATTGAATTGACTTTTAAGAGAGTGAGAAAACTGATAATTTTTCTAAATTTGAGTTTTGGGGCTGTGATACCTGCCTGTTACTTATTTTTTTATATTAAATTACCTTATACACATTTTGGCAAATGACATATTTCCACTTCATCATCTACATTCCCAAGTCACTAAATTATTTTGTTTTCGAACCCTAGGATCATGGGTAAAGGAAAACTTTAATTATTCAACCTCATATCACAATCTCCACCCCATTCCATCCCCACCTTGCAACAAAATGATAGTTTCAGATATTAGGGAATTTACTTTGGTTTCCAAGATACGTAATGTGGCAGGTTTGCAGAAATTATATTAGAATCTCAAACAACAGTTGGACAGTACTAAAACATAAACATCTTTCACTGCCTAACATAGGTAGAGATGTACGATTTATAAATGAGAGAATTTCCATACGTATATTGAACTCATTTCACACTTTTGATTTTCCTCTTCTTTCTCTTGGGGTATTGCCTCATCCATTTTAACCATATATTAGTAATAGGATCTAACACATTGACATGGGAGAGTTGTATAGATCTGACAACTCAGCTTTTCAACTATCTCCAAAATGTTTATATTTGCTGTTGAAAAGATGGAATATTAAAAGAACAAAGTATTAAAAATTCAGTGATGACATTTCAGCTGCTTCATCAACACTAGAAAGGGAACTGTTTGGTGTATACACACTGACAATGACCAAGTAAACATATACATACAATTAAAGTGACAAAAAGCATAAAGTCAGTGGTCTCAGAAGTCTTTGTTATACTTAATTAGATTTTGTTAACTTGTAAAATGAGAGTAAAAATAGGAAAAGAATGTGCATTTAGGAGAAAGTTTCATAAAAAGTTAGTTTCTAAAGATAGTAAAGCAAGGAGAGATTGAAATCTAGGGTCACAGTTTTCCATTAAACAACCTATTTCAATCCTCAGCGAGTCTTTTTGACTATACATTATATTGCATTTTATTGTGTTGGACTTGAGCTTGAAAATAGCCTATCATTTTTAGGGGTGAATTGCTGAAGAACATCCTGAATGATTCCCTGAGGGAGCAATTATAATTTTTTAAGGAGGATAAGTAAGAATAGAAAAAATATCCATGTCACAGGTCACATTAAATTCAGCATTGCCCATGTGGGTGTTGGAAGATAACTGTGGGGAAATTGCAGGTACAGATTGGCAGAGTTATTGATTTAAGACACTGGTTTCTGAACAGAAATGTTGAATTTGGGTTGAGATGCCCAACGGCCAGCCCATTTTCTTGGCAAACCCTTCACTCTTCCTGCAGTTCGAGCACAGCACGTCATAATCCAAATGCTCTTTCAGCTAGCACTGAGTGGCAGCTCTCCCTTTTTAACCTCTCTAAGCAAGAAAACTGCAGTCGTCTCTAAAACATCAATATAAAGTTCCTCTTAATTCTTAAGACATTTGTCTCCCCATCGGGCGAGCAAGGCTTCTCTGAATTCCTGTTAGCAAACACAGAAGTAGAGTAGCTCCAAGAACTGCTCCTGTTATAACTGCCTCCCAGAGTAGTCAGTACAGCAGTGCTAAGTGGCGTGCCATCTGAAATACGCCGCTGTGAGGGTTGCTTCACGCAGGAAGCTGTGCTGCCAATGGGAAATGGGAAAGGAAAACAATTCTCCCAAATCATCCTGCTATGTTTTTCATATACGTAGTTACAGTGTATGGTTATTATTTGTGCCTCCTTTCTCTTCCTTTGGGACTTCCAAATTTCCTTTAGGAAACAAACAAACAAACAGAAAACCTTTCATCACTCTCATCTCATGTGACTCAGATAATACTGAGTGTAGTAGGGGAAATGGAACCCAGACAAAGCCAAACAATATAATTCCTGGCCACACCCACTGGTTCTGGGATAAGCTTATGACCTAAACTGGTTTAATTAATATTAATAATTAGACATATGGGGGAACTGACTAAAAATACATACTCTTGTTTTTGTTGTCCCCGATCTGAGGCCTGGATGATATAGGCACATCATCACTGGCAACTATTATGTTGAGCTACAAATAAAACCATCTTAGAGTAGATAAGTAAAGAGAAATAATGGAAAAAGACAAAGATCTGGTGATATTAAGATTTCACATTCAAATTCCACCTGAAGCTAGTTCTATTTCTATGTTCTTACTAATGTGAACAAGTAAGTTCCCTTTTTAAGCCAGTTTTAGTTTTCTTAACCCTTTCTACAGAAACCACCTAAAAGATACAGTAACTTATCCTATATTAGGCATAAAATAGAAAATAAAAATATGAGCCTCAAGTCAGGGAATGTTTAGCTAGTATTATAAAGTTCATGAAGATATAAACAGAAAGATTCTTTCTGAGGCTAGACTCAGTCATGAATCTGTCCTTTCCACTAAAAACCATTATGGCTTTTAACACCCGCCACCCAAATTTTATCACAGCATATATCAGACAGCACTCTTAAGAGAGTCTCTCACTGGCATAAAATGCAGTTGTAATCATCATTTTGTACAGTAAAGTGCAACTTAGCAAAACACAAATTCTAGCATCTTGTGAAGCTAGGCTGCAGTTATAGATATAAACAAACAATTAATGATGACTAAGTACATAAAGTTTGAACTTTGAGAAATTGCAGAGACATTGAGAGCTCTCTATCTTTGTGATTAAGGATCTGAAACTGCAAGCTCTTCTAACTGTGCATGAAAGAAGTTTAAGCAAAATTAGAAGGATCGAATGTTTTCCATTCCCTCACAAATGAAAGAAAAACATTTAATACTCAGAGTTATAGAAAAATAAAGTGTCCTTACATGTAATTTTCTATTAAGTAAGTCTTGTATGACACCAAAGGTTTGGAGAATGTTATTCAGTCCTGTGTAACTAAACTCTGAACCACGGACTGATTAATTAATAACAACGGGCTGTCGTAATTAATAACATTTTATCATACCAATAACATTTAAATTGGCACCTTTGATTTCTCAAAGGCATATATCTTTGCCATGCTTCTTTGGTCAGATGGGATTGGAATATCTACCTGTTCTATACATGGAGGAAACAAATAAAAACACAGTCAGATTTCTTATTTAAATGAAGAATCTTAGAGTCTTGTTTTATTTAAATGAACCAAGACAAATTATGTGACCTCTCAAAGTAGTGGCGAGGAGATTGTAGATTAAGAAAGATCTAGATTTGGACTCTCTCTCTGCTTCTATATGGCTTTCGGTAAATGAATTAATCTCTCCAAATCTTAATTTTCTCATCCATAAAATTCATTTGGTTTTATGACTCATTTCAAAGAAGCAGCTTTTTGTTACATTGAGTTTGTCTATTTTCTGTTTTCTTTGGTTTCTTTTTTTTTTTTTTTTAACATCCTTATTGGAGTGTAATTGCTTCTTTGGTTTCTATATCATTGATTTTTCCTTAATTCTTTATGGTTTCTTCTGCTTGCTTTGAATTTCATTTGCTTATTTATGTATTTACTGGTAAAATTTTAAATTACTGTTTTATACTTTTATTTAAAATAAAAGTTTAATGATATACATTCCACTCTAAGCATTAAGTTGGATTACACAAATATTCGATATGTTCTATTTTCATTTTCAATTAGCTCAAATTTTGCTTCTTTAAAACCCCTTCAAACTTGCTGTTTGGGCTTCCCTGGTGGCGCAGTGGTTGGGAGTCCGCCTGCCGATGCAGGGGCGGCGGGTTCGTGCCCTGGTCCTGGAGGATCCCACATGCCGTGGAGCGGCTGGTCCCGTGAGCCATGGCCGCTGGGCCTGCGCGTCCGGAGCCTGTGCTCCGCAACAGCAGAGGCCACAGCGGTGAGAGGCCCACGTACCGCAAAAAAAGAAAAGAAAAAAAAAAAAAAACTTGCTCTTTGATGCATAAGGTATTTAGAAGTTTACTGGTTAATTTCCAAATATCTGAGAATTTCCAAATAACCCTGTTATTAATTATAAGATTAATTCTATGGTCATAAAATTACCTTTTATTGCCTCTATTCTTTTTGTTTGTATGGCTTGTCATATAGCCAACAATATGCTCTGCCTTGGTCCAGTTCCAGAGGTACTTGAAAATAATGTACATTCTGCTGATATTAGGCAAGTGGTCCATAAATGTCAATTGTCTCATTCAGTGATGTTACTCAATTCTTTTAAATCCTTACTGATTTTCTGGCAGCTGGTTCTATCAGTTACAGATAGAGAAGCATTGTAATCTCCAGCCATCACTGTGGATTTTTCTATTTCTATTTCAGTTCTATCAGTTTTTGCTTTATATTATTTATAGCTCTGTTATTAGATACACGCACATATAAAACTGTCATGTCCTCTTGGAGAATTGATAGTTTTATCATTCTGTAATGTCCCTCTTTATTCCTGGTAACATTTCTTCTGAATCTAGTCTACAAGATATTAGTATACCTTTCTTTTCCTTTTAACATCCCTATGCCCAGATATTTAACGTGGGTTTCTTGTAGATAGCTTAAAATTGGTTCTTTGTTTGCTTATTCAATCTATCAATATTTGTTATTTAATGTCTTGTAACTACCTATATTTAATGTGATTATTACTTTAATTAGATTAAAATCTATTAGATTCCCAGCTGTTTTCTATTTTTCCAATGGTATCCAGGTATTTCCCCCCTCTATTTATGCCTTCTCTAGATTAATTGAACATTTTACATAATTACATTTTATCTACACTATTGACCTACTATTATGCCTGTTTTAATGTTTTAGTGGTTGCCCCAGGCTTAAAATTTATTTTCTTATTTAATCAGTCTGCCTTCAAACAATATCATACCACTTCATGTGTAGTTTAAGCACTTTATAAGCACATATTCTCAATTATTTCTACCCTATCCTCTGTACTATTACTGTCATACATTTTATTCTTACATATTCTGTATATATACATTACTATTATTTTTTCTTCAGTTATTGCTTTGCTTTGATTTTGTTTACAATTTTCACTATCCATTTTATTCCATAGATGCAAATGGTAATGAATTCTTTGCACTATCAGAATTTTTTTAAAAAGTATCACTCTGAAAATAATATACATTTTAAATGTCAAGGAACCTGAATTTCCACTGCAAATGAGGACTAGTAAGCCATGGATATAACTGAGCCAACAACCTGTTTTAGTCTTCAGTTATTGCTATTCTCTTGTCAGTTTTTCTAAACCAATAATTTTTGATCAGGTTACCTGGGAAACAGTCAATGAAATGAAAATGTATTGGGGAGTATTTTCAGGAATAATATCTGTAGAAATTAAAAGAAAAATGGAACTAGGCAGAAAAAGAAATTAAACTATGATACAGCTGCAACAGAGGCCTGAGCTGATATCAAGAAGAGCTCTCAAGCTGCTGAGGCCCTTCAGAAATGCCCCAAATTGAGGAAAGGTACTGGGGCTTTGTAGTCCTGTTTTAACTGCATTGGATATAAGTTTCTTCCCACTGAGGCAACGTAAGGGTGTATGAGGCAGCTTCCTTAGACTGAGGGCAATTCCTGGTGAGGGAAGTTTCCATGAGACATCAGCAGCTATCAGCCCCAGCATCTGGAGTAACAGGTGTCCCCATCCTGAATGGGGATTTCAGTAGTACTATACCATAACCTCCACTATAGTCCACCCCCTGCACCACTTAGATCCACTTGTTTCCTGTGATAAGTTTACTCCATCTGGAAACAGATCCTCCAGGTCTCTTTTCCTGGAGTAAAAAATATGCTATTAAGACTAACACAAGCCTTTCTCCTCTGACTTCAGCTGGTCTTAGGGCCATAAACAATATTCGTAGTGTTCCCCCTCTATCACTCTTTCTAGAGGCCCTTTACCTTCAACTACCATTTCCACTGGTTAAGAGATATTACCTGGTGGGGAAATAACCTCAACAAGCTAAACACAGAATTTCCATATAACGCACTCTTTTTGTAGATATTGAAAAAAAAAAGAAAGCAGGGACTCAAATGGATATTTCAATGTCAGTGTTCACTGCAGCATTATTCACAATAGCCAGAAGGTGAAAATAACCCAAGTATCCTGATTAATGAATATAAAAAATGTATATACCACATTTTGTTGAATATTACTAAGCCATCAAAAGGGATGCTACAACATGGATGAAACTTGAAAACATGACGCTAACTGAAATAAACCAGAGAAAAAAGGACAAACATTGCGTGATTCCAATTATATGAAACATTCAGGCAAATTCATAGAGATAGGAAGTAGATTAGATGGGGAGAGTGGGTATGAGGGGAGGCAGGAGTGGAAATTACTGCATAACAGCTTAACAGAATTGGTGGGAGGGTAACACAGAAGCTTCTGGAACAGAGTGGTGGGGGTTGCACAACACTGTGAGTGACACTGAATTTGATCTAAAACGGCTGGATGACCAAATGTATACACATATAAAATTACAATCAAAAATAATAATGTACTCTACACCGAAACCACTGAATCACACAGCTTGAATAGGTGAATTCTATGGTTATTATATCCCAATTATATCTCACTAAAGCTATTTTTAAAAAATTGTGTAAAGTTCCAACATATGACCCAACGGATCACTTGGGCATCAAATAATTTTTCTTCAAACCATCGTTTAACAGCAACTTCCCTTGCCTCCTTCCAATGATCAAATCAATTACCTTTGCCAGGATAGTGACTCCTTTCTTCCCGGCTGGTCTTTAGCGTTAGGATACTGATGTGACGTGGCAGCCATAGCTTAAAGTTTAATAGGACTCTGACTGTGGACCCTGGTTGAAGCGTAGCCTCACGGGGAACCTAAACTTCCAGATCTGAAGGGACTAGAGCTGTGGGGATGGGAAGCACACATTCCTAAAGTCAGTCACTGGGAGCGATGGTAAACAGAGCCACTACTACTTTTATCTCTTGTTTCTAAAGATTATTTGCTCTATTTAATGAGCGTAGACACCAAATAATGACATTGATTTAATGTGTATACTGTTCCTAATAGTATTTCATCTAAACAGGGTGTCACCTCCAGCCTAGCTCTTCACCCGTGCCTCCATTTTTCGATTGCCGCATACCCTACACTCTTTGAGTCCCTTGTTATAATGTAATGTAATGCAGAATACCTTTTTGGTAGCTCCAACACTTCGAAAGCCCTTGAATACTAGTCAGAGGGCTGAGCTAAGTTCAGGAGCTAGTGCAACAGTGGTGGAGAAACTGGAAGTCTGAGCCATTTAATGCAAATTACTTATACTCCTAATCTGATCCTGCCCAAGTCCAAATGTACTCCTTCCGTTTTGGAATAGACAGCTGTTGGATCTAGGAACCATGTGATTTGTTGTTGGGTTTCACAGGACCCAGCTCAGGAAGGCTGCATGGTCACCTGTGTCCCATGGTATTTTTCTCATGGCTGAGCATGTACGAGCACCATCTGTGAATGGTGTATAAATCCCTGTTGTATAAAAATGTTTTTCTACCACAAACATCTCTAATTCCTTAGTATCTACTTGTTTGGATGACCCAGCAACAGGACCACTTGCACTGCAGCTTGAATCTGCTGTACAGCCATTCCATATCTGGGCCCCACTGAAAGATGGCCTTTTTCCATTGTAATCAGTAAATGGGTAGGAGTAGTATTCCCAAGTGTAGAATATGTTAATAATATGTTAATATTAATTAACATAATATTATCAACATTCTTTATCAATCTTACAAGAGAATTAGCGGGAGGGCAGGGGTTGAACTGAGATATGGTTGCAACAAGGGCCTCAGTTTATCTCTTAGGAAAATCTAAAACTGAGATAATTCTTCAAACGTATCATGACTTGAGACAAGGGGGCTGGGGCTTTGTACAAATTGATCAGTTATTAGAAGTAGGCTGTTCCCAGGACAGGGGTATAATATTGGGGAAAGGCTATTTCTGGAGATGGCCTCAGTTTTGAACCTTCAGCAATCAAAACTCCTGGAAGCTGGAGGAATCTGAGAGGCATATCCAGCATCTATTTCAACAATATGCATTAACCTAGTAACTATATTGTTCCTGACAGCAAGCATATACCAATTTTTTTTTTTTGAAATTTCAGGGGTGCATTTGTGTAGTAGAAAGATTATATGTTGCTCTAAATTGATACTTTTGAAGGCTGGAAATGTTTTACATATTCCATTTTGATTGCAGACATTCTAATAATAATACGTAACAAGTGACTATTAGCAAGCAGTAATTGCTCATTATTTTATATAAGGAGTCATCTGGCTCCTAGAAGAAATTATATTATTATAATCACATGTATAGATTTCACTGACTCACAATACTCCTAGCACTTCTAACTTGCAACACAATTAAAATCCTCTTGAGTAGAAACAAGGCTTGTAACCCAATGCACTGTAAAAGCAATTTATTACTTAATTTATGAAGGGTATTAAACTAAGAACTTAATTTGCTAAAATTAAGAAGTTCTTTTGGCCAATGAGAATATATAGTTCAAAGAGATATTTATGGAGACTGATTCCTTTCATGGCATGCTGTTTGAAATAATAATTTTTTCAGATTAATCTAATTTGAACAGTGTACTCTTAATGAAACCTATGCGATGAACAAGATGTATTGAATTTACATTTGATTAGCAATGAAGGAATCTTGCTAATAAATTAGTTAAAAAACACAGGTTCAGAGAAGAGAGTATGAGATATTATTTAGTGAACATCAACTATGTGACATATTATAACTACATAACCACAGAAAAAAACCTTAATACAATTTAAGGTGCAATTTATTTTTTCTAAATCTTAAATATTTAAAATATTAATGCATGTTTAAGCATATCCTTATTCTAAAATATAACAACTCTGAAAATATTTTCCCAGCAACCTTATATTCTCATTCTATTGAACAAGCTACAGATAGCAATCTTATAGTACCGTATGTATAGTATATAGAATCATGACATGCACTAAAGCGATAGGCTAGGTTTGACAGTAAGTTGGCTCCATAAAAGTCCACTGAGCCATTTCTAAATTTAGAAGATTAGTCTTGAGGTGGGTGGTTAATGCTCAGAACAACAAAAATGTATTTTATTTTCAATGTCTGCAAGAATGTCACGATTCTGAGTGTCAATGTTACTCTTTAAGCCAGTGGTTCCCAATATAATCTTGAAAAATCACCAGTCAATGACAAAGTTTTCATCAAGTCACAGAGAATTAAGAGGAAGATATAGAATAATTATATAATTTAAATTTATTCTTTTTAAAAAATGTGAGATTATATCCTCTTACATGTTTTGGTATTGATGTTTTATTTATAAGCAGAAGATGCTGGAGGCTAAATTAAAATAAGCAATTGTATGTCATTTCCTAAGTGTTTTTGTTGTTCTTGTTGTTGTTTATGACAACTATCTGCCTCTCCCTCCAACTGTACCAACAAGCCACATTTTGCACAGCACTTAGGGAGGATTTATGTCATAGCAGGCAGAGAATTGTTTAAAAAAATTCTGAATTAGTAAGATGAGTGGGAAAGATAAATAAAATTATATAATACTGCACAGTAAGCATAATGACAGTCTTACATCTATATTATAAGAAATCATTTATTAAAAATTTTTTACCCAAGACTGCAAGCAAAGTGACTCAAGTAAAAGTTAAAAGATATCTCTTGTACTTGCAGAATTCCAAAGAAAACCAGTATGATAAAGATACTATTATCAACCTAAAAACACAATCATGTTAGAAAGCAAAACTTTCTGGAAAAATCAATTTACAAATCTTCAATTACTAAAACCAGTAAACAGGAAAGACTAAGTTCTATCTAATCTAGGTATATGGATTCTTTATTTAAGAACAGGATGCCAACACGTTGATGGCAAGTAGCAAGGCCAGAAGCAGCAAATAAGAAATAAAGCGAACCAGAAAGTGCATGGGTGACCACTAGGGCTTGAAACATTTTGTCAGGATCATAACTATTCCCTTATATATACTTGAGAAGGGTTGACACCATCTCCTCACTTCGGAGAATCATGAAACTCAGTATTATAATCCACTGTGTATCCACCTGAGTTTCCTACATATAAATATAATGAATAAAAAATGTACAGATTTTTAAGCTTCATGACTCAAAAAAAAGGCGGAAAAATACCCTTCTTGGTATTTCCGTGTATAGAAATCTCACTGAGTCACACAAAGCCCAGGGAATAAAAAAACCAAGTTAGTACAACACCCCAAGCTAGAAAAATTGGCCAACTCCCTTGACTGCCCTCAGTTTAAGTCTGAGGAAAGATCATTTGTGCTAAGCAGGATCCCAGCTCTCACCACTTCCTTGCACCCCCTAGTTCACTCTCATTTCTTTTTCTTTTACCCCTTCAGAATATGAATAGTTACTGTTCCCTCATGTCCCTAGTGCTTCTCTTGAAGGTCACAACTCTACCTTGCTCCTTGCCCCTGCATCAGCCTTTTACAGTCCCAACAGCAAATTATTCCATACAGGGTCCTGTTGGAATCCCTTTTGGGACACATCATTCACTGCTGCCATTCTCCCTGGGCTTGGTATTATAAAATATTGTTGATGTACATTTCTAGGCATAAGCACACCAACTTTTTCCGTATGATACTGAACTATTTCAGACACATTGTAGACCTCTTCCTGCAATGGATAAAACAATTGACCCAAATTGTCTTTCTTTGTAAATCCCTTTCAATTCCTTCCAAAGTTTGGCCAAAATTGATGTTAAATAGATCCTTAGTTTTTCATATTGTGAAACCATTGATGTGAAGCTTAAGATTGGATGTTCTAGAAGTAAACTGAGCAATTAACCTTGTGAGCTTGCTTTTAGAATTGAGATGTAAACTCTTATATCAAACTTTTCAAATTCTAGCCACAGCATATGTTTTTTCTGCTCCTCCACAATAAGCCATGGCTGATACCTCAAACTTCCAGAATTCATGCAGATTACATGAAATCAAAGATCAAATAATATTTCCCTCACTTCTTTCTTGAGCCAGTCTTCCAATACCTATGACTCCCTGCATAATTCCTTATAGATCATTAAGTTACAGGCTGGTCATATTATAAAATGCAGTGTGTATTAGTCAGGGTTCTCCAGAGAAATCTATGCTTGTACATCCCTCTCTGCCCCCTATATATATATATATATATATATATAAAATAAAGAATTGGCTGACATTTTATAGAAGCTGACAAGTCCCAAGATCTGCAGGGTGAACCAGCCAACTGAGACCTAGGAGAGTCAATGGTGTAGTTCCGGTCCAAAGACTGGTAGGCTCAAGGCCCAGGAAGAGCTGATGTTTCAGTTTCAGTGGGAAGGCAGCAAAAAAGCCAATGATGTAGCTTAAAGGTAGTTGGGCAGGAAGAATTCTATTCGGATGAGCTCAGTCTTTTTGCTCTATTCTGGGCTTCAAGTGATTGGATGAGGCTCACCCACATTAGGGAGGACAATCTGCTGTACTCAATCTACCAATTTAAATGTTAACCTCAACCAAAAACATCCTCATAGAAACACCCAGAAAAGCATTTCAACAGATATCTGAGTACTCCATGGCCCAGCCAAGTTGACAAATAATATTAACCAGCAAAAAGTAATTTAGAAATGTCTGTGTATATATAAGCTATTACTACATATAATACAGTTATATATAACTAGAGGAAAAAATGTGGATAGAAAACTGAAAATAATTTTTGATTCCATTAAATAATTGGCCATACTGTCTTTTTCATTTGTAGCTGGTCCAATGTCTTCAAAATACAATGCAGATTTTAAAAACAAAATTTATACAGCAGAAATATTTCTTTTTCATAAACCAAAGAAGACCTATGTTTCAGGTTATATACAATTAATTAATAGCTGAAAATATAAAAGAAGAAAATGATATTAAAATATTTGAATTTTCTTTACTATTTTAAAAATATTATTGTTTTTGCTAAGTGAAATGTGGCACTTAAAAGTAGACAGCAAGGAAAATATTGAGTAAATTCACTTGATGCTGTTGATTCTGATTGAGAATGGTCTTTCAGGAATTCCCAAATTGTTTTCAGGAACAACAATAAGTCATCCACCCAAGATTACTGCACAGTTTTTCAAAAGACAAACCATTTCATGAAAAGTCTGCAATTATGTTCTATTAATGCAAACAGATTGCAAATGCCATGGATTTAAATGGAAATCAAAAGAAGCTATAGAGTAGAAACTAACACAACACTGTAAAGCAACTATACTCCAATAATTTTTTTTTTTTAAAAAAGAAGATATCGTGAACACATTAAGATGCAGAGAGATGGTTGTTACTTTATTTCTTAACACTTAATACAGGATTTCTTGATGTTATATAAAACATCAAGAAATGATGTTATTAGTTCATTTTAAATCCGTGTTTACAAATACTGTAGACAAAGAAAGACAGAGTGCTTTAAGATTTTTCCAGGCATGCTGAACACTCTTCTCTTGTCCCTTTCCAACCACTTTGCATCCTTCTCCACCCTGCTCTCTACCCAGGAGGCAGATATTTATCTGCCCATAAACTGTATTATCTCATCCTCTGACTTCTCATTTGGTTTGACAAATAAGATGCATTGCCAGGACACTATGGACTGAAAACTGACAGTGCATCCACCCCCTCCCCAGCTCCCACCCCACCAGGCTTTAGGTTGGTAGTATATATATGGCTACACTGAAGATCACATTTTGGAAACTGCTTTACCCAATCTTGCTCTTTCTGGCCTAGGTTGTTAAGGTCATTGGACACTATTGGTAGCTTTGCTGGGGTGATTCAACAACCCTTGTTGGTTTGTGAAAAAAACCTGTGCATACTTTTTCAATAAACTTTTCCCCAAACTCTTTCCTTTTCCTTTTCTCCTTTCTTTCCTTTCTTGCTTTCCTCCTTGTTTTTATTGAGGAATAATTTGACATATAACATTACATTAGTTTCAGGTGTACAATACAATGATTTGACATTTGTATATATTGCAAAATGGTCACCACAATAAGTCTAGTTAACATTCATCACCAAACTCTTTGCAATTACCTCCTTTTAATGCACCCAGTTTCCTGCCATTGAATGATACATAAATAATTACAGAGTTAAGTTTGTGAATATTTTAGAATTATACAGAATGTTATTGAAGATAAGGTAAATAAGGGATATATTACATATGTACATACACTATAGTTAGTTTTTACCTTTATATTTTGAAAGCTTTAGACTTACAAAAAAAGGTTGCAAATAAGTACAAAGAATTTCCATAAATATATTTATTTCCATATATATTTCCATATGTATCCTGTACAAAGATGCCACCAATATTAATATTTTTATATAATCATAAAACAATGATTAATATCAAGTCTTACTAATTCAAAAACAGTAACAATAAACACCCCAAATAGTTGTTCCTTATGGAGATGAGATATGTTACACACTATGCTATTTCCATAGGGTTTTCAAAATCCTTCTCACATATCCTACTTTATCATGAGGGTTCTCTAACCCTCTGTTTCAAAAAGAAACATGAGCATGCACACACACACACACACACACACACACACACACACACACACCCTTTAATAAAAGATACTGAGGAAGACACAAATAAATGGAAGATATTACATGCTCATGGATTGGAAGAATTATTATTGTTAAAATACCCATATTACCCAAAGCAATATACAGATTCAATGCAACCCCTATCAAAACTCCAATTTTTCACAGAAAGAAAACAAAAAATCCTAAAATTTGTATGGAAGTACTAAAGACTCCAAATAGCCCAAGCAACCTTGAGAGAGAAAAACAAAGCTGGTGGCATCACACGTCCTGATTTCAAAATATAATACAAAGTTACATAATCAAAACAGAATGGTATTGATATAAAATAGACATATAGATTAATGGAACACAATATACAGTCAGAAATAATCCCAGGCATAATCTATGGACAATTAATTTATGACAAAGGAGCCAAGAATATACAATAGGGAAAGGATAGACTCTTCCAATAAATGGTGTTGGGAAAAATTTGGCAGCCACATGAAAAAGCATAAAACCCTGTTAAGCCCTGACTTCCACCATAAGCAGAAATCAACTACAAAATATTAAAGACTTAAATTCAAAACCTGAAACCATAAAGCTCCTAGAAGAAAACATTGGTGGTAAGCTGCTTGGTATGGAATTTTTGGATCTGACTCCCAAAGCAAAGTCAACAAAAACAAAAATAAACAAGCAGGACTATGTCAAACTAAAGAGCTTCTGTACAGCAAAGGAACAAAATGAAAAGGCAACCCTGTGAACGGGAGAAAACACTTGCAAATCATATATTCAAAGGGACTAATTAAAATATATAAAAATACATTAAAAAACTTAAGCAACTCAATAGCAAAAGAACAAATAATTTGAGTAAAAAATGGGCAGAGGATCTAGATAGACATTTTTTCCAAAGAAGACAGAGATGGTCAACAGACACATGAAAAGATGTTCAACATCACTAATAACCAGGGAAATGCAAATTAAAACCACAATGAGAGGACTTCCCTGGTGGCACAGTGGTTAAGAATCCACCTGCCAATGCAGGGGACACACGTTTGAGCCCTGGTCTGGGAAGATCCCACATGCCATGGAGCAACTAAGCCCGTGTATCACAACTACTGAGCCTGCGCTCTAGAGCCTGCAAGCCACAACTACTGAGCCCATGTGCCACAACTACTGAAGCCCGCGCACCTAGAGTCCGTGCTCCGCAACAAGAGAAGCCACCGCAATGAGAAGCCCACGCACCACAACGAAGAGTAGCTCCTGCTCGCCACAACTAGAGGAAGCCTGTGTGCAGCATCAAAGACCCAATGCAGCCAAACATACATAAATAAACAAATTTATTTAAAAAAAACCCCCACACAATGAGATATCACCTCACACCTGTTAGAATATCAAGAGACAACAACTGTTGGTGAGGATATAGAGAAAAGGGAACCTCTGTGCACTATTGATGGGAATGTAAATTGGATGCAGCTTCTATAGGAAACAATATGGAGGTCCCTCAAAACATTAAAAGTAGAACTGCCATATGATCCAGCTATCTCATTTCTGGGTACATACTCAAAGGAAAAGAAAACAGGATGTTGAAGCTTTATCTGCACTCACATGTTCCATTGCAGTAGTATTCACAATACCCAAAATATGGAAACAATTTAACTGTTTGTCAGTGGATGAATAGATAAAGAAAATGTGTATATAAATACACTGAAATATTATTCAGCCATGAGAAAGAAGGAAATCCTGCCGTTTATAAGAAATTGGATGGACTTTGAGGGCATTATGCTAATAACCAGATTAACCCAGACAGAGAAAGACAAATATTGCATGATACCACTTATATCTGGAATCAATCAATCAATCGATAAAAGTCAAACTCATAGAAACAGAAAGTAGAAAAGTAGCTACCTGCCTGGGATGGGGAAATAAGGAGAGGATAATAAAGGGTACAAATTTTCAGCTGTAAGATAAAAAAGATTTGAGGATCAAATGAAAACATGGTGACTACAGTTGATAATAATGTATTGTATAACTGAAATTTACTGAGAGTAGAACTTAAATATTCTCACCCAAAAAGTCTTATGTATCTATCTATAGACAAATACGTATTTTGATGGATGTGTTAAAAAAAGAAATAGTATAGATCTATGTTTACTTATAGGAGATGTTTGCTAAAAATGTAATCTTTTATGAAAAGAAAGCAAAATGCATAATTTTCTATATAAAATGGTATGATATCATTTTGTTACATTCATGTATCCATAAAAAACATGTATTCAGTGCCCTATTTCCCACATTTTATGGTTTTCTAGAACATATAAAGTTATTCTATTTATTTTTAAAAGAAAAATCATGGTTACCAGGATTTTACTTAAAACAAAAGAGAAAGCTATAGAGACATTTCATCTAGTAACATTTTAAATAACATACTATAATCATCACCTGTTAAGTACCAATTAAGAAATACCTTTTTTCATTCTGCTGCTGCTGTTGCTGCTGTTTGGGTTACTCTGTAAAGGCTCTTGAGAGATAAATTTGTGAGTCTTTCTATAACTGAAAATTTCTTTATTTTACCCTCACAGTAGATATCATTTACCTGGAAATAAGATTCGGATTTTAAAATAATCCCCTGTCCACAAATTTTGAAAGCTTTGACAAAATGTGTCTTTTCCTTTGCTATTAATGTTAAGATATCTGGAGGATGTTCAATTTCCATTAATTTATAAATAATCTACATGTTTTTCCTCAGGAGGCAATTTTCCTTCCATTTTGGCCATTTTTTATTTTATAATACTTTTTAAGGAGAGAAATGTAGAGTATAACAATTAAATTTCATTAGGATGTGTGTAATATTTTGTCTTTTATTTTTCCATGCTATTTCACATTTAGTAGGGCTTTTCCATTTGGAAAATCCCTATTTTTATGCATTTCTGGAAATTTTTCTTCTATTATTCTATTGATATTTTTCTTGCTTCTATATTTACTCTACTCTCTTTATAGAAACTTTATTAAGATTCATTAAGTAATCAAATATGGTTTTATTTCCCCCCCAAGACAAAACATGGTGTGTCTGGAATTTTAGTAAAAGATAAAATCAGATTGATGTGCATCACTAATGAGGAGAGACTTAATATGACTTTTAAGGATTAAGGCAACTGAAAGGGTTGGAGTAAATATCTCTATTCTATTATTCAAAACAATATGGGGTCAGCATCATTTCCTTTGTCTCTCCCCTTCAATTTACAACTAGTAGGACATCCGTAAGCCAATGGTTCCTCTGCACAGCACACCATAACACTGTAGAGATACATATATCTGTATAGCTAATGGTGGGAGGATTGGACATTGTGGAGGTTGCAGAACCAGGGGAGCAGTGGTAGCAGTGCCTTCACTCAAGGTCCAGCAGTGGCAACTGCACTGGTGAGCCCAGGAGCAACAGCACTGGTGACCGCAGCACCGGCACCCCCTCTGGCAGAGGGGATCTAAGGTAAAAAGTGGCGAGTGGAAGTCTATCTGGCTCTGTGAACTACAGCTGAAGGGTCCTGTTGCAATTCAGCAGTACCCAGACCTCAGAGGAGAGGCATGTGTAACTGGGGGGAGGGAAAGGAAAGGGAAGGATCAGACAAAAAAGAACATTGTTACCTGCTATCTGCCCCAGAATTTAGCAAGAGGACCATTCAAAACCTCTAGGATTCCCTCACTTGAGGATCTCCCCTACAGGCTTGTCATACACCCAAAGCCCTAAGGTCCAAGCACATACTTCACCCCACTTTGTTCCCAGCCTTTTTTTTTTTTTTCTTTCTTTTTCTATTGAAAGCTTCCAAATACAGCCACAAGGATCTATGGGAAAAAAAAAAAAAATGTGTGCTATAGTGTCACCTGCTGGGAAACAATAGAAAGGTCTCTAATTGCCAATCTGTTGGACTGTTAGAATCAAAGTAAACAAAGCTTTACCTAAAGAAGAAAGATGTTCACTACTTCAAATGTGCCAGCATAGGCACATATCATCAAACAACATGAAAAATTGTGGTAGTACGGTATTATAAAAATAAAATGACAATTCTCCAGCAAGTAAACGCAAACTCACAGAAGAGTGTGATCTACCTGATAGAGAATTAAAAATAGCTGTTATGAATAAATTCAATGAGTTACAAGAAAATTCAGAAAGACAATTCAAGGAACTGGGGATTAAATCAATGAACAGAAGGAGTGCTCTACCAAAGAGACTGAAATTATTGAAAAGAATCAAACAGAAATTCTGGAGCTGAAAAACCCAATAAACGAAATGAAGAATGCATTAGAAAGCACTGGAAATAGAAAGATTAGCTAGAAGAGAGAATACACAATCTGAAAGATAGAAATCTAGAAATAATTCAGCTGGAAGAGGAGACAGAACTAAGATTTTTAAAAAGTCAAGAAACCGTGTGAGAGCTGTCAGGCTCCATTAGGAGACCCAGCATAATAATGGTTATGTCAGAAGGAGAAAAGAAGAAGAAGGGGAAGAGATGTTATTTAAAGAAATAATATCTGTAAACTCCCTAAACCTGGAGAAAGAACTGAACATACAAGTCCACAAAGATAAAATAATATATTGTGAATATTTATAAATGAAAGAATTTGGCTTTTCAGACTATAACAACATATGAAAGCAAGTTTGAAAATGATATTTTTGTGTTGTTAGGGTTATGTCAGGCTGTAAAGAGAAATTCCTAGCTATGGAGAAATTTAATAATTATGCTAAGTGATTTGAATGAAAATTATTATTTTAGAATAAGAATGTTAGATGTAAAAAGTGTTGGTTTAAGACTATTCTGAGGATAAGATTGTATATTCTGAACATGAGGAATATAGTGAAGTGTCTCTTTATCTATTTCGGTCCAAACACTATTAAGAAGATGAAACCAATATACAGACTCTCTCCTTCTAAAATATGTCCAAACTTAAACACACAAAATTTGGAATTCTATGCTAGTAGTGCATGCACTCCACCTTCCCAAATTATCAAAATATGTGATTACTAGAAGAAGATTGTGATAGAGGGACATATACAACAGGGATATTAAAGAAGGATCTATGATTCCTGATAAATAATCAGTTATAGGCATCAACAATAAGAGAACTCAATGAAAACACAAGATAAGAATGAGAGAATTATCTTTTCCACTGTCTACATTTTGTTCTAACAAGGACTGCTGCAAAGACCCCGCCCCCACCAAAAGAGGTAAGGGCGACACTCTCTTTATAGAAATGAGTTCTAATCCACAGCCTATATCACAGTAAACAATGAAAAGCTGAAAGCATTTCCTTTAAGATCAGAAACAATAAGGATGCCCATTCTCATCATTTTTATTTAACATAGTATTAGAAGTCCAAGCCACAGCAATCAGACAAGAGAAAGAAATAAACGGAACCTAAATTGGAAAAGAAGTAAAAACTGCCATTGTTCACAAACAACATGATATTGTACATAAAACATTCTAAGGACACTATTAAACTAATAAATGAATTCATTAAAGTTGCAGGATACAAAATTAACATACAGAATTCTGTTGCATTTCTATACACTAATTACAAACTATCAGAAAGAAAAATTAAGAAAACAATCTCACTTACACTTGTATCAAAAAGAATAAAATGCCTAGGAATAAATCTAACCAAAGACATGAAGGCTTGTACTCTGAAAACAATAAGACATGGATGAAATAAACTGAAGACACAAACAAATGGAAAAATATACCATGCTCTTAGATTGGAAGAATTGTATTGTTAAAATGTATTGTTAAAATGACCATACTATCCCAGGCAATCTACAGATTCAGTGCAATCCCTATCAAAATGCCAATGGCATTTTTCACAGAACTAAAGCAAATAATTCTAAAAATCTAAATGAAACCACAAAAGACATCAAATAGTCAAAGCAATCTTGAGAAAAAAGAACAAAGCTGGAGGTTTCACACCTATTTCAAAATATGCTACAAAGTCACAATAATCAAAACAGTATGGTACTGGCACAAAAACAGACACATAGATCAATGGAACAAAGCAGAGAGCCCAGAAATAAACCCACGCTTATATGGTCAATTAATCTATAACAAAGGAGGCAAGATTACACAATGGGGAAAAGACAGCCTCTTCAATAAATGGTGTTTGGAAAACTGGACAGCTACATGCAAAAGAATCAAACTGGACTACTTTTCCACGCTGTAAAAAAGTAAACTCATAAATGGATTAAAGACATAAATGTAAGACTTGAAACCATAAAACTCCTAGAACAAAACATAGGCAGTACCTTCTTTGACATCTGTCTTAGCAACATTTTTTTGGATCTGTCTCCTCAGGCAAGAGAAACAAAACCAAAAATAAACAAATGTGATTATGTCCAACTAAAAAGATTATTAACAATGAAGGAAACTATCAATTAAAAAAAAGGCAGCCTACTGAATGAGAGAAGATATTTACAAATAATGTGTCTGACAAGGGGTTAATATCCAAAATACACACAAAATTCATACACCTCAATATCAAAAAACAACCAAGCCGGGCTTCCCTGGTGGTGCAGTGGTTGAGAGTCTGCCTGCCAATGCAGGGGACACGGGTTCGTGCCCCAGTCCAGGAAGATCCCACATGCCGCAGAGCGGCTAGGCCAGTGAGCCATGGCTGCTGAGCCTGCGCGTCCGGAGCCTGTGCTCCGCAGCAGGAGAGGCCACAACAGTGAGAGGCCCGCGTACCGCAAACAAAAACAAAAACAACCAAGCAAATCCATTAAAAAATGGGCAGAGGAACTGAATAGACATTTTTCCAAAGAAGGCACACAGATGGCCAACAGACACATGAAAAGATGATCTACATCATTAATCATAAGGGAAATACAAATCAAAACCACAATGAGAGACGACCTCATACCTGTCAGAATGGCTATCATCAAAAAGTCAAGAACCAACTAATATTGGCAAGGATGTGGAGAAAAAGGAACCCTAGTGCACTGTTGGTGGGATTGTAAATTAATGCAACCACTATGGAAAACAATATGGAGCTTCTTCAAAAAATTAAAAATAGAACTGCTATGTGATCCAGCAATTTCACTTCTGAGTATTTACCTGAAGAAAACAAAAACACAAATTCAAAGAGATATATTCACCCCATGTTCATTGCAGCATTATTTACAATAGCCAAGATACAGAAGCAACCTATGTGTCCACTGATAGATGAATGGATAAAGAAGATGTACCATATATATATATATATATATATATATATATATCATATACATACCCACATATACATACAGTGAAATATTAGTCACAGAAAGGGAAATCTTGCTATTTGTCATAATATGCATGCATCTAGAGGATATTAAGCTAAGTGAAGTAAGTCAGAGAGAGACAAATACTGTATGATTTCATTTATATGTGGAAAATAAAAAACAGAACCAAAAGATAAAACAAAAAGAAAACAGAATCAGATACAGAGAACAAATGGGTGGTTGCCAGAGGGAAGGTATATGGGGGGAATGAAAAAGATGAAGAGGATTAAGAGGTACAAACCTTCAGTTATAACATAAGCCATGGTGAAAAAGTCTTCAGCATAGCTAATGTGGTCAATAATATTGTAATACATTTTTGTGGGGACAGATGGTTACTAGACTTATGGTGGTGATCATCTCATAATGTATGCAAATGTCAGATCACTATGCAGTGCACCTAAAACTAACATAACATTGTTCATGAGCTATATTTCAATTTAAAAAGATAGAAAGAAATGAGTCCTACTTTCTATATCCTGAAAAAATATTGTTTTCCATTATTTATGTCAAGGTGCTTTTGTCCTTGACAAAAGATAATTTACCTCATATATTTCAAAACTTGATGGTCAAAGGAAAAACTTGAAAAGTCTGACTTTCAAATATGTATATATATATATATATAATTTTCAGTTTTATATGATATAGAATATTAGAATATCCTTTTATACAGACTGACCCATCTTAGAAAAAACATCCAATTGTCCTTCATTTATTCATGTATTCATTTTTTTTTCTTTTATTTATTTAGGAAGAGCGCAAGGGCCGCGAGTGCCCGGGAACCCCCGGCCCACCCCCCGTGCCGAGGGTGGCGGAGGACGCGGACGCGGACGTGGACGCGTCTGGCGGCACGCGCGTGCCACCGGCCCCTCCGACCCCATGTATTCATTTTAAAAATAGTCAATGCCAGGACTGTGCTGAAGATACAGCAGGAATTAAGATAGACTTGATATTTCCCATTTTCAGTCCAGGAAACAAACAGAAGGAAAGACTTTTGCCAGGAACAACCCTGGCAATATAAACTATTGTATGCAGGAATTGTTCTGGGGATACAGCTGTGAGAAAGAAAGATAACAGCACTTGCTCTTAAGTTGTTCACAATCCTGTAGTGGAAAGCAAAGATTGTGTTCTTAAGTTAGGTTGCCTGAGCAACTCTGTAGCTCCAAGTTCAGAAACACTATATGTAAAGGTTTAAAATCATATATGAATAGAAGAGGGTTTTATTGAAGAAATGTGCCGTTTCAGAGGAAGGTCTTGGGTTGAGTTATTAAGAAAATCATTGCTAGTTTTGGTGAAGGGCTATGAGTAAGTGTGTAAGTGGTCACATGCAATGCTGCTATGCCCAGTTAACAATTCTCTGCAATGAGTTATGCAGGAAGGAATTCTCTCTACTTCTGCACATTATACATGACTGCACTGACACTTTGAAGGTTGGTTGTTTGGGGAATGTTAGGAGATAAAACAATTTCAATGAACCTTGCTGTTCTCTGGATGAGCACTGAAAGGAGCTTTCCTTTAAAACAGTCTCTTGAATAGAAGAAGCACAGGAAGAAAGGTTTAAGGCCATTATAGCTGAAAAACTATTTTGTAAGTACAAACAGATTTCCAATTTGATGTCTTTCAGAAATAAGAGTGAGCAATAAGCCATAGGTAGTAGAGGCGGTGCCAGTGTACCTGGGGTCATGAATAGTGTGATTTCATTTGTGTCCACAGCTGGAAGTATTTGCTATCATTTAGCTGTATGTACATACGTCAATATCTTCACTGATATAAGCTTTGTGTGTGTGTGTGTGTGTGTGTGTGTGTGTGTGTGTATCAATATCTTGATAAATATAAGCCTCATGTGTACATCGCCTAAAATACATTTCATGCCTTCCCTTTCAGACTAACATTCATTTCAAACCCACTCTATAAAAATTAATTCATTACAGAAAGCATATTAAGGAAATAATTGTTGTATAGACAGGTCAAGAGATGACATTGGTGTTGAAATAAGAGTAACTTAGAATGCAATATGGACAAAAATTGAGATTTGATTTAATAAATAAACTAGAAAATAAATCACTGAGCTTATTCAGGGATAATATTTCAATTTGCAACCTACACCAACACTGAGTTCACATGAATCCTATCATTAAAAGGTCGCTTACAGTTGACCAGAATGAATTTCAACCTCCCAAAGCTACCCATTACATAAAAGTAGTTTTATACTAAAGAGAAGAGATACTTTTATAGAGTAAAATAACCATAAAATGAATGAAGGTATTTCAAGGATATTAGATATTTGCAAAGTAGTTCTTTAAAAAAATGCTCCATTAGGAATAAAGACCAAATGTTTTCTATAGAAAATAATGATGGGATTTAATATTGGAGGTGTCAGCTATGAAGACCACATGGTTACTGTGAGAAATAACATTTAACCTTTCTCTTGTGGCTGATGGAGGCCAATGCAGTATTTTATTATCAACATTGGCAGGTGATTTATTACCACTGTTTCTACTCCAGTAAAGCCACATTAGGCTGTGCTCAATGTATCATTTGTTATCTTCAACCCCCCTGCACACTTCCTGCATGCATAATCTCTTTGTTCTAGCAAATTTTAAACACAGAAGAGTAAATATTTAAGTAATTACTCCAGATTAATCAGAAACTACGGAGGTAAAATCGACTAGCTAAATAGATTATGCCAGACAATGCCTGACGTAATCATAAAGTTCTGGCTTCAGGAAGAGTGATGGTTATACATCCGAAACATCCACTGTGCATAATGGTGCATTAATGTAGATACAGCAGTGACAGAGAATAAATCACAGGCACAGTTTTAGAAGGGAATAAAATTTTGTGGAATAAATTCAGGTCAGATAGCTTTCAACAGTTTCTGTTTTCAGAACTTACTACCTAAAAAAAAAAAAAAAAATCAGTCAAATTGTCTGAAATTGCTTGGCAGATGCACTGAGAATGGTTTCCCTATCTTTGAACTCGTCTATTTGACATTAATGTGGAAGCATATTTAGGAATATCAAATAGTTCTATCCTCTAAGATTTCACATTTTATGTATGTATCCCTGATGAGTATTACAGTCTTTGGAAATGGAAGTCTTTGCTTCAGTAAAATGTGGTTGATGATCATCACTCTTAAATACAGAATGAACTTGTTTCCATATGTTTCTTTCAGTCAATGATCATAAATATTAACAGTCAATGATCATTAATATTAAGCTTATAAAGTGTTTTAGAGAAAAGTTCTTCTCTGTGTGGTGTTTTACTCTATGAGAAGTGTTTTTAATTACCTTAATTCCTAGCTTCTTTCTACCTCTTTATTCACTCTGCCCACAGGAGGTGGAGTAATTTACATGACTGGCAAATTTGGAAATAATTAACCAGGCAAGCTTTGCTCATCTCTGCCCTTCATCTTGATAGTAAGCAAGTCTACAGAGATAATCCATTCTCTATTGCTCGTTTAGGGATAGGTCTCCTCTGTGCTACTGTGACTGGGTCACTATTAATTTTGATGTTTGATATTAAGAAGCTTATTATTGGTTTTATATATAATCTATGTCTCCCAACCTATACTTTAGAAGTTATAATGGAATATTTTTGTTTCTCATTATCACTCTTCTCAGAACTTGGACAATTGAGAGGGGGGCTATTTACTGAAAATGCTCAGTAACTCCAACATGTCCTATGGATTTAAAAAAATATAGATTCCTTCTTTTCCTCTATTTCAGGCAGTTCCTTCTGCTAGGATTCCATATGGTTGCTTATTCGTTAGCCTGGCGATCGCAAAGCTTGAATTAATTTCAGTTATTAAAAGAAAATAATAAGCATGCATTTCCTAAAATAAATGACCATAGATAAACATTTAACCCCCACCATACGTGTGCCAAACATTCTAAGTGATTTTGAGCAAAGAACTGAACAATGTGATTGGACCGGAAATGAACACAAAGATTAAAAACTGAATGAAGTGATAAGGGAGAAAACATGGAGAGAATAGATATTCAATAAAATACATGTATGGAGGTGCTGTAATAAAACCTGGCTGACATTATGAGGACCAATAGACATATATTTGATTCAGAAATAACTGGAACTAAATCCTGACAATGCTACATATTTCAACTTTGAAAACAATCTTTCTGAACCCAAGTTTTATCAATAGTAAAATTGTGCAAAAAACTTTTAAGTCATAGGGAAGTTAGCAGATTTTTCTTAATAATGTATGTAAAATACCAACACATATTAAGGAATCAATATATGTTCTCTCTAGTTCTCTCCAAAGTTTCTTAAGGTCTCTTTAAGAAAACTGACACACAAAGAGATGGGTATAGAGATATGGGTATAGAGTAGGAATTGGAGAAGAATAAAGTACTCTAAGTAATTACTGTTGAATAAAATAAGATAATAAGCGTAAAGTGGTTATATGCAGATGCCAAGAGACTGATTGTTGGGTCTGGGTGAACTAGAAAAACATACTGAATGATATAATATTTTACCTTAAATTTACATTCCCTGTGTGTGTTTGTGTATAATTGAATGTGAATATAAAAAGGAGATGTAGACTAGTAAATAGAACACACGTTCCTAAAATATGGGACTATGGAATAATGTGGGTAAAAAACTGGATATGCTAAATAAAGCTATTGCTATGGGAGTTATATAACTCTGGGAGTAACTGAAGTGATCAATGGCAGTAGACTATAAGTTGCAGTAAGGCAGGTATTTGTTATCCTTGTATGAAACAAAGTTCATCTCACACAATGCTTGGTTGATGGTTTATTGCTATTATAAATAAAACTAATGCAGTAATATTGAGCTTATAAAGAAGGTAAGTTGAGACTAGAATATAAATAATTCTAAATACTTTATTTTAAAGAGCACAGCAAATATAACCTTAAGAATGTCTGCTAAATAGTGGTAATAAATCTGAAGATATCTTCAATTTTGGCTGTGTAAATTTGCATGACAACATACAGAAACAGTAGTTGTATCTTTCAGTTTCTGTCACAATAATACACATTGGTAAGCTTATTTAAATGTCTGTAGCTTGAAACACAGACACATACACATATGCACATGCATGTATAAGTACAGCAAATTCATTGTAAAAAGCAACTGTCCTTGATATATTCAATTCAAAATTTAGTACGAAATGGAACGATTAATTGCTGGAGGTGGGACAAACTTGGATAGGCCAGTCTTGAAATGTTTTAAACCTGCTTATTTAAGTGTAGCATATACAAGAACACAGAAAAAATCATATAAAGGCATAGAGATTCCAGGACTGCAAGACAGTCTATCAACTGAGACCCCCAAATGGTAGAAACAAGCTGTATTTTCAAGGAATAACTTCACTATCCTAATATATAGATAAATTGTGGTCCCAGGAAAACACTGACATGCCAACTTTCAGGAATCCAAGGAGTCACGTCTAGATGATGAACAACAAAAATTAGGGATACAGTCACATTACTTTACTTACGTGGGAGAAATGGAAAAAGCATAAGCTTGTCTAGGTGAGGAGGTTACAAGGTAGTCAAGATGAGTACAGAAAGAAAGAACCGAACCATAGCAGTACCTCACTGCACCGTTTGTACCCCTATTTATTTTATGTCACAAGTCCTGGAACTATAAAGTATAGAGAGGGCTCTGTCTGGTCAAAGCTGCCTCAGAATAGCCTAGGCTCTGCATAATTTTTTTTGGTATTGTTCTTTCATTCTTCTACATTGTAATTTGTGCCTTATGTTACCGATCTGGATTGTTGTAAGTATACTGGGTTTACCATTTTATGTGTAAATATCTCTATATCTTTTCATGTATAAGCTTCTCAAATTCTGCTATTTTATGTACTGGTTCCTCTGAAGATTATTTCCTTCCAAGAGAATAATAGTAATAATGATGGAGCTATCTGCTTCTGACCAAGATGGATTAACAGGAGCTGGACTGACCCTCCCACCTGAAAATTACAACAACAAAAACGAACAAAATAATGAAACTATGCTTTTCAAGATCCTGGAAATCAGACAACAAAGGATAATGATCCCTGAGAAATGGGAAACAAATGAGGTGATTCCTTACAAATAGCCAAGTTTATTGCCTTGAGAGAGTTTCAAGTCTGTTGCACAGGGAAGACAAACCAAAGAAAAGTGACCAACTTCTTGAGTTGAGATGGAGCTGAGAGTTGGGAGGGAACAAGAAGACTGGAGTTTGCAGGACAAAAATGATAGAGGAGAGACTTGCACACAGAGAGGGCCACAAGGATCTGCAGCGGTTGCCCGAGAGTATTCAGCTGAACAAGGCTATTTGGAAACAAGAAAAGGAAGCCAAGGGAAGCACCACATAAAAGACTGGAGTCAACAGTACCTGGGACACATACACAACACTGGTAATAATTCTTATTCCACCAATAAAATCGGGAAACCCCGGGATTCAAGGGAAAACGTGCAGAGATTACAGACCACCTTGCCTCAACAGTGGGAAAATAGCTAATCCGAGACTGAGCACTGCTCTGGACCTGCCCACTAAATCTTAAAAGTAAGACATGAAAGGATCAAGCTTTTACCAAGTAACTTCTATATGCCCCAGAAAGAAAGCACAAGAATATTGATCCAAGTACAAAAATATCCAGCATGCAACAAGGTAAAATTCTCAGTTCCTGGCATTGAATCAAATGTTCCAAGGCTAGCCAAAAAAAGTAGGAAAACCGTCCCCCAAATAAGGACAAAATCAATCAATACATACCAAGAACAGACACATATGTAAACATTATAGAGAATATAAGTCTGGGTGTTTTTTAGCAGTGACCATTGTTCTTCTCACCCAGCTAGACCCACAACTGAGATTTATCAGAATTCTTTCTGATTTTCCCTGGGGACTCCTGATGGAGGTTCCTGGAGAAAAAGCTTGCGAGAGGATCTTAACTTCTTAGTACATTTACAATCCTTAACAGCTACACTCTCACACCAGGTCGCAGACAAATTTAATCAATTCACTAAAAATATCTGGTTTATTCTCCTTTTTTGATTTTTTTTTCCTTTTCTAGGGAGTGTTGGCTTTTTTGTTTTTTTGTTTTATTGAAGTATAGTTGATTTACAATGTTATGTTAGTTTCTGGTGTACAGCAAAATGATTCAGTTATACATATATATATTATTTTTTATATTCTTTTACATTATGGCTTATTAGAGGATACTGACTATAGTTCCCTATGATATACAGTAGGACCTTGTTGTTTATCTATTTTATATATAGTAGTTTGTTAGTCCCAAACTCCTAATTTATCTCTCCCCCACCCCTTTTCCCCTTTGGTAACCATAAGTTTGTTTTCTTTGTTGTGAGTCTGTTTCTGTTTTGTAAATAAGTTCATTTGTGTCATATTTTAGATTCCACATAAAAGTGATATCATAAGGTATTTGTCTTAGTCTGACTTACTTCACTTAGTATGATCACCTCTAGGTCCATCCGTGTTGTTGCAAATGGCATTATTTCATTCTTTTTTACAGCTGAGTAGTATTCCATTGTGCATATATACACCAGCTTCTTTACCCATTCATCTGTCCATGGACATTTAGGTTGTTTCCATGTCTTGGCTACTGTAAATAGTTCTGCTATGAACATTGGGCTGCATGTATCTTTTCGAATTAGAGTTTTCTCGAGATATATGTCTGGAAGTAGGATTGCTAGATCATATGGCAACTCCATTTTTAGTTTTTTAAAGAACTTCCATAATGTTTTCCATAGTGGCTGTACCTGTTTGCATTCCCACCAACAGTGTGGGAAGGTTCCCTTTTCTGCACTTCCTCTCTAGCATTTGTTATTCTTAAACTTTTTAATGATGGCCATTCTGACTGGTGTGTGGTGATACCCCACTGCAGTTTTTTTGTTTTTTTTTTTTTTTTGCGGTACACGGGCCTCTCACTGTTGTGGCCTCTCCCGTTGTGGAGCACAGGCTCCAGAAGCGCAGGCCCAGCGGCCGTGGCTCACGGGCCCAGCCACTCCGTGGCATGTGGGATCTTCCCGGACCAGGGCATGAACCCGTGTCCCCTGCAACGGCAGGCGGACTCTCAATCACTGCACCACCAAGGAAGCCCCTCACTGCAGTTTTGATTTCCATTTCTCTAATAACTAGCAATGTTGAGCATCTTTTTATGTGCTTATTGGCACATGTACATCTGTATGTCTTTTTTGGAGAAAGGTGTATTTAGGTCTTCTGCCCATACCTTGATTAGGTTGTTTGTATTTTTGTTATTGAGTTGTAGGAGCTGTTTGTATATTTTGGAAATTAAGCCCTTGTTGTTCATATCATTTGCAAATGTTTTCTCCCAGTCTGTAGCTTGTCTTTTCTTTTCTTTTCTTTTTTTTTTTTTATGGTTTCGTTTGCTGTGCAAAAAGCTTATAAGTTTGATTAGGTCCCATTTGTTTATTTTTGCTTTAATTTCTATTATCTTGGGAGACTGACCTAAGAAAACATTTGTACAATTAATGTCAGAGAATGTTTTGCCTCTGTTCTCTTTCAGGAGTTTTACAGTGTCGTGTCTTATGTTTAAGTCTTTAAGCTATCTTGAGTATACTTTTGTGTATGGTGTGAGGGTTCTAACTTCACTGATTTACATGCAACTGTCCAGCTTTCCCAACACTACTTGCTGAAGACACTGTGTTTTCTCCATTGTAAGACTCCACACAAAAACTACTAGAACTGGGCTTCCCTGGTGGCGCAGTGGTTGAGAATCTGCCTGCTAATGCAGGAGACACAGGTTCGAGCCCTGGTCTGGGAGGATCCCACATGCTGCAGAGCAACTAGGCCCGTGAGCCACAACTACTGAGCCTGTGCTCCGCAACAAGAGAGGCCACGATAGTGAGAGGCCCGCACACCACGATGAAGAGTGGCCCCCGCTTGCCACAACTAGAGAAAGCCCTTGCACAGAAACGAAGACCCAACACAGCAAAAATAAATTAATAAACTCCTACCCCCAACATCTTCAAAAAAAAAAAAAAAAAAACTAGAACTGATGAACAAATTCAGCAAGGTAAAAGGATACAAGATTAACATACAGAAATCAATTGCATTTTTTACACTAACAATGAAATATCATAAAGGGAAAGTAAAAAAATAAAATCCTTTTTAAAATAGCATCAAAAAATTAAAATACTTAGGAATAAATCTGACGAAGGAGGTGAAAGGCTTATATGCTGAGAACCATAAAACACTGATAAAGAAAATTGATGATGATTCAAAGAAATGGAAAGATACCCAAGATACTCTTGGATTGGAAGAATTAATATTGTTAAAATGGCCTTACTACCCAAAGCAATCTACAGATTTAATGTGATCTTTATCAAATTACCCATGACATTTTTCACAGAACTACAACAAACAATCCTAATATTTATATGGAATCACAAAAGACCCAGAATTGCCCAAGCAATCCTGAGGAAAAAGAACAAAGCAGGAGTCATAACACTCCCAGACTTCAGACAATACTTCAAAGCTACAGTAATCAAAGCAGCATGGTATTGGCACAAAGACAGACATATGGATCACTGGATCAGAATAGAGAGCCCAGAAATAAACCCACACACATTTGGTCAATTAATCTTCAACAAAGGAAGCAAGAATACACAATGGAGAAAAGACAGTCTAGTTTATTCTTTTTACTAGTTTACATTGTGGTCTGTAGCTTCTGTCCTAGGCAAACAAATGCTAGGGTCTTCTTTCTTCCTATAGGCCCCTGTCTCTTTCTAGATTTTGGATTAGTCATGGTGTTGATCAGGTGAAAAAATTTAAGTCATTCAGGAGAAACCAAGTGTATCTTTGTACTGATCAGTGAGAGTAATTTCTTCTGTGGATTTTAGTTAGAATACTGAAATTTTAAACTGATCTGTTTCCTAGGCTGTATTTTGACTCTAAGAGACAAAAGGTATAATTATTTCCATGATGCCAACTTCAAACTTTAGAAATGTTTTATTACTCATTCAAAAATCTACAAATTAAATAAGTCATTTTCGTATTTTAACCTCTCCCCCACTTCTGTTAGAACTTCCTATGACTTGTTCTGTTTCAACAGATTTTCTGTAGTTCTGATATAATATTTGTTCAATATACCTTATTTACCATATCCATCTTCAAAATGTCTATATTTTCTCTTTTTAGGTAAGTTTAAAGAGAGAGAAATAAAAGAAATATGTAAAAGTCAAATCAATTATTAATATCTCTTTAAACCCTATGAAATAAGATGCAGAATAAACATTTTTTTCAGCTCAACACTGTGAAGGTGCTTTTCACAATTTATTTTAATTATTAAAAAAACCCGCTATGAATTAGATGTTATGATCGTTTACCTTCCAAAAGAAGAGTGAGGCTAAAAGAGTTTTAAGGAGCTAGCTCCAAACTGCTACTGAGCAAGCAGCAAGGATAAAATTCAAACTTAGTTCTGATGTGGAAGTCTATTTCTTATGAAAACAAAATGAAGTTTATGGAAACTACACTCAACAGATACATAGTATTTCACTCAAACACTATTCCTAGCTACTATTCTCTAACTTAATTTTTTTAACCCATTATTAGAAAAGCTGCATCAAAGAGAAGGCCTAATGATTGCAGTTTCAAGTCTAGAAAATTCATTGTTATGGATATAAATACGTTAGGATATAGAAATGTAGTCAGGAACATTGTGGAGGCACAATGTTACCTACTGAACTGCAAAAATATGCTATTTAGTTGTGCACATGTATAAGAAAGATAATGTCATTTATTAAAAGAAAAAAACAGTTGCAAATGGCATTTTAATTTAAAATATACATATACAAAAATTCTCTTAAATGGCAAATTATTGCAAATCCACAAATTCTTAAATTATTTATACAATTTTCCTTCTGTTAATTAGAAAAGTTGAATAATGCAACATTTTCTTGTTGAATTTCAAAGCTAAAATTACGGAAGAGGTAAGTGATCTATTTTCTGAAGTTAATAGCTATCTTGTAATTAAATTAGTTTATAACTGATATAAGCATCGTTTCAAGTATGAATAAAGAGTAAATTAAATATTCTAATAGTCCCAGCTTTTAAAAAAAGGATTTTTAAAAAAATTTCATAATTGAAACAAATGGAATTCATTTGATAAAATACTGGATTAAAATGTTTAATTTTATTGTAATTTATTTTATAATTTTAATAGATAATTCATGGATATTGAAGATTATTTCAGGGACAAAATTGCTTAACAGACAGAATTATCTACAATTTCTGATGCCATATATACTGATTCTTTTCCTGCTTTAAATTTGGTACTGTACTTAGTTTATTTTAGTTATCTAATTCAGTTACCTAATTATCACTTGTGATTTCAAAAATTAAATTGCTTGTTGACGAAATATTTTTATTAATCATTTACATAAGTTGCATTGGCTTTTCAGAAAGTGATGCTAAATGTCAGCCAATATGATGAATTCAATCACAAAAAAGTTAAAAATTAATAATAGTTCATTGTATGGGTTATTAGGATAAGTGGTCAATTACTAGTAAACAGTAGAACTGCTGCATTCTACTGAGTTGAAATTTACTAATTTTTTCTTTTGTAGATATGTTTCACTCATAGCAGCTGGCATGAGATTCCCCTTTCATTCTCTTTTGGAAACTGATTATGAGAATACAAGATAATTCTTACTTTCCTGTATCTACTCCCATGTAGAGAAGTGTTTGCAATATAAATGGGAGTAGTGTTAGTGTTAATTCAATACCCCAAACAAGCTTTTTTTATTTTTCTATGCTAAGCTATTTGATCTTTTTCAAAAGACTTTCTAATAGAGGAAAAGAGTAGGTGGAGAGGTGGGAGTTCAATATGAAGGCATAAGGTCACCTCTAATTCATGCTTTATTTACACATAGTGTTGTTTTAATTATAACTTAATTAGTAGTTTTGACCTTAGAACTTAATGCATTTAATAGTGAACAATCCACTTAAACAGTTCAGAATCTGAATTCCTTATTATAAAAGATGGCCATGAAGTGTTACTGTGAGTCTCGAGATACTGAGTGGAAATACCTACTAGTATACAATGTTCTTTGTAAATATAAGACATAATTATTATTTTTCTTGACTGTTTTCCCCCTGTTGGAGTCTCTGTTCAAGATACTAATTTGAGTATTGTAATAACTTTATTCCTTCATGTACTAAGGTCCATAGAAATCTCAACCTATACCTCTGTTAAACACAGAAATGATTTCGTTCTCAAATAATACAAGTGAAATTTCTTCTCTACTCAGAACAGCTTTGGTATGATTGGAAATGTTTATGATACATATGGCACATACTATCTCTCAAGAGTTCAAAGTGAATGTTCTTGGGTGAGCACTGAGGTTTTTTATTAGCAGATGAATTGACAAAGAGGAAAATCACAACTGACAGAAACTATAGCAAGAATCAGAGAAACTTATTTCTAAATATAGCTCTTAACTTATCACACTGCATGATGTAATTAAGTTTGTAACTTAGAGTTAGTTTCTTTATCTGTCCAGTAAATATTAGGGTATCTATTTTACAGTTTTTGAAGGAATATAATATGAAATTATACACACACATCTATGTTAAAATGATGTACTAAGTAACACAGGTTTTTCCTTTGTTTTACTTTGTTCTAAACTGGAGAGTATTTTTAAGAGTAAAGTTTCTTTTTTAAACCATTTTATGATGTATGATTGACATATGATAAGCTGTGGTATTTAATGTCTACAACTGATGAGTTTGGAGATAAGTATACACCCATGAAACCATCACCACAATGTGTGCCATAAACATATCCATTACCTCCAAAAGTTTCCTCCTGCCTTGTCTATTTATTATTAGTTTTCTCATAAAAACACTTAAGATTCACCTTCCTAACAATGTTTTAAGTATACAATACCATATTGTTAACTACAGACACTATGCTGTACAGTAGATTTCTAGGACCTAGTTATCTTGGGCAATTGAAACTTTGTACCATTTTTCTAATACCTCCTTATTTCCCTCTCCCTCCAGTCCCTGGAAACCACCATTCCACATTCTGCTTCTATGAATTTGAATATTTTAGATTTCTCATACAAGTGGTATCATGCAGTATTTGCCCTTCTGTGTCTGGCTTATTATTCACATAGCATAATGTTCTCCAGACTCATCTATGTTGTTTCAAATGGCAGAATTTCCACCTTTTTTTTTAAGGTTGAATAATATTTAATTGTATATACCATAATTTTTTTACCCATTTATTGGTCAATGGAGATTTAGGTTACATCCATGTCTTTGGCTATTGTGAATAATGCTGCAATGAACATGGGAATGCAGATATCTCTTTGAGATCCTAAATTTATTTTCTTTTTATTTATACCATAAATGGAACTGCTAGATTATATGATAGTATTACTTTTAATTTTTTTGAGGAGTCACCATACTGTTTAGTTCTTGCATCAATTTACATTCCAACCAACAGTGCACAAGGATTACATTTACTCCACATCTTTGCCAACAATTTTTTTTTTTTTTTTAATAACAGCCATCCTAACAATTGTGAGGTTTTGAGTAGAAGTGGTTTTATTTGGTAGATGATCCCAGGAAACAAAATAGGGAAGCAGGAGTCAGAAAAGATGGAAGGCTGTCAGATAAAGGCATATTTTCAAGTAAGTTACTACTGTGGGAAATCTGAGTTTATTCCTACTGGGGCAGTTTGGAAGCCAGTGTAGCATACATGCCTCATTGTAATGCCACTTAGGCGAAAAGATCTGGGGTGTTTTTGTGCTGTCCATCCTTGACTGATGGCCCTTCTGGAAGGGACTTTACATTGCTGACACTTCTGTTGTGCAGTGTTCACAGGGAGAGAAGATCTGAGGGAGCAGAGAGCCTTCAGACATACAGATCCAAGTTCTGGCACTCGGAGGTCTGGGCTACATGCACAGCAATGGGAAAAGTGAGGGGATGGGACATTGGTTGTGTCTGTTGTTGACCCATTCACAGTTCAGATCTATACCACTTTAGAACCATAGAAACTGTGAATGTTTCTTGAAGGTAGTGAGCAGTCACAACAATATCTGAAGAAAAGACAAGAGAGTTGGTGTGTCAAGCTAGGTGTAGTAGTTAATGCTGAGGAAATAATTAATATTCATCACTTTTCTCCTCTGTCAAATATTTTGATGCTCTTCATTCTGGATAGGAATATTTGCTGATCTGTATTTCTTACCATGTGAAGTATCCCAAATCTATGTTCCCAAAGGGATCTGAACCTCTGACTATCATGCCATTTCTAGGCATGGTTGGTGCAATTGCCCAATCATGGTTATGATCATGGAAACAATAAATGGATTCAGAGTACATTTCAAGTCCTAGACATAGTATTTCTGTCATCTCATCCTGTAGTAAGAACTACCATCTCATGATGATCAGTATTAATGAGACTGAACATTTTAGTGGCCCCTTTCTTTGTCTACTGGTCTACTGGAATGAAGAACTCAAATGATCAAGTGGCAGCCTCAGCTTTTGTTTTAGTGGAATCTTTCTTCTGCCTATTATTAGAATTATTCCTCCACAGAAACCTGGACCTCTAGTCCAGCAGAGATTACAATTGTGAAAATAGGAAGCAGAAATTCCCCAAGTGGGTACTTCTACCACCCTCTGGTTCAGAGATACATGTATTCTATCTAAAGCAAAACAGCACCATATGATAACCATTGGCTCAAAAAGTCTTGAAATCCTTCAGGGTTTCAGGTCCAAGCTGATGCTTTAGAATGCCTTAAGTCCAATCCAATATTCTATTAGTCTGGTGACTTCTGTATGATGTGGTACATGGTAGGACAAGGGAATATCAAGGTCACATGCTCACTCATCATAATGTGGGTCTACCTTGTGCCAACAGGCTAGCCAGGGTATGTTGTTTTCATGTCAATGGGAAAGACATAAGAGAAAAAGAAGAAACACATGAGGTCTCTTTAGCCCTAGGCTTCACACCACCACAATGTCATTTCTGGCTCATGCAACTGGCTAAAGTGAAAAGTCAAAGAGTGAGGAAATAAAACAGTCCACAATTAAGGCAATGATATGTATGTGGATTCACGTAGGGGTGAACAGATTGGGGTAGTCCTTCAATTTATCACATTAACTGACTTAAAAAAAATAGTGTCATATATGTGTATATTTTTAGTTCAAAAAATTAAAGATAATGTATGAACTCCCTCATATGAATATTTTACACACCTCATCTCAATATTTTACCTGAGATACATTTTAAATAGAGCTTCTCACTCTGTCAACAATACTTTATAAATTAGTGTAGTAAATTAGTATGTTTGACCCATTTATGGTTAGTTAAAAACATGGGAAGTAAAAAGCAGAAATATGTAATTGGGTTCAAGATACACACCTCATTTATAAAAGAAATTTTTTAAACTCTTAAAAGCAATGCAAAATTACTAAAGTTGGCTTAAAAGTATCTAAATGTTGACAAAAAGTAAAATGAAAAGAAAATGAGATGCATTAACTCATTTTAACCAAACTGAGAAGTTTGGTTTAGAGAAATGCATTTTTAAAAGACAACAAGAATCGAATAAGGAAAAGAATAAAGAAAAGAAAAATCAGTCAAATTTTAGGAAGTGAGAAACAATTGATGCTCGAATAGAAACAAGCAGATTAATTCTCCTAAACTGAATGCCTATGCTCAAGCTAAAATTAAAATAAGTTTGGTTAAATATGGTTCTACCAGCTTAAGAAGAATAAAAATAGAAATACTTGGTATTTTGATATATACTCACAAAATGCTCTTTCCTTTTGTATTTTGTTGGTTATTTGAAAGTATCTTCATTTTGGAGTTCGCACATACTTTTTCTAAGTGTTTACCAGACGTAGGTGTTCCACAAGATTTAGTGAATAATCAAGGATTCATTTGAAATCAATAGCAGGTAACAGCTTCACAACCAGTAGCAAATGAACAAAGAGCGTAAATTGGACATATAGAGATGATGGTAAGGCAAATTTAGGGAATCCATAGATAAACAGAAGTAGGAATAGAGTTTTACCTAATAAAGATTCATAAAAACTCAAATGAACTGAAGAAAATTTATGGGTTAAGGTCATTATAAGAAGCGACATAAATCAAAAGAATATGAGTCATCTTAGATATTATTGTTGCTCATAGAAAAAGAACAGAATACCCTTAAATAATGACAACATATTGAAAAAGAAAATTAAGACATTAAAAAATTTCATTCAAACTCATTTATCCCATAATGTTATTATCAACATAGTATTACCTAAGTTGACAACTGATATGGAAAAGTTAGGCACAATTCCAACAATTAATTCAAGAAATATTTCCCCCTATGTTATCTGAGAAATGGTTGAAAATGCATTTGCTTGTATAGACATAGAAAAAATATGATTTTACTGACATAATACGACCTAAATATTTCTAATAATATCTGTCTTTTTCTTTCAAAAAATAATTTATGCACTCAATAAATCTACTTGACAATGTCTCAAAGTACAAGAAGTTTGTGAGACAAAAGATAATATAAAAGGAAATTATGTTCTGTTACCAAAAAAAGGAACTGATTATGTGATCCTCAAATGACTAAGACATAAGACTGTATCATAAAGATACAGAATAAAGATTCTGTCTAGAGTGACTGTAAAAAATTACAAAACACCATAGTACATGTGGTAGTTTATCTTTAATAAGAAGTCCAGAAAATAGTTAATTACCTTGTTGGGAACCCCCTTACAAGATTTACAGGAGGACAATTTTAATTATTTAGTCTCATGTTATTATGCTATTTGATGACACATCATTATCAAATAGACACTTTATTTTCAGCAGAAATCATCCATCATTGTCAAACCCAAGCTTTAATCAATACATTTATACTTTATTACTTAGATGTTAATTTACATTATTTCTCAATTTTCCCTGAGTAATCATTTAAAAGGCTGGTCAAAAACCACGAAGGATTATTTTTAAACTATTTGAACAGCAACCATAATTTAGAACAAGTGAGTTCCAGCAGCAATTCTTGCCTCTACAGACTAGGCTCCAAAATGACCCCATATGCCATCGAATGAATTGCATAAAGATATGAGCTCAAAATAAGTTGCTCTTAACCTTGAATGTGTGAACAAGTTTGCATATCCATAATTGTCAATATGGCACCCTTCAGGATACACTGGTTTCTCTGGGCACAGAGCCAATCAGTCTTATGTTCAGTTATATGTGAGCCAGCTGGGCTTCTGACAGGTGCATTGTGGTGGTGAACTGCCCTCATCTACACTCTTTAACTCTCCAGTGACTTTTTGTCCTGTGATGCTTCCTAGGGAACAGGTTGTGATAGAGATGCGTAAAGCATAACATGTGTACCTTACAGTGATGAGGGCACCAGTAATGTCCAAAGATAATATTCAAAAAAACAACATGACAATTCTGCAGGCCTCTTGTACACGCTCACTCATTGGAAAAAGCCATTTCCTGATTATCTCTTTAAACAGATGTAACTAGGTAGTTAACCTAAAATATCCAATGACCTTAGAGTATAGTAACGGATATGGACTTCATGCTAGATCAAGGCTGTCATGTAGATGCATCCATTCCTAAAAATTTCCTTTAAATTTTAAGACCTTCAGAAAAGTAATTAGATAAGCTCCTTTCAAAATTAAGTATTACTGTCAAAAGTCCTATACCTATTGAACATCTAAATTCAACAGGCTTATTTAAAGTTGTTCCAGGAAAAGTGCCCTGATATGTATTTTGTCTAATGGGAGGATTCCTTTTCAACTCTAGATATAATGAAAACGAATGTTCCCTTTAAGAAAAGTACAATAGTAAAATGTGAGTGATACATTCTCCTGATGATGTTATAGAGGAACATACACTCCTATACTGCTGGTAGAAATACACAGTTGCACAACATATATAAAAAGGAATTTGGTAATATCTAAAAATATAGTTACTGATTTGTCTCTTTATACAGAAATCCCTTCTTTAGGAATCTCTTCCAAAGATACCCTAGAAATACTAAAACGTCATATGCACAAGGTGATTTACTGTTGTCCTATTTGTCAAAACAAACAAAAAATGGAAGTAATCAAAATGTCCATTTGTAAGGGACTTGTTGAATAAACTATGATACATCCATGGAAGGGAGTACTATATATCTCTTAAAAAATGAGGAAAATCTTTATACATGATTATAGATTAATCTCTAAAAATCTTTTCATCTTTTTTGCAAAATGAAGTGATCACTATACTACCTTGTATTTATGAATGGCGTAAAAGGTATTATATAAAAGAAGTTAGATATATATGCATCTATACATATATATGTACACACAACAGATGCTTATATTTTAAAAATGTAAGTAGAAACAAAAAACTAATGAAAATTATCACATACAGAGTGGAAGAAGAGAGACATAAGGAGGAAGAAATTGAATGTATACTTCTCTGAATATATCTTGTTTTACAGATTGGAATTTAGAGCCTTCTAACTATTTTGCATACTTATAAAATAAAATATAAATTAATAAAATAACCCCTTTAAGTGGAAAGCAAAATAAAACTAAACTAAATTATATATCAATTTGATGGCTTAACCATGCAATATTTTTTTTAATGACCTTATAACACAGTAATCTTAAGGTCATCCTTACTGGGATATATCAGAATTAAAAAGAACTGAAAAGAAATCTCAAACAGTATTTAGTGACCATGTTCATAGTAAAAATATTGGCATTATTACTTTGAAGATTTGCATGTAGACAGATATGTTTGATAAACACATTGATGATAAGTAGAAAATAAGTAACTGTATTAATATCTTTGGAAAATACAATTTTGAGAACAAAGATAAAAAAATTTAAAGATAAAGAATTTTAGTAAAAACTTCGTATTTTCAAATTTTAATTGCAACCAGAATATAAACTCTTGGGGTGTTTATTTTCTCTCTTAAAATATGTATTTTCTGCCTGTTAAGCTGAAAAGGCCTAGAAGCAATGGCCAAACTGGCCAAACCAGATATAAAGAACCAAGACTGTGGTATCTAAATAGCACTACATAGTAAAGTAAGCCAAGACCTCTTGCAGAAATGGTAGATTCTGCTCTGTGATAAGAACTATACAATGTAAGCCTGGAACTATATCTCACACCAAAAAGCAGCACAAAGAAACTATTTGAGTCCTGTTGGAAGATCATGGGCGTCAAATAAAGTGTTTCTACCAGTTGAAGACAGCTTGATTTAAAAATCAAGAACTATAATGAATGCAATGAACTCTTCAAACATGTTAAAAATCCATGAGTTCATAATAATTTTAAAAATTTCATTCATCACTCCTCTCGGGGTTGCTAGGGCATTAAGTCATTGTTCTGGAAACTTATAAATACATAACAGAAAAGAATCAAGCATTTACCCTTCCTTTCGTGTACCAATGTATTTAAGGGTAATCAAATAGTTGATGAGTAAATTTTTTTATGGAAGAATCACACCTAATATATCCAGAAAAAAATGGTAACATTGAAACAACACAACTTTGCATCCCTTAATGAAGTAATGGGCTTTGCCAATGATGTTAAAAGGCTGCTAAAACATTAAATAAAAAATTGATGAAGAATTTTATAGCAGAGAGATCAAAAAATGAGAGTTGACCATATACTCTGAACCTCATAAGACATTCTTGACAAAAAAAAAAAAAACTAAAATTGAGTCTAATCAAACCCTTTGATCTAATCAATCTATGTAAAATATAGGGAATACAGAATTATGTTAAATGATACCATAGTGATACAGATAATTAAACCCAAAATGTGGAAAATTATTTAAGGCAAAAGAAATAAGAAATAAAAGGCAAGACAAAAAATGAAGAGATTTTACGGATTAAAAGAGACCAGGAGATATACAAAGTAAATAAAAGAGGAAGTTCTTTTTGATGTTGATATGAAAAAACCAATTATCAAAAAAGACATTTATGAGACAAATGGAGATATAATCATGAAGGGATATTAGATGATATTAGGAAGTATTTTCCTTTTTTAGGTATAATAATGGATTCAGGTTATGTAATTTTATCTTATGTAATTTTATGTAATTTTTTAAAAAGTATTTCTTAGGTATGCTTTTTTAAAGGTAAACTTTTATTCTGTCTGTGTATACTTTAAAACAATCTACTTTAGTGGGTGAGGGAAAGCTGGATGACATACCACACCTTCCCATTTCCACACCCACTGAATGTGGAGGAAGGGAGTCAGGAGACTCAGACACTTCATCAAACTAATGAATAAAGTGCTTAAGTTGAAAAAGCTGACATTATTTAGCATCAAAGAATGTAATCAGTTTATTTTTGATTATGTTATTTTTCTGATATTCAACTAATCTATGATCAGTGGAGAGAAGCAAAGGTTTTTCTGGAAATTCATTGACGGTGGATTGTTTATATAAAGTCTGGGATTTGACCAAGTACACAAGCCAAGATTATGAACTTTCTCAGACTTAGTAATAAGACCAAGAAGTATGAAAAATAGAACTCACACAGCACAGGATGAGGTGATATGCAAAACTCATGAAGTCAAATAAAACAAAATAAAATTGGGTCATAAGAACGTTGCCTTACAGTGGCTATAGGTCTTCCCCTGTTTTTTAATAAAGAAAACATGGGCTGTGAAATCAGTTTCCATTTCACTCTATATAGTCTTTATATTTTTATACAGTTCACATTTTATTACACATGCTATACAATGCACTTATTTATTACTTCTGTCATTGTGAACAAATTGTATTTTCTTAAAAATTTCTCAAAGAACACCAAACTAGTGCTATATAAACTGCATCTGTGCAAATGTGCTCTCCAATTTCTGGTAGGAGAGGCTGCAACATGAGGAGCTAGATGTCTTAAACATTCTTACATGAAGACAGCAGTGACACTACATTTCAGAGTACAATGCTAGCCAACAAATTTGCTCTCATTTAACCATGAAGTACTCAGATTCTTTCAAAAGTATACACTTAAACTTCAGAAAAATGTTTAATGGTTTGGATTTATTTTCTGAACAAAATCTAACACTGTTAGAGGTTAATTTTGAGCCAGGATTCATTTTTTTAAATTTAATTACCGCCAAGTATTGTCACAACATACAAATATGCTAGTGACTAAAAGATTAAACTCACGTTCTTACCTTTAACCTCTGATACTCACAAACACTAAGACTTTACAAGAGGTAATTTCAAAGTTGAAAAGACATTTCCCCATGCTAAATTAGGAATAAGCTCTGGAAAGAATTAAATTAATTCTGCAGAGAAAAGGGGAGGATTTTATTATTTGTACTAAATTTTGCCTTTAGAAAAAATAAAATAGGTAAATTAATAAATGAGCTTGTATTACTTAGCCATAAAAAAGAATGAAATAATGCCATTTGCAGCAACATGGATGCAACTAGAGATTATCATACTAAGTGAAGTAAGTCAGAAAGAAAAAGACAAATACCATATGATATCACATATATGTGGAAGCTAAAATATGACACGAATGAACCTATCTATAAAACAGAAAAAGAATCATTTACATAGAGAACAGACTGGTGGTTGCCAAGGAGGAGGGGGTTGGGGGAAGGATGGAATGGGAGGTTGGGGTTAGCAGATGTAAGCTTTTATATATAAAATGTATAAGTAAAGGTCCTACTATATGGCACAGAGAACGATGTTAAATATCCTATGATAAACCATAATGGAAAAAATATTATAAAAAGAATGTATGTATGTATAACTGAATCACTTTGCTGTACAGCAGTAATTAACACATTGTAAATCAATTATACTTCAATATAAATATATACATACATACATACATGAGTTTGGATTCAAGTTGCCTACCAACACAATACATTGTTTGGTTACAGATATTAATTTTCTTTTTGATAATTTGTGGAAACATTTAAAAAATACCAAAAAGACCATGAACCAGAAAAATAATTTAAAGAAATCAATTTAAGAATTCTTAAAAATGTATAGATACTATTATAAATAACAAATGCTTAAAATAATAATAAATTGCCAGGCAAAATTTTGTGAAAATGTTCAAAATCTGTCAAAACTCTTGAACATCAATATGTATTGTAACAAATTTTAAAAATAGTTTATAGAGATAAATTTTGGGTCAGTGTGTAAATCCAGTATATGGGGAAATGAGCCATTTAGAGAACTTATAACTTATACTGATTTTTAAAGACATTTTTTTAGAGCAGTTTTAAGTTCACAGCAAAATTGAAAGGTATGTAGAGATTTCCCATAAACCCCCTTTTCCCACACATGCACAGTTTCCTCCATTATACACATCCTCACCACAATGGTACATTTGTTAAAATTGATGAACCTACATTGACACATCACAGCCACCCAAACTCCATAGTTTACAGTGGGGTTCACTTTTGGTGTTATACATTGTATGGATTTGGACAAGTGTATAATGACAAGTACCCACCATTATACTATCACGCAGAGTAGTTTTACCACCCTAACCATTTATACTGATTTTTAATGAATTCGCTGAATTTTATTTTCATTCATATTGACCTAGCACCCTGGCACATTCTCTGACAAGAAGAAACGATTTCAACAGGGTCTCCTCTGATTTCCTCACAGTTGTTTTTAGGTTTTACACAGTATAGATGCTTAAAACATAGTTAATACCTTAATAAATAAATGAATAATATGACAAAGTAAAGTATTTAACTGACTGACATTTTATGACCAAAAGTGAATGTAATTATTACACCAAAGGAGACAAGAAAGCTTTAAATCTAGTCCCAGGTGTGAGAGGAAGAAGCAACAATAGAAGCCTAAAGAAATACTGCAGAAACATTTTCAATCTTTTTTTTATTCCAATTAGAGTTATCATTCTGGGTTGCTTAAGTATCATTTTAAGTATAAAATGACATGTTATTAATCAGACTTCTGAGAAAAATATCTTACATGTGACAGTTGCTCAACATTTGAAGATATCAATTATATCTGTCCCTCAGGCTTTCACAAGCTAAACATTCCACGTTCCCTCAGGTGTTTCATGTGTCACATTTTCACTTGACTCCATATTCTCACATTATTCTCTATCTTTCTAAAAACATGACTCTCAGAGCTGGACATATTTCAAATGAGAACTGATCAGCATGTTTGGAACATCACTTTTCTATTTAACTGTTTATTTTAATGTATCTTGTTGTTCATTTGTTTTGTGACACTCCCTCCCTAACGCCTTAATAGTCATAGTGACTTACACTGAATTTATGACAAACTGAATTCTAAAGTTTTTCACAGGAGTTGTTCTCAAAGATGTACTAATCTGTAGTTATGAAAAACATTTTAATAAAAAAATATAAATTTCATGTATTACAAAAAAAGGTATTTACTATACTAAGAATAACCCTCACACCAAAAATATTAGATTCATGCAGGCTACACAGGGATGTTCCCACATAAAAAGAGCCCTTCAAGATCACAGTAGATAACTGGTTTTCCTAAATTCAGAGTCAGAGAAATTTAAGTAAAATGAAGAAGCAGAGGAACCACCCCCAATTAAAGAACAAGAAAACTCCCCTGAAAGAGCAAACAATGAAACAGACCTCTCCTGTCTACCAGAATCCGAGATCAAAAAGGAGATAATAAAAATACTGAAGGAAGTACGAAAGGCTATCAATAGAAATGCAGATCACTGTAACAAGGAACAAGAAAATATAAAAAGGAGCCACTTAAAATTAGAAAACTAATTTGCCGAGATGAAAGTCACACTAAAAGCAATAAATAACAAGTTAAATAATGCAGAAGAAGGAATAAGTGATGTGGAAGACAGAATAAAGGAAATCACCCAATTAGAACAGCAGACAAATGAAAAGACAAATTAAAAAATGAAAGAAAGAAAGGAGTATGAGAGACCTATGGGATCATATCAATTGAGGCAACCTAAGCATAACAGAGATCCCAGAAGAAGAAGAAAGAGAAAAGAGGACTGAAAATTTATTTGAAGAAATTATGGCTGAAAACTTCCCAAACCTAAAGAAGTAAATAGATATCCAGGTACAGTTAGCATATAGGGTCCCAAACAAGAGGAACCCAAACAGACCTTCACCAAGACATATTATAATTAAAATGGTAAAAGTTAAAGGTAAAGAGAGGATTCTAAAGGCACCAAGAAAAAATCAGAGTTAGTTACAAAGGAACCCCCATAAGGTTATCAGCTGATTTCTCTACAGAAATGTTGAAGGCCAGAAGGGAGTGGCAAGATATATTCGAAGTCCTGAAAGTGAAAAATCTGAAACCTAGGATACTCTACAAAGCAATATTATCATTTAGAAAAGGAGGAGAGATAAAGAATTTCTCAGACAAGCAAAAACTAAAAGAATGGAGCAATACTAAACCAATCCTACAAGAAATATTAAAAGGTCTTCTCTAAATAGAAAAGAAGCAAGAATCTATAGGAGAGAGAAAATCACCATTGGAAAAGTGATGATAACTACAATCAACAGCAAAAGGATAAATATGTAGATATAAAAGAGGACATCAAAATCATAAAATGTGGGGTGTAAGAAAATATAGATTTTTTTTTTTAAGAATGTGTTTCAGCCTATATGACTATCAGTCTAAAACAAGTAGATAGAGCAATGATTAACATACTTAAAAAACAATATATTCCCTACAAAAGACCCAGTTTAGGCTAAAGGATCCACATAGATTGAAAATTAGGGGATGGAAAAAGATATTTCATGCAAATGGAAATGACAAGAAAGTAGGGGTAGCAAGACTCATATCAAACAAAATAGACTTTAAAACAATGGCCATGGGATTTACCTGGTTGTCCAGTGGTTAAGAATCCAACTTCCAATGCAGGGGACGCGGGTTCAATCCCTGGTCAAGAAACTAAGATCCTACATTCCGCGGGGCAATTAAACCTGTGCACCATAACTACTGAGCCCACTCACTCTATAGACCATGTGCCGCAACTAGGGAGCCCGTGAGCTACAACTACTGAGCCCATGCATTCTGGAGCCCGCATGCCACAACTACTGAGCTCGAGTGCTGTGGAGCTTGCATGCCACAACTAGAGAGAAGCCTGTGCGCTGCAACTAGAGGAGTCCGTAATCTGCAACGAAGAGCTTGTGAGCCACAATGCAAGATCCCACATGCCGCAAAGATCCCACATGCTGCAACTAAGACCTGACACAGCCAAATAAATAAATAAATGTAAAAGAAAACAAAGGCTGTAAATAAAGAAAAAGGAGACCACTATATAATAATGAAAAGATCAGTACGAGAAGAGGATATTATACTTGTTAACATATATGCACCCAAGGTAAAACAAAACAAATACTAACAGACATAGAGGGAGAAATTGATGGGCATACAATAATAGCAGGAGATTTTAACACCTCTCTGACAATAATGGACAGATATTCTAGACAGAAAATAAATACAGCAACAGAGATCTTAAATAACACAATAGAACAATTAGACTTAATTGATATTTTCAAGACATTGCATCCAAAAAAACCAGAATATACATTCTTTTCAAGTGCATATGGAATATTCTCTAGGATAGACCACATGCTAGGACACAAAACAAACCTCAAGAAATTTAAGAGAATAGAAATTATTTCAAGCATCTTTTCTGACCACAATGGCATAAAACTAGAAGTCAACCACAAAAACAGAAATGAGAAAAAAAAAAAAAAAAGACTGCACAGAGACTAAACATGCTACTAAAAAACCAATCAGTCAACAATAAAATCAAAGAGGAAATTTAAAAATACCTTGAGACAAATAACAACGAAAATACAACCATACAAAATCTATGGGATGCAACAAAAGCAGTCCTAAGAGAGAACTTCATAGCAATACAGGCCTTCCTCAAAAAAAAAAGGAAGAAAAATCACAAATAAACAACCTAACACATTACCTAAAAGAATTCGAAAAAGAGCAACAAACAAACCTGAAGTCAACAGAAGGAACGAAATAATAAAGATCAAAGGTGAAATAAATAATATAGAGATTTAGGGCTTCCCTGGTGGCGCAGTGGTTGAGAGTCCGCCTGCCGATGCAGGGGACATGGGTTTGTGCCCCGGTCCGGGAAGATCCCACATGCTGTGGAGCGGCTGGGCCCGTGAGCCATGGCTGCTGGGCCTGCGCGTCTGGAGCCTATTCTCCGCAACGGGAGAGGCCACAACAGTGAGAGGCTCGCATATCGCAACACACACACACACACACACACACACACACACACACACACAATAATATAGAGATTTAATAAATAGAAAAAAAATCAATAAAACTGAGAGCTGGTTTTTTAAAAGGGTAGGCAAAATCAATAAAACTCTGGCCAGGATCACCAAGAAGAAAAGAGTGAGGACCCAAATAAACAAAAAAAAAAGTAAATAAAAGAGGAGAAAAACAACAGATACTGCAGAAATGCAAAAACAAAACAAAACAAAACAAAAAAAACCTGTAACTATGAAAAATTAGAAGCCAACAAATTGGACATCCTAGAGGAAATGGACAAGTTTCTAGAAACATACATTCCACCAAAACTGAATCAGGAAGAAACATAATTTGAACAGACCTATCACCAGATGTCAAACAGAATGTGTAAAAAAACAAACACTACCTGCAAACAAAAGTCCAGGACTGGATGGCTTCACTGGGGAATTCTACCAAATATACAAAGAAGAATTTATACCAATCCTTCTCAAACTTTTCCAAATGATCGAACAGGTGGGAACACTCCCGAAGTCATTCAATGAAGCCACCATCACTCTGATACAGAAAAGAGATAAAGACACCACCCAAAAAGAAAATTACATGGCAATATAGATTCAAATATTCTCAACAAAATATTAGCAAACCAAATCCAACAACACATAAAAAATATCATACACCACGATCAAGCTGGATTCATCCCAGGGTCACAAGGATGGTTCAACATACACAAATCAATCAATGTGATACACCACATCAAGAAAAGAAAGGACAAAAACCACATGATAATCTAAATAGCTGCAGAAAAAGCATTAAATAAAATTCAACATCCACTCATGATTAAAAAAAAAACTCTTAGCAAAGTGGGTATAGACGGAACATATCTCAAAATAATAAAAGCTATTTATGACAAGCCCACAGGTAACATAATACTCAATGGTGAAAACCTGAAAGCCTTCCCACTAAAATCTGGAACAAGACAAGGATGCTCACTCTCACCACTTCTATTCAACATAGTATTGGAAGTCCTAGCCTCACAATCAGACAAGAAAAAGAAATAGAAGGTGTCCAAATTGGAAGGGAAGAGGTAAAATTGTCATTATATGCACACGACATGATATTATATACAGAAGACCCTAAAGATTCCACACAAATCTACTAGAACTAATAAATGAATTCAGCAAGGTAGGAGGAGATACAAGATTAACATACAGAAATCAGTTGTATTTCTTTACCCTAACAATGAAATATGAGAAAGGGAATGTAAAAAAAAAAAAAATTCTCTTTTAAAATCACATCAAAAAAATTAAAATACTTAGGAATAAACCTGACCAAGGAGGTGAAAGACTCACATGCTGACAATTATAAAACATTGATAAAGGAAACTGAAGATGATCCAAAGAAATGGAAAGATATCCCATGCTCCTGGATTGGAAGAATTTATATTGTTAAAATGGCCATACTACCCAAAGCAATCTACAGATTTTAATGCAATCCTTATCAAATAACCTATGACATTTTTCACAGAACTAGAACAAACAATCCTAAAATTTATATGGAATAACAAAAGACCCAGAATTGCCCAAGCAATCCTGAGGAAAAAGAATGAATCTAGAGGTATAACCCTCCCACACTTCAGAAAATACTACAAAGTTACAGTTATTAAAATGTGTGGTATTGGCACAAAAACAGACATATGGATCAATGGAACAGAATAAGAGCCCAGAAATAAGCCAACACACCTTTGGTCAATTTATCTTGGACAAAGGAGGCAAGAATATACAATGGAGAAAAGACAGTCGCTTCAGCAGCAGTGTTGGGAAAGCTGGACAGCTCCATGTAAATCGATGAGTTTAGAACAAATCCCCACACCATACACAAAAATAAACTTAAAATGGCTTAAAGACATAAATAAAAGACAGAACAGCATTAAGTCTCCTAGAAGAGAACATAGGCAAAATATTCCCCGACATAAATCGTACCAATGTTTTCTTAGGTCAGTCTCCCAAAGCAATAGAAATAAAAGCAAAAACAAACAAATGGGACCTAATCAAAATTATAAGCTTTTGCACAGCAAAGGAAACCATAAATAAAAAATGAAATGACAACCTATGGAATGGGAGAAAATATTTGCAAATGATGCGAATGATAAGGCCTTAATTTCCAAAATATACAAACAGCTCATATAACTCAATAACAAAAAAACACAAACAACCCAATCAAGATATTGGCAGAGGACCTAAATACATATTTCTCCAAAGAAGACATATAAATGAATATGTGCCAATAGGCACATGAAAAGATGCTCAACATCGCTAAATAACAAAGAAATGCAAATCAAAGCTACAATGAAGTGTCACCTCGCACTGGTCAGAATGGCCATCATTAAAAAGTCCACAAACAATAAATGCTGAAGAGGGTGTGGAGAAAAGGGAACTTTCCTACAATACCGGTGGGAATGTAAACTGGTGCAGCCACTACAAAAAACAATACAGATGTTCCCTAAAAAACTAAAAATTGAGTTGCCATATGATCCCACAATCCCACTCCTAGGCATATCTCTGGAGAAAACTATAATTCAAAAAGATGCATGCACCCCAATGTTCACAGCAGTACTATTTACAATAGCCAAGACATGGAAGCAACCTAAATGTCCTTAACCAGATGAATGAACAAAGGATATATGGTGTGTGTGTGTGTATATATATATATATATATATATATATATATATATATACACATACACATATATATACACATACACACATATATACATACAATGAAATACTACTCAGCCATAAAAAAGAATGAAATAATGCCATTTGCAGCAACATGGATGGACCTAGAGATTATCATACTAAGTGAAGTCAGACAGAGAAAGACAAATATCATATGATATCATGTGGAATCTAAAATAGGATACATATGGACTTATTTACAAAACAGAAATAAACTCACAGACATAGAAAAAAAAACTTATGGTTACCAAAGAAGAAAGGTGATGGGGAGGGATAAATTAGGAGTTTGGAATTAGCATATACATACTACTATGTACAAAATACATAAACAAGGTCCTTTTGTATAGCACAGGGAAATATATTCAATATCTTGTAATAACCTATAATGAAAAAGAATATGGAAAAAGAATATACATATAACCGAATCATTTTGTTGTACACCAGAAACTAACACAACATTATGAATCAACAATACTTCAATAAAATAATAAATAAATAAGCTATTTATTAAATATCTATTGAATACCTGATATATTACCAGTACTATGTTAGGCACTAGAGAGACAGGGACAAATAGATTAATACTCTGTCTTTTTATTAATTGCTTCATATTAGATGAAGCAGAGGAAAAGTAAAGAATTTTAAAGAAATACATTTCAAAAATAAATCACAAATGCTCATAAACAAGCAATATTCTGAGAGAAATATAGAAGGTAAGACACCCAATTTCAATATGATGATTAGGGAAGGCTTAGGAGGAGGTAACATTTAATTTAAAATATAAAATATGACAGTAATCTACCTGTGAGATTGTGGCAGAATAAAAATGTCCACAAATTCATTGCCACTTTTCATATCAAGAGGTGGAATTTATGTTTCCTTGTCTTAAATTTGGGGGACTCAGACTTCCTTGAAAAATAAATTATGCTGGAATTGAATCTGCCAGTTTCCACACTCTAGCTTTAAAAGATCAACTTCTCCTTCTGACCTCTTTGAACACTCTTGGAGCCCTGAGGAGCCATGGCAAAATAGCTTGCTAGTGGAGAAGTCCTGAAGTTACATGAAGAGGAAGAATGGGCCAGCTGAGGCCAGCCCTTTCCCCACTAAGGCACCAGGGTTGTGAACAAAGCCACCTTGAGGTCTGCAGACTAGATCAGCCACCAACCATATGCCATTGAGCAACCACATTCCATTCAATGTGGAGCAGAAGGATTGGCCAGCTGAGTGAGTCCTGCCTGAATTTCTGATCCACGCTATTGTGAGATTTAATAAATTATTACTGTTTTAAGCCACTAAATTTTGGGGTATGCAGTAAGAGATATATATTGAATAATACAGTATGATGATGACAACGGGAATGAAAGGGAATGTAGGTATTTGAAATATATTTTTGAGATTAATTCAATAGAACTTGAATTCACAAGTTGATTATATGTGGGGGATGGTAGGGAGGAAAGGAATCAGCGATTATACCAAATAGTGTGACGTCACTTATTAAGGGGTAAAATTAAGGGTAGAAAACACATCCCTAAAAAGTGGAGGAACTCAAGAGTTCCATTTTAGATTTTACTGTGATTAATATATTCAAGTAGTGATGTCACACAGAGAGCTAGATATTAGACAGTGGTGCTATCTAATGAATGATCTAGGCAAGGAATTTATGTTAGGAAGTAATCAGCAATTAAATGGAACATAAATTTCAATGAGTCAATGACATGTCCTAGGGAATGAGTATATGGAAAGAGGAGAAGAGGAAAAAGAAATAAGCTTTAAGGAATTCCAAAATTATGAATATAGACAGAGGAAGATGATCCAGAACAGAAAACAACATAAAGCAACCATGAAATGAGAGCAAAACTAAGAGATAACATGAAAGACTTTACTGTGTTTCAGAAGGAATGGTGAAAATAGGTGAGAGATCTGAAAAGACAGAAATATGTCTATTGAATTTATCAAGAGTAAAGACAGTAGCTTGATACCAGTAAATAAGATGCAGAGTGGGAAGTAAAAGCAACATTGGTTAGATGAAGATTAAATGGGGGTTGAGTAAAAGGAGACAAAAAAATGTAGTAACTCTTTTGTGGCTCTGAAGGAGAAAAAACAGTTGTAGTAATATCTGTATACGAGGTGGAGGACTTATTTTAGTATTTTTTAATGGGGTTGTCTAGGGCATATTGTCATGCTAACAACCATGATTATTTAACAGTAAAGATTTCCAAAGACTAAAAGCAAGAAGATCATTTGATGTGTTGAAATCCTTGAGATGGTGCAAGAGTGGATGGAATCTACAGCACACATGGAGGTATTGAATGGTGCTTGGCTTCCTCCATTGTAACAAAATAGGACAAAAGAAATAGATGGGTGCAAGCATAGTAAAATTTTATTTATTGACTGACCGATTGCAGGTAGGAGGAATATAAGTTCATTTTTGGTGTTTTATATTTTTTCAAATAAAAAAAGGGAAAATCATCTGCCAAGACCGAGGAGAGAGGGAAACTGTAGACGACGTATGGTATGAAAGGAAGGTATAATGATTATCACTGGGATTAGAATAAAAGAAACTACAGAGAAATATATTAGGATTGTAAATAGAGATACAGTGCAATGTGTTCTGTTTTCAATTTTGAAAATTTCGTATGTAAGCTATACCTCCATTTTTATATTATCTGTTTTCCTAAACAATATTGCTATGTCTTCATTAAAAATACACTGATAAATATATTAAAGAGACACAGGTCAAGGTCAGAAAGATGTGGCAATATTCCATAATTTAACAGTTTTATTGAGATATAACTGAAATACAATAAAGTGCACATATATAAAGTATATAGTTTGATAAGTTTTAACATGTGTATACACCCATGAAACCATCATCACAATCAAAACAGTAAATATACCTATCATCCCAGAAAACTTTCTTTTGCCTTTGATAGTACTTCTCCCATTCCTCATTACCCATGTAATTGGTTAATAGTTTTGGGGTTTTTTTTTGTCTTTTATGCACTTCAGCAATCACTTTCTTTTAGGTGATGTATTTAGATTATTTACATTTGATGTAATTATTTATGTGATGGCTTAAGTCTGCCATTTTCTTTTTTATTTTCTGATTTTTTTTCATTTTTGTTTCCTTTTGCCTGCCTTTCTATGGGTTACTTATTTTTAGAATCCACTTTTATTTATTCATAGTGGTTTTTAGTGTATCTCTTTCTATAGCTTTTTTAAGCACTTGCTCTAGGTTTTTATTACATGTAATAACTTATTAAAGTCTAGGATATATAACTTCAGTGGATTTGGAAGGGGGGAAGCATTGCATGCTTATAAAGGATAGCATAATGGATGTTTCAGTTATAGAACAATTCTATATCTTGATTTTGGTGATAGTTATATAAATTCATATATGAGTAGAACTATACACACACACACATAAACAAACATATGAGTGCTTGTAAAATAGATGAAATCTGTCACAGCTTACCCTTTCCCCTCCCCATATCCTCAAGTCCATTCTCTAGTAGGTCTGTGTCTTTATTTCCGTCGTACCCCTAGCTTCTTCATGACCTTTTTTTTTTTCTTAGATTCCATATATATGTGTTAGCATACAGTATTTGTTGTGACAAAGTGAGAGAGTGGCATGGACATATATACACTACCAAACATAAAATAGATAGCTAGTGGGAAGCAGCCACATAGCACAGGGAGATCAGCTCGGTGCTTTGTGACCTCCTAGAGGGGTGGGATAGGGAGGGTGGGAGGGAGGGAGACGCAAGAGGGAAGAGATATGGGAACATATGTATATGTATAACTGATTCACTTTGTTATAAAGCAGAAACTAACACACCATTGTAAAGCAATTATACTCCAATAAAGATGTTAAAAAAAAATAGATGAAATCTGAATAAGACCTGTGTACTACTGGAAATCTGCTGGATTTGATTTTGTAATTAAAGTTAAGCAAGCTATCACCATTGGGGAAACTGGTTGAGGCGTACTCAAGACTACTCTGTGCTATTCTTTTGAATCTATAACTATTTTTATATACAAAGGGGAAGAAAATAGAGGTCATATTTGATTTTATGTGAAGTCAAGAGAAAATAGAATCTTATCATGAATCTTTCAAGAACTATAAAATGTACTAATTATAATCACAAATGGCTTCAACGAAGTAGTGGTTTTAACTGGACTTGTTAGCAAAGATAATTTATTTAAGTTACATCTTAAAATTACATAAACATCCTACATATAATTAGTATTACACCCTTTCTTTTTGCTTTCTAAAGTAACAAGTTGTTTTTGTTCACAGAAATGATTAATATATTTTCCTTATTCAGCGAGACATTATCTTCGTGGATAATCAATCATGCATTCTAGCCCAATGAGCATGGGGTTTATAACAATAAGACAAACTTTTAGAAACTGATTACTTTCATTTAAATAATTAAATTTATATAGAAAGGGGGAGGAAAGAAAAACACTTTAGTGCTGAAAATAGCCATGTTATATTGCTGAAGGGTATGTTCCATATTTGATTAAAATGTTCCAGAGAAATGGTTGATGAGTATACTTAATTCATATGGTAAATGTCTTCAATAAACACATCTAAGAAAGGAGAATAAGACAATATATGAATGATATATGTCCCTATTTCATTTCTACGAGATCCATTTAGCATAATTTCATTCTTTTCTTTTAAAAATCATTATTATTTGAAATTTAACGTGGGAAAAAGATGTTTTTAAACTTAAAATGTATTATAATATTTAAGAATATCATCAGAAAATAACTAAACAGTCATGCCTTCCTTCCTTTTCCCTATCACTTTAAATACACACATAATATGCACACATAATTATACACATATATGTAAGCTTGCAAAAACGAGATTATCTCATTTCCCTCTGATATTCCAATACTATAGACATTATACCCAAAAATGTGTATAAAACAGTTCTTCATATGATAAATTTATAAATAATGATAATAATAAAGATAATAAAAGAGAAAAAGAAAACAAATGTCTTTCTCAAGCCTAAGAAAGTTGAAGGTTCTACATTTCTAAAACTTGTTAGTGAAAAAATTGCGTGAAGAAACCACTGTCCAGCAGAACTGGAACAAGAAGACTCTAACAACCAGAAAATCGGAGAAGTGGACAACCAGAAAAACAGGGCTGACTTGGAACTAAAGGGGTGGAGCAGGAAAGCACCTAATAAAGCCCAAAAAGCACCAGTGACAGAAATCAACTTTAAACATTGCAAGCCCCCAAAAGCAGAAAGCCATCAGCAGTTTACAAAAAGCCCTGTCCCTTCTCTTGCAGTTTCTCCTTTCCTACAAGCTAGCTCCAAAGTCACTGAAGCTTCAGTTAGCAACCCAAGGAGTTAAAACAGAGAAAACAAGGAAAAGCCCACAACACTCTCTCCCCAAACTTTAGCATTAGCTGCAGATGGGAGAGAAGGCCTTATCTTACAAGGTAGATCGAACTGTTGCTCCATATCTTATACTGGGTTTTTGATTGAGGCTGTGTTTTGAGATTTTTTAAATGACTTTAAAATTGTATGTGAAATAAAAGTAAGCAAAATATTACAAACCGTGGCCAGTTTTTGTTCAGGGTCAGAGAAAGATTATCACAGCTAGAATACCTATTAGAAGATAAGAATAATCACGCTTGTTCAACATACCAGTTTTATATACTTACACTCAAGCATGTATATACATTTTTACTTAAGTGTGCTTTTATTCAATGCTGTAATTACTCTTTTGCTCAATAACATTTCATAACATCATCTATTAACTACAAAAAAGTTAATAATTTTTTAATGATTTGTTAGAATTGACAATCTATTCTTGTTTGTGTGTATTTCTTTTTAAGCAGTGAATTACAGAACTACTTTTATCACCTCTGACTACATTCTAATCTGAAGATTTTGATTAATTGATCAAAATCTGAAGATTCTGATTAATTGATCAACCATACTTGAAGGGAACATCTGGCTGACTAAATTTACCAAAGCATTTACAGAATTATTGTCCAATTTAAAGCATTTTTATTATACTTTAAATAGCCACATACACTGAGCACTGTTTCTAAACCTTTGTTTCCTACTGTTAATCTCTTTTCCTGGAATCCATGCTGTGTGGAATAGGATCTATCAAGAGAAACAAATAAAAAAATGCTTTTAAGTTAGACAGTGTTGGGTCAAATCCTCCCCCTCTTCCTATGTATGTGTTCACAGGCAAGACCTTTAACTTCTTGTTACCTCAATTTCCTCATTTTTAAATTTGAAAATATAACTGAAATGTTATGAGGATAAAGTGTTTTCAGGCATTTAAAGCATATAATGTTCAAAAATATTTAATTTTATTTCTTCTATATTCTTTTCTTCACCCTTTGTTCTGCCCATTATCTTATTACACAAGAGATAAATGTGCAGTATTCTTCCATGAAAAGGCATAACCAAACATCTTTGAATTACAATCCCAAATTTCTTTATAGTTTCATTATAGGATTCTTTCCTCTTACAGAATCTCTACACTGAAGATTGGAAAATATATTAGTGCTCTACTGTTTTATGTTCCTGGATTTTAACACCTTCTTTGGTAAGCATGTGGGTTAAATCCATAAGAATTATTCCAACTCTGAAAAATATACCAGTAAAGGAAACACTAAGAGGTTGCACTGTGACTATTTCACATTAACGTATACATCACAAATGGCTACAATTTTATGTATTTATTTCTCTAATGGGGGTAGGAAAAGGACACAGGAGCCCTATGGAAAAAGAAATTCAATATCATTTCACACTCATTAACCATATAATACCAGATGTTCATTATCAATTCTATTCTGTCAAGAAATGCCAAAAAACCTGAATGAGTGGAAAAACAGTGTGTTTGATTAATGACTTTTTTAGTTGATTAAAACTGTTTTATTTCAATTCCTACTGCTAAAAATATATGAATACATTTCTCTATCTTAGCAGATATAACATAATAAATATAATTTCATTTGTTGAAATTAAATTTTTTCACATAATCATATTCTGTGAAATTCATATGGGATTATTTATCCCAATTTAATTCATATGGGATTATGTTGACTATGAAGGAAATTGGGAATGGATATAACCCTTTTTCTAGAAAACAAACCCAAAATTTTTTTCTTTAGGATAATTGTTTTATTATATTTTATTTCTTTAAAATACAATGTTTAATTTGGGTTCACATTAAATCAGTCTATTGCATTGCTTTAGCTGAAATTTCTTTAAACTGTGCTCTTCCCTTATCCTTTAAATAGCAGTATTTCTGTGCCCTGAGATATTAATATCTATTGATAAGAAAGAAACAAACAAAAAGTATGTCATTTATTGACTTTTCTTTGGAGTTATAAGTCACACATGGACATATTCCCATGAGAAAAATATAGTGCAATATATGTGACAATGAATAATAAGCATTTCCTTCAGAGATAATTCAGCATTAAGTTCAATTTCTAAAATTGCAATTTATATAACATATAGCACTATCATTTATAGTTTCACGTGTTGAGCAGCAGCACATTATCAACCTTTATGTTGTAAAGACTGAATCTGATTCTATATTTAGATTCTCAGCTGTTTGGTTTTTTCACAGATGCTTCCACTACTAAGATGAGCTTTTAAGAGCAGACGAGTGTGTCAAGATGTTTGTTTCTTATAGAGGAAATAAAAATAATTTATATTTAAAATGATTACTTGTTTTAGGCCAGCATCTACTGAGCTCTTTGCACTAGGATTGGAAAGCCGTAGGACACAAATAAAGACAATTCAAAGGAGGTCATGTCAGAAATGAGTCTCAGGTTTGCAAGTCATAATCGGTTCTCCTCTGTCTTTCTTAAAAGAACTAAATACTCAGATTACAATCACAGACAAAAGAATTACTTAATTTCCCCCAATGCTAAAGACAAAAGAATTACTTAATTTCCTCAAATACTGATTTGTCTCTAATTTATACAAAATCATATGTTCCTTCCATGTATAAGTGTAATGCAAGTAAGGTCGAATGAAAAGTAGGTCAGGAGCTTGTCACATGAACTCTATTTTTCTATATTATTTTGATTTCTAAAATTGAGTGAAGTACTGAAGAGCACAAACTTGGGAATGAGATATACCTGGACTCCTCAACCCAGCATTTCCGGCTATACAAATGGTGGTTAGTTTAACTTCTCTGCCCTTCTATTTCATCTCATCTGTACAACAAAGGTAATAATGGTACCTTCCTCAGAGTTGTTTGAGGATTAAATTACATGTGAATATAAAGTGCTAGTACAGTGTTTAGCATATAGTAACACTAAAATCACTTTTATTAAAATTATGACAATTTTCTTTATCATGAAATAACTCTTGCACATATTAAAAACTAAAATGTTAAATATATAAACATGTGACCCATCTTCGCAACCTAGACCCAAAATTCTATTCTCAAAACATAGAAACCATCAAAATGGTCATATATATTAGTACATAATATTCACCCACAATTATATGTTCATTTTTATACAGGTGGGAATGCACTATCCACATTTTCAGTTTCCTGTATTTTAATTTAAATACCTCCTACTACAATAGTATAGTCATTTAGAGTACAGATTGGCCATTAATAATTTAGTCTTCTATTAAAGGACATTCATATTATTTACATTTTGTGTGTTATTACAAATAATACTCTAAAGAATTTTAATTAATGAACATCTTTAGATGCAACTATAAACATGTGAAAATAATTCCTATCGGATAAATTGTTTCATGAAAGAATGTGTGCATGTTCAGTTTTATAAATAATCATAGGTGGCCAACATGGTAGTGCCTATTTCCCCACATTCTACTATTATCAAAATTTTAATTATGGCATATAGTTTTTTTTTACTACATAGCTCTAAAGCTTACTATAGCTTTCTCTTTTCTATGTCTTCAATGTCTTTATTTCCACTTCACGCTTTAAAAGGTGGTTTAGCTGATTAAAGCATTTAAATTTGGCAGTTTTATCCTTAGCACTTTTTTTTCTTTACAGTAGGTCCTTGTTCGTTATCTATTTTAAATGTAGAAGTGTGTACATAGCTTTAAGTGTATTTTTCTATTTAGACTTTTATATCAATATATTAATAGAACATTAGGCAAGTAATTTATTTGAGCTGTATTTCTTTTTCCCTTGGAAAAATGGAATAACAATAACAACAATAATAACAACTACAATAATATAAACTACTGTGACATTGTACTGATTAACTGTTACAATTAATGCAAAGGGTTGCATATTTTTAATGCTTATTTGAAAATAAATTGGTACTTATTTTCATTCTTGAAGGGTACCTATTAAAATCTACTTTCCTGTAGCAAAATTAAGTAGTATATTTCCTCAGAATAAAGGAGAGCAATATAATTCGTTGTGTTAATCATTGTTAGGTTCACTACCTTGACTATAAAGGCATTAAAAAACTGTTTGGCCACACTCATTATCTAGTATACCTGGGACTTATCCAATATTCAGTGATGGTAGCTGGAAAGGCTTATGCTCAATTAAAATTCTGATGGAAATTTCAACCAACCTATTTTTGTACAATAAAGAATCATGCTTTTATTCAGAGCAATAAATCCATGTTCACTTTACCCTGGAAATGTTTATTCCTGATATGTAAAATTATCACTAGTAGGCTGTGATAGGTGTGTGGTACATAGAATTACTGATCCTAACCCTTTTTTTTCTCCTGCTTAATATTCCACAGCGTTTGCCACTGGACTTTGCATTACTTTCCATTTTGTTGACCAGAGTGACCAACATACCTTTCTATCTAGAGAAAATGGTGGATTTTAAACAGATTATTGCAATGTTTTTTGATACAAATGAGACCAATGATGGAAATAAAAATAGTAGAAAAATGTTTTTAAATATCTGGAATTATTAATTCATAACAAATCACTTTTTTCAGAAGTTTCATTTTTCATAATTATATCATCAATTTCTGTTCTTCACACATGTCTGAAATATCCATGCTATAAATAAATCAAGTCTTAAATAAAGGTAGAGAAAGGCCTAATGGCCTAATTACTGCCCTAGATTTCTGACTTCACACTAGCTTGAAAATTTGGATGAAGTAACTCAGTTCAAATATATATCCCTCAATGATATTTAATATGAAATTAAGTTAAACCATTTTATCTAACTGAAAAAAAAGTTAAAATTATTTTCCTGGTTTATATGCTAATGTTTTTCTTCTTTGGCCAAAACTTCAACCACATTTATCTTGTTGTCTAAGTTCATGCTTGATATATACTGGATTATGAAATAAATTGATCGAATATGTGATAAGTATATACATAAACAAATTAATTAAAATATGCTTTTTAAATCATTAAAACATTAATAAATGAGGGACTACACAAAAATTAATATGAAAATGTCTGTAGAAGCACTCAAATATATTAAAACAACTCAATAATTGCTAAGAGCATTACAATATTTTAACCATTTCACAATTAAAATGTCTAGCCTAAAAAATTATAATATATTTTGAAGTAAAATTTATATTCTTTCTATGTGAAATATAAAGCAGAACGTGTTCATTTAGAAGAAATATTCTGTAACATTCACTGACAGAATAAATTCTATTGCTATCATTTCAAAATATAACTTCTCTAATCAGTTTACTATTTTGCTTCTGTGAAGCACTTAAATAATTGGAGATCACCTATTTCTTTCTCAGACTGGTTGTCTGCTGAGTCTGATAAAATCTGAAAATTACACACGTTTCTGGTACCTCAAAATTTATCCTTTTGAATGTTTTGGCATCTTTACTATCCTTTGGTCTATTAAAAGCTTTAAATTGAACGAATACAATTCTTTTGGTGACTAAAAGGAGTGCTTTTAATCCCAAACAGTGTATTTCAGTACTCTTATCTTCTGTAGGATACCCTGATCACAAAGACATGTAGAACTACAGCATTATGAGATCTCTACTTTCTCATCATTTTACAGACTATTAATAAACAGTGTCCATATTTTTGACTCCCTTGATTTTTGCTTAAGCAGCCTCTTGGAGGTACATGATCTTATCTCTACGGTTTCTGTCAAGCCATCGTTCTTAGAAAGACACATGTTTACTACTTAAACATAGTGATTTAAAGCACATGGATTTGGCAGCACACTGACTCTCAGAATGCTTGACTACTGTGAGCTGGGCCAACTTAAACAAGATGATTCAGTCTACACATCACCATAATATCAAGGAAGTAACACAACAGGAACAAAATAATTTTCCTCACTCTGGACTTACTTTACTATTTCTTAAGACCTATTTTGGCGATTGAACCAAATATTTAAAGATATCTTTATTTAAATTGGACATCTGAAGAAAAATACAGATTTTTAAGATAATATTTAATTTTAATACAAACAGGATTTTATTCTTTTAAGGTGAGCAAACACTAATATATATTGAAAAATGTTAACTTTAAAAAAACAAAACCTACTCCCATTTCAGCAATAGAATGTGTACAAAAAATTTAAGGCATATGTAATAAAATTAACAATCTTAGCAACCAGTCTAAAGGTTTAGACTTTCCTTTTTATCACAAACCAGATGGGTCTTTTCAGTCTATCTACAATTTATAAAATCAAGTTATATGTATTAATTATACAAATAAATAATCGAATTTATATGAAGATAACTCATACAGTCTTAGACTCAGAAGAAATCTTTGAAATTCTCTACTCTAACCATGAATTCAATAAAGTTCCCATACATCCTTGTAGAATATAGTGACAAAGAACCCAGTATCAAAGTATCCCATTTCTTTTTTATGTAGTACCATATTTTTAGAAATGTAGCATTTGTTATATAGAGCTATAAATCAGACTCCTTCTGGCTAAATGTAATTCTAATCTCTTGAAAGAGTCAGAGTAAATCTGCTTCAAGTTCAACAATACAACTCTTCACACTCATGAGGAAATATCATTTATCTAACAAATTACAGCTATTTCAAATCAAACATACCAAGTTCTTAGAATTCATAGGCAATAAACCAGAAACATGAGAATAAATAAACAGCCAATATAGGTCGTTTATTTATGACAAATCCAAGGTTTGACAGTCAACCTAACATTAAACATATAGCACTAGGAATAAAAAAAATGAAAACAAATGCCACTAGAAGACACTAAACAACATAATAGTTTAGCATAAACATGTGAAACTTCCATTTGAAACAGATTCAAGTGAAGATTCTCTTGTTAAATGAAGGGTGAAGGGCACAAGGGGACACTCACTGAGCTTCTCATTCACTTCGTTTCCTGTAACAACCAAGGTTTATCTAAGGACAGACTTTATAGTCTTTAAGAAATATAGTTTGAGGGCTTCCCTGGTGACGCAGTGGTTGAGAGTCAGCTTGCCAATGCAGGGGACACGGGTTCGTGCCCCGGTCTGGGAAGATCCCACATGCCGCGGAGCGGCTGGGCCCGTGAGCCATGGCCACTGAGCCTGCGCGTCCGGAGCCTGTGCTCCGCAACGGGAGAGGCCACAACAGTGAGAGGCCCACGTACCGCAAAAAAAAAAAAAAAAAGAAATATAGTTTGAAATAATTAAACAATATGAAGTTTGATTCAAGAACATTTTTTACATTGTCTTGATGGATGTAGTGGTCCTTTTCTTAGCAAAAGAAGAATAACTGTTTCTTCTGGGGATGAGTTTGGCTTCTCAAAGGAGAGACAAACTATTCACGTTATCTACCTAAATGCAATGTCAGATACTCACATGCTCCAATTCCATAATCATTAACAAGAGAAAACTTCACAGGTAAAAAATCACCCTAATCCTTCCAGCAAATGTGTAACCATTAAAGAGGTGAAACTGGGCAGCATTAAGAAAACATTTTTGTTTGTCTTATGAGTGGTTATCTAGTTCCAGAAAGAAAAGGTCATTTTCCATTATTAATGTGGTAGAACTGATTCAACATGTTAATAGTGTGGTGATGTTGCCCAATGATAAAGCTGAAAATTATTAGGCACTAGTATTATATAAGGTCCTGTAGTAGAGCCCTCTTAATAGACTTTATCTTGTCCATGCTTCCCTTTAATTCCATTGAAGATAAATACAATTCCATTTAAAACAGCTGTAATGCTTAAAGTTGATTTGCTTCAATTAGGTGGTTTCAATCTATGATTTTTGTAGCAGAGTTATGAAACTAAAATAAACAGACATTTTTACAATTTAAAATGGAATCAACATCACGTCCTAAAAATATTCCCTTTTTGAAAATACTGTCATCATTAGGAAGTCTGATCCAACATATTTATGGTATCACATGGAAAATACACATTCATATACAATGTTTAATTTAATTGATTCATTTGCTCAGCAAATATTCATTATGCACTTATAATATTTGGTGCCACTATTACTACAATCAATACAAATCTTTTTTTATTAAATAAAAGTATAGTGATAAAGATAGATATTGCATGCATATTTGTTAAAAAAGAAAAACAAAAACCTGACACTCCCAGATCTTAGTTTTACACGAGTCACTCTTTGTCCTGTTGCAGTAGAGATTTTAGAACTCACTGGGGATTGAAGTAACAGAATGAGAGAATGGAGCAGTCTCAAAACACAAATGTTCCCTCTCAAAAATTGTACTAAATTTTGAATCTGCATGGGAAACACAGCTAAAGTGCTTTGCTGAAAACACCAAAAAGAGCTGAAATGAATTGCCTTGGAAAGGCAAAAAAATTGCCTAGGAAAGAAAGACTTAATAAGGTTTCAACTGAAATTCACAGAGGGCCACATCCTAGTAAGAAGAATAAACCAGAGGTAGATACTATCTTACTAAATGGTAATTCAACTCAGGCCCAGCTTCATCCCAGGCAAGACTGGGATGATCAGTTACATATCTCTAATATAGGAAATAATAATGCTTGCTGAGGAAGGCTAACATCATATTCTATAGCTAATTTATATAAAATGTTCAAAATATAATAATAAAAATCTTAGACATATTAAGAGCCAATAAAATGTGACCAATATTTAAGATGATGTTCAAGATAAAATCATGCCATAGAAGTAGATGCTGAGATGATCTAGGAATTATTCAGGAGAAGACTTTTAAATAACTATGATTTATATGTTTAAGATAATGGAGGGAAGAATAGACAAAATAGATAAAAATTAGAATATAGTCAAAGATTCGAATGCACAGAAAAGGTAAAATAATCATTATAAAACTGAAAATAACAATATTTGAAATTAAGAATTTAATAGATGGGTTACTGACATGTTTGATGCAGTAGAAACCACCAAAAGTGCAATGAAGAAGTCAGTAAAAATACCTAAATAAACACAGAAATAAAAAAGAATAGAAAATAATTAAAGCATGAAACACACTCTGAAAGAAAAAAAAGTAAGCACAAGTACAATTTAGGGAATAGTAAAAATAAGAGTATATCAATGAAAAGAAAAAAAATGTACAATAAAGAATATCTAAAATATTAAAATATGATCATTTAAAAATGTAATAAAATATGAGCTTCTAGAAAACCTAGGTTTAGCAGGAGTAAGAAAGAGAGAGAGAGGGAGAAAGGAAGGATAAATTACTATTATCAGGAATAAACATACAAATCCTAAAGATATCAAAAAAAGGAGCTCTTATGAAGAACTTAAAACGAATAAATTTCACAAAATTTAAAAGACAAATACCTAAAAAAACACAGCTAAACAAAGCTGACAAAGAAGATATAGAAAATCTGAGTATTTACTAATGATATTGAATATCTTATTAGAAATCTTTGTCACTAAGTAAACACAAGACCAGATAGTTCCATCAATTAATTTTTCCAATCATTTACAGAGAAAAAACAAAATGCTGATCATCCACAGATTAGAAAAAGAAGTAACTCTTTGGTTTTATGGTTTTAGTGCACAAATAACCTTACTACCAAATCCTAAAAAGGATATAAAAGAGGAAAATTACAGATCAGCCTACCTTATGAACAAATATGCAAAATCTTTAAAGAGATAAAACACAACTTAACACATTTAAAATAATAAAAATGATACATTGCCTGCTCTCAGACCACAGTAGAATTAAACTAGAAATCTATAACAAAAAGATAGCTGGAAACACCCAAACTACTTGGAAATTAAACAACATACTTCTGAATAACACAAGGGTCAAAGAAGAAATTTCAAGAGAGAATTTAAAATATTTTGATCTAAAGGAAAATTAAATACAACTTAACAAAATCTGTGAGATGCAGTAAACAGTGATTAGAGGAAATTTATAGCATTGAATGCATATATTAGAAAAGAAGAAAGATCTAAAATCAATAATTTAAGTTTCTATATTGAGAAACTAGAAAGAGAACAGCAAGTTAAATCCAAAATAAGCAGAAGAGGAGAAATAATAAGCATTAAAGCATAAATAAGTGCAATTTAAAGCAGGAAATCAATTAGAGAAAGTCAATGAAACCAAAACTTGGTTCATTAAAAAGATCAATAAAATCAATAAACCTCTAGCCAGGTTAACTAAGAAAAAAGAAATCAAAGAGAGGACATCACTACAGGTCCCATGGAAGTCAAAAGGATAAAGAAGGAATACCATAAACTTTGCCCTTAAATTCAATAGCCTAGATAACATGCACCAATTCCTTGAAAGACACAATCTGCCAAAGCTCATACAAGAAGAAACAGACAATCTGATCCTTGGTATTTATCCAAAAGAATAGAAAACCTATCTCCACACAAAAACACACACAGAGATGTTTATAGCAACATTATTCGCAATTGCCAAAACTTGGAAGCAACTAAGATGTCCTCAGTAGGTGAATGGATAAATAAACTGTGGTACGTCCAGACAATGGAATATTATTCAAAGCTAAAAAGAAGCGAGATATCAAGCCATGAAAAGACGTGGAAGAACCTTAAATGCATATTAATGCATGAAAATAGCCAGTCTAAAAAGGCTACATACTATATGTTTCCATCTATATGACATTATGAAAAAGATAAACTGTGGAGATAAAAAAATCAGCATTCTCCAGTGGTTAGATGGGAAGGCGGAATAGCAGACAGAGCACAGAGGATTTTTAAGGTAGTGAAACTATTTTGTATGATATTACGATGGTGGATACATGTTTATACATTTGTCCAGAATCACAGAATGTACATCAGTGTGAACCCTAATGTAAACTATGGACTTTGGGTGACAATGCTCTGCCAATGTAGGTTCACTGATTTTAACTAATGTACCGTTGTGTTGGGAGATGTTGATAGTGGGAGAAGTTGTACAGGTGTGGGAGCAAGGTTTACATGGGAACTCTCTGTAACCTCTGCACAACTTTGCTATGAAACTAAAAGAGCTCCAAAAAAGTAGTCTCTTAAACAAATACACACACACACACACACACACACACACACACACACACACACACATACCAAACAAATCATAGAGAATATATGCAAGTAATACCAAGGGATATATACAAAGGGTAACTTATCATTACCGAACCAAGGTTATTCCAGAAATGCAAGGGTAGCTTATCATTCAAAATAGCTAATATGTTTTATCATATTCACTGAGAAAAGCAGAAAAATCATATGATTTTCTTCATAGCCACAAATCAAACTTTTGACAAAATTCAACTCCTATTCATGATTTTTTTAAAAATTTATTCAGTAAACCAAAAATAGAAGGGAATTTCTTTAATCAGATAAATACCTTATACCAATAAATGGCAAACATCCTATACAATAATGAAATATTAAATATTTTTCTTTCAGTTTGGGAATGAAACAAAAATGCCCACATTTGTCAACACTTTTTATACCAATGATAATAAACTGGGTTATAGACTTTACATGCTGCTAGTTTGACAGGTTGGTTATATCAATTTATATTCCCTCCAACAATGCATGTGATTTATAGTTGTTCTACATCTTCACCCATACTGACACCACTTGCAAGGGCTATAGGAGAGAGGTAGATGTCATCAGGCAGACTTTTGGTTATGTCAAGGAGTTGATGGAAATGATCTAAAGAAATGGTGATAGATACAATAATTTGCTTGTTAAATATGGTCAGTTCAGGATAGCACAGTGGAAAAGATTTGGGTAGTGGACCTGACTAAAGGACAAGAAACTTTAGAGCATTTAGGGGATGAAATTGGTATAGAGGATGTCTCTGCTCTACACAGTGAGTGATAACAACATGGAATTAAAGCATGATGGGTTAGTTACAACAGTTCCCTTGAGAAGTATCAGCACCGGGGCTAGAATGAGAGGACTTATCTCACTTCACATCACTTATATAATCTCTAGGTGTTTGTCAAATAGGATAATACGGTAATAATAGTGTTGATTTCCCTTATCTATAATAAGAAATAAAGAAGAAAACTTCAACTACTACAACATCTGGTAGACCATAAGTGTTAAAGAAAATGCTAACATTTTGTATTGCCAGTCCTAACTTTCTCCCTCGTTGGTAGCTGTAGTCTTGGGGGATTTGGAAAGTAAGAAAAATAGCGAGGCTAATCTGACTTAACTTTTAGAAGAGTTTGTTTGTTAAGACCTTGATGCCTAATGGCGTCATGAGAGCATGCTAAACCTTTGTTAAGCCACAAAGTAAGGCTTTAGCAATGAAAATTTGTCAGTAAAGTTACAAAAACACACAAACATACTCCAAATTTTATCTCACCGTGACCCCTATTGGCAGCATGAGAAGGAGGAGAAGGAGAAGGAGGAAGGAGGAAGAGAGAAGAAGAAGGAAAAAGGAAGAAGAAGAAATGGTGATGAAGGACATTCACAATACAGAATTAAGATTTTGATAAGCAATAATAGCTGTAAATGCCAACAAACAGACTGGTGATCAAAAGACATTCCAGGTCCATCTAAAATTTAGACAGTCATTCACACTAGTTTTCTACTGGGTTTCCAAACTGCTAGGGAGAGCACTATAGTGGGGAATTCAGAGTCCATGGAAGCAAAAGAGGAAAACAGTAGCTGTTTTGCTAATCTGTACCAAACCAGTACAGTATCTGCCACAAAATGTTAGTTCAGTCCCCGAGGAATTTGTGCACAAAATCGGAGAATTTAAGGATGAGAACATTGTTCCATGTCCCTTCCCTTTTTTTAAAAAATTAAGAATTTAAAAAAATTATACAAAGCCCAAGCCAATTTATTCTAAGAAGGCAATTCTTCCTTATAACTTTATTTAAAACAATCTCTCAACTTTATCAATGTCATTTACTTATTTAGGAATTCAACAAAAGAGACTACTTCTGGTTTTCAGATGAAGATGCATGATGGTGAAAAAGTATCATTACACAAAAGTAAGTGTCAGCAAGAAAGCTAAATTTATGATACTGAATGGCGAAGAAGATATATTGTCATGGTGATTTTTCTATTATATGTGAACAGAATAAAACTGTGCAGCACACCAGTTACTGAGTAGTTTTGTATAGCATTGAAAAATCACATCCTTTCACATTAGTTACATTACTTTCAGTTTGACACGTATTTTCTCTAATAGCTTCTTGAACACTAAAATTGCAATAAATTCTACTAACTGGACTGCTCATAATAAAAATTTCATACTAGGTGAAATTTATCTTTGTAGCTCTGCCACTCTCCATATTTGCCCCTCTCATTTTCCTAGGAGAAGACAATCTTCTGATTTAAGAACCTTTGTGACTTTCTGTCTTCCTATTCTATACCCCCTGCTTTCAGTGACTTGACTACTTTCAGTCTTCCACTGCACACTCCAAAATTGTCACTTGAGTCATCTCACATCATGCCACTAAGAAAACTTTGCTTCTACTTTTAATTATCTTGAAAGGATTGCTAATCAGTAGACACTAGTATTTTGTGATAGCTCAGATAACCAACATCCTCTCTGCAGACTTGCCTCTATCGCTTATAACCTCTCTGTCCTATATCTAAGCTCTTCTTGCTTAGTGGCATTCATTCCCTTCATTCTATAAAAAGTTACCATTATTTCTCCCTAAAATTGTCTTTTTTTTTTTTTTAATATTCTTGTCTCTCTAATTACCAGTATCTCCTTTTTTTTTTTTTTTCTGTTTTTTCTCTTCTCATCAAGTTGTTGGTACATATTCTCCTACCATTTACAATTCAAGCAGATTTTGGCTGAATCACATCCCAGAATCTGCTCTCGGGCCAACAGTCATTGCAATACTTTCAAGACTAATAAATACTTTTCTATCTTTAATTCATTTAAGTTGTCTATACCTATCCGTGTCATAAATTTTGGAAGAAAAATCCAACAGTGCATGGAAACACAGAGGTCTGCTGCCTGGAGTAAAATGGCTGGCCTCCAAAATATTTCTTCCCGTCTCAGAATAGAATTTAATTGGCAAATTCATCCTTCCAGGATCTTCCACAAATTTGCAGGTTCAGAAACTTTATTTGATTAGAAAATACAATTTATCAGATTCAGGAATCAATCTGAGAATGACAGTATAGTATATTGTTTAAAGCACAGATGCTGGGCCAGGCTGCTTAGGATGAATCCTGGTTCTACCATTTTCTAGTGATGAGACTTAAGTAAGTTACTTAACCATTCTTAACCCTTGGTCTTCCACTCTGTAAGATAAGAACACTAGTAGGGATGTTGCAAGGATTACGTGGGATAAATACAATAAAGCACAAAGAACAGTGCCTTCTCATTACAAATGCTTTATAAGTATTAACTATTATTTAATTAACTATTAACTGTTAGCATTTTAAGCTAAAAAGCTAATAAGAGAGTGATAGAAAGCACTTTGATAGAACCCTACACCCTGACATCATCTTTTGGTGACTGAACCCAAACTAGAAATAACTAGAGAAGCAATTTGGACAAATCATCATTCACTGTCAATAAATATAAAGAATGTTTGAACTGAAATCCAGGACATGGTGAAAGAATTTTCTTTTAAAATAATCAGAAATTGTCATTAGTGTACCGGAAATAGACTGAAATAAACATATTATTTGTAATAGCAAGGGAGATTTCTTTGTAGATGTTGTGTGAGAGAGCCAGTCCCAACTCAGAAAAGAATCACTTGAAGGAAGCTATCTTCCTTCAGTTCATTGTCCAAAAGTTCACCCATCTATATTTCCTTGAGGAAGCAGTAGACATTGAAACCAAGGTTCATTCCTATGTTCAGCACAGACAAAAAAACAGGCCAGAGAAAATGTACTGGCATTCTATGGACTACTGAGTCAGCAAAATTTATAAGACACAGTGAGGATCTGAGCAGACTGGACTTTTATTATTTTTTCTTATGAGATTTGAGAGAATGTTGAGTTTGAAAATGAATTAATGTCTATGTAGGACAATCTCCAAAGGTTTAGGGCTATTAATATGAGAAATATGTACAAACTATTAGATAGATACATTGTTTCCTCCATAAAACAAATTCCTTTGCTCGCCTTCTTTCACTAAGTTTAAGCCACATGACTTAAGAGGAAGGGTAATTTCAGGTACAGTGAGAAAGAACTAGAAAAAGTTGTCAAAAAGTTCCCAGTTGACAGAAAGGAAATGTAAAAAATTCTTCTGTTTCCAGAAGAAGAGCAGGAGAAGGAGAGGATAGAGGAAAGAGAAAGAGGATAAACAAATTACTTTGCTTTTGTTTTAAATGCTGAATCAAAAGAAGGTGAATATTCAGGGAAAAGAAGCTCCTATAGGATGGAAGAGAGAATCATAAGTAATAGATGCTGTGCACTGCTATGCATTTTGGCCTTTATAGGAAATGGTTCCTAAGTCAAAAACCAATGGCTTAGCTGCAGCACATTAAAAATATAGCAACATATCTTTACTTTTTCATTTTTTATAAATTTATTTATTCATTTGTTTTTTGTTTTTGTTTTTGGCTGTGTTGGGTCTTCATTGCTGTGCATTGGCTTTCTCTAATTGAGGCAAGCAGGGGCGTCTCTTCTTGAGGTGCGCGGGCTTCTCATTGTCATGGATTTTCTTGCCGCAGAGCATGGGCTCTAGTAGTTGTGGCGCACGGGCTTAGTTGCTCCACGGCATGTGCGATCTTCCCGGACCAGGGATCGAACCCGTGTCCCCTGCATTGTCAGGCGGATTCTTAACCACTGTGCCACCAGGGAAGCCTGCAACATATCTTTAGATAAGGAGAGACCAGAGTTTCTACTGCCCAGCTTTCATGTCTCTTTGAAAGGATGCAAACATCATTGCATGCTCCCATTGGGAGCCAGAGGGCATGACATGTAGTCCTGCAGATGGTGGCAGGTTGAGCAGTTTATAAGCCACGGAAGGAGGAATCAGCCAAGATTCAGAAAGAACCAAGACAGTACTGATTCACTTGAAGGCAAACCTCAGAATCTGGACAGCACCTAGAGCACAGGACACTTATATAGCAAAAGTCTGTGGGAATGCCTTGTGTCCAGATGTATGAGTGACATCTGCTTAAAGGTTAGTGAAAACCTCAAGATTAGCAAAAGGATGGACAAATGAACTGACTGCTCCTCTTCAACCACCATGATGATGCTTGAGTTATTCTACAAACACATAAAACATGTTGGACAATCAATAAAAGAGGAACAGTCCTGAAAAAGTTAAAACTTTAATAAATATTAGAACAGTAGAAATATAATTTTATTCTAGGCAGGTCAGCTAAACTATTACAGGTCCCTGCCTCTCTTGCAGCCCAAAGTACTCATATAGACTTATGTGAAGATTGGTATGAAGCTTCTGAGAAGGTTCATAAATCGGGGACAAACAGCTAGCGTGTTCACTGTTCTCCTTCCTGCAGCCTCGAACGTGAGTATTTCAGATGGAACTGTAGATGACTTCTTCTGACAATGAAGTTGGAACCTCATGTTGAGCATGGCAGAGGAGAAAGATTTTCTGAAGACAATGGAGATCATATCAGCTGTGTCTGCCTTTCCCCAGAACTAGCTCTGAATTGCCATCTTTTGAACAGTGTTATGTGAGAAGCCAATATTATTTGTGCTGTTTCCCTAAGTGATAAATTCCCTAAGAATTTGGTACCTAAAACTATGATGCTGCATAAATGTGTAATTGACTGAATGGGAAGGATGGGAGATGAATAATAAGGACTCACAAATATCAACTGGAAATTTTGATTGGAAACCTGATGACCCTTGTAATGCAATGGAAGAATATTTGGTCAAATTTTCACCTTCCTTATCTTGAACAGTGGACTGAGTCATCAGGCTACATATAGCAGTAACAGAAATGTTAAAAATAGAAAAGATTTGGGATATTGTTCTGTTTAGCAAAATCCTGCAAAACAGAGAAATCAGACCTGAGCAAGTCACTCAGGGGGAAATCACAACACTTTACATTGGCAAGGGAAGCAAAGTTGACAAAGTCTGTCACCTTGAAGTATTGCAGGACTGAAGAAAAAATGCTCTTCTCCAGTCTGAAATGATCAACAATGGCTGCAAAATAGGAGCCCTACCTGGAGACAGTGTGACATGACACAAGGCAGGCACTCTCATGTGTTCAAATTCTGGATATTTAAAGAATATGTGATGTGATGTGATGTCTACTACACTATGTCAAATCACCAATGGCTTACTCTTTGACAGTACTCTGCTAAATTGCCTCCTCCCTTCATTAATTGTTACATACTATTTATTTTGAAATATTTCAGGCATGAAAAAGAGAACTGTATAAATAATCATATATATGTTATATATTATAGATGTTATATGATATACATATGATCATATACACCATATTACTATGCAACAATGTAAACATGGATAATCACCACTCAGCTGAAGAAATAAACCTTTTTAAGCATAGTTAAATCCTAGCTCACATTCACCTCTCTACTGTCCCCTCCCCGCAGAGCTAACTACAATCCTGAATTCAATCTTTGTAATTCTCATGTTTATAATCCATTTCCTAATTATGTACTTGTCTCTAAATAATGTTGTGCATATTTTTCCATATAAATGGTACCCTACACCAGGGGTACCCAACCCCCAGACCAGTACTGGTCCACAGCCTGTTAGGAACCAGGCTACACAGTAGGAGATGAGGGGCGAGCGAGCAAAGCTTCATCTGCCGCTCCCCATCGCTCCCCATCGCTCACATTACCGGCTGAACCATCACTCGCATTACCACCTGAACACGTACCCCTCCACCCCCACCCCCGCCGTCAGTGGAGAAACTGTCTTCCATGAAACCGGACCCTGGTGCCAAAAAGGTTGGAGACCGCTGTCCTACACTATATGCCATTCTGAAAATCCCTTTAGTTCAACTCTGTATGTTTTAGGTTTATCCACTTCGATAAATGTAAATATAGTTTGCCATTTTTACCACTATGTTGGTTTCCACAGAATGACTAGACCAAAAGTATTGGTTTGGTTATTCACGTTGTTTCAGAGTTTCATTATTGTTAATGCTGTTTTGCTACAGCAAAAAATGATACAAACATTATTTTTATATTGTTTTCTTGTACACATGTGGAAGACTTTCTGTGTATTACACACTTTGGGCTATACAAAATGGGTGTCTCAAGAGTATGCACATATTTACTTCTCCTAGGTATTGCCAAATCGCTCCCCATAGTGGCTGTAACAACTTACACTTCCAGCAGCAATATATGAGATTTCCTATTTCCTTACTTTCTTTCCAACATTGTTATTGGAAGACATTTAAATTACTGTTCAGTTGAGGGAAATGACAGGTATTGAATTATAGTTATAATTTCACATTTCCATAATTTCTGAAGAATTTGAAATTCTTTTCATGTATTTATGTATTATACAGCCTCCCGCAGAAACTGAGTTTGCATATTTTGCCACTTTTACACTTTAGCATTTCTGCATCTTACTTTTGATTTACAGGAGGATATTTTGATTTCTAGATACTAATTATCTGCCAGTTATGTGTATTTCAAATATATTCTTCTAGCCTAAAACTTGGCTTTTATTCTTTAATAGTATCTTTTCAGGTATCTTTTCAAGCAATAAATTTAAACATAATCAAGCTATCACACGTGTTTCTATATGTCTTCTGTTTTCATATATCTTAAATACTCTGTATCCTTCAGTCATGAAGAAAATTCATATTTTCTATTAAAATTTCTAAAGTTTTCTTACACAGAAATATTTAATACCTAGGAATTTTGTATACAATGTGAAGCAATGATTCACTTTTTAAAATGGAAAACAAATTTTAGCATCACTTGTTCTCCACTGACCTGTAATTCCACCTCTGTCATATATAAAGTATTCAAAAAACATGGATCTATACCTGGGCTCCTTCTGTTGTGGCAATGATTGTCTTCACCACAGCAAAATTCCAGTGTCTCGGTTACCAATGGTTTATGGTATGTCTTAACTTGTGTCACTGCATTGACTCTCTCCTTATTTTTCCTTAAAATTATCTTGATTGTCACTGAGTCTTTGCTAGTTCATATATATTTTTATATCAGCTTGTCAAGTTCCACCAAAAAAATTGAGATTTTAATGAGAATTACATTGAATATATTCATTAATCTGGAGAGAATTGACATCTATGTGATAATGAATCTTTTTTACACATGAACACTATATATATATATATATATATATATATATATATATATATATATCTCCAATTGTTTACACTATATTTTATGCCATTAATAAAGTTTAAAAAAATTTTCTCCATAAAAGACTTGGACATCTCTCGTCAAATGCATTCCTGTGTACATCATATTGTAAATTTCATCCTCTTAAACTGATATTTTCATATTCTTTTTATCCAGGAATAGGAATGTAATTAATTGAAAAATGATTTTGTAGCCAAGAAACCTACTTAAAATCTTATCCTTTCTATTAATTTGTCAGTATATTATCATTGTTCCTTCTCTCCAGTTCCTACACTAGTTCCTATCTTTGTCTTCCTGAGTTGGTTAAGGCCTCAGATATAATAGTGCATTAAAGTGGTTAGAAAAGATATTTGTTCTCATTCTTCACTTTTAAAGAATATGCTTCTAACACTTTGCCATTAAATACTATGCTGTTCTTCATTAGCTTTAGGAAGTATCCTGCATTCTTAGTTTGCTAAAAGTTTTTATGATACATGGATATTGATTTTCAGTAAAGACATTTTCCACAAATATATACTTAATTCATTTTTCTCTCTTTAAATTTTAAATAAGGAAAATTATGTAAGTAGGTTCTCTAATAAGTCTAATCTGTCCTTACATACCTGGTAAAACTTACTTAGTCATAGTATACTATATTTAATGTACTGTTGGATTTATTTTGCTAAAATCTGTAGGACATTTACCTTTGTTCATATTGGCATTAATCTATGATGATCATCCCATAGGTGTGTGGGTTTATCTCTGGGCTTTCTATCCTGTACCATTGATCTATATTTCTGTTTTTGTGCCACTACCATACTGTCTTGATAACTGTACCCTGTAGTATACTGTAAAGTCAGGGAGCCTGATTCCTCCAGCTCCCTTTTTTTCCTTCAAGATTGCTTTTGCTATTTGAGGTCTTTTGTGTTTCCATACACATTGTAAAATTTTTTGTTCTAGTTTTGTGAAAAATGCCATTGGTAATTTGACAGGGATTGCACTGAATCTGTACATTGCTTTGGGTAGTATAGTCATTTTCACAATATTGATTATTCCAAACAAAGATCATGGTATATCGCTCCATCTGTTTGTGTAGTCTTTGATTTCTTTCATCAGTATCTTATAGTTTTCTGCATACAAGTCTTTTGCCTCCTTAGGTAGGTTTACTGCTAGGTATTTTATCCTTTTTGTTGTGATGGTAAATGAGATTGTTTCCTTAATTTCTCTTTCTGATATTTCATTGTTAGTGTATAGGAATGCAAGAGATTTCTATGTATTAATTTTGTATCGTGTGACTTCACTAAATTCATTGGTTAGCTCAAGTAGTTTTCTGGTGGCCTTTTTAGGATTTTCTATGTATAGTGTCATGTCATTTGCAAACAGTGACCGTTTTACTTCTTCTGTGCCAAGTTTGATTCCTTTTATTTCTTTTTCTTCTCTGATTGCTGTGGCTAGGACTTCCAAAACTATGTTGAATAACAGTGGCGAGAATGGGCACCCTTGTCTTGCTCCTGATTTTAGAGGAAGTGTTTTCAGTTTTTCACCATTGAGAATAATGTTTGCTGTGAGTTTGTCATATATGGCCTTTCTTATGTTGAGGTAGGGTCCCTCTATGCCCACTTTCTGGAGAGTTTTTATCATAAATGGATGCTGAATTTTATCAAAAGCTTTTTCTGCATCTATTGAGAAGATCACATGGTTTTTACTCTTCAATTTGTTAATATGGTGTATCACATTGATTGAGTTGCCTATACTGAAGAATTCTTGCATCCCTGGGATAAATCCCACTTGATAATGATGTACGATCCTTTTAATGTGTTGTTGAATTCGGCTTGCTAGTATTTTGTTGAGGATTTTTGCATCTATGTTCACCAGTGATATTGGCCTGTAATTTTCTTTTTTTTGTGATATCTTTGTCTAGTTTTGGTTTCAGGGTGATAGATCAATGGAACAAGATAGAAAGACCAGAGAAAAACCCATGCACCTATGGTCACCTAATCTATGACAAAGGAGGCCAGAATATACAATGGACCAAAGACAGCCTCTTCTATAAGTGGTGCTGGGAAAACTGGACAGCTACATATAAAAGAATGAAATTAGAACACTCCCTAACACCATACACAAAAATGCAATCAAAATGAATTATATACCTAAATGTAAGGCCAGACACTATAAAACTCTTAGAGGAAAACACAGGAAGAACACTCTCTGACATAAATCACAGCAAGATCTTTTTTGACCCATCTCTTAGAGTAATGAGAATAAAAACCAAAAAAGAACAAATGGGATCTAATTAAACTTCAAAGCTTTTGCACAGCAAAGGAAACCATAAACAAGATGAAAAGACAACCCTCTGAATGAGAGAAAATATTTGCAAATGAAGCAACGGACAAAGGATTTATCTCCAAAATATACAAACAGCTCATACAACTCAATATCAAAAAAACAAACAAATTGGTTGAAAAATGGGCAGAAGACCTAAATAGACCTTTCTCCAAAGAAGACATACAGATGGCCAAGAAACACATGAAAAAATGCTCAACATCACTAATTATTAGAGAAATGCAAATCAAAACTAAAATGAGATATCACCTCACACTGGTCAGAATGGCCATCATCACAAAATCTACAAACAATAAATGCTGAGAGGGTGTGGAGAAAAGGGAACCTTCTTGCACTCTTGGTGGGAATGTAAATTGACACAGCCACTATGGAGAACAGTATGGAGGTTCCTTAAAAAACTAAAAATAGAACTACCATGTGACCTAGCAATCCCACTACTGGGCATATACCCAGAGAAAACCATAATTCAAAAAGACATATGCACCCCAATGTTCACTGTAGCACTATTTACAATAGCCAGGACATGGAAACAACCTAAACGTCCATCAACAGAGAAATGGATAGAGAAAATATGGTACATATATACAGTGGAATATTACCGAGACATAAAAAGGAATGAAATTGGGTCATCTGTAGAGACGTGGATGGATCTAGAGACTGTCATACAGAGTGAAGTAAGTTGGAAAGAGAAAAACAAATATCGTATATTAATGCATATATGTGGAATCTGAAAAAATAGTTTTAGACGATCTTATTTACAAAGCAGAAATAGAGACACAGACATAAACAACAAACATATGGATACCAAGGGGGGAAGGGGTGTTGGGATGAATTGGGAGATTAGGATTGACATATATACACTATTGATACTAAGTATAAAATAGATAACTCATGAGAACTTACTGTGAACCACAGGGAACTCTACTCAGTGCTCTGTGTTGACCTAAATGGGAAGGAAATCCAAAAAAGAGGGGATATATGTATGTGTATAGTTGACTCACTTCGCTGTATAGTAGAAACTAACACAACAATGTAAAGCAACAATACTCCAATAAAAATTAATAAAATAAAATAAACGTATTTCCCCCCCAAAAAAATAATCTATGATGACCATCCCAGATTTTCTGCCAAAAACAGTGAAAAAAGAAAAATTGTGGAACACACAGTATATAAAATTTTCAAGGTGTTTTAAATGGATCACACTTAAACTTCATAACAGCTTTATAACGTAGGTAGTATTCATATACTCTTTTTTTATTTTTCAGCTAAGAGGTCAAAGTTTAAGGTGGTAGAATAACTTTCTAAATGACTATAAAAATGTTTATGGGAAAGACGGCATTCCGAAAAACTCAATTATGTTATCTGTTAAAATCTTCATTTGCTTTAGGCCCTATTTAAATGGCAGATTATCCAAAAAGCCTTCATCGACACCTAAACATTCTTTTAATCCTTCCTCTCTCTTCCCTATTCTCTCTACCCTTGGTCTTCTGAACATCATGCCTTTGTGACTTTCCTCTTCCCTTCATTTTAATTTGTCTGTAATACAATTAATGTATTCTTCTTCTTATGCACTTGACTTGATTATAAGCTCTACAGGTCAATAACTCTCCCTTATCTGTTTTTGAAACTGTATGCAATGCCTTGCACGTTGCTTTTTAAATATATAATGATTACCAACCCAGATATTTTCATAGTGGATTGAATTATTCTTCCTTAAAGCCAGAGTTTATATTTTGGAAGAGTTGTTGATTTTTCCTGTATTGTTTAAGTGAGAAAATTCCCTTGAGAAGTGAAGGAGAAAATTAGTTTAGAAGAGAAACAAAGTAATTAACATAGGATATAAAGCAAGCAATAAAGACAGTCAAAATATTACAAACATAATGAAATTAAAATGGCATTAAGGGAAATATCAAAGTCAGAAGAATCAAAAATGGTAAATTAAAATTGTAATTTATTAAATTTTACATAATTAACATTCTAAAAATAAGATCTTACAGAGTATTTCTGCAGGCTTTATTGGGTAAAGTCAACAGAAACTAAAGTAATTCAAGATACCAAGAAAAAGGAATGAGGAAACTGAAGGAAAAAATGCAGCACTTTATTAGCCTAGGAATATGACTACGAAGACTACAGAGGAAAGTGATAGAGGAAATAGAGATGAAGCACCAAAATCTCTTCCATTTTTGTTGACTAGTTCCATTTTGTTATATGAAATCTATATTTATTCCTGGTTCTCTGCAAACAACTGCAACTTTGAAATCATAGTATAAAAAATAAAATATTTCCCTTATCCATCTATCTTCCTATATTTTAAATTTTTTATCTTAATAAAACAAGTAATATTGTGCAATTATAATTCAGATTGTATTAACAGCCTCTTTATATGAAGACAAACATCTATTTAGAGCACACATTTGAGGCACACAATGGGATCAAAATGGCCATACGTCAGTAATCTCATTTATCTACTTTAAAGATACATTCACATATTCAATCAATTATTTAAGTGCTTTATATGAATATTCATTTTTCTCCTTGGAGAAATACACACACACACACACACACACATGCACACATGCACAAGACATGGCTATAGATAACAACATGGGCACAGACCTCATGAGCTCATTCTCTAATCATGGAGCAAAACTTAGTAAGACACTTTGGAGAATAAAAAAATATGTAGCCACAATACAAATTATAACTACAAGAGTCTTAGAGAAAATAAAGTGTGGTTGCAAATTCTGGAGGAGGTTCCATAACCTGGATCTAAAGGGTCTATGATATTACTAAATGTGCAAGTCAGGTGGGACATCTCTCTGAGCAGTAATATACATTAAGATGGAGGTGAAAATTAATATTCTATTGAATGGTAACAATACAGAATTAATTGCAGTTGAGGATAGCTACTTGATAAAAGTGAGAAATTGACAATATTGGCCCAGTGATTTAAAAAATTAGTACACTAGTTTGATGATATTTCTGTTTGATTATAAATTCTTGGAGCATAGCTTACCCGCTGTACTTGAGAATGCAACCTTATTTGAAAAAGTTTTTGCAATGTAATCAAGTTAAGATGAGGTCATACTGGATCGGGGTAGGCCCTACTCCAATGACTGGTGTCCTTATAAAAAGAGGCAAATTTGGACATAGAGACACACAGACATAGGGAGAATGCCATGTGACAATGGAGGCAGAGATTGGAATGATGCAATTGTCAAGGAACACCAGGATTACCAGCCACCACCAAAATCTAGGAGAGAGGCATGGAACAGATTCTCCCTCAGAGCCTCCAAAAGAAATCAACCTTGCCAACACCTTGATTTTGGACTTCTAGTCTCCAAGAACTGTGAGAGAGTAAATTTCTGTTTTAAGCCACCTAGTTTGTGATGATTTGTTACGGCAGCCCTAGGAAACTGAGACAGATCTCTTTCTCATACCTTATGTGAAAGAATTCCAAGTGGCTCAAATAATGCTTTATTTAAGTCTTTACTTTGAAATATACATAGATTCATAGGAAATTGCAAAAAAATATATAGATAGGTCTCATTCCACCCTTTACCCAGCCTCTCCTTTTAACATCTTGTATAAGTAGAGTACAGCATCAAATTCAGGAAATTGATGTTGGCACAATTCATAGACTTTACTCAGATTTCACCAGTTACGCAGGCTCTTGTGTGTGTGTGTGTGTGTGTGTGTGTGTGTGTGTGTGTGTGTGTGTGTGTGTGTGTGTGTGTGTGTGTTATATGCAATTTTATCACAGGGGTAGCTACATGTAAGCACCCCAACAATCAAGATACTCACCTGTACCATTACCACAAATCTCCTTCAGGCTATTATCTTTACAGCCACACCCAGCTCTTCCTACTTTCCCTAAACTCTTGTAACCACCAATCAATTCTTCATCTTTCTAATTATGTTATTTCACAAATGTAATGGAATCATGCAATAATGGCTTTTTTCACTTCACATAATTTTCTTGAGGTTCATTAAAATTGTGTGTATATCAATAGGTTGTTTCCATATATTGCTGGATATTATGGCATAGTGTGGATATACCACAGTTGTTTAACCCTTCACTTATTGAAGGACGTTTGAGGAGTTTCAAGTTTTACACTATTTTTAAAAATAAATAAGTAAATATACCTGTCGTGTACAAGCGTCTGTGTGAAAATAAATTTTCACTTCTCTGGGATAAATGCCCAGAAGTGAAATTGCTGGATCACATGGTAAGTCCATTTTAGTTTTAAAAGGGACTGCTAAACTAGTTTTTCAGACTAGCTAGGCCATTTTAAATTCTCATGTATCAGTGATACAAGTTTTCCACATTTTTATCAGCATATAGTTTTATCACTATTTTTTTATTTTAGCCATTCTGAGTGGTATATAGTAATATGCTGTTGCAATTTTAATTTGCATTTTCCTAATGGTAATAAATTTGAACATCTTCTCACATGATGATTTGATAACTGTGTATCTTCTTTGGTGAAATGTCCATGCATTTTTTTTTGCCATTTTTCTAATTTTATTGTTTTTTCAAGGTTGATGTTTCATAGTTCTTTATTTAGTAAAGATAAAAGTTCTCTGGTAACTACAAGATTAACAAATATGTTCTCCTAGTCTGCAGCTTGACGTTTCATCCTCTTAACAGATTTTTTACAGACCAAAAGTTTTTAATGTTAGTGAGGTAAATTACCAATATTTTCTTTTATGGATTATGCTTTTGGTATCATATCTAATAACCCTTCACTTGGACTTAGGACCTAAAGATTTTTTTCCCTATATTTTTGTCTCGAAGTTTTATAGGTTTACATTTTACTTTAATTCCATGATCTATTTTGAGTTAATTTTTATATAAGGTGTGAGTTTCACATGGAGATTCTCTTTTTTTGTCTATTGCTATCCCATTTCTCTAGCCCCACTCTTTGAAAAGGTAGCCCTCCTCCACTGAATTGTTTTTGTTCCTTTATCAAAAGTTAGACATATTAGTGTGGATCTACTTTTGAGTTCTGTATTTGGTTCCATTGATCTATGTGTCTCACCCAGCAATATCACAGTCTTGATACTGTACCATGAATTTGGTATGTCTCTTTAAATAGTAAATCTACTTTCATTTATTTCAATAGCATTTTATAGTTTTATTATAGTTACACCTAATGATTTCATTTTCTGTGGTACAATTGGGAGTTATATTGCATTTTTATTTTCATTTCCCAAGCGTTTATTGTTGGTATATAGAAATGCAATTGATTTTTGTGTGTTGATCTTGAATCCTGTGACTCAGTTCTAAGCCATTCTTTTTTTTTTTTTTCTGTAAATTCCTTGGGATTTTCTACATATACAATCATTTCATCTACAAAGACTTTTACTCCTTCCTTTACAAACTGTATGCCTTTTTATTTTGTATTTTTTTCTTATTGCAGTGGCTAGAAATTCTGGAATTATTTGAATATGAGTCCTGGGAACAGACATCCTTACCCTGTTCTTGATCTTAGGAAACATTCAATCTTTTATCATTAAGTATTATGTTAGCTGTAGATGTTCTTTATAAGGCTAAGGAAGTTCTCCTTTATTCCTAGTGTATTAAGAGGTTTTTTTTTTTAAATCATAATTGGGTTTGAATTCTATCAAAGGCTTTTTCTTTCTCTCTTTCTTTTTTTTGCCTTGAAGTATAGGCCGATCCTAAACACTGTGTCAACTCCAGGTGCACAACAAAGTGACCCACCCATATATATACTTTTTTTTTTCTGATTATTCTCCATCACAAGTCACCACAAGATACTGAATACTGCCATACAGCAAATCTTGGTTGCCCATCCATTCCATGTTACACAGTAGTGTCAGAAGTGTCAATTGCTTTTTTCTATGCCAATTGATATCATCATATGATTTTTCCTTTTAAGTTTGCCGACATAGTGGATGACAACGATTGATTTTCAAATACTGAACCACCTTTTCATACATGAAATACACCTCATTCATGGGTATTATTATTTTTAAAGTTTATATAAATATACTTAAGAGTTATTAAAAAGTTTTTAAAGTTATATATTTGTATAAATACATAAAAGTTATATTTGATTTGCTAAAATTTTGTTGAGGATTTTGCATCTATGTTCATGAGAGATATTGGGACCAGATCACCTCTGTCTTGAAAGGGAAATGAATGACAACTTTTAGTGAGCTCTCTAAAATTGTGGATGGAAGTTTCCACTGTTTAGATGGTTGAAAAAGAAAAGGAAAAGCTCACTAGGAGAGAAATAAGAAATGTCAGTGTAGGTAATATTGGATAATGCCTTATTTTTCTCTTGAGTAGAAAATAAATGGAGTTTTACTTTTCATAACACTTTGAATTATTTTTATCTCTTGGAGTTCTGAATCTTTTGGTCATTGTTTCAAATATCTTAATTTAATGCACATAAAGGAGAAATTCGTATCCCTTAATATTTCACAACTCCCCCCACAAATAGCTCAATTATCAAAATGCTTATTAGTTTATCTTTTAAACTAATTAGTTTATCTTTTCAGGTTTCTTTAGAGTTCTATGTAGAGAGATTAGGCATTGCTCCAATTGTACTTAAGGTACTATGGAATATTTCTTCATGATACTTTTTCCAATTAATAGTTAACTAATACTTAAGCTGCCAAAAAATATATTTATTCTGTAATTATAATTTTCAGATCTAGCTCCTTAAGTAATTTACAAAAAAAATTCTAAATACACTACTGATTACTATAAAAACAATTCATAGCATTCCATTATTTAGAAGTTTAGCTATAATCTGAAATATACATTTCAAAAAGAAATATGGCTAATTCAGAATAGTCAGGCTCAAATAACTTCTTATCAAAAGTCACTGAAACTAATTAACACTACTTAAAACTTGAATTGCATTTACCTGAAGCATTTATTCTAGTGAAAATGTGAAAAAGATAATTTCAACGAATAACTTACTCTTGCCTTTTCACTTTTTACTTCCCATGCCACGTAGTAAATCTTCTGATCTTTAATTATACATGGTAACAATATTCTCATGAAATCTAATACTGATCTGTAAGCATGAGTTAGACAATATTTGTAAAACTTGATATAATGTTAATTTACAATTTTCTGCTCTACAAATGTTTGCATAAATAATGGAGTGAGTTGTTGCTGTTTCCAAGGTCTTTGTTTAATTAGACACTCTTGGCAATTCAACACAATTGTAGGGAAAAAAATGACAGATAATTTCTTCTTTGCATTAAATATAATTACATGAGCTCTTTGGAAAATACATTTTCAAAAATCTTCATGCCAAAGTAGATTTTCTGTACTGTCTAATGAGAAACGACTGTGTTTAATTCTGTTATAAAATATTCACAATTCATTTTAATAGTTCTAGAAAAAAAAGACTAACAGAACTTTTGAAAGAAGGCATTAATAATCCCCTTCTCTGCAGATATTTCACACACACACAACAGATGAAATTCTCTTTCTTCTAGACATCTACAGACAAAGAGGTGCACACACAGATCTCTAATTTAGAATATTCATTATGAATCTAAACAAGGGTAAAATATGGTCCTGAAATTTAGGATTAACTTAATTCTCTCTTATAAACACTTGTGTACAAATGCATACACCTACACACTAGGAGAATGGAAATAAAGTCTTCCATACAAACATAAAATATTCCTAACAAAGGTAAATACATTATCAGGATACAAACAGAGCAGGGTATATAATCATTTCCTAGTAAAGTCCTCTTTATCATAACACAGCAACATCTGACACTAGAGCAGAAGCTATCAGTTGCCAAGTTCTGCCTAATAACATACAGCATCCAGTCAAACTTCTTATTGTTTCATTGTTAAAAATCTATCTTTAAAGACAAATAACGTTACCATAAGGAGATATGTCTGTGCGTATATATGTGGGTGTGTGTGAGATTAATTTTCTTTAGAGAATTTCAAGATGTTCAAGAGATTCAAGAAGCTCTAACTTCCTAACACAAGTACAGGGAATTAGGAAAGAGGAGGAGAGTATAAGAAAGTGCTTTTGGAAAACTAAAATAGCACTGTTGATACAAAACTGTCTGCACAGGAGGGAAAAAATTCTATAAGAGCACAAGAAGCTCACTGAGCACTGAGTATCAAGCTATATAATATTTTTAAAATTCACACATAGACAAACTATTATAGAATGTTACACTTTAAAGACAAAAAGAATGTTCCAAACCCTTTCAAACAAAAAACAACAGAACAACAACAGACAAATGGCCTTCCAAGAAACAAGCAGCAGACTAGCATCATACTTTTCTTCAGTAAGAGATATCAAAAGATTGGAGCAATGTCTTAAAGGAAGAGAATAAAATGGGATAAAATCTAGAACTCTGTTTCCCACCAAATTACTAGTCAGTTTTCAGTTGACAAGAAATGTTTATTAATGCAAAATCACTGAACATTGACTTGCACGGAAGTGTCCTCACAAGGAAATTATTTGCATATTGACTTCAGAAGATGAGAGTAAAACCCAAGAATTGTGAACATATTTCTTATGGTCTTTATTCTCAAATTCTCTTCACCCCTTAGTCTCCAAAAGCAGCAGTAGGGAGCTGTGGCAGTTGTGAGTTATTTTTTGTAACACTGCTACAGGAACAAATTTAAATCCTGTTTATTAATACTTTATGGTAAAATGGCTTTTAAGAAATGGCTCTCCTGCCATCTTAAAGATACTGCAACATATAGTTCTATCAACAAGCAAAAACAAATTCAATCAGAGAACATTGGCTGTTGATTATAGTCTTGCCAAATATAGTCACAGTCTAAAAAGATGTAAACACAAAGTCAGCATGATTTTAAGAGTTAAAAGAATGTAAAAAGTAAAAATACATTTGCCACTGATACTAGGGACATTTTGAATGGCACTGCTGCTGTGACATTAGAAACCTGATGATGAGATGCAACTGTGTAGACCACTAGGTTCTGAATTAAACAAAAATTACCCAATCATAATAATAAACCAATATTTATCAATTTTCAACTTTATAAATCAAGATACAGAGAAAGCACAAAACATTTAATTACGCTTGACACGATAGAATACACATATTTTTAGCTTTAAAGTGAAAGTCAAGGTAAAGAAGCATAGAGGCACTTACATGCTCATCTCACAAAATGGAAATTCAAATGATGATGTTTACATTGATTAAAAAATTCTAAATTTCAATATTAAGAAAAAAAGCAACAGGGATAATCAATTTTAAAAGTTTAGGGTGTCAAAATGACCAAGGATTGGAAAAGGAAAGAAGTGGGAGTGCTGGTACAGAAATAAATTAATAGCTCATCTATCATAGCCCCAAAACAATGGAAAAATATCTACAGTTGATGAATCAAAAAACAGCAGCATAAGCATATGTGTTAGATATGTGAAGGTAAGTGCCAGAACACCGCTAAACAGGGATAATTAAAGTCTCGCTGAGTATATTATACTAGGGCATGTAGAAGGTTAGGGCAAAGAATTGCTGAGTTTTTTTTTAACTCCATCAATACCATTTGCTTTTATTTTTTAAAACTACGTGTATTCCCTTGATCTAGTTTTTATCATTTTTTTTAAATGGCTTAAATTTTAATGGTATCAATATTTTTTGTGAGGTGAGTTTTAACAAAAATGGTGTTCTGATCATTTAAAATGTGATAAAGGTCATTCTTTATATTACTGAAAAAGAATTATTGAGATTTCTAGAAAATACTTTTGCTAATGCATTAATATTTCAGACACTATTTTATATTATAAAATGTCATTTTTCATTTTTCTGAAGTTAAAAAATATACATCTATATAATGAATTCCACCTACAAATACATTTTGGGTTTTTCTCCTTAACTTTTCTTTTTTCATTCTGTAAGCATAATGGTTAAGAGTTTAGGTTTCTGAATCTTAAAAACTCAGAAAACAGTAAAACCATGAATAAAACTTGAAACTTATTGAAAAGTTTCAAAACTTTGAAACTTATTCTATCCAATGAAATCAACAACTTACAATTCTATTCTCTAGTTGAACTTGGTTCTTAAACTTAGGATCAAATGTCTTTCAGGAAGATTTCTCTGGTGGTATTGTGGAGGATATGCTGGACAACTAAACTAAAAAAAAAAAAAAAAAAAAAAAAAAGTAGCACGCACTATTCTAGGGTTTTGAGCCCAGAGCTACGGATGCCCAAAGTAGGAAGCAATTACTATCCATGTTTACGGAATTGGGGTGACACACAGGAGTTGGTCCTCCACAGAGATATAGACATTGCATAGGTACTGAAGAAGGAAATTTCTATATAGCAGACATAAGGATTAACAACAAATAGATGACAACTCTCTTAAAATTAAGAATTACATATAACAGAAACACACACACTAAAGCATGCTTCACAAGCAACAAAAGCCATTTACCAAAAATTCTGCTTTCATTATGTTATTAAAAATGAGGCTTCCATCAGCAAGCACCTTTATCAGTACTAAGATAAGCTTTTCTGATTCTTGTTTGAAAAATCAGAATTTTGAATTTGGTAACCTGTAATGTTCCTTTCAGTTTCATGAGTCTATGAAATGCTGAAAGTAAAATTATATATGTGTATTTTTATTTTGCTAACCTACAAATCATTTTCATCCTTTATACAATTTATCTTTTTCTCTAGAGTCTGACTTGTAGATATAATTTTGTACTATAAAGCCAACATGAAGGCTTTTCTACTTATTCAAATATTCATCAAAATGAATATTATAATTTCTACATAACACAATTATATTTAAGTTTCCAAAAGTATCAAATTTCCAGGTGACCTTTACGTTACACATTATATGACATATCTCTTTCCTGAGACTCACACAAAATAATTTGTTCTATGATAACTTCCTTCCTGTCATTAGTACATGCATGAGTTAATCTTTCCATAAACAGAGAGATATAAAAACATGTTCAAATATAATGTTACTTCATAAGGGGTAATATAAAATCTAAAAGTATCCTGTGTCTTTAGTCTTCCACGCTATGTACTTCTTTGAATTGAAAGACATTAAATAGAGATTCAACAGATGAGAGTGGAATGAAATACTACCTAGTGATTCTTTGACAATTAGTGGAAAAACTAGTATAATAACCATGTATGAGTAAGTTTTATACAATTCTTTAGTATATTTCTTCTCAAAGGACATTCTCAGTCGATGTTCACATTTAGATTTAGGACTGAGTTGTTCATGTTAGACACTTTTTTCTATACGTGAATCTTTCACTGATGTTTACCAAAATGTAATCTATCCCAATCTTTTTACTTATCACAATGTACTGGAAAAATAATGTTTTTATTAATATGACCTTGCATAGAACACTAATACTTAAATTTTTATCTTTCTAAAGAAGAAATTGTAGAATTTGTTGCCTAATGAAGAAATAAACATGATTTCAATTCTGCCTGATTTGAGATATCTAAAAAAATCAATCTTGGAGAGGAGTCAAGATGGCAGTGTGGTAAGACACAGAGTTTGTGCCTCGCCACAACTAGGGTGACTGCCAGACGCTGGTGGGGGACCCCGACACCCAGGGAGATGGGAAGAACTCCCAAGCGAACCAGTAAGAAATGGGGGGACTGAGTGGGGAGTAGAAGTGGAGGCCAGACAGGACCAGTGCCCCCTGAGGGGTGGCTGAGAGGGGGGAGGGGTTCCCACATCTGGAGTGACCCTCGGGGGCTTGGATCAGAGGGGAGTGTGCACAGCGTTTCCCCTGCCCAATCGGCTGGAGAAGTCTACCCGGCTCTCAGGCCAGGACCTACGCCCTCAGAGATCCCCTCTGGGCTGCGTTCGTCTGGGGGCATAGAAGAGCGGCAGGGAGAAAACAGGAGAGGCTGGCGGAAGGGGCTCTCTAGGACCAGAGGAATGGGAAGGGAGCAGAGTTTGCCCCACCCACCTGAGCCCAGGAAGCCTGCTAGGCTCCCAGGTGGGGTCCTCCGCTCTCTGAGACCAGAGGCAGAAGACACGCCTGGGCCCCTTCTGTTCTGTAGAGCCTAAGCCCCACTCCCCACTCCACCCTCCCCCTACCTTTTCCAGCCCTGTGGGGACTAAGCATAGGCCTTGCCCACCACCAAAAACCTCACTTCAGCTTAGGCCCTGCCCTCCACAACCAAGGCCTTTCCACCTTTTTTTCTTTTCTCCTCCTCTTTATTTCTATTGTGGTTCTGTTTTACATTCCAGTTGTTGTTTCTTCTACATTTTTATTTTTATACTTTTTCTAACATAGTTGTTAGTTTCCTACTCTAATTATATTTTTCACTTTGTTATTGTTCTTTTTTTTTTTTTTGCTGGCCCATGTGGCTTGCGGGATCTTGGTTCACGAGCTAAGGGTTGGGCTGGAGCTCCTGCAGTGGGAGCTCCAAGTCTGAACCACTGGAGTAACAGAGAACCTCAGACCCCAGAGAATATTTGGAGTGAGATCTCCTAGAGGTCCCCATCTCAGGACCAAGACCCAGCTCAAACCAGCAGCGTACAAACTGCAGTGTTGGAAGTCTCAGGCCAAACAACCGGTAAGACAGGAACACAATCCCACTCATAAAAAAAGGGGGAAAAAAAAATGAGATGGCAAAAAAATGTGTCACAGATGAAGGAGCAAGGTAAAAACCTACAGGACCAAATAAATGAAGAGGAAATAGGCAATCTACCAGAAAAAGAATTCAGAGTAATGATAGTAAAGATGATCCAGAATCTTGGAAATAGAATGGAGGCACGGATTGCGAAAATACAAGAAATGTTTAACAAAGATATAGAAGAACTAAAGGACAAACAAACAGAGATGAAAACACAATAACTGAAATGAAAAATACACTAGAAGGAATCAATAACAGAATAACTGAGGCAGAAGAACGAATAAGTGAGCTGGAAGACAAAATGGTGGAAATAACTGCTGAGGAGCAGAATAAAGTAAAAGGAATTGAAGACAATCTCAGAGACCTCTGGGAAAACACTAAAAGCACCAATATTCGAATTATAGGGGTCTCAGAAGAAAAAGAGAAAAAGAAAGGGTCTGAGAAAATATTTGAAGAGGTTATAGTGGAAAACTTCCTAACATGGGAAAGCAAATAGTCACCCAAGTCCAGGAAGCACAGAGAATCCCATACAGGAGAAACACACCAAGACACATATTAATCAAACTATCAAAAATTAAATTCAAAGAACAAATATTAAAAGCAGCAAGGGAAAACAAAAAGTAACATACAAAGGAATCCCATAAGGTTATCAGCTGATTTTTCAGCAGAAACTCTGCAGGCCAGAAGGGAGTGGCAGGATACACTTAAAGTGATGAAAGATAAAAACCTACAATCAAGAATACTCTACCCAGCAAGGATCTCATTCAGATTCAACAGAGAAATCAAAAGATTTTCAAACAAGCAAAAGCTAAGAGAATTCAGCACCACCAAACCAGATTTACAACAAATGCTAAAGAAACTTTTCTAGGTGGCAAACACAAGAGAAGAAAAAGACCCACAAAAACAAACCCAAAACAATTAAGAAAATGCTAATAGGAACATACATATCGATGATAACCTTGAATGTAAATAGATTTAAAGCCTCAACCAAAAGACACAGACTGGCTGAATGCACAGAAAAACAAGACACATATATATGCTGTCTAAAAGAGACCCACTTCAGACCTATGGACACATACAGACTGAAAGTGAAAGGATGGAAAAAGATACTCCATGCAAATGGAAATCAAAAGAAAGCTGGAGTAGCAATACTCATATCAGATAAGATAGACTTTAAAATAAAGACTGTTACAAGAGATAAGGAAGGACATTATATAATGATCAAGGGATAAATCCAAGAAGAAGATATAACAATTATAAATGTTTATGCACCCAGCATAGGAGCACCTCAATACATAAGGCAAATGCTAACAACCATGAAAGGGGAAATCAACAGTAACACAATAATAGTAAGGACTTTAACACCCCACTTACAGCAATGGACAGATCATCAAAACAGAAAATAAATAAGGAAACACAAGCTTTAAATGACACAATAGACCGGATAGATTTAATTGATATTTACAGAACATTTTACCCAAAAGTGGCAGAATAACTTTCTTCTCAAGTGCATACAGAACATTCTCCAGGATAGATCACAACTTGTGTCACAATCAAGCCTCGGAAAATTTAAGAAAATTGAAATCGCACCAAGAATCTTTTCTGACCACAACACTAGGAGATTGGAAATCGATTACAGGAAAAAACTGTAAAAGCCACAAATACATGGAGGCTAAACACCGCACTACTAAATAACAAAGAGGTTACTGCAAAAATCAAAGAATAAATTAAAAAATACATAGAAGCAAATGACAATGAAACAAAATGACCCAAAACCTATGGGATGCAGAAAAAGCAGTTCTATGAGGGAAGTTTATATCAATTCAACCTCACCTCAAGAAACAAGAAGAATCTCAAATAAACAATATAACCCTACACCTAAAGCAACTAGAGAAAGAAGAAAAAAGAAAAACCAAAGTCAGTAGACAGAATGAAATCATAAAGATCAGAGCAGAAATAAATGAAATAGAAATGAAGAAAAAAATAGCAAAGATTAATAAAACTAAAAGCTGGTTCTTTGAGAAGATAAACAAAATTGATAAACCCATAGCCAGACTCATCAAGAAAAAAGAGAGGATGCAAAACAATAAAATTAGAAATGAAAAAGAGGAAATCACAACTGACACTGCAGAAATACAAAGGATTATAAGAGACTACTACCAACAACTGTATGCCAATAAAATGGACAAAAAAGAAGAAATGGACAAAGTCTTGGAAAGGTACACTTTTCCAAGACTGAACCAGGAAGAGTTAGAAAATATAAACAGAATTATCACAAGTAATGAAATTGAAACTGTAAATAAAAACGTTCCAACACACAAAAGTCCAGGACCAGATGGCTTCACAGGTGAATTCTATCAAACATTTAGAGAAGAGCTAACATCTATCCTTCTCAAACTCTTCCAAAAAATTGCAGAGGGAGAAACACTCCTAAACTCATTCTACAAAGCCACCATTACTCTGATACCAACACCAGAAAAAGATATCACAAAAAAGAAAATTATATAACAATATCACTGATGAACATAGATGCAAAAATCCTGAACAAAATACTAGCAAACAGAATCCAACAACATATTAAAAGGATCATACACCATAATCAAGTGGGATTTATCCCAGGGATGCAAGGATTCTTCAATATATGCAAATCAACCAATGTGATACACCATATCAACAAATTAAAGAATAAAAACCATATGATCATCTCAACAGATACAGAAAAAGATTTTGACAAAATTCAACACCGATTTATGATAAAAACAATCCAGAAAATGGACATAGAGGGAACTTACCACAACATAATTAAGGCCATATATGACAAACCCACATCAAACTTCATACTCAATGGTGAAAAACTGAAAGTATTTCCACTAAGATCAGGAACAAGACAAGGATGTCCAATCTCACCACTCTTACTCAACATAGTTTTGGAAATCCTAGCCACGGCAATCAGAGAAGAAAAGGAAATAAAAGGAATACAAATTGGAAAAGAAGAAGTAAAACTGTCACTGTTTCCTGATAACATGGTACTATACAGAGAAAATCCTAAAGATGCCACCAGAACACTACTAGAATTAATCAGTGAATTTGGTAAGGTTGCACGATATAACATTAATGCAAGGAAATCTCTGGCATTCCTATACACCAACAGTGAAAAATCAGAAAGAGAAATTAAGGAAACAAACCCATTTACCACTGCAACAAAAAAAATAAAATACCTATAAATAAACTTACCTAAGGAGGCAAAAGACTTGTACTGAGAAAACTATAAAACACTGATGAAAGAAATCAAAGATGACATAAACAAATGGAGAGATATACCATGTTCTTGGATTGGAAGAACCAATATTATGAAAATGACTATACTACCCAAAGCAATCCACAGATTCAATGTAATCCCTATCAAACAACCAGTGGCATTCTTCACAGAATTAAAACAAAAAATTTTACAATTCATATGAAAACACAAAAGACCCTGAATAACCAAAGCAATCTTGAGAAAGAAAAATGGAGCTGGAGGAATCAGGATCCCCAACTTCAAACTATACTACGAAGCAACAGTAATAAAGACAGTATGGTACTGGCACAAAAACAGAAATATAGATCAATGGTACAAGATAGAAAGCCCAGAGATAAACCCACGCACATACGGTCACCTAATTTACAACAAAGGAGGCAAGAACATACAATGGAGAAAAGACAGCCTCTTCAATAAGTGGTGCTGGGAAAACTGGACAGCTACATGTAAAAGAATGAAATTAGAACACTCTCTAACACCATACACTAAAATAAACTCAAAATGGATTAAAGATCTAAATGTAAGACTAGACACTATAAAACTCTTAGAGAAAAACATAGGATAAACACTGTTTGACATAAAGTACAGCAAGATATTTTTTGAACTACAGTAATGGAAATAAAAACAAAAATAAACAAATTGGACTTAATTAAACTTCAAATCTTTTGCATAGCAAAGGAAACCATAAACAAGATGAAAAGACAACCCTCAGAATGGGAGAAAATATTAGCAAATGAAACAACAGACAAAGGATTAATCTCCACAATATACAAACAACTCAAGGAGATCAATATCAGAAAAACAAACAATTCAATTAAAAAATGGACGGAAGACCTAAATAGACATTTCACCAAAGAAGCTATACACATGGCCAAGAGGAACATGAAAACATGCTCAACATCACTAATTATTAGAGAAATGCAAATCAAAACTACAATGAGGTATCACCTCACACTGCTCAGAATGGCCATTATCAAAAATCTAGACGCAATAAATTCTGGAAAGGGCATGGTAAAAAAGGAACCCTCCTGCACTGTTGGTGAGAATGTAAATTGATACAACCACTATGGAGAACAATACGGAGGTACTTTAAAAAACTAAAAACAGAACTACCATATGACCCAGCAATCCCACTACTGGGCATATACCCTAAGAAAGCCATAATTCTAAAAGAGACATGTACCACAATGTTCACTGTAGCACTGTTTACAATAGTCAGGACATGGAACCAACCTAAATGTCCTTTGGCAGATGAATGGATAAGGAAGATATGGCACATATATACAATGGAATATTACCCAGCCATAAAAAGAAACGGAAGTAAGTTATTTGTAGTGAGGTGGATAGACCTAGAGTCTGTCATACAGAGTGAAGTAAGTCAGAAAGAGAAAAACAAATACCGTATGCTAACACATATACATGGAATCTAAAAAACAAACAAAAAATGGTTCTGATGAACATAGTGGCAGGGCAGGAATAAAGACGCAGACATAGAGAATGTACTTGAGGACACAGCAGGGAAAGGGAAGCTGGGATGAACTGAGAGAGTAGCATTGACATATATATACTACCGAATGTAAAATGGATGGCAAGTGGGAAGCAACTGCATAGCACAGGGAGATCAGCTCGGTGCTTTGCAATGACCTAGATATGTGGGATAGTGAGGGTGGGAGGGAGGCTCAAGAGGGAGGGGATATGGGGATATATGTATGAATATGATTGATTCACTTTGTTGTACAACAGAAACTAACACAGCATTGTGAAGCAATTATACTCCAATAAAGATCTATTTAAAAATAATAAAATAAAAATTAAAAAATCAATCTCTTACCTTTATAAATGGGATAAAATGCTGAATTTTCTTAATCTTTAATATAGTTTAAATCAATAATTTATTTTCACAACTATCAAAAATCCTTATAATCTCTGTGAACATGACATTTATCAAACTGTGATAATCTCTCATACTGAATGAGAAATAGCATGTTAAACAATTCAGTCTTCATGTAATAAGAAAAATCCAAGAAAGAAAACATAATTGACAAATTTTGGTTTTGTCCCACTCACAAAAAATTATTAACTCTACATCAGACTTTGTTCAAGATATTACATTTTACATATACATACTTGAGCGATTGAATTAACCAAGTCTACTTGTTTTAGATTCACTTATTGAAAATATCTTTTCAGGACCTAATCCACAGGGATGCAATAGTGACTTAGAGAAAAATTCTGCCCACATAGAGAGTTCACATTCTAGTTGAGGGACAAGCATTATAAAATAAACAAACAAATTAGCATGTAACTTATTGGTAAGTGCAAAGGTAAAAAATAAGATAGCAGATTGAGGGGTGAGCGATAGTGCCAGTGATTATAGATTATGTGGTTAACGAAGCCTTCCTGAAGTGCTGATCAGAGAACTTGGATGATATGAGGAAGCAAGCTGTGCAATAAAAGATTAACCCTGACCAAAGAACGGTCTGACCCTTTGTCCCCAACTCCTGGGAGGGAATCTCTAAGCCCTGGGAATGTCCTGACTTAAAAGAGTGCCTTGTTTACCTGGGGACCTTGGACCATGCCAGATAGTCTATGCTAACAATGTGATTTATGGTGGGACTCTTGGGCAACTCTGTTATCAGCTCAGTTTCCAGAGGGCCTGAAGACTAAGGTCAGCTATGCAGATGTTTGTCCTTGTCTATGTGACCAATATCCAATAAAATCTCTGAACACCAAGGTTCCTGTGAGTGTTCTTGGCTGACAATACTCCATGTGTATTGTCACACATTGTTCTTCAAAGAAATTAGTGCTGTCCACATGACTCCACTGAAAGAGGACAACTGGAAGCTCTGGCCCTCATTTTCCTGGACTCTACTGCATGCACCTTTTCCATTGCTGATTTTAATCTGTATCCTTCCACTGTAATACACTGTATCCATGAGGATAATAGCTATTCCGAGATCTTTGAGTTCTTTTAGTAAGCTACTAAACCTCAGGGTAGTTCTAGGGACCACATGAATGTTGCACAAATCTGTTGAAAATCCAGAGCAAACTGATTATTTTAGGAGAAAGAGTGAATACAAAGAATCTGAGATAAGAATAAATAATGTGCCAAACTTCCACCAGACACATTCTCAGATCCAAAGCAGGCACATAACTCTCCAAGGTATGACCAGTTTTATGCTTACTGACTATGGGTTTCTCATTCTTTTGCTATGGTAGATCAAGAAAAAGTGCCCCTTTGATCAACCAGGAGCAATTAAGAATGGTCCTTCAGGTAATCCCTTAATGGCTTCTTTAAACATAGTCAGGAAAGCCCAACCGCTGTAATATTGTAAACCCAAACAGTATTACGTCATTAAGATTTGGAATAATCTTGAAGGGCAGTCAGAATTTTTTTTCCTACCTACCAATAAAAAACCCCACTTGGCTAATTAAAAAAAAAAAAAAAAGCAGTGAGTACAGTTTTCCTGAGGTTTGACACAATCAAGAAAAAGCAAAAATAAAACTATGACTAGAACAGAATTAGAGTTAAAATAAAGAGCTGTAAAATATGATGTGAGTGAAAAAATACAATGCCATTATAAGGCATGTGGATGTTCTTATGAATGTGCAAGCTACTTGAGCAGGAAAGAGCAAGAGCAATCCATTGGAGGTTATTACATTAATGTGGAAGAGTGAGGGTGGTGCTTTGTACTTGGTGGTGACGAACAGTGGTTAAGATAGTGAGCAACTGTCAGATTCAGGTCATATTTTGAGTGTATAGACAGCAAAACTTACTGATAGATAGAATGAGGATAAGGACAGAATGAGGGAGATCAAACATAAACACTTCAAGGGTTTTGGCTTGAACAGCTAGGTGCCTGGTATTCCTAATTGTTGTTATGGGAACACTAGGGAAATGACAGATGTGTAATGGAGATACCAGGTATTCTGCTTTTAAGTTTGAGCTACATATTGGATATTTTTTAAGAGATATCAAGTAGAAAGTTGGACATATGCATCTGGTACTATAAGATGATGTCATAGATAACGATACATATTGGGGAGTAATTAGTATTTTGATGGTATTTATTAGGGTAGGCAAACTATGGCCTGTGGGTCAACACTGAACCAACATCTGTTTCTACAAATACAGTTTTATTGAAAAACAGCCATGCCACCTAATTAACACACTGCCTATGACTGCTTTCACACTACATTGGCCAAATTGCATAGTTGTGATAGAGACTATATGACCCACACAGCCTAAATAATGTACCATTATTTAGCATTTGATGCTAAAGTATGCTGACCCCTGATCTAGATGGTATTTAAAACCACAGAAATTAATAGGTACTCCTAGGACAATAGTATTTTTCCCTCCCAGAAACTTGTCTTTTCACTCCAAGAATTGTACTTATTTAAATGATACAGTATATGGTCACTCTAAAATTTTAAGCCATAAGTAATAAATATAGTGAATATTCAGTAACATGGGATTAGATGAGATCATCCAGGAAATAAGTACAGTTGAACAGAATAAGGCATCTGAGGACTGAGTCCTGATAGAATCTAAAATTTAGAATTTGGAATGAGGGCAAGCCAAAAGAGGAAGTTGTTTAGATGTGTCAGTAGAGGTAGGGGGAGTGTGTTCTGTCCTGGTAAAAAGTGAAGAAAGATAAGTTAAAATGTCTTGAATGAATCTACTGACCTCTGATTTCTTGTAGTTCAATTTATACATTACGCATGAGTATTGTGATACATTGAGTAAACTAACAAACCTATTAAAATGATGGTGGCCGTGCTAAACTGTAACAACAACAGAACTCATGACGATAACGTTGATAAAGTTTGTGATTTGGCACTGACTACATATATTATTTCACAAAGTTATCTTTGAAGAAAGCCTACATTCTCCCCCAACCAAACGAAGTTTTGTAGGGTCAAAACTTATTAAAAATTGTAAGGCCCTCAAAATTATCCTTTTATCTTCTGTTTTCATTCTTATTCTCCTGTCAACAGTTAATCATTTTCTCACTGCATATACTCAATATCCTCTTTTTGTATTTACTATGTCTTAATGAAATTAGCTAATATAAGTTCTTCTTGCCAATTAACTAATCTACTAAACCTACTAAAAGTTTAATTATATTAATTCCATACTTTATATTTATTATATAAAATTATATATATAGCAGGGGATTCTCGGAAGATGGCAGAATAGGAAACACCAAGAATCTGTCTCCCCACCTAGATGACAATTTGTAGAGTGTCTCTGATGTAAATGTTTTGGAATTCTGGAATCTATTAAAGGCTTGAAACTTCCAGGGAAAGGCCCAGAAGGTAAACTGTAGTTAATTTCAGACCATTTCAGCTGTGAGCACCATAACAGCTACACATCCTCCCTATCCCCCAGCCCCTATGTCAGGCAGCAGGGCATGCATTCCAAGAACAGCTGCACACAACTTGTACCAGCCAGTGTGGACAAAAAGGGCCCTGCCCTCCAACTACAGAAGACCTGTGTTCTGAGCTGATTGTTCCTCCTGAACACAAAGGTTCAGAGGAGGTCACACAAGGAGGCAAGTAGCCACCTCCTCTCATGACTGCAAGCTCCTCCTGATCTGGCTGAAGTAACCTCCAAGATGTTTAAAACTCCTTGTTTGGGAACCAGACATTAAAGACTAGGACATTCAAAAACAAACTTATATATGGGAAAAATAAGAAAGTGGCCATGCATGCCAAAGGAAAGGTGCAAGCTCATAAAAGAAGTAGAAGACGTTAAGTATGCACCTCAAGCTGATAATCAGCTCAGAGACAGCACACAACAATCAAAACAATGAAACAAAAAACAAACAAAAGAAAATCCTAGGGAAGAGGGAGAATCTGATTTCTAGATTTACCACATTATTAGATCCAAATGTCCAGTTTTCAACAAAATTCTAAAGGCATACAAAGAAACAGGAAAATATGGCCCATTCAAACGAAAAAAATAAACCAATAGAAAGTGTTTATGAAAAGACCCATAGGTGGATCTATTAGACAAAGGCTATAAAATAACTGTCTTAAAGATGCTTAAAAAACAAAGGAAGATATGAATGAAATCAAGAAAATGATGTATGAACAAAATGGAAGTATCAATAAGATGACAGAAAACCTAAAATAAAAACAAATTCTGAAGCTGAAAATATAACTGAAATGAAAACTTCACTAGATGGATTCAAAGGCAGATTTGAGCAGGCAGAAAAAATAATCAATTAATTCGAAGATGGGGCAATGAAAATCATCAAGCCCATGGAACAGAAAGAAAAAAAAATTGAAGAAAAGTTAATAGAACATAAGAAATTTGTGGGACACCATCAAGTAGACCACGTAAGTACTGCAGAAGTCCCAGAAGGAGAGGAGAGAGATGAAGGGCAGAGGCATTATCGGAAGAATTAATGGCCAAAATATTCCCAAATTTGATTAAAGACATATATATAAACTTCCAAGAAGCTGAACAAACTCCAAGTAGAATGAACTCAAAGAGACCCCTGTGAAACACATTTGAAAGACAAAGAGAATCTTGAAAGCAGCAAGAGAGAAGCACCTCATCACATACAAGGGATTCTCAAAAAGATTATAGAAGATGTCTTAGCCAAAAGGCAGTGGGTTGATACATTCAATGTACTAAAAGAAAAAAAAAAAAACTATCAATAAAGAATCCAGTCCAGTAAAACTTTTCTTCAAAAATGAGGAAGAAATTAAAACATTCCTAGATAAAGAGAAGCTGAGAGAATTTCTTATCACTACATCTGTCTTGTAAGAAATACTAAAGATAGTCCCACAGGTTGAAATGAAAAGACACTACACAGTATGAGGAAATAAAGATCTCAGTAAAGGTAAACACATGGGCAATTTAAAAGGTTAGTATTATTGTAACAATGGTGTTTAACTCCACTTTTTGTTTTCCACATGATTTAAGAGACTAATATATCTTTAAAAAAATTATTAGTATGAAAGCAAATATTATTATAATTTTGTTTTCTATATAATTTAAGAGACAAACAACTTAAAATTCTATTAGTATGTTTTTGGACACACAAAGTATAAAGATGTAATTTGTGAGATCAACAACTGAGAGAAGTGGGGACAGACCTATAAAGGAGCAGAGTTTTTGCATGTTATTAAAGTTAAACTGGGGACTTCCCTGGTGGCGCAGTGGTTAAGAGTCTGCCTGCCAATGCAGGGGATACGGGTTCGAGCCCTGGTCCCAGAAGATCCCACATGCTGCGGAGCAACTAATCCCATGTGCCACAGCTACGGAGCCTGTGTTCTTGAGCCCACAAGCCACAACTACTGGGCCCATGTGCCACAACTACTGAAGCCTGCACACCTAGAGCCCATGCTCCGCAACAAGAGAAGCCACCGCAATGAGAAGCCTGTGCACCGCAATGAAGAGTTGCCCTGCTCGCCGCAACTAGAGAAAAGCCCGTGCACAGCAATGAAGACCCATTGCAGCCAAAAATAAATAAATAAATAATTTTTTTAAAAAAAGTTAAACTGGTATGAATTCAAATTACAGTGCTAAAACTTTATGATGTTAAATGTAATCCACATGGTAACCACAAAAAACTAAAGTATACACATAAAAGGAAATGAAAAATCAATTCAAGTATTTCACTACAAAAGATCAACTAAGCAAAAAAGAAGACAGTAATGCAAGAAATGGAGACAAAAGAGGTGTAAGGTGTATAGAAAACAAATAGCAAAATGACAGAAGCAAGTCTTCCTTATTAGTAATTACTTCAAGTATAAGCAAATTAAACTCTCCAATAAAAAGACAGAAATTGAAAGAATGGATTAAAAAAAAAGATCCAGTTATATGCTACCTACAAGAGACTTACTTTAGATCAAAAGACAGAGTAGCTTAAAAATTAAAGGATGGGAAAAGATATTCTATGCAAATAGTAACCAGAAGAGAGCAAGAGTGGCTGTGCTAACATCAAACAAAATAGACTTTAATTCAAAAAAGATTTCAAAGGACAAAGAAGGACATTAAATATTAATAAAAGGTTCAATACAGCAAAAATAAATAACAATTATAAACATTAATATACCTAATAACATAACATCAAAATCTATGAAGGACAAACTGACAGAATTAAAGGGAGAAATAGACAGTTCTACAATAATTGGGTACTTAATACCTCACTCTCCATAATGGAAAGAAAAACCAGAAAGAAGGTAAGTAAGGAAATAGAGGACTTGAACAGCACAATAAGTCAACTAGATCTAAAAGGCATTTACAAAACATTCTATGCAACAACAGAATACACATTCTTCTCAAGAGCACATGGAAAATTTTCCAAGATAGATCATATGTTAGACCATAAATTAAATCTGACTAAATTTAAAAATAAAGATATCATAAAATGGAACTTCTCTGATCACAACAGGACAACATTAGAAATGCATAACAGAGGGAAAGCTGGATTGCAAAGCTACAGTAATCAAAACAACGTGGTATTGGTACAAAAACAGACCAACGGACTGATGGAACAGAAATGAGAGCCTAGAAATAAACCCACACACCTTTGGTCAATTAATCTTCAACAAAGGAGGCAAGAATATACAATGGAGAAAAGACAGTCTCTTCAGCAAGTGGTCTCGGGAAAGTTGGACAGCCACATGTAAATCAATGAAGTTAGAACACACTCTCTCACCACATACAAAAATAAACTCAAAATGGCTTAAAGACTTAACTGTAAGACAAGACATCATGAAACTCCTAGAAGAGAACATAAGCAAAACATTCTCTGACATAAATCATACCAAAGTTTTCTTAGGTCAGTCTACCAAAGCAATAGAAATAAAAGCAAAAATAAACAAATGGGACCTAATCAAACTTATAAGCTTTTGCACAGCGAAGGAAACCATAAACAAACGAAAACACAACCTATGGTCTGAGAGATAATATTTGCAAATGATGCGACTGATGAGGGCTTAATTTCCTAAATATGCAAACAGTTCATATAACTCAATAACAAAAACCAGAAAAAACCCAATCAAAAACTTGGCAGAATACGTAAATAGACATTTCTCCAAAGAAGATGTACAGATGGCCAACAGGCATATGTAAAGATGTTCAATATCGCTAATTATTAGAGAAATGCAAATCAGAACTACAATGAGGTACCATCTCACACCAGTCAGAACGGCCATCATTAAAAGGTCTACCAATAACAAATGCTGGAGAAAAAGGAACCCTCCCACACTGTTGGTGGAAAAGTAAATTGGTACAGCCACTATGGAAAACGGTATGGAGGTTCCTCAAAAAACCAAAAATTGATCTGCAATCCCATTCCTGGGCATATATCTGGAGAAAACTATAATTTGAAAAGATACATGCACCCCAGTGTTCATAGCAGCACTATTTACAATAGCCGAAACATGGAAATAACCTAAGTGTCCATGGACAGATGAATGAATAAAGAAAATGTGGTATATATACACAATGGAATACTGCTCAGCCATAAAAAAGAATTAAATAATGTCATCTTCAGCAACATGGATGGACACAGAGATTATCATACTAAGTGAAGTAAGTCAGACAGAGAAAGACAAACACCACAGGATATCACTTATTGTGGAATCTAAAATATGACACAAATGAAGTTATCTATGAAACAGAAACAGACTGACAGACAGAGAACCGACTTGTGGTTGCCAAGAGGGAGGAGGGGTGGGGGAGGAATGGATTGAGAGTTTGGGATTAGCAGATGCAAACTATTATATATATGTATAACTGAATTACTTTGTTGTACAGCAGAAACAAATGCAATCTTGTAAATCAGCTATACTTCAATAAATATTATTTTTTAAAAAGAAGAAAAAACTGGAAAATTCACAAATTTATGGAAATTAAATAACACATTCTTAAACAATCAATGGATCAAAGGATAAATGACAAGGAAAATTAGAAAATATTTAAGATGAATGAAAATGAAAACACAAAAGCAGTGCTAAGGGGAAATTTTATATCTATAAATACTTTCCTTAAAAAATTAAAAAGGTCTCAAATCAATAACCTAACTTTACAATGTAAGAAACTATAAAAAGAAGAACTAAACCCAAAGCTAGCAGAAAAAAGGAAATAATAAAAATTACAGCAGAGACAAACAAAATGGAGAACAGAAAGAGACTTAAGTAAATCAATGAAACCAGAAGTTGGTTCTTTTGAAAAATTTCACAAAATAAACACGTAGCTAGATAGACTAAGAAAAAAAGAAAGAAGACTCAAATTACAAAAAGCAGAAATGAAAGTGCGGCTATTACCACCAATTAGACAGAATATTTTTTAAAAGATTACAAGAGAATATTGTTAGCAATTGTATCCCAACAAATTAAGTAACATAGATTCCTGGTAACACAAAACTTATGAAACCTAAACCATGAAATAATAGAAAATGTAGTATTGTCATAAAGATAGACATATAGACAAATGAAAAAGAATAGAGAGCCCAGAAATAAACCCTCACAAATATTGTCAAATTATTTTTGACAAGAGTGTCAAGACCATTCATTGGAGATAGGACAAAATTTTCAACAAAACTTCAAAAATCAGAAAATAATGTGTTGGTTATTATGTGGAGAAATTGATGATGTGGAGAAATTTGAATCCTTGTGAACTGTTGGTGGGAATGTAAAATGGCACAATCTCTGTGGAAGACAGTATAGTGATCACTCGAAAAAATTAAAAATAGAATTACCATATGATCCAGCAATTCCACTCCTGGGTATATACCCTAAAGCATTTAAAGCTGGGTATCAAAAGATATATTCATACATTGATGTTCATATCAGCAGTATTAACAAAAGCTAAAATATGGAAGCAACCCAAGTGTCATTGATGGATGAATGGAAAAGCAAAATGTGTTATGTACATACAATGGGATATTCTTCAGCTTCAAAAAAGAAGGAAACTGACATATACTACAATATGGATGAACCTTGAAAAAATTATGTTAAGCCAGTCACAAAAAGATAAATACAGTATGATTCCACTTATATGACATACTTACATGAGTAGTCAAAATCATATAGACAGAAAGTACTGATAGAATGGTAGTTGTCTTGGGGTGGGCAATGGGGGAACAGGGAGTTATTGTTTAATGGATACAGAGTTTCAGTTTCGTGAGAGAAAATGGTTCTGGAAATGGATGATGGTGATAGTTGCAAAGCAATATGAATGTACTTCACACCACTGAACTATAAACTTAAAAATAGTTAATATCACAAATTTAATGTTATATGTATTTTATCACAATAAAATAATCGAAAAATTATATATTGATTTATATATAAATATGGAAACCAATATCTAATTTCAAAAAAATATTTATTGACAGGAAATGAGATTTGGGTACAAAGTTGTCAGTGATGATTCTAAAATGAGCATTATTACGAGCAATTATTTAAATTCTACTTATTGATGGAATAGAAAAAATATTTTAATATAATGATAATTCTATGCATGACTTTATCCATGACTTCCACATCAAATTAATTAAACTAAAGAACTATGTAACTAACTATACGTTAATAAATCACTACAAAAATCTTAAAAATAAGAACTGTTGATAGTTTTGCATCAATTCTTTTCATGCCTAATCGTTTTTTGTTATTAGTGACTCAGATTAGAGCATATTTATTTAATGTTCAGAGTAAGAAATAAAAACTGGAATGGTACTAACTGGAATTATGGAATAGGTAAACACAAGTTATTAGTTGGTAATGCCAGAAAATACATTTTATATTCTGTAATATTCCTGAGAACTTCAAGTATCTTAGTACAAAAATGAGTTAGAATAGACTGCCTGACACAGTCAAAGGTAATACTCAAGTGATACCCATGTCCAGTTCTTTTATGTCATTCTTAAGAATTGTGGCATTTAATTTTACTCTTATTTTGTAGATTTCCCTCGTATTTGGCACCAGAGGTAATTTTCTATCTCTGTAGTTAGATTAGAAACTTCTCTTCCCACTTCTTCCAAATTGCACTATTCTGTCTGTCAAAAACAGCTGGGCTGCATAAGAAAATAATACTGGTCGATTAAAAAAACGCAATCTAGAAATGTGAACTATTTGATTACACTAAAATAGAAAGTTTAAACTAATCATTTGCTAATCTTCTCACATCTTTGAAACAGCTTTTGATGAAAAGGTTAGCAGAAACATCAAATTTGTAGGTTCTGAATGGTTTGTCTGCTGGGAAAACATACACAATATTTTCTAAATGTGTTGTTAAGTAAACTATGGTTGATTTCAATAAAATTATTTTGGTTTCAAGAGGAATTCTGTATAAATACTCACAAACTGAGCTAAATTCCTTTCAACATCAAACTACATTTGAGTTAGTTTACTGTTAGTCGTTTTAAAAATGTAAACAAAAAATTCTAAAATTACTAAATTTGGATCCAAAAATGTAAAATGTTCTTGTGTATCTAAATTGCTCATTGCCTTATGTTACTAAGGAAAAACTGTTGAAAAACTCATTTCCTATAATGAGTTTCTTAGAATCAAGTGTAAATTAAAATGCATCAGAGATACAGTGCTTATGCTTTTTTGGTTATGAAGTTATTTTCTCCACAAACTGTCTGCCAGGCTTTGAAAAGCTGAGGTGCCTACTTAAAACTTTATGTTAACTGCTGCCAAATATGAGTGGCATGTGCCTCTCAAATCACTGGAGAGTATGAAGAAGAACCCCATAAACCACATAGCTAGAGACAGAAGAAAAATGAATAAATGAAAGAATGAAAAGGAATAAGTAAGAGAAACACAATTATACATTCAATAATGCCAAGTATATCAATTACAGCAATAAACAAAGGACTTCAGCTCTCCTATTAAAGGGCGCAATTAAATTGGCTTTTTAAAAGGTCAAAATATACTCTGCTTACAAAACATACACCTAAAAGAATGGAGATATACATTGTTTTAAAGAAAATGATAAACAGGCAAAACAAAAATAAAGCAGAGATACCAAAATTAATCTCAAGCAAAGTACAATTTAAGATAACACTGCCACAGACAATAAAGACGGTTATTTAATAATGATACAATTTAAATACCCAATCAATACATGCTATTCATAAAATTGTACAGGTCTGTTTTGTGCTGGTCTCAGCCTATGGAGAATAAGGCCATAGGCTAGAAATACCTGGGGGCCCTCTTACTGGGGTCAAGGATGGGGTCTAGAGTTTCACAGACTTACTCTTTACCGGTGATTTTAAAACGCTAAGAGCTGGAATTTGAAGTGCAGGAAGAGAAAAAAAGTGGCCCAAATGGTCAGTTATGGAAATCAACCAAGATCTCTAAAATAAAAGAACCTCAGTGGGGAAAGGCAGCCTGGCTCTTTACCTAGTCCTGTGGCTGGCAAAGCGTTTGTTTGAGACAGTCTTCCTTGAAGCAGATGCCTCTTTGAAATGGATGCCTTTTTGTAGCAGATTCCTTGGCAATCAAAGCTTAAGTCAGGCACTTGCATTACAAAAAGAAAAGCCAGTACTTGCATTACAAAAAGTCAGGGCCTACACTACAAGGTCAAATATGTAACCTCAAAATACATAAAGCAAAAGTGTGTGGGTCAAGTAACAGGATTTGTTGGAGGTTTTGTTAAATGGGAAGCAGATTCTGAAAGAATTTAATGTTCAGGATATTTATTAAGGAAGGCCCTTAGAAGAAGGATTGGGTAAAGAAGTCAAGTTAGATTCAGGCCTGACAATTTCAGCTAATGCCACATGAGTCTGTGGAGCTGAAATGTCCTCTGAGAGCTGTTCATGTTGAGCTAGACTTTACACTCGAGCTTAACCATTCACTGGATGTGGGCTACTACCTCAGATCATGACTGGGCAAAGTGGCTCTCTACAACTGAGGCAATTGCTGAAGGGGCTACAGCTGAAGGCTTTCTACTGCCAGCACTCCCTATGGAGGCAACAATCCCTACCTTGAAGGGGGATCATACTTAGGTAGTGCACCTGTGTGTCCTCCATGGTCCACCCCAATCAGATCCAATTTTACACATACAATTGGGGAGCAGTTCTCTAAGATTCTGTTGAGCATCTCTTCTTGAAGGAAACTTAGACAAGGAAAGTTAGTGGGATGAACTACAATCCACATGATAACAGCTCATTCCAGGGCCATAATGATACTCATTTTCTTCCTACTCTACCATCCCCTCAGCTTCTGCTAGTATCTCTGCTGGCCTAGCTAATGGTGTGACCCAGATCCTCATGCCTGAGGAGTCTAGGACTCTGGCCACCATGCCAATCTCAGGCCAGTTGTAAATTTACTATCAAATTAAAGAAAGAATATTAAACAGTACCCAAGTGGATTGTCGGGGTACAAACCTACTCCTCCATTATTCTTCAGCAACTCTTCAGCAACTCTCCTGATTCCTATAATCAATTACACCTTTGAAAATGGTTATTCCTCTTCTTGCCTGCTGGATCATGGACAAACCTGAGCCAAAGTGTCCAGGCAGTAGCCATAGCTCTACAGCTCAATGACACCCTTGCTGTGTCCCAGGCAGAAATGTTTCTCCTTTGGAAACCAAGGCTTCTAATGTTGTGAAGATAGGAAGACAGGTTCCTCAAGGGAGTTATTGGGATTGATTATAATTAGGTCTACTACTGTTTTCATTACTGCGTATGTAGACCTATGTAATCTTCCTATTCAGGCTGAGCGCTACATAAAGGTCTTTTATGAGAAGATATACTATATTCTGGAGAACGACTCTCTCATCTTAAAGTATCATTTCAGAGGTGGCGCTTCACCTGTGACTTCAGCATGCTATTCCAATGCTCTATCCAAGTTGCAGCTTTTGGCTGATGTGGTATATGTTAAGGCCAGTGAATCCCACTGTAATGGTCTTATTCACCACATTCTTCACTATAAAGGAGCTCCTCTGGACAGACCCTATGGTACGAGGGATCCTGTGTCAGTGGATCAAACACTCCATTAGCTTTCACATACTGGTGCTGGCTGAGGAACCGCATACAGAAAAGGCAACCTTTTACCTGGAATTTGTATCTCTTCCAATCAGAATAAATGTCTGGTTCCAGGTTAGAAGGAACTCCAAATGTCAACTTGTCACCAAGTGGCATCTTGGTGTCCTCAAAGAATGATGCCACTTTAGGATCTTAGTATTGTTCTCTGTTGCCAGCAGGTTGAACATTTGAGATGGCAGTAGCTAGAACAGCCTTGGTAAGTGAGGGCCCATGCTGTTGGGTCTGAGAATCAACCCCATATCTGCCACCCCACGACCATTTTTTAAAATGAGTTTATTGTGCCAGCCCTGGGATTACTGATGACAGAAGCTGACTGGTTCCGATTTGCTGAGTCATTTTGCTTGTTTGCTTTTTTAGTGACTCTTCCATGGTAGTGATCTCTGATGAGGATTAACATAATACACAAGCATCTTCACACTTCTTACCCACCCCATCATTTGCAACTACATGCCTCTACCTTAGAAACCTTGTCCCTGATCTTCCAATCATTCTCTTTCCTGGATCCGGCAAGGCTATTTGTCACCAAGAATGAGTCAGTATATATTCTAACCTTGGAGCACTTCTTTTATTACACTAAGTGAATGACCTGGTATACAACCTGAAGCTCTATCTTTTGGGAGATATTTCCCTTGCCCTCTGTCTTTCGAGTCCAGCCCCGAATGAAGCTATAGTGCAGCTACTGATTGTTTTTAGCTTGCTCCCACATTTGAGCTGACCCATATATAAAACAAAATGGGTCATTTTCTTCCTCAGTCAGCTGGTCATGACATATTCCCTGTTCGGCCATAGGTAGGTGTAAACTGAGGAAATACTGATGGATGCCATGTGAGGTCTGGGTTTCCTGCACATGCAGTTTTCCCGTGCCTTCTGGTCTTGCTCATACTGAGTCTTGGATGTGTGACTCCCATTTTATGATGCATTATTCTTGGGCCTACCAAACTTTGGTTAGGCTGAGAGAACCCATCTCATGATGGGTAATCTCAGAATAGAGTAAATTTCCATCCCATAATCATATAGAAAAACAGGAGCTGTCTTCATAAAGGGTTCAGTTTTCTACCTCATATTGCATCCCGTTGCTTCAAAAACAAGAGGCCTGTATTGTGATTCTCATGCTGGAGTCTGTCACAGATTCCATATGGCAGCTTGGTTCAGCACTAATCTCTTTAAAACTAGAGGATCTGCCAAGTTGTGTGGACCCAGTTGAAGGGCTATTCACATTTCAACCTGGACCTGATGCAGAAAACTTTTCCTACCCTGGATGTCACTGAAAGCTTGCAGCCTTTCACTCACCTGGTTTATGGGACAGAGCAGTATTCTCAAGTACAGAGTATAGTGTCTCTAAAAACCAAAACAGCTTAATAAGAGTCATGCTTCCTTATTTGCTGGAATTTTTTTTCTTTTTCCTTGGATAGGAAGTCCCAGCATGCTCCTAATGACTAGACCTCTACAAAGTTATTGATGTGGCAGCTCCTAAGTCTTTGTAGGGTCTCCATCTGACCAAAACTTATGTGTCTTTCCAAGGCGCCCAGATTACTAGCTAATTCCTGCTCATCCAGCCTGATTAAATGAGGTAATCAATATAGTGGACAAATGTGATAGTGTGCAGAACGTCCAGAGATTCCAGACCTCTTTGAACCATGTTATGGCAGAGGATAGGAGAGTTAATGCAGCCCTGGGGTAAAACCATCAATGCACACTATCATCCATTTCATATTAAAGCAAATTGTTTCAGATTCTCTTTTCTGAAAGAAAAATTTTAAAAGGTATTTGCCACTTCAATAGCTGCATATAATGCACCTGTGGTTACATTTATCTTCTCTAGCAAAGATCCACCACGGTAACTGCAATGGAGCCTACCACACAGTAGAGTCTGCAGTAGTCTGTAATCTTCCAAGATCTCTTTAGTTTGGGGGGTCACACTACTAAATTAAAGGGAGACATGATAGGAGTTTATCACCCCTGCAATCTTCATGTCTTTAAAAGTGGTCTTAATTTCTACAATACACCCTACAATGACATGTGATGTTGTTTATGAATTACTCTCTTGGCTGGAGGTAGAGAAGTTGATTTCCCTAAGCTACTATTGGCCTAGCAGACTACAATAGTTCCTTCCCCACAGGCCAAAGAAAGAATGTGAGAGTTGCACCAAGATCGAAGTATGTCTACCCCAGTTGTTCATTCAGGGATCAGGGAAATGCATTTGTGGACCCAGTGATGCTGCTGTGAGTCACCTGGGCAGGATTCCACTTATTCCCTGCCTTCCATACACTCTCGCTCCAACCAATATGTCATGATGATTCTCTGAGTCGCTGAGTATCAATGTCAACTTCAACCTAATAATCCACAGTCCTCAAAATATCTGGATAGTTCCTTTTATCCAGTGAGCATTTATTCAAGTAAATTACCATAGGTACCTTTGGGGAACAATTGAGGGGATACTTATTGGGTACATATGTTACAGTGTTGTATGTTCTTTCTCCTGGGAACACATTCTTTCCTTTAATTAGTGGATTCTAGGGCCAAAAACTTCTTCACGTCTGGAAACTAAACAAGAGACCATAACTTTCTATTTTTATGATAGCCTTCAATCTCCTCATTATGCCCCTTTGATTTCTTCTGATGGTATAAGTTGAGAATAACCCTTCTTGCTATGTCTAGTTTTGGGGTTTTTTTTGTTTTGGTTAATTAGTTGTTGTATATCAGAGTTGTTGAATATCTCTGAAGCTGATAAATGAATAAACTTTGGAACAACACTGCACATTTAATTGGTAACTATAAGCAATTAATTGGTAAATTTAAGCAATTTAACATAAGCAGTTAAGAATCAAACAGCAGGACCTAAATACTTTAACCTATTGCCTATAACAGAGTTTCTTTTCATGGACTCCAAACATCTTTGAAGCAGCAACCATTCTATGTTTCACAGATTCAAAGAATCCTTGAATTGATGAGCAATTAATGATCCTTATTTATAGAAACTTAGACTCACAGAGGTTAAAATGATTTACCTAAGGCCACACTTGGTTGACACTCAGACCACGGTGCATTCAGTAAGTCATTTTGTTTTTCATTGTATTTTATCAACATACTTTCACGTCCTACCTATTTTCCTGTAATTAGATAATGCTCGTAATAGCTTCAGATGTGATATGTATAAAATTTATTTCTTTAAGTAAGTTAATTGTGCATACAGTTGAAAGAATTTTGAACTTTAGATTCTCTAAATGTCCAGTTCAAAGGTTTCTAGATATAGTGAAGCAAATTGATGTGCATTTGCATAGTGTATAGAGAGATGATTCCTCAAATTCCTCCACACAAAGTATGTGTTTATTAACGTGTTCACTCAATTTATTGCTTGGTTAACATTTCCTGAGGGAAAGAAAGCAAAGTAAAAAAAAAAAAGGTTAATTTGAATATCTCAAGATTAAAGTAGTCTTTTGAGCTATGGGAAAGATATTCTGAAGCTTAGGGTCACACTTTTTTTTCCAAAGAGAAATATTTTGGGGGAGAGAGAAAATAAATAAGAACACTGAACATCTTTGTTAACTGTCTCAAAGGAGAAAAGCACTGGAAAGTTTACACTTTATATTAGGTAATGTGAAGACCTATTATTTTGGAAACATACACTTGACTTCCATCACCTGGAGTTTATGTGACCCCAGACTGCTGGTCACCTTGCCTGGCACACAAGGCACACAGGCAGCAAAAATTAGACTGCTGATCCATCTCTGTCAGCCTTAGTAATGATCTGCCTTCTGAAACAACTGAGTATTATGCTTCTGGAGCTCTGAAAACCAGGGAAGGGAAACCAATGACTTTTAAGTTTGTGGCAGCAGACACAACCCAGAAGGACTGGGTCTTGCTGGAAATCCAAAAAGACCAAGCTTCAGTGGATAAAGTCACAATTGTCTATATCCTGGAGTCCTGAAGACTATAGTCTGGCATATGTTTTATGGCAGGATTGTTACTCTTTAAACAGTATTTCAATAATTTATCTTCCTCCATATAAAGATTTTCACTTCCAGCTGGGGTGACAAGAAGAGCAACTGGCAAGAAGAAGGTGAATTCTTCAGGACACCCATTGAAAGACTGAAGAATCAGGAAGATAGGCAACTCAACAACGAAGAAATTAAATGGGAAGGGAGGAAAGAAGCCAAGACACAGTAAGAATACAGTAAGTCCCCTACATACGAACCTTCAAGTTGCGAACTTTCAAAGATGCGAACGTGCCCCTGTATGCCAGCTGTTGTACTGTACCACTGTACTTTTCAAGGTACTGTACTGTAAGATTAAAAATGTTTTCTTTATTTTTTGTGTCTGTTTTTTATTTATTATCTGTGTGAAAAGTATTATAAACCTATTACAGTACAGTACTATATAGCCAATTGTGTTAGTTGGGTACCTAGGCTAACTCTGTTGCCCTTAAAAACAAATTGGACTTACGAACGTGCTCTCAGAACAGAACCTGTTCGTATGTAGAGGACTTACTGTAATAATTTCTCGGTTAATTAAAATTATCATTGATTGTAATTATCATTATAAGTAACACATTAATTCTTTAAAATGTGCTGGAGTTCCACTACAATGAAAACTATAAAATGTTTCCAAGAGAAATTAAATGAAACCTAATACGTGGAGAAAAAGCACTATGTTTAGGGATTCTGAGAGACAATATTTTAAAATATCAATTACTCTAATTGATCTACACACTTAATCCCAAAGTCCCAACTTTGGGACTTTGTTTTTTTTGTGAAAAGCAACAAGGTTTATATAGAAATGCAAAGACACATATAAAATAGAAGAGAATAGCAGAAATCCAGAAAAAGATTTTCACCTATAGAGTCACTAATTTATACAAAAACACCCACACAATTAAATGGGGAAGGAAATAATGGAGAAGCTGGATATGCATTTAGAAAAAGTAGACTCTTACCTCTCCCAAATATCATAAGCAGAAATTAATTCAAGATAGATCTCAAACTTACATGTAATGTGGAAGCTAAAACAACTCAGTCTCTAGAAGAAAACACTGGAGAATATCATAAAGTTATTTTTAAACAAGATTCAAAAAACACTAAACATATTTGAAAGAAAATTGACCGAGTAGATTTCATCAGTATTCAAATTTTTAGTTTAGCAAAAGACACTGTTAATTAAATGAAAAGGCAAGGAAGGCCTTTTCCTAAGAATTCAGGTCCAGAATATATAAAGTACTCCAAAATAAATTAACCAACAAGTAAACAAACAAACAAAATGGTCAAACATTTGAACAGCCGCCTCACTCAAATGGCCAATAAGCATATGAAAAGATGCTCAGCACCATCAGTCACCAGTGCAATGGAAATTAAAACCACAGTGAGATATCACCACACACCATGAATAACTGACTTTTAAAAAGACTGACAATTCCAAGGGTCAGAGAAGTTGTGGAGCAAATAGAACTCCCATTTATACTCATGAGAGGATAAATTTTTTCAACCCCTTGGAAATACTCCTGCAGTTTTTGACAAAGTTGGGTACATGCCTACACTATCATCAAGAATTTCCACTCTTTGGTGTATACCCAAAAGAATTAAGTGTAATGACACATACAAGAATGTTCATAACAGCTTTTTCTCCAAACTGGAGACAACCCAAATTTCCATCCTCAGGAGAATGGAGAAAAATATTATGTTTTTTTGTTTTTGTTTTCGTTTTTTTACAAATAATGGAATTTTGTATAGCAATAAAAAGAACACACTTCTGATAAACAAAAACATTACAGAATCTCAAAAGCAGGTTGAGTGAAAGACCAGACACAAAGGTGTACATATTACCTGATCCCATTTACATGAAGTTCAAGAACAGTCAAAGCTGCTCGATGGTGACATGTAAAAATAATGTTAACTTGGAGTGGGAGAATTATTCTGTATATCTCAAGCAGCATTATGATTTCTCAGAGATGTAAGCATATGAAGACATAGTTATATATTTCTTTAATGCACGTATATGTGTGTACTCAGAATTTGGCTAATGTCTCTCAAAATAAATTTCTTCCTGCTGCTTTTTTTTTTGTCTCAGTCAGACACAAAAATCAAATAAATGTTATTAATGCAAATAAGATATGAGAAGATCTTCCCTGAAAGGTGACAGCATGTCACTCTGAGTAAAAGAAAGGTTAAGCAACATGGTAAAGTAAGAGAAGTTTGTCTTATTTCCACTAGCTTCAAACTCAGCAATCACCTGTTCCTTCCCTCATTCCTCCAAAAGCTGTTTCCATGGGTCTCTTTATAGTCTCTCATATACCTGATTTCAGAAATGAATCTCTTTATCAGTTATATCTTAGCCTGAAATTTTATCAAGATGAACTTTCTCAAATTTAGTATCCTTGCGTGGGCAATACCAAAACGATTTCAGTTAGCATTAAGCACGTGATTGTTGCAAACTATTTCTCCTGATGATTCTTTATTCCAATTATCAGTTACTCTGGACATATACTGCATAGGCTAATTTAATACAGTCTACCTTCCTATGAAAGAGAAGGCTACCTTTGTAATTACAACTCACCTATTTCCTGACTGGTTCTTTCCACTCTGACAAATTGCTGTGCCCCAATACTTTTTACCATTACTTTTACCACAACTGTGCTCACTTCTATGTATTCCTTTTGTTCTGGTTTCTAATCCAGTATTTTTGTGTATTCAGATTCATCTAGCCATCTAATGCTGAGATTTTGCTTGTTTTATATTTAAATACTTATCATTTATTTATTACTATATTTAGATTCAGAAAGAAACTCAGTCTATTAACCATATATCATGAATATAGTTCATGATATAAACTAAATTATTAATCTTAAACTAAATTATTAAACTTAATTACTAACCTACATAGCTTTAAAACAAAATAAAACTTACAATTGTTGTTCAGACATTTATATTATTATGGGTTTTACTAGATATATTAAATTAGCTATATCAGATCACTGTACGTATTCTAATACATTACTATTAATAATATATAGATAATATATTACCATTTCCTTAGGTCTGTGAGGAATTAAAGTTAGTAGACTTTTTTCCCAGTTGCTTGTTCCCTATTTCGTAAATCTCAAGTGATTATATACATTGTACTGGAAACTAATAAAGTAGATTTTACCTCTGGCTGTGCTGCTAAATTGCCATATGACCTTGTACAAACTACTTCGTGTGTGAGCAGTTTTTTAAAAATCAGGCAAATGAAGCCACAGTCATATTCTATTCACTTCAGGTTAAAAGAATTCAAATGCCCCTCCAAAAGAGAATACTAGTGAAAGTACTCTAAAAATATGCCATATTTTTATTTACAAATAGTATTACATTGTAAAAGCCAGAGCCAGTGAGTATTCTACACTAAACTCCTATTTAAATATATATTGGTGGCTGGAGACAGCTCAGTTTATCTAGTTTTTACATATGTGATATCAATTAAAACCTAACTTCTAACTAAGAGGATTTCATCTTTAGTATCAATATAGGACAAAATACTAGTTGTACTTAAGGGAAAAACAAGAGTATTAGCAAATTTACTGTCCTCATTTTACCAGCCCAACAATAAATATTTGGCATTCAGTATCTTTCCATTTTTATTTGAAATATAAAGGAAATACATCTCAACCAACATTTCCATGAGAAAAAATGTTGATTAATAAAAATTATGTTTTTATGCAAAAACTACTACTTGGGTGTGAGTTATAAAAATAATGGGATTTTAAAGTTTGATTTATCTTTTTAAATGAAATCAGTGATAAGGGAATATCTTCATTCCAGTAGCTGGAGCATCAGGGAGCAGCAAACTTTAACTGTAAGATATTTACTTAATTTCTCACTTCTTTGTGAGAAATATTTTACTGTGATTAGACAGAATTTGTACTACTAATAAACTAAAAATATCACTAATCATCATATAACTGTGTGTCCATGTGTATGTTTGTGTTCATGTTTTGCTTGCTTTGGTTTGTTTTGATTTATTTAGAGCAGTCTAACTATATAAAATTATTACAGAAAGTACTCAGTGTGATGGTAAATTTTATGTGGCAACCTGGCTAGGTCATACTACTTAGTTTCTGATCAAATACCAGTTTAGATGTTGCTGTACAGGAATTTTTTAGATGTGATTAATCAGTAGATTACCTTCCATAATGTGGATAGACCTCATTAAATCAGCTGAAGGCCTTAAGAGAAAAGACTTAAATACTTAACAGAAAAAGGCATTGTCTCCAGACTGCTTTTGGACTAGAGATTACAACATCAACATTTTCCTGGATCTTCAGTCTGTTGGCCTGCCCTGCAGATTTTGGACGTACCAACCCCCCAAATCTTTCCTCTCTCTCTTTCTCTGTCTCTCCCCATCTCTCTGTCTCTGTCTCTCTCTCTGTCACACACACACGTATATTCATACACACATTTCCTATTGGTTTTGTTTTGTTTTTAATAGAACCCTAATACACTAATGACTAATACACAGAAGTCTGCTGGAGAAAAAGAGAGAGAGAGAGAAAGAGGGAGATGGTAATATGTTTAATTGATCTGTTTCTTTGTTGCAGGAAGTATTCAACATTCACAATTCAGTGTGCAGAGGAAAGACAGTTAATATGAGGACACAATTGGTTGTAAAATGTGTTTACAACACTGTAAACACTGTAAAGCATTTTCATTCCAATAAATTCTTATGGGACTAGTATAACGGACATTTAAATAAGTTTTCCAGCCAAAGTCAAAGATATCAAAAGGCGAAGTCCAATACTTCAAAAAAAGGAAAATAAATGTAACACCAGCTTTGTTTTTTCCAATACAAATAAAAAGTAAATAGAATATCCTTATGTCATAGCAGCAGGTAACTGCTTACTATGTTTTTTCTAAAAATAAATATTCTGCCCTCATTGATAATTTATATTTTTGGGGTATGAACATCTGTTGTTTAATCATTGTTTTTGCAGTAAAGCAAATATAAAGCATATTTTACCTTAATTAACTCATTAAGGGGAAAGTAGCCAAAAACGTAAGGCTTCTGAGAACACTGATTTTAAACCCCATTACTAGGAACAGAATAATATCTTGTTCTCTTTATAGCTGTGTTATAGGTCCCTGAGTAATTCAATTACAGTACAGCACTGAACCATATATGCAGAGCACTAAGTGTAGTTAAGCTTTCCAGTCTCTAGAGGTCTCTGCACATCACTTTTTCACTCTGCCATCCTTGCATCCTGCCAACCATTCTAAAGCAAGCACTTCAACAATGTGTAGGCAGAACTGCTGCTCTCCAATAAACACAGACAAATTCTTCACTTATGTGTCTTGTCTCATGCTTGTATCTTATATTACAAAAAGATTATGAGAATGTAAGAAGAGCCAAAATGATTCGAGAAGAAAAAAATGTTTTCTGCCTAATTTTTTTCTAATCATGCAAGGAAGATCTTTCCTTCCTGTAATTCTCTCATGTGTCCCTAGTCTGAAATTGTTTCACCTATACCAGGTGTTTCTAAAAGTGCACATAGCATTTTAATTCTTTTAAAAATTATATACAGTATACAAGGGTCAATTCAAGTCAACAAATGTTATTTTTGATTCTATTAAGTGCTTTAGGATGGGAAAGCCAAATAAATGCCACCTTTTTCTGCAGAAAGCATCCAGAATGCAACATGGAGCTGATTCTCACACTTGAAGATGATCAACTCTTTCATCAATATTCCCTTATCTTACTAAACTAAAACTGTACAGCATCAAAGAATAAGACTTGTGTATAAATTAGCATTTGCCACTGAGGCTCAAATCCAGAGGACAGGAAATAGAGACCCACCTTCAAGGCCTAAGTTTCATTTTGTTTAGTTTCTTTAAAATATATCAAGATGGATCACACTTCCTCCTTGGGAATCTGGTTTATGAGGAAGGTTACACCACTTTGTGTGACTTGAAGGGCAGAGCATATCTATCACTTGGTCACATGGGCCAGTAGCAAGCAAGTAGAACATTTTGAAGTAGTGGTAAAAAGAATCTCAGTCCACATATCACTTGTCAAGCAGGACAAGTGATATGACTAATAACAGATTAATATCCAAAATATATATACAGCTCATACAACTCAATATCAAAAAACAAATAATCCAATTTAAAAATGAGCAGAAGACCTGAATAGACTTTTTTTTCCCAAAGAAGACATACAAATGGCCAACAGGTACATAAAAAGATGCTCAACATCACTAATTACCAGAGAAATGCAAATCAAAACCACAATGAGATAGCACCTCACACCTGTCTGAATGGCTATCATCAAAAAGACAAATGTTGGTAAGGATGTGCAGGAAAGAGAACCCTTGTAAAATGGTGGTGGGAATGTAAATTGGTGAAGCCACTGTGGAAAATAGTATGAAGGTTCCTCACAAAACTAAAAATAGAACTATCATATGATCCAGCAATTCCACTCCTGAGTACAGATCCAAAAGAAAAGAAAACACTAATTTGAAAACATACATGCACTTCAATGTTCATAGCAGCATTATTTACAATACTCAAGAAATAGAAACCTAAGGGTCTTTGATCCTTAGATGAATGAATAAAGAAGATGTGGTATATATCTATATATATGTATATACACACACACGGTATATATACATGTCTATATATATATATACTATGTATATATGTATATGTATTATATATATACACACACAATGGAATACAACTCAGCCATAAAAAAAGAATAAAATTTTGCCATTTGCAACAACATCAATGGGCCTGGAGGATATTAGCTAAGTGAAATAAGTCAGACAGAGAAAGACAAATACTGTATGTCATCACTTATATCTGGAACCTAAAAAATAAAAGCAATGAATATAACAAAATAGAAACAGACTCACAGATATAGAGAACAAATTAGTGGCTACCAGTGGGGAGAGGGAAGGGAGAAGGGGGAAAGATAGGGGTAGAGAAGTAAGAGGTACAAACCACTATGTATAAAATAAATAAGCTACAAGGATATATAGTACAGCACAGGTAATGTAATCAATATTTTATAATAAATGGAGTATAACCTATAAAAACTTTGAATCACTATGTTGTACACTTGAAGCTAATATAATATTGTAAATCAACTATATCTCAATAAAAATAATAAATAAAATAAAAGAAAGAAGTTTTCTTAGGGCTGTTTAAGTAAATGGTATAGTTGGAATTCCAACCTATTCAGTCTGTCTTCAGAACATGTACTTTTATCCCTTATAAACTACAATCTCTCAAGAAGATATACACTACCACTGATTACAAGAGGGGAGAAATGGGATCAACCAGTTGTATCATCTAAAGCAAGCATCTTTCCAAGTTCATGTATTAAGACCAGGCCAAAAAAACAGTGAAAAAACTTCAGAAGCTTTCTACATTACTACTATCTCTAATAGAATGCCTAAATACACTGAACTGTTACATACAGACTTTTCTCTATACTTACCTCTATTATTTGGAGAAAAATATTGAAGTAGTCTTCCTTTACTTCTTACATTTTTATTTTTTAATCCAGAAGACATGTCATGGAAATACATAAAATATACATACATGTTTTTCATTGAATGGAATGGCTAAGGTCAATAATCAAATTATACCTTTATCTAGTTTAGGTGTTCCCAAAGAGACATTTGCACCGAGCTTTTAAAGTTATAACACTCTTATCAAATTTCTTTTTTTTTTTTTTTTTTTTTTTTTGTATAGAAGATAAGAGAGAGAGAGAGAGAGAGAGAGAGTTGGAGCATCCATACCTATTTAATCGATTTTGGTTGCAGGAAATACTCGACATTCACAATTTAGGGTACAGAGCAAAAAAATAAAAAACGTTAAAATGAGGACAAAACTGATAATATTTGTAAACTGTGGTATATCAATATTTTATGGACATTAAAAGTAAAATCATGGGTTTAGCCAAAGTTCAAATAAAAATTGAATCCCCTGCATTTTGTGAGACCTTTGACAACTCCCCTAAGTAGTCCCCTAGTCCTCTCACCTATAAAATGGGGGAAATAACAATACCTACTTGATTACATTAAGAGGATGAAATAAAATACAATCTTAGCAGAACGTTGGGCAATAAATGTTAATTTTCATAATGCTAACTGTGCTGATGATGGTGGTGTCTTACATCTAATATTAATAATTAAGCTTGGTATTTGTAATGTGATGATTACCAAAATCTCTTATTCCATCCTATTCCCAAGATGTTATTGTTGATGTAAAGTCATCTTTTACATCTTATTTTACAATAAGTAAAATGTTTACTTACATCTTATTTCAACAAAAAGATTGAGATCTCAAACATGGAGTTTGGAACAGGGCCTAGGCAAGGTCCACAACGCTCTTCCATAGCTTTTGTTCCTCATTTCTCTTCACATTCTGCTCTAAGTTAATGAGAACTTTAACATATCTTTTTTGCTGATGATCACTAAACTTAAAATTAATTTTGATCCCTCTAATGCACCAAAAACTCAAAAGAAAAAAATAAAATAATTTTCATCCACAAATCTTTTAAATTAGGACTATCACTGTTTCTTCAGGCTCCAAACCTAGAAACACTCTCAAAACTCATTTAACTGGTAACACTCCTTAATTACTATATCCAAGTCGTCATAAAACTGTATTTTTTAATTAAGATATCCTATTTTATTTCATTTTCTCCAAACTAGTGAAACTATTCATATGCAGTGCATTACTCTCTCACACATACAAGTTGAAACAATGACTTAATTGGTTAACAACTATTAAAGACCTGATACCTCGTCAATTTTTCTTTCTAAGTATAAAGAAAAAGTACAATGTAAAAATTTAGTTCTTGGCTTCAAGGAGTTTAAAATCAAGGTACAGAGACAAAAAATATCAATATTACAAACTATAAATGGAAGAGAATTTCTCAAAAACAAAAGTGAACTAAGGTAGAAAAATCTTCACCATAACCACTGAGTGGAAGCTCTTTCTAAATCTCAAGGGATTAGCAAAAGTTTTGATTTTGGCCTTAAAATATAGGTAGAAGATGGATAGGTATAACTACAGATCAAAAATCTTCCTGGAAAAGAATGCCATATAAACTGAAACAGGGTAGAAAGAGCAGATCTGTATGCTATTTAATTTTATAATTCTATCTTTAAGCAGATTTTAAAGCCGATGACCTCCTAGATAATTTTTAAACAAGGTCTCATAAATTTATTTTGGTATTCTCAGATTAAACTGATTAGAAAAATTAGAGCTAACATTGATACTTATAAAATAAAATTCCACTATGAATTTAAAAAAATGCCGATGATGAATATAGTCCCTAAAATTATATTTGGAGAGAGATTTCTAAATTTTGTAATTTAGAAATTACAAAAAGAAAAACATAATCTGTCCAGTGCCTAAAAATTGCTTCAGATTTGTCATAACATGAATGTGGATACCATATTTATGTATTTACAATATATGGAAACACTGAGACAGATTTCATCCAGTATCTGCATAAATTTTCCTGAAAATATGCTAACATTTTAAAAGGAATAAAATCACATGAAAAGGTAGATGGCTGTATTTTAATAATCTTTTCTGTAAAAGTGAATTCCACTACTTCATTCCTGTAGAGCCAGGATTTGAGAACCTATGTGTTAAGTTCATATCCTTTTCTATTCTGATGCCCATTATCTGGTACCACAGGGTATTTTAAATTTCTCTAGGCTAATCTGAGTAAAATATATTTAATGATCTACACAAATTCTTTCAAAATATAGAACTCTGGATAATCCTTTATATTTTATTACTATCAAAAGCTATTTAAGTAGGTGGCAATCAATCATCAGTAAGATCTCAAGTTTCTACAATATTAGTCCTTATTTGTTTGATTTTGTTTTTGTTCTTACTCTTCCATCCTTTGAAATCTAATCTTTAAATAACCCATTTAGGCATCTCTGATACTAATATTTCTCCCAGAAAATATGATTTTCTGTGCAGGCAAATTGGATTTCCAATGGCATTATTAATCTTTATACAATTTCCCAGGCTTCTGGCTCTCATTTCTTTCTCTAATTTATAAACACTTGCATTTTTCTATGTCTTTCACATACTAAAATAGAGCTTCTATTATAGATCATGAGCATTACTAAGGAAATGCAAGTAGCAGTTATCTGTAACCTTGTAATCTTTACACATACATACCCACAAAGAAACTGAAACACAATATCTTAAGTTTACTACAGAAAATAAATAATTTGAAAAGACTATTTCAAAAGGGTTTTAAATTTTCTAATGAAAATGAGCAAGAGATGGGGGTGGGGTAGGGTTAGCAGATAGATGGATAGAGATAGAGATAGCTGGATAGATACAATCAAAAGGAATTACATTTACTTTTCATTTCTCTTTGTAGGTATTCACCCCCATTTTCTTCTGTCTTTGAGGTGACAGAAATTTTGCAAAAATAGCTTTCACTTTATTTCCAATTGTGGCACATATGGATAATGATGCTAAAATACAACACACACCAATGTTCCATGGATTTTGATATGCACCCTGTCCTCAACTGTTCCAGTAAACTAGAGAAGTAGAGCAAATAATACACATTTTATATGTTTTGAGATTTTTAAGCAATTTTAGAAGTTAAGCAATTTTATAAATATATAAGAAATAGATTTAGCCATTTAAAAATCTCAATAGTTGTTTCATTATAACCAAATCATCGTATATGTTTTTCTTTTCAAAGGTGAAACTTGTATATGAAATCAACATATGCTGAAATAATCAGGGTTTTTAACCTACATTTTAAACTTCTCAATAATTGTTTTTTCCCTCCCCTTAATTACAGGTACAGAAATGCAGCATTTTCTGAACCCCAAATTCAGCTTCCCAAAGGGAAGTAACATAGTCAATCCTCCACTCTACTCTTATTTCTCTTGGTGAAAAGGAAGAAAGTCCATAATATATCTTCATTTTGGCATGCCAATATATGTTAAAATTAAATAAGAGTGTATGTTTGCAAAGGCAGTGGTGCACAAAATGGATAATGTAAGTTAACTTTCTTTACATACACTAGTTATCAGTGACACCAGTAAAGAGTTATTCAGAGTTAAGGAATTATGGTTCGTGTAAGTTGTTTGGATATTAAATGTCATAAAAGAAGCACAAAACAGCCTAACAGGTAGCATTATCTTGATGGATCACCACAGACTGGTATGTGGTCCAGAGTTCAAGTTCAGGACTTTTTCACAATGGGGGTCCCTTAGGATTATTCAGGCTAAACTTCTAGTTGTCTAGAAGACTTGTGCTATTCAATGCTGTAGCCACTAACCACACTGAGCACTTTCAACGTGGCCAGTTCAAATTGTGATATGCTATAAGCATAAAATACACAATAGAGTCTGAAGACAGTACAAAACAAGAAAAATAATGTAAAATATATTATTAATAATTATATATTAACTGTTGAAATGATAATACATATTTTGGATATACTGAGTTAAGTATAATAGTTAAAATTAATTTCATCTGTTTAACTTTTTTATTGTGGCTGCTAGATACTTTTAAATTACAAATGTGGCTCACACCCTGAAAAATCTTTGCTCTCTTGTTCCTCTACTTTTTTATTTTGAACTGACCGTTACCCTTCTGTGTTGTTTTAGCATCAATCAGGTTTCGATTAATACTTCAGTTTTCCACTTTCAGATATGCTAATACATAAATGCTTCCTTCCTTTAAGTCCTAGTCCCTTGAATGGCTTAAAGTCTCCTTATACAATTAATTGTATTTCCTTCCATAGGGTAATATGCTGGATAGTCTCTTGTCAACTCAGCATCACCCTCAGCCTTTTCAAAAGCAAAGAATGACATTTCCCAGAATCTCCTTCTCTGTACAGTTCCAAGTGCCAGGTTGGAATCTGTCAGTGAGAAGCACTTGCTCAAGATTTATAAGGCAAAAAGGCTTAGACCATTGTTTTCCCAAGTCAGTTACAGGAAGATGCATGGGCAGACTGAGGTTCAAAGCTGCTCCTAGGTAAACTGCCCTTTCAGAAAAAAATAAACTATGAGTGTAAAATGGCCAGGGCCCCTCCCACAGTGTTACAAAGGACCTATGCAAGAGAGCAGTCCTGAAGTTCACACTTCATCAAGCCTCACTCTCAGTCTACCCCTGCACCAGTATCTCAGTCAGCAACACAGATGTGGGAGTAGCTCAAGAAATTTACCTGACATATTTATTTTAAATGATTTTAAACTTTTTCCAGATATTCATTACATAAGCAATATTAATCAGTTGAGCAGGTAAGCACTTCGCATGTATAGGATTACACACATGCACATACTTTTTCATATACTGATAAAACCAAAGCAGATGAAAATGAATTTGAAATCCCATCACATTATCTACCCATCTGCCAAAAGTTGTGCTCACATAATTCTGATCACTCGTCTGTTGATGTGAATGAACTCTGTGCTCTTAATACTCTCCTCTCATCTAAATTCCAACCTTCTTTACCTACTTAAGAACACTGTTCCAGTGATTCATATTTCTTTGTGTTGTTTCAACTTTTCATCTCTCTACTAGTAATTCTCATGAATATTCAAACATGTCATTATTTCTCTTACAGATTAAGAAAAAGAAAAACTTGACCTCACTTTCTGCTTCCCCTTTGTGGCAACTTGTTATGAAATGTTTCTCATACTCACAGTCTCTAATCTGACTTCCTTGTTCTCTTCCCATTTTCCTTTGAGACCATTCTAATAGCTTCAGTCAGCCATACTTCCACTAAAATTCTTTCTTTGTGTTATGTGGGTAACATTTTTACAAATCATCAGGGACTAAAAATATTGCTAAGTCTAATAGTCTATTTTCTGTCAGCAATCTACCTGATGTGTAAGCATTCTTTAAGCACTTCCTTATCTGTTGGTTTCCTCTGACCCCACACCACTGTCCTTGGTTTCCTCTGACATCGCCAGCCCTCATTTATCGTCTCCTTGGCTGGCCCTCTCTCATCTTTCCTATTAGTTAATATTGGAATGTTCCAGAACTCACTCTCTCTCTCTCTCTCTGTTTTTGTTTGTTTGTTTTTGTTTTTCTATATACCCTGTCTCCTTGAGTGATCTCATTCAGTTCCAGGACTTAAAATAGCATTTCTGTGCAGACAACTTCAATATTTATAACTCCAGCCAGACTTTTCCCCTGAACTCCAGCCATATACATTTAAATACCAGCCTTCTATACCTACATACCTTCATAGTTAACTAATAGACAAGTGAAACTTAACATGTTGAAAACTAAACTTCTCACCTTTACCAGACACAGCCTGCTCTCACAGCCTTCTCCCCCTTACACAAATGGCAATTTCATTCTTCTAACTGATTAAGTCAAAATCCTTGAATTCATCTTTGATACCTCTATTTTTTCACACCCACATCAAATCTAACAGTAAATCTTTCAAAAATAACAAGAATCCAACCACTTCTGATCAGTTCTACTACGAAAAGCCACCATCATCTCTCACCTGGATAATTGCCGTATCTCAATATCCTAACTGGTCCACAATCAGGAACCATCATCTCTCACCTGGATTATTGTCATATCTTAATACCCTAACTGGTCCACAATCAGCCACCATCACCTCTCACCTGGATAATTGCCGTATCTCAATATCCTAACCGGTCCACAATCAGGAGCCATCATCTCTCACCTGGATTATTGTCATATCTTAATACCCTAACTGGTCCACAATCAGCCACCATCACCTCTCACCTGGATTACTGCCGTATCTTAGTATCCTAACTGGTCCACAATCAGCCACCATCACCTCTCACCTGGATTATTGCCGTATCTTAATATCCTAACTGGTCCACAATCAGCCACCATCACCTCTCACCTGGATAATTGCCGTATCTTAATACCCTAACTGGTCCACAATCAGCCACCATCACCTCTCACCTGGATAATTGCCGTATCTTAATACCCTAACTGGTCCACAATCAGCCACCATCATCTCTCACCTGGATTATTGCCGTATCTTAATACCCTAACTGGTCCACAATAAGCTACCATCACCTCTCACCTGGATAATTGCCATATCTTCATATCTTAACTGGTCCACAATCAGCCACCATCATCTCTCACCTGGATTATTGCTGTATCTTAATACCCTAACTGGTCCACAATAAGCCACCATCATCTCTCACCTGGATTACTGCTGTATCTTAATACTCTAACTGGCCCACAATCAGCCACCATCACCTCTCACCTGGATTACTGCCATATCTTAATACCCTAACTGGTCCACAATCAGCCACCATCACCTCTCACCTGGATTACTGCCATATCTTAATATCCTAACTGGTCCACAATCAGCCACCATCATCTCTCTCCTGGATTATTGCCGTATCTTAACAGCCTAACTGGTCCACAATCAGCCACCATCACCTCTCACATGGATTACTGCCGTATCTTAACACCCTAACTGGTCCACAATCAGCCACCATCATCTCTCACCTGGATTATTGCCATATCTTAATATCCTAACTGGTCCACAATCAGCCACCATCACCTCTCACCTGGATTATTGCCATATCTTAATACCCTAACTGGTCCACAATAAGCTACCATCACCTCTCACCTGGATAATTGCCATATCTTCATATCCTAACTGGTCCACAATCAGCCACCATCATCTCTCACCTGGATTATTGCCGTATCTTAATACCCTAACTGGTCCACAATAAGCCACCATCATCTCTCACCTGGATTACTGCTGTATCTTAATACTCTAACTGGCCCACAATCAGCCACCATCACCTCTCACCTGGATTACTGCCATATCTTAATACCCTAACTGGTCCACAATCAGCCACCATCACCTCTCACCTGGATTACTGCCATATCTTAATATCCTAACTGGTCCACAATCAGCCACCATCATCTCTCTCCTGGATTATTGCCGTATCTTAACAGCCTAACTGGTCCACAATCAGCCACCATCACCTCTCACATGGATTACTGCCGTATCTTAACACCCTAACTGGTCCACAATCAGCCACCATCATCTCTCACCTGGATTATTGCCATATCTTAATATCCTAACTGGTCCACAATCAGCCACCATCACCTCTCACCTGGATAATTGCCATATCTTCATATCCTAACTGGTCCACAATCAGCCACCATCATCTCTCACCTGGATTATTGCCGTATCTTAATACCCTAACTGGTCCACAATAAGCCACCATCATCTCTCACCTGGATTACTGCTGTATCTTAATACTCTAACTGGCCCACAATCAGCCACCATCACCTCTCACCTGGATTACTGCCATATCTTAATACCCTAACTGGTCCACAATCAGCCACCATCACCTCTCACCTGGATTACTGCCATATCTTAATATCCTAACTGGTCCACAATCAGCCACCATCATCTCTCTCCTGGATTATTGCCGTATCTTAACAGCCTAACTGGTCCACAATCAGCCACCATCACCTCTTACATGGATTACTGCCGTATCTTAACACCCTAACTGGTCCACAATCAGCCACCATCATCTCTCACCTGGATTATTGCCATATCTTAATATCCTAACTGGTCCACAATCAGCCACCATCACCTCTCACCTGGATTATTGCCATATCTTAATACCCTAACTGGTCCACAATCAGCCACCATCATCTCTCACCTGGATTATTGCCGTATCTTAATATCCTAACTGGTCCACAAAGTGTTCATAATCCATAATGATTCTTTAGAATACAATTTAGTGCGTGTCATGTATCTGCTCAAACTTAATGTCTTTCTATGGGACTTATTAAAGCCACATGATTTTACAATGCTCTAAAGCTTATAAAAACTGAATCCCAGATGCCTTTTTGACCTCCCACTAATTCCTAACTGCCTATGTTTCTCTAGTCACAGGGCCTCCCTTCTTGAGCTGACTAGGCATGTTCTGTGGGAGATATGCATGGTCCACTCAACATATCCTCTTTTTGAATATCTACCTTACAGTCTGACCTCCTTAATGTGTATGCCTCTGTTGCTTTACTGAGAATCAGAACTTAAATTTCTTCAAATCCATAGCATAATAAATTCAATGAAACAATAAAATGTTTTAAGTGCTTATTTGAACCTTGGGGTTTTATAAAATTAGAATTCAAAAAGAAGAGCCAAAAATAACAAAACTCTGTAAATGTAACCTTTCACAAATATTGATGAAAATAAAATTTGAATCTTAGATACTCAGTGTGTGAGGGGGAGAGAAGCATATAGACTAAGAACTGATGGGCATAAGTTTATGTTCCAAATACCCTTTCTATTTTCACCATGCTGAAAAATGCTGAAAAACTTCTACAACTGTCAGATCAATTGTCAGAATTCTAGAGTTTAGAAGACTTTCTCCCCTTACTCATAAATCAACCTTGTCTTTATAAAAAATAATATGTTATAACATGTTATAAAAAATAATATGTTATGTTAATAAGTGATTAGAACTAAAAAAAAAAAAAATACTCCCACCATTGGGAAAGGCAATAGAACTGATGGATAAAGGCCAAGAACCACTGACAAGTACAACAAACTTCAAGTCCTGAGTGCTTATTCTTACCAACAGAATAAAGTACACATGTACAAATAATGAGAAACATTCAGTCAAACTGAGACACACAGTATGAATAATTCTTTAGTTGAAAAGAAAAGCCACTTGAAAATATTTTTGACTACACAAATTAGTTGAGACTTGAGGCTTGTAGGAAAATTACGGTATAATTTTCTCGTAAGTATAGCTAATAAAAGAAGGATTAATAAATATAAATGGCATGGTGAGCTTAGCAGATCTCCATATAAATTAACTGATTCATGGGTTGAATTTCAGAAGAAAACAGAGCATCATTTTTTATGACTCACTACCCCATATTGCGTATTGAAGGTGGTGACGGCGGGGGGGCTTGTCTTTTGCAAGCATACATTAATGGAGGTGTAAGAAAAGCTCTAATTTCCTTAAAGATGGAAAGATTATGACATTAGGAAATCAACAAGATCTGGTTTATGATAAAATAACCTAGGGTATTACACACAGAAATCTTAACTATTCATAAAACAAATGTATTTTGCATGTATTATAAAAATCTGGAAATGCAGATTTTATAAGAAGTTTATAAAACCTTATAATAAGTTTATGAAGCCCTACATTTTTGAGGATGAAGAGAGCTGTGAGATGGCAAATACTATATTTTAGTCTCTCTCCATGCATACTGCTTATTCAAATAGATACATATTTTAGTCTTCAATAAATAAATGCATGCATACGGTAGAAATAAATGTTCTATTGTATTTATTTTAAAGAGTTTTTTGATGTGGACCATTTTTAAAGTCTTTATTGAATTTGTTTCAATATTGCTTCTGTTTTATGTTTTTTTTTTTTGGCCTCAAGGCATGTGGGATCTTAGCTCCCGGACCAGGGATCGAACCCACACCCCCTGCATTGGAAGGTGAAGTCTTAACCACTGAACCACCAGGGAGGTCCCTGAAACAAGTCTTTTAATCTTAATAAACTATCAGATGTGTTTCACCCTTTTCTCTTCCTCATTTCCCTTTATCTTCCACAACATTTTTATTATTTGAATCATTTATACATTTTTCACATATTGCCAAGTGTAGGACAACTGATTTCAGAAATAAGAAAGAAATAGCTTACTGCTCCCCAGTGCCAGTTAGCATAAAAATATAATAATAATGAATATTGTTCAGCCCATTCCCTGGTTTATTTTTCTTAAAGTAAATAAATTAAGATGGGAGTGTGTTTTATCTGAGGAAATATGTGGTGTCAAATTTATTCTCAGGGAAAAAAATAAAGGTCAGTAAAATCCAATTATTTTTAAAAAGCCAAGATCCAAAGTAAAAACAAAAGTAAACTATAAGGAACTGTTTTTCTCATATATCCAATCTAATTATTTGTTTATTATGAATATAATTTTTGAAACTATACATCATAAATTTACAAAGGCACTGTTTGTAAGACTCAGAGTTTGGGTAAGGTTTTGCTTTTTAGGTTTGGCCTAGTCATAAATAGTGCTTGCTAAGCAAGTGAATGGCAATAGTCTATTACATGAAAAAGAACGTCAAGTTGTCTGTAGTAACACACAGTCAAAATCAAAGGAAGTATATGCTCTGAGTTTTTTGGCTATGTTCCGAATTTATAAAGGAGGCTAATGAAGTACATAAAGTACAAAATTAAGACCTACCTTTGCATTAATGTAGAATACTGAACAACAATGGAGATATAAAATAATGGGGTAGACAGTGAAAGTAGGTAAAATATTTCTGAACACTCAAGCCATTTATTTGAACTGGAAATTTAATTGAAAGAGAATCATCAAGCAATTTACATCCAAAATTTTATAATTTTTATTAAATCAAAGCAGCAAATTATTGAGCATCTATTAGATGCAAAGTCTGTATTAATCAATGACTTAGAATCAATTTATGCCCTTAATGATTTATCCCCAAATGAACAGACTTGTGTATAGTCACGAAATTCATATTAAAAAAGAGCTGTGAGAAAATAGCAAACAGGTGATTATGAAAGGGTAAGGGAGAAATTCATTTTAACTGAAGATTTTATCTGGAATCCAGCCAATCCAGGTTTCAGCCAAACAATGAAAGATCTTGAATACCAATCATGTTAGGATGACTGGGGTTTCTTCTGTGCACAAAGAGGAAATAATAACAATATATTTGGGTTTGTGATACAAAAAGTTATCTGCTTTAAATATGTGAATGTACAGAATTGTCAAAATAACGCAGAAAGACAAAGTAGAAAGTGGATAGTTGAGGAGATAAGAAGAGTCACGGTGAGGATGAGATGAGGATGTGGAGAAAAGAGAACCCACTTCACTACTGGTGAAAATGTACATCAGTGAAAACAGTATGGAGGTTTTTCAAAAAATTAAAAATAGAGCTACCATCCTATCTACCAGCTCCATTCCTGGGTGTTTATCTGAAGAAAACAAAAACACTAACTGGAAAAGACATACGAACCCCAATGTTCATTTCAGCATTATGCACAACAGCCAAGAAATGGAAACAACCTAAGTGTCCACTGAAGGACGAATGGATAAAGAAGTTGTGGTATGGTATGTATGTGTGTGTATGTATGTATGTACGTGTGTGTATGTGTGTGTATATATTCCAGTGTGTGTGTGTGTGTGTGTGTGTGTGTGTGTGTGTTTACATACATATATACTAGAATATTACTCATCCACAAAAAAGAATGAAATCTTGCCATTTTCAAAAACATGGATGAACTTTGAGGTCAGTATTTTAAGTAAAAAAATTCAGACAGAGAAAGACCATATGAACTCTCTTATATGTGGAATCTTAAAAAAGAAAAAAATAAGCTCACAGATACACAGAACAGACTGAAGGTTATGAGAAGTAGGGTGAGAGGGGTGGAAGAAATGGGTGACCTGTTTTGTTTTAGTTTCAATAAATTGAATTTTTAAAAAATACATAGTTTGATAGTGTCAGCTAAAATATGCAATTAAGTTTTCACAATTTTCTTTTTGTTAAATTTTGTTAGTCTCACAAGACATAAGGGAGTAAATGGAAACTCTTTATAATTTTTTTCTAAAACTATTCTTTTCTCTTACTGAATGAATGAGACTGAATGAATGAGAAGTCAGTAAATTATCTACTTTCTCTGACCAAAGGACATGCATTTTTCAGACACTTGTCAAGAACTTAGGGTATATTTTCCACATGAAATTCTGCTTTTTTCACTTCTAGTTTAAAACAGTGGAAAATTACTGATGGCTTATAAAAAAAAGTTTCATTTATTTATTGAGTCACTAAATCAAATTAGGTCTATTATTCTTTAAAACTCCATGGTACCTCACAAAACCGGAAAGACTGACTCACATAAATTCCATACTTGAATAGCTTATTATTTTTGCAGCAGAACTCAAGGTACTGCCTTGCTTAAGAAACTGTAAGAATCTCTATTCATTAAAAAGAAAATCTGAAGCAATTGCATTAGGTATGGAAAAGAGGAAAGCAAATGGAGTTTCCCATGAGTCTAGTTACAGTCCTTTATTCTTCTGCTTCCATATATGAAACTTAATTATTGAACCTATACTATTTATACTCTTTCTCACATGAATGCTGATGACTCTCAAAACTGTATGTCTGTTCCAAACTCACCTATCAATTCCAGACCCACTGTCGGTTCAGTAGCCATAATTAAAAGCCCAACGGGCAAAAGAACACTCCAGATGGCCAAAATTTAAATAATCATATTTTTCACAATCTTACTTCTTTTCTATTACATGTACTTCTACTCTTCAAACAGAAACAAAATTCATTATTCTCTTCATAATTATCTACTTAACCAATCAGAAACCTGAATATCATAAATGGTTTTCCCACCATCCTCGCATCTTTAAAAATGATCATTAGTCATCATTAATACCAGGGAAGACTGTTGGATAATTCACAAAGAGAAAAATAGTTAAGCATCATCTCCAAATAAGCTCCTTAGCCAAATATAAACAAGAAAAACAACCATGATTATTCTCTAATTCCTACTTGATAGCCTAATCCAAAATATTTTATACCTTTTGCTTTATAAACTAAGTTTTATTGAAAAATACACTGCTAGAACTCCTAGCTATTATTAGCACACAGTGAAGCAATTTTTGTGAGCAAGAAATAAAAGATTAAAGTGAAGAAGCAAAGAAAAAATTATTAGTATAAACAAGAAGAAAATAACAAATGAAAAGAAATATGCCTCAATTGTTCCATAGATTATCTACTAGTTTCGAATCTTGTAGGAATACAAAATATATAAACTTGACATATAAAATATGGCTAAATAATTATTTTTAGGAACACAGTTTCATTCAGTAAGGCCTACTATATAAACCTCTAAGAATGTGTAAAGAAAATAATTCTTGCCCCTTAATCTTTGTCCCCATTTAAGCTGAACCAAGAAATGTGGTCTGAGAGTCAAAATATGTTAAAAAAAAATCATGTCTTTGTTATTATTATCTATAAACAGACTTAAAAATAAATATACATTATACCAATGCTTTCTGCCATTACTAAGCACTAATCACTTTTAAATGAGCTTTCATATATAAGAAAATGGATCTAGTTTCTTAACTTTTATAGATAATATATTCTAAATGCATATCAGAGTAAAATATGAAAAAGACAAAACATTTTTCAGTATTAAAAATAATATGCTTATTATTAAAAATAATAATGTACATTTCACCATTTCTGAAATCAGTGTACATCTTGAATAGATGTTTTTACTTTGAATTCAAAACTGTACATTCCTTGTGAGATACTTTTTAAATGATAGTGCACTTTACAATTCATGGTTATTTTAAAAAGTCTAGAAGACTCATATTATAAATTCCCTAAATAAATCTGACTTTTAAACAACATATTTTTCAAATCTTTCTATTATTTTATACATGTACTTTATTATTTTCTTTCACAATGGAACACCAACTAGCTTAAGAACAATGAATGTAATTAATCTTAAGATTCATTGCATGAAGCATGATAATTTCTAACTTTGCCTCAAAGAAATTAAGCTTATGAGATATAAGTTTCTTATCACTTTCCCATTTCCCACTCATTTTATAAGTAATAACATAAAATGCAATAAAATATTCAAATAATTGCACAAATGCTGCTGTACAAAGATAGCTAGCAGGCAGCAGTACCATGTGATGATTCAGAATAATCATTCATCGACTGGAATATAACAGTCAGAATTTGGTGTAAAAATAATAGATTAAGAGTGTTAATGTTTAATCTATGAAAATGTTGTATGTATAAAATTTAGTATATTTAAATGAATGTCAATACACAATATTTTATTCCAATTCAACATTTTAATCCACTGGTTAAAGGTTTCACTGTTAAATGGTAAACATATATTTAAAAAATGGCATTTATTCTGGCATTTTGATTGGACAGTAAGATCCTTTTTTCAGGTTCCATGTGCTAATATACTACTGTTTTTCATATGCCTGGAACTCTGATTTGAGATTATTAGAGGCACGTATACATAGAACATATTTAACAAATGGTACAGCACAGAGACCGACCAAATGCCAGCTGAATATCAGCTGATAAAAGATGAGAAATAAATATCTGCCACATTATTAATTCTGAAACTTACAGCATTTTACTGGCATATGCCACAGACTGATTTTTTGTGTTATCCCCAAATTTATATGTTGAAACCTAATCTCCAATGTTATGGAATTTGGAGTTGGGGATTTCGGGAGGTACCCTTATGAATGGAATTAGTGCCCTTATAAAAGGGACCCCAGAAAATTTCCCTGCCCCTTCCACCATGTGAGGTCACAGTAAGATGATGGCCATCTGTGAGTCAAGAAGCAGGCCCTCACCCAATACAGAATCTGCTGGTGCCTTCATCTTGGATTTTCCAGCCCCCAGAACTGTGAGAAATAAAATTTTTTCCCACTTATAAGCCACTCATTCTATCATTATTTCTGTTAGAGTAGTCCAAATGGACAAAAATAGCATATAAATTTATGCTTTTTTTCTTTAGAAATTAATTCACTATTACTATGTAAGCCTAAGTATAATAATTTCTAGTTGCATAATGAATTTAAATATAGTTTCTATATGATAGACATATAAGAAAAAAGATACTGAGAAATTACACAACTTGGTTAATACCACAATTATCCAAAAACAAAGCAGACATGAAAACTAAATATATTGAGTTCAGGCCCAATTTTATTTACACCTCTCTAAGAAAAGTGATAGTTTAGTCATAGTAGTTTGCTTAGAATTATTAACACTTTAGATTTCTAACACATAAAACTCTGATATATGTGAAGACCCATGAACTTATTATGAAGTTCTCAGTTCAAAAACATGGAGAATGCAGTGGTTAATTTTTCAGGCTCTGAAGTTAGATTGCCTGGGCTTCAAAACCCATTAGTGACACTGCCTAGTATATGATCTTGGTTAAATCTCTTACATTTATGAAAACCTCAGTTTTCTCATCTGCAAAATGGAAATAGTTATCTCTACCACGCAGGGTTATTTTTAAGAACAAGAGATAATAAAAAGCAGTAAAGTGTCTCTCATAAAAATGCTGAGAAACTGCTTTGGCTATTATGGACTATTTTCATCTTACAAACAGGAGAGGACGTGGGCACTGAAACATGGGAGCTGGTTTTGTGAAACTTGTAATTGGAAGACTGAGTTGGAATCTTGGTCTTGCCACTTATTAGCAATGTAAGCTTGAGCAATGATTTTACTTCTGTATATTGGTTTCCCTTTCTCGAAAATAGGTAAAACAATGTTTGCCCTGCTACTATAAAGGATCATTTTGAGTGTCAAATAAGTTAAGGATTGTAACATGTGTAAACCATAAAGCTCTGTAAGATATAAAGTGAACAACAAAAAGGTTGTTCACTTTATACTTCTATAACTTCTATATACTTTATACTTCTATACTTCTATATCGCTACTGGAGAACCAGTAGCGATATAGAAGTTGTAAGTTACCTAAAATAGTGATTTGTTAGTAAGTTTTAAGGACCAATAAATGTTTGAGAATGCATTATAAAATTTCTACCCAATTTATCTAACATGATATCAATATATCCCCTTAATCCCAACACCAGGAAGAGGCAGTTAAAAAAAAAATTCCAGTAAAGCAAAATATGTACAGCCCAATTACACACAGAACAGCCACAACTTACAAAGTAAACAAAACACAGTTTTATTTTTGTGTCCCCACTACCCTCACTCCAACTTTCTAAAATTTATTCAGTGTGGATAATTTTCACCTGCCCCTGGATGAAAATTCTAGCATAACTGCGGCTTTTCCTCCATTATTGATAATAACTGGTCCTATGGTAACTTAAATTCCAAATAATTTCAATTTTGTAATTAGAATAGACAATGTCAGATATAAACGAAACTCAGAACTTGACTTAGAGATAAATCTTTTCCCCTCCCCTAGTTTGCACCTATTTCAAGTTATTTTTTGTCTAGAAAAGGGAAATGGTCATTTTCTCTACCCCCTCCTTTTTCACTTCTCCTTCAATGGTTTTTTGTTGTCATTTTGCTGACTCTGAACTCCAACTGAGAAGAAGGAGGAGGAGTTAGGTGGGTCCTTTCTTAGCTGAGTACCTTGGCCATCTCTGTGCCTGCAGATGATTAAAGCTACACTTTCTCCTGAGTGGTATCTGATGGGCACCTCTCTCCCAAACTTTCTGACCAGGAAGATTGCATCTCCATCCTGAGTGGACACTCATAACTCCTTCTTTAGCTCCTTTGTGTCCAGCAAGTTATACCTAGGCTCTTTCAACTGAGGACTCCTTGTCCCCCTGGGTTCTAGACAATAGAAGCCAAGACAACCCCAAGTCCCTCACTAGCTCTCTTATTTCGGATTCAGACCTGGCCCAGGTAAAGAGTTGCTTATCCCTTGCCCTAGCAACCTGATAGAGCAGACCTCACAGGATGCACCTGCCCTCCCTGGCTGTGCCACCAGAGCAGACTATAAAGTCCCCCGCTGGAATCAACCTCTGATCCACAGTCCGCTTCAGCTTTTTTACTTTTGTCTGGCAGAAGTTTTTCATCTTTCCCAAATGCAGTAAGTAGGTCAATGTTTACCAAGTAGTCCCATTGGCTAGTCCCTCATCAGGGTGAAGGGAGAAGAAAGCATCATCCCCATCACTCTGAGACTCAGAGCATAACAATCCCTCTGTGCAAAGAAATTTCCTCCCTAATCCAATTACCCCTTTTTTGTATCTTTGAGCTGGCTAGAGGTTCTGAAAACATTTTCTCTTAAATCCGCATGAAAATGTCTGCTTCATGTTCCGTGTTGATATCTGCTACTTCATTGTAGACCTTGAGACACCAAAGAGTTAATTCAGCATCCTGTTACCTGTGGATAATCCTGCTGGCCACACACCTAGAGCTGCATGCAGATGCTCAAGCAGCTCCTCAGGATGAAAGGTTGTGTCATAAGCACAGTTTAGGCCATGTGTTTATGAAAGCATTTCCCCTAAGAAAAACAGTATATGGTATCCCAGCAAGTCTGCTGAAGCAAGGAATCTATCACAAGAACTAATTTTTCCATAGATGAAGTAGAGAGTTCAAAAAGTACAAAGTTCAGGAGAGGTTTCCAGAGTGAATGGAGGGAAGTGTATTATGTATGTTATTCATAAGTCAAGTCTGTGAGGCTAAAGTCAGCCTTAGATTATCAATTGAAAGCTTGATTTTCTTTCAAATCCTAGAAGATAGGAATTGGCATCTTCTTTCTTGGTTCTACCAAGAACATTTTATAGTACTGCAATGAGCTAGTAAGATTTTAGGAAGATCTTCCCAATCTTGCCTTGATATTCTAATTTTATTTTATCCTTTATTGGATGTTCTACAAAAGAATACATGCAGGACAGTGTCAGGAACATAGTAGATAAAAGAATTATAGAACAAAGGAAAAGACTAGGACTATGAGGTTTCCTACTTGAGTTAGAACCTAGGTGCAATAATGTGTAATAGGAAAATTTTACAAAATTATATATGAGAAAAATGATATAACTCTTCTGCAAAAAGGTATCTTTCACACCAATCCTCTCTACAAATGGTTATAAATCCTGAAGAGGTCAGAAACCTGTTAAAGGTGAGCTCAGTGAACACTGAAAACCACTGGGTTGATCGTGTGTCAACACATATACTATATTAGTGACAATAACTCTGCATTCTGCTTGAGCAGGACCCAGAGCACACAGAAAGCAAAACACACTTTTAATTTTGTAGCTTGGCCATAGTTTTCTTGAAGACCTCAACTCTTTCCTCTGCGACTAGATTTTATGTCCTAAGTATCACAGCAGCTCTTTGCCCTTCACTTCTACTTTTAACTACTTAATCCAAAAGTCATTTCTAGATCAAATGGAAGATTGAAAATAAATAGCACAGATAAGTGAGGACTGAATATTAGGGATCAATCTTGCAGAAGGGATGACTCCTAGAAGCTCTCTTTTCCTTAATAAAATCTCAGAGTTCCATTCAAATTCCTTTCCAACTTTGAATTAGTCAATATAGAAGCAATCAGAGCAGTCTTCATAAAGTGAGGAACTTCAACCATTTTTCAATTTGGCCTCCTCTTGATGCTGGCAAAACATCAATGAAGAGATATAGAAAGTAAGAGAATGGAAGCCCAGCAGAAACAAGAAGCAGCAAGTGTGTGTTTGAGTTTTTTCTTTGCTTGTTTGTCCTTTTGTTTTGTATGTTTGTTTCCGAAGTAAAGGATAACATTTTCATTGTTTCTCATAAGAAACAAAATAAAGGCAGAGAGAAATGTCCATTAATTAACACAAAGAGGGCTAAAACAATAATTAAGATGAAATCATGCAGGACAAGGCAACAGAAGATAGAGTATAACAGGGCAAAAAAGCAAACAGTACTTCAGGACGCAAACCTGAAATCTGACTTCTTGATTACATGTAACTAGAGAGTAATATTAATCTTTACTAAGAAAACAAAGTAGACAAAAGCACTGCATTACATGGTTGGCTATTTGAATCAATGTCTTAGCCCTCTGATAAAATTCCGTCATTTAACCAAAGTGCTATTCATAGTTTTATTCAAGGAACTCTTTCCTTTTCATAACAACCTTGACTAAGGCAAACAAATAAAAACTCATGATATAGAAATTCCTAAGAATCTTTAGGGACCTTCTGTCATCCAAGACAGGGATTAGTTTCACTAGCTAACATAAGTAGCTCAGCGTTACCAACACATGCCCTCAATCACAATTTAAACTCATTCGTTGCTTCAAAAATATTTCTACTGAATTATTGTTCTTGCAGGGGCAAAATAGCAAACAGCTGTGAAAAAATAATTGCATTCCTTTCAGAGTTTCAGACTTACTCTTGGCTTTGATCTTAAATGATCAAACCCTTGAAGAGGACATGTGCAAATATTTTAGACTTAATATAATTAATAACCAGTTTCATCTTAAGAGAGAAGAGGAAGTTAATGGATAACATTCTATATAATTATTTTATAGCTTTTAAAATTAATGAAATAGCCAAGCAATTCTTCTTGAAACTATTGTTATAGGACAAGTATTACACCAATAGGTTAATTCTGATTATAAAATCTTATAAAAATTTTAGATCTGGTTTCTGATCTCAGAAGACAGGATTTTGTCTCTTCTGCACTATTTGATTATTTACTCATATTATCTTGGTTCTTTCAAGGTAAAGGTGAAAGAGGTCAAAGTTACTCTGGTTAACACAGATGATGAAATATTCTAGGTTTACACTGTCGAATGAGAAAAATAGATAAATAAACGTCTTAGCAGGTCTTATGAAGAATTCAAACATGTTTCAGGGTACAAGGGTAACCTTACTGTTACTATGACACAGCATATGTCTCTTGGTTGTTTCCTCCCTGTCCACTTCCTACTAAAGATTATTGTCATATACTCCAAACACAAACCTCCTCCATGAGCTCGACTGTGTCCCTTAGTCATTTTCCAATATAAGGCATATCTGTTGGATATTATTTTCAGACCCTGCAGATGGCTACTCTACAGATAATTGCCTTTGGTTGATGCCCTGATTTCTTCTCTGATAATCTACAAACCTGAGGTGTGACATTTGTATACTGAAAGGTATAGTGGCCTATATATAGGGAGTTGTCAATAGCCAATTTGCTGTCACATGTGCTTTATACTTAAGTTGTGAATTGTCTTATACCATTATAATCTTTGAGTTATAAACAGTCACTGAGAGAATACTCTGATGATCTGCTGATCTATGATGGATGTACTGAACATAAAAACAGAGTCCCCAACTAACTCACAAGAATAAAGAAAAAGACACCGTAGGGACAAGACTAGATATACAGTAAGGAGAGGGGAAATGCTAATAAAAATATGTACAAGGTAAAAATGTGCTGATTGACTGAGGGAAATTGCATGGATGAGGAGAGGCCGTCCAGGAAAGAGTCACAACAGTGATACTATTTAGAGAAACAGGGATAGGGGGTGTGGGAAGGAGCCTGTGGTTGGTGTGAAAAACAATGATCTTACAGATGAGTTCAAGGAAATTCAAAAGGTCTCTACAGCTGAAGTAAGATACAGATGAAGAAGCCGGAAGATGAATCTGAAATGAGGTGTTGATAAACCTTGTATGCAATATTAAAGGACTATTGAAATTTTGTCTATAGGAATGGGGGATTCTCAACAGAGGTTCCACAAATATACTGTTTGTCTTCAGTTTAATAACCATCTTACTCATACCTCCATACCTCCTCTCATTAATTACTACTCTCCTTACTGACCTCTCTACACACAGGGGCATTCTGTATCTGAGCCCTTATTCCAATGATGTGATTTTTCTGAAATTCCCACCCCACTCTTCTCTTCCAATCCAAGTCATGTATTTATTTTCAAATCTAACTCAATGGCATAACTTAAATGTCATGATCTTAGCTTACTATCTTTCTTCATGCCCCCCTCATATCTGTTTTATTTTAAGTAATTAATGCATACATACATGAGCACAGTATTGATAATTGTGCCTTGTAATGCTGGTTGTTTATTATAATTATATGCAGTGTACCTGTTTGTTTAATTTTCATATGTGTCTGGAACATGTGTCTAGACTTTATAATCAGAATATTTGATGGAATAACTACAGTACGTTTTGTTTTATTGGGGGGTTGTGTTGTTTTGCTTTATAATAAAAGAATCACTATTGATTCTGTTGAAAAATATCAGATTGAGAAGCCATTATGTAAATATTTCCCTCTATATAAACTTACACATCAAAAGCAAAAATCTTTTCTTAAAGACTCTATAGTCTAATTTTCAAGTTTTATACATCTTCTCAGCCTCCTCAGTAAATAGATTATAAACTGCCAAGGATGGAGATCAATTTTCTATATTTCTATAACCCCTACTGAATATTAGATCTATCTTAATTTGTCTTAACTTATACTTCTTCATTTTACTTTTTCATTCTGAATAATTACTTCCCTCTGTTCGTGCAGCACTCATCAAGTCTTTTGAGGCAGTATTATCTTTAAGGCTGGAAGATTCCTTTGCTTGAGTCTATCCATGTGGGAATTAGGACTAAAAAGAATTCATGTTATAAATGTTTGGGGCTTCCCTGGTGGCGCAGTGGTTGAGAGTCCGCCTGCCGATGCAGGGGACATGGGTTCGTGCTCCGGTCCGGGAAGATCCCACATGCCGCGGAGCGGCGAGAGGCCCGCGTACCGCAAAAAAAAAAAAAAAAAAAAAAGTAACAGTTTTGTATAAAAACCCATAAAAGTTTTCTTAGTAATTGATATACTTTTTTATTTTAAAGTATCTTTAAAAAATCACAATAGTGTATCACTTGAATAAATTTAAAGTTTCTATTTCATGTCTTAGCTAAAATTAAAATTTATAAAATGGTACTTAATGGTAATTAAACCTTCCCTATTAATTTGTTTGCCTACTCCACTGAAAGTAAGGACAAGAGATACCTTCCAGGAAAGTATGAATAGAAAAAGGAAAATTAGTTTTGCTGCAATATCTACCATTATTGAATCACTCACATTATTGAGTTGAGTTGGCAGATGAAGCTGCAAAAAAGTGAGGTTAGAAGCATTCAAAGATTTATTAAAATCTTTTCATTTATAGCAGGGAGCTTATAAAAATTCAGGAGTCTGGGTCTGAACAGCAGAAATTCTGATCTGAATTTTATCAAACCGCTTGCGACAAATGCTATAGTTACAGTCAGCCTCTCCCATTACAAAGCACTTTTTGCTTAAGCATGCTATGCAATTTCTGCCATCAAATTAATTTACTTGCAAACCTGGTAGCCAGGTTAGGTCAAAGCATGGGAAAGAAAATGCCCCTGGTATTATATATTTTTAAATTATAATTAGTACCTTATTAAAATAAAGTTGAAATTGAATACTTGAGCATTTTAAAAATTACTAAATCTGACATTTTAACACTTATTTCAATATTTTAAACTCTTTCATCTTAAAAAATTTTTTGCTGTTTATAATGAGACATTCAAATGAATCTTCAAAACAAGTTTTCAAGAATGGGAATAAGTAATAAAGAAAGTAACAAGTTGTAACTTTAGTTAAAATTTAGGTGAGATTTTATTCATTGCTTTTAAAAATTAAGGATTTTTATAGAGATATAAGTTTTATCTCTCTCTCTTGAGAAAATGAGTGTTCATTGATGATGATTATTAAATTATCCTTGTACAAAAGAAACTATATTTCAATATTGTTGTACAATAATCCGAATCTACACTTCATATACCAAATAACTTTAGAGTACAGCTTGAATATCATACAATTTTGTGGCTTACAGGAAGGAATTATCTTGTATTTTTGATAAAAAAAAAAATGTTGGTTTGTTTTGCCACTGAGATAATCTTTTTCAAATCAATACTTTTTGAACACATTGCAGAAACATGAACACAGAGTAAGGAAAGTCATAAATAAATAAAATAAAATTTAGTTACATTACTTTTTAAAAATCTCTCTGAATGTAATATTAGTATAAAGATATAGTAAATATGGCAAGCTTAAACTTCTTTTTTAACTTAATTATATCCTTTGAAGTAGTTCAATCAGAGCAAGGAGAGAAGTTTAATAAGGTGTTTGAATTTTCTCCATAGACCTATTTAATTTTAATTATGCAGTAATGTGCTCAATATCAAGATTTGGACCTTAATGAAAATTAAATTTAAAATTATCTTGAAAGAAGCTTTTAACATATGAGATATATGCTATAATAAATACATAAAAGTTTTTCTGAAGCTGTCATTTAGAAAATCATTAATTTGCACATGTGAAATATGGCTATTTCCCTAGCATGACTATTACCCTTTGAACAACAACCACGAAACAATATATTCAAAAAAGAGTTGCTTTGGTGATATATTAAAACTGATATCCTAATACTTAAGGAAATGAGCCTTATATTATACACTTTGTAAGTATTTCTGTTTCATTTTTCCTTCCAAGAAAATATTAAAGAAGATAAAGGAAATTAATGGTCCACTTCAACATCAACTTCAATCTGTGAAGTATGTAAAATATTAAATAAACAAAAAAAGAATGAATGAAAATTCATTACTCTGTCTGATTTCTCTAGATTAGAGTTTTCATGCTTAGATGTAGTCTGACAGCTAGATGAATAAGTGAATGCACTCTCCTCTCAAACTGATATAAGTACAGTATATAATGTGAACTCTAAAGTGCTAATTTCTGGATTTTAGGCTCAGTGGATGAACATATGGTGCTTATAAAACAGTTAATTAATCTCCATGACCACACGATACATCCTCAAGCATGAATAACTTAGCAAACATCTTATTACTATTGTTGAAAAACTGAGTAAGAAAGTGTGCTCTACTGTCAGTTTTCACTAAGAAAAATAAGCTACTACACAAAAAGAAAACAATATGTTAAAAGAATATACTGGAAACATAAAGAATATCCTGAAAGATGAAGGATGTCTAAAATTATTTTTATAGCCAGCATGTAAATTTGGGTATAGGAAAAGGTAACTTTTATGAATTTTATGCTGGATGTACGCTTGTTCACGTTAGAGCAGTGGCTCAGAACCGATGGAGAGAGGTACCAGACAAGAGAGTTCATTCACTCATTGCTTCACTTAATACATATTATGAACACTTAATACAATTGTGTTGATAAAGACTTGAATTGGGCTGCTCACCTTTACTGTAGGAAACATAAAACCACAGTTTGTCTTAACTTTGCCTAGGGGAAGTGCAAAGTCCAGTCATGGAGAAAAGAATTCCTACAGAAATTGAAAGACCTGCAGAAACTGATCTGAAGCTGAGACCAGAAGCACAAGTGGAAATGTCCAAGCAAAGATTAGGGTGTGAAAAATTGTGTGTGTGTTTGTGTGTGTGTGTGTGTGTGTGTGTGTGTGTGTGTGTGTGTGTGTGTGTGAGAAAGAGAGAGAGAAAGGTGACTTGAGCTGCAAATTTTAAAAAGTTAGCTATTTTCATTATTGCTGAGGCACAGAATCATACAGTGGGGTGAAAGCTATTGTAATGCAAGTCCAAGAATCCATATGTATATGTGTACCAACTACTCATAGAACAAATAGTATGTCTTTGCACAGCTTATTTTTTTCCAAATGAATATAATAAAATGCAAATGTATTTAAACTGTACTGCTGAAATCAGATTATCTTTATCATTTTTTTTTTTTTTTCAAATGGACACTGAAAGGTCAATGGCTGTGAAATAGCAACAATCTCTAATTTGGTAAATTTTAAAATGCCCTGAAGTATCAGTAGCCATTTTCCTAGGTTGTCTAAAAACTCCAACAATATCTAACAATGGTAAAACATACTTTCACACAAATTTGTACCATATTCTATGGGTTAAGTAGTCCAAATATGTGAGACACATTAATGACTCTATGATATCAACATGATTCACAGTATACTATGAAATTCATTTTTATTTTCACAATTATGGACAAAAATACATTTATAAGATTAACTGCAGGAAAGATAAGTAAGAAATGACAATGTGAATAGAGCGTGGTAGTAGAGAGGATGTCTAGAAAAGTGGAAGCCAGTTTGGCAAAATTAGAATCATCATCTTTGGTGACTATAGAAGGTAAAGGACAAATATGTTTCAGATGATTTCAGGCTTTTTAACCTGAGAAACTTGGACCATGAAGGTGGGCCTATTTTTAAGAAAGATACTTGCCTGAATTCCTGTCAAATATTCAGCAAAAAAGAAAAGAAAAATTCAAATATGCCAATTCTATGAATATGAGGAAAGCTGCAAGAGGCATTTCCATGACAAACTCATCTGTAGCCTAACCCCTGGGAGATGAATTTCAGCATTTCGAACATATAGTTACAAGATACTCAAATAAAAATGTCAATTAAAATTTACTACTATCATGAGCTTCTGTGACAGCCTCATTCCTTCATATTTTATTGTCATTCTTTCCTTTTTCGGTGGACATCTTGGTCTATGATTTACCATGCTACCGGCTTTGCCTACACTTTCTGTGGGTTACATGCTGCCTTTTTCAGGATAGCTTCAAAATGAGTAAGCCTCAAACAATGGTTTTGGTGAGAATAAGTTTCTCTGGGTTTTGTTGACACACACTATAATCATCTAAGCAATTTTTAGCCACACTGGGGGAAAAGAGGCACTGGATATCCTGAAAGCCTCCTTCCTACACTGATTGTAATTGGGAAGAGTATGGTGTTCTTTTGCCTTGAAGTTTTGTGTAAGCAGTTGTCAAAAATAAAAAGTTAACTAGATACACTACCATATGTAAAATATATAGCTACTGGGAACCTGCTTTGTAGCACAGGGAGCGCAGCTTGGTACTCAGTGATGACCTAGATGGGTGGGATTGGGGGGGGGGCGGTGGGAGGGAGGTCCAGGAGCAAGGGGATATAGGTATACATATAGCTCATTCACTTCATCATACAGAAGAAACAAACACAGCACTGTAAAGCAATTTTACTCCAATAAAAAAAGTTTAACAGGGCTTCCCTGGTGGTGCAGTGGTTGAGAATCTGCCTGCCAATGCAGGGGACACGGGTTCGAGAAGATCCCGTGGGAAGATCCCACATGCCGCAGAGCAACTAGGCCCATGAGCCACAACTACTGAGCCTGCGCGTCTGGAGCCTGTGCTCCGCAACCAGAGAGGCCGCGATAGTGAGAGGCCCGTGCACCGCGATGAAGAGTGGCCCCCGCTTGCCGCAACTGGAGAAAGCCCTCGCACAGAAACGAAGACCCAACACAGCCAAAAATAAATTAATTAATTTAAAAAAAAGTTAACAATTGAGAGTCTTAGAGTGTGTTGAAAGACCCCCTATGAGTCAAGAAGCAAGAACTAATCTGAAACCCACATGCCCACTCCTCACACTCACATGCACTTGGAGAACATCCTTGGAGACCTTACTCACTCACTACCTGACATGCTAAAGTCAGAGGTTATAAAACATGTCATTGTGATTGACATGTGGAAATGTCTGTTGACCTTATTTTTGCAAGTAATAAATAACCCTATTTAATTGCGTCATCCTGACATATCTGTGGTCTCAGATTTGCTTAGCAACCAGCACATCTCTGTGCTTGGTGAAGCCAGTAATAAGCAAAATCAGCCCAGATGGAACCAAAGAAGCAGAGCTAATTATTTGAGAACTATATTCTTCCCTTTGGTATGATTTTAATCTCTACCTTCTATACAGAATTAGATTTATTTCAGAGAATAAAATGGATGTGGATTGCTCTGTGATTTGCAGTTTTCAAGTTTGGAGAACATGGTGGCACTTGCATAGCCAAAGATAAACAATTTAGTCCTTTATATTCAGTATCATAAATCAACATTTTTAATATTAGCTATGACCCCAATACCCTTTTAACGACCATTTCAGTTATTGCAACAAGAATCAAGGGTCATTTCCTCATTAGAAAGGTAACAGTTTTTAAACAGGAGTATGAATGAGCTAGATAAAAAAGAGGCCAATCGTTGTAATAAGCCAGGCAATTACAGGGATGATAGTGCCATGCTATATCAACTAGATAATTATGAACACAATTTCAGAGCATAAATACTAATAATTGGAAAATTTTTATTTGTGTCATATTTTAATAACTGTGAAAATAAATACCAATGAATTTGGTTATACTCATAAATATACTCATGAAATGCATGTTACTGCTGTCATCTCACAGAAAAACAGAAAAAAATATTTTTAATATCTAAGAGGTTAAATATTTTTCAACTTGTCTTGGGATTTTGAGATTATTCTTCTAGAGATTTCCTTTTTCCATTAATTAATAGCAGAGCTTCACCTCTCTGTCTCAACTGTATCTTTGGCAGTTTGCAGCACTAAAGTCATAACAGTCCCTGCATTTAACAGGCTGGAGCAACAGTGACATCAATCCCATTTTTCCTTCCAAATATTTACATACTTTTAAAGAAATAAAAAACAAACAGATCAGGGTTAAAAGGTGGCCATACTGTCTCTGAAGATCTCAGTGTTAACAGCAGAGTAGACTGACACACCTTCTATAACTGTGTGCCCTATAAGCCTAAACACACAGGGGGTGTTGATGTCAACAGGGCTAAAGAGAGCCAGATATTGCATGCTGTAACACTGTCAGGTCAGCCAGGTTCTGAGAAGTCAAAAATAAAAAGTTAAAGATATATCCAGTTTTGTTCTCCTATCACCACTGCAGCTACCACTTTGCATTTATATAAGCCTTTCTACAGTATCGAGGACAGTTTCATCACCACCATTAAGCAACACTATTAGACCTTTGTGACTCTAGTCCACCACCCTCATTTAACTTCTGAAACAGAATATTTTTAAAAACATTTTCACTGTTTTCATTTTGCTTCTCTGTTGAAGATTTTAGGAGAATATTTTAAGCAGACATAAATAATAATAGGCAATTACAAATTACAACAGTATACACACAGCAAATTATTCTCTTCACTAAATGGTGAAAAGTGAGAACTAAGGCACTTTACTTTGGTGTTATAAAAGTTCTTTAACAACCTAGGGTGTGGAGAAAAGGGAACCCTCTTACACTGTTAGTGAGAATGTAAATTGTTACAGCCACTATAGAGAACAGTAAGGAGGTTCATTAAAAAACTACAAACAGAACTACCATATGACCCAGCAATCCCACTCCTGGGCATATACCCAGAGAAAACCATAATTCAAAAAGGTACATGCACCCCAATGTTCATTGCAGCACTATTTACAATAGCCAGGACATGGAAGCAACCTAAATGTCCATCAAAGGGGGAATGGATAAAGAAGATGCAGTACATATAAACAATGGAATATTACTCAGCCATAAAAAGGAACGAAATTGTGTCATTTGCAGAGACGTGGATAGACCCAGAGACTGTCATACAGATTGAAATAAGTCAGAAAAACAAAATCATATATTAACGCATATATGTGGAATCTAGAAAAAAGGTACAAATGATCTTATTTGCTTATTTCAAAGCAGAAATAGAGACACAAACATAGAGAGCAAATGTATGGATACCAAGGGGGAAATGGGGGAGGGGTGGGATGAACTGGGAGATTGGGATTGACATATATACACTATCGATACTCTCTCTAAAATACTTAATGAATGAGAACCTACTGTACAGCACAGGGAACTCTACTCAATGCTCTGTGGGGACCTAAATGGGAAGGAAATCCAAAAGAGATGGGATATATGTATATGTGTAGCTGATTCACTTTGCTGTACAGCAGAAACTAACACAACATTGTAAAGCAACTATATACACCAATAAAATTTAATTAAAAACAAAAAACCACCTAGGAATTTGTCCACTTGTGTTACAGTATAATACAGTATGATTAATCCAGTTTCACTCATAAGATTCAGCATAATGTGTCAATTTGCTAAAATATAAAAATGTGACATCACTGTGTGAAAATGAATAAAGGAAAACCTCATTCAAAATGGAGTCATGACACCCTGAAGGGGCTCTACCATTTGTCGTATCTTACTCTACATAACCCAGCAGGAAGAAGGAAGATTTTCTCCTCACTCAGCAACAACAGCGTCAATGAGAAACTGCTGCAACTCAGTCAATGAGAAGCCACCACAACTCTGAACTCTTGCTCCCCTGTAATGAACTTTTATTCAAAACAGGTAATCTTAACTTCCTCCTTTCCTCTGTACAAGAACACTCTTCTTTGTTCTCCAGACTTGCCTATGGTTCACTATAGTTTGCATGTCCCAAACTGCAATTCCTCTGCTATTCCCAAATAAACTTGATTTTGCTCACTAAACTGCTTAGTGTTTTGTTTTAAAAGTTGACATTACTTTGTGTCAGAAGTGGGGTCTGAAACAGACAAACCCCTGAGGAACTAATCACCCTGGAAACCAGGCATGGTACTCACTTGAGCCCCTTTGCTCTCTGCCTCCATGAATCATATTTTTTCCTTTTGATATGGTAAGTATCCTCTTGGATTACAGCTCTCTCCTTTTTGCCAAGCTTTCCAACTTTATTCTGGATCTGTTTTTGTTTTTATGAAGGCATCACCCTTTTGATGAGTACTCATTTGTTTTTGGAATCTCTGGTTTTTAAGTATGGTATCCCAATCTCCCATGTTATCTAAGGAGGGTGTTCCTACTGGGACCCATGACAGTTTTATATTTAAAAACTGTAGTCCCTCCTCATGCACATTTTTAACTAAATGGACCAACCTAACCAAAGATAATTTAGAACTTCAACAGCCATTATGTGAAACTTTGATCTCCCCAAACCTGTTTTTCATAGAACTAAACTTGAAGACTTTGGCCCTAAAATAAAACAAACTGAATGGAATGCCTATTTCATTTGGTTCCTTGAGGCTTTCAAATGTGTTCAAAATCCAAAAATACCTCTTTACAAAATACTCATTCAAGTTGACTGAGGCAAATAAATAACTAAGAAAAGATACAAAGGCATCAGAGGCCTCTTCACCCCCTTTACACTCCCACACCAACTTACTTTTTCCCCTACTGCATCTACCTCTTCTCCTGTGTACTCTCTACTTTCACATTCTAATTCTCTCACCAAACTTTCTTTTTTTCTCCAATACCCACCACTTCCTCTCTCAACACATGGGCCCTCCTAAAGTTGACAGGACTCTTAGGAATTATTTCATAAGCTGTTATATTATTCCTTTAAACAGCCAAAGGAAAACTAAAATTAAAAATTAATTTAAAAAACTTGCCAAATTCTGGTAAATATCAAAGCTACACTCTACACTTTAAACCCTACTCCGAACCTGCAGAGGGGATCCTCAAAAAAACCTGGCAGAAGTCAGAAAGAGGTGAAAATTCTTACTGGAATTAGCTCTTCCAAATCTCTGTCTGTAGTGTACAGTTGAGAGAGAAAAATAAAATTTTATGCTGTCCTTTCAAGTCCAGACCCATTGGCTATTGATTCTTTCTCTCCTAGGGATAGCTATTGCTTTATTGATTGTCTCATTTTGTGTCCTAAGTGCTTGGCTTTACTTTCTACCTGCCTAGAACATACAGGTTCCTTCTTTTGGCTATCACTGGTAGTGACTCTGGATCTTGGGATGGTAATAACCTTTTTTACCCTCTTTGAGGATGACTCTTGAGTCCATGGAGTTATTTAATACTGTCAGAAATATTTCCTGTTTGTCCTGGCTGAAACCTGACAAGATATAGAAAGGATCTAATAACTCTATAACCAGAAATTTGGCCCAAAGGGTAGCTAATATTCAGAACTGTAATAGGGAAGAACAAATCTGACTCCATATTGGATCTATTTCTTTTACTTTAAACTTTGTATTCTACTGCTTTTGCTACAAGTTAAAAATGTTGCCTATAGCCTGAAGTATACAGGATAGTCAAAATCTCAAGGCTCTGACCTTTAAAGGTATACACTTTTCCATAAATATAGAGATAAAAAAGTTTCAGAACAGAGAATAACACTTGTCTTTCTGGAGGATTATAGGAACATTGTGACCTGACCTCCGAGCACAGCTGCAAGAACAAAGGATTCCAACACCAAGAAGTCTGCAACAACCAACCACATTTATTTCCCTTTTAATATGAAAGAAACCTGAATTCTAACTCAGGTAAGATACTTTGGGACACTAGTCCACCATCCTCACAGTCTGCTGACTTTACAAATAAAGTCACTATTCCTTGCCCCATCAACCTGTCTCATCATTTACTGGCCTGGCCTGTGGCAAGCAGTAGGAGCTTGGACTCAGTAACACAACCTGATAGGAATTTTCTATGAGAAAAAAGTATTTTTCTAGAAATTAGCAAAAATATTCATAAAATTGCCAAGCTACATAATGTTAATATAAAAAAAAGTTGACGATTGCTTACTTCTTAGCTTTCACTGGAAATTAAAGGTTTCTATGGGCTAAAAAACTTCTAATATATGTGGTTAAAGTTACTAGAATAATAACAAAATATATCCATATGCAAGAAAAGTAAGATGTGTGTTTTCAGTAAAAGAAGGTGTGAGGAATCAAAATGCACTTTGTTGAGAAAAGAGAAAGTTATTTTTTCCTAAGAGAGGCTGGTTATTTCAGAATGGGAAAGAAAAAAAAAAAACATAGGACAAAATCTGAATGTAAAGAAGAAAGCTGTAGAAGGTTTGTGGAAAAGGAATCTTTGGAAAGGAATTGCATGCATGGTCAGGGCTGGCTAAGACTGGAATGAAATTAATTGAGTGAATAAACTTTACAATTAAAGGTAAATTCGTACAATTAGAATCTGGTTTTCACTCTATTAAAAGGAGTAAGTTTGCGTTCACTATTGGTCTGCTCCTGAATAGAGATTATGAAAGGTTTTTCTTTACCTCCTGAAGTAATCTGCCTAGAAAACAAAGGTCTGCATTTTATCAAAATAACTTCCCATGCTTCCCATTGTCTATATCAGGTCTTTGATTAATTAGAAAAACAGAGTCTTTTGCTCAGAACTATGTAATCTTCTAGGTTTGCCTTTGAAATCTTTTTGTCACTTTGGTTAAATAGATAATTAAGAACTGTTTCATAATAAACTGTGACTCAATTTAGTCAAATATCCAAAACCTTTTGATATAATTTACAAACTTCCCAAAAATCAAATCTTAAATAAAATCTTTTGGAAAAAAACTTTGAGAATTTTCAGAATGCCCCTTGAACATCTCAAAGTACTGTTATAAAAAAAGATATATTAAACTTATTTGGTTTATTTGACATGTTAAATTACATGAGAAGCATTGTCAAATAAGGAGAAATACTAAGCCTTCTTTATGTTGTATTTTTATAGGCATATGTTGATTGTCTTTGAAGCTTTGTTACATACCTGTAAACTGGACTGCATCCTGAATTATAGTTTGCTCAGGTGCCTGGCTACGACTCTCCAAACTACCATTTCCAATTTTCTTCCACCCTTCAGATTTGGAATCAGTAAAGAACAAAAAACTTCCCTTGAATCTCCTTGGAAGGGACTATACTAAGTCCTCCTCACTAAATTTCAGGGACTTGAATTTGGATACACATCTCAAAGATGACATTTAATTCTACACAAATGCTGAAAACCTCTGAATCAGATTGACGAGGAAGAGAAATACCTGACATCAATATAGACTGCCGGATCAAGACTTCACACTTTAAATAAAAAAACATTCTTCTTCCCTTTCTTTCCTTTATTCTGGCATTGGCCTGGAAAGATAAACACCAACATCTGTATCTCCCAGGTTATTGCTAAAGGAGGTAAATTTTCAGACTGCTGGATTTACCAGCAAAAACCCTGATCTGTCTGTGATTCTAGAGACCACCCTAATCCATTTCTCTGACTCTATTTAACACCCAAACACGGGGAAATTTGTGTCCAGGCTCTTTGCAAATAAAGGGACACAAGGCAAGAGTAACCAGAGTAAAACTTCCTGTGCGGTCTACAGACCCTTAGAATTTCACTGGCCTCCATGGCTGTCACTTTTCCAGTACCAAGCCACAAATTCAGATGGAAACAACCCAGACACATACATGATGCCAGTTTGCTTCCACAGGAAGAAACTTTCTCCCTTGGGTCAGAGTAAGTGCCAATGAACTTACGATCAGAAATCTCTCCCTAACATTAGGAGAGCTATTCAATTCCATGCCAAAGCAATAGCAACCCAACAACAATCATTTGACTCACTGGATAAAACAGCTTTGGATAATTACATAGCCCTTGATTACCTACTTGTTGAACAAGGAGGTTTTTATGCCATAGCAAATACCACCTGCTGCACATGGACAAATGTCTCTGGAAAAGTAGAAACTCAAATATACAAGATGAGGGAACAAATGCACTGGTTACAACAAATTTCACCTAACTCTCCATGATCCTTTAACTCTCCATGATCCATTTGTTTAGTTGGCCACCTTCAGGCCTAGAGTCCTGGTTTAGAACCATCATACAAACTGATTTCTCATATTACTTTTAACTCTGCTTTACACACTGTTGTTTTTCTTTTTTTTTGCGGTACACGGGCCTCTCTCACTGTTGTGGCCTCTCCCGTTGCAGAGCACAGGCTCCGGACGTGCAGGCCCAGCGGCCACGGCTCACAGGCCCAGCCGCTCCGTGGCATGTGGGATCTTCCCGGACCGGGGCATGAACCCGTGTCCCCTGCATCAGCAGGCGGACTCTCAACCACTGCACCACCAGGGAAGCCCCTACACACTGTTTTTAAGCTTTGTATTTATTGCCTATCAAATTCTTGTAGAAACAATGTACCCAACAAGGTGACACTAGCTTAACGCTTCTAGATGATCTCCAACACTTATGAACTTGATAAGATAATAGACTTTAGATGAGAAATGTCTGAGAGTTCTCCCTCCTATCCTCCCTTGTTACTGAAATATGGCTTCAGTGGTTTCCAATCTGTACACTTTCCCTCTGATATGAGACATGACAATCAGGAAAGGTCCCTCCTGGCATTGAGGGACAAATCCACTAAATAGGAAAAACCTGACTTTTGATCAGTGATGCGTTTGAGGAAAAATCTTAATCAAAAAAAAAAAAAAAAGTGAAAATGAATATAGGAAAACCTGATTCAAATGGTGTCAGGAAGCCCTCATGGGGTAGCTCTCATGCGTGTATCACCACTCGCAGCTTACTTTACATCCTCCAGCAGGAAGAAGCTTTCTTTACATACCCCAGGAAGAAGGAAGATTTTCTCCTTGCCCAGCAACAACCCACTTAATGAGAAACTACAACTCAGTGAGAAGCTTCCACAACCCTGAATTCTTGCTCTCCTCCAATGAACTTTGATTCGAAACAGTTCTTTCCAACACCCTCCTTCCTCTATAAAAAGAAAGCTCCTCTCCTTTGTTCTCCAGACTTGCCTATGGTTAGCCATAGTTTGCATGTCTCTTGCAAAATGCAATTCCTCTGCTATTCCTGAATAAATTTGATTTTGCTGGCCAAACTTCTTACCCTTTTGTTTTAAAGGCTGACAATTGCAACTGAGTCGTCCTGAGCTTGGAATAAGAAAATTAAGAGTAATGAAAGCTACCTTAACCAGAGTGATGGCTGGTTATGCTTATTCTGAAAGCTGGGGTGAAATTATTTCTTTGGGTTGGCTATTATGTAACAAAGGAAAATTTAATGTCTCTATTTTTTTCTGAAATGATTACTCATTTAATCAATAAGGAACGTTTGCAGAAGAATGTCTCACTTTGAATTTGACAGCCCTATATAAAGCACAGCTCTAAACAGAAATATCTCAGCACTGGCAGTCAGAACTCCAATTAAAAAAGTGTAGAAAGATTACTTTAAACCAGCATTATTCCTTGAATCCTGCACTCTTATCAATGTATTTCCACATCAAATCCATCCATCTCAATGTTATCTAAGGCTATGCTTTGAGGCATAAAAATGAATGTAGAAGAATTTTTATATTTTCATGACATATTATTAAAATTCCAGGAGATTGAAAAACTTTGGACATTTTTTAAAATTCAACATAACTTTCTTTTCTAAAACCTGACATGAAAACTGTATATGTCATCACATTCTCTAGCTTTCTTACTCCAAAAGGTATTGGTATCAGTTGTGGAAGTCAAAATTAACAAGAAGGATAGGGTAGAAAAAGAATCTATCAAGTACTTATATAGTTTTAATACTGCCTTAAATATTTTTAATATTGCCTTAAATATTGCCATATATAGTCAAAATATATTACAATATATTCAAACACATATAATGTTTATACACAATTTAAATTATAATTATATATGCATAATTTCAAATTTGATTCCCATAAACATATACCAATCTTAGTAAAACTATTTTCATTTCAGGCATAAGGAAATTGTAATTGAGAATAGCAAAATTATACATCTAAGATCTCAAAGCTTGAGTATTTCTTCTTCATTTTAATATCAGAGGATAAAAGCTCAGAGAAGTTATGTGACTTCTCACAAGGTCATACAGAATTTAGAAGTGAAATTGGAAGTTCTCCTTCTACTACACCACTGTGCTTCCAAGAAATAAGAAGACAGAGCTTTTCTTAAGCTAATTCTGAGTCAAACCATCTGTTGGGATTCTTGCATTATCACCCATTAATCCCAAAACTGCAACCCAGGTACCCTCTACCCTGCATTTAGTTTCACGTTGGTTTTTTTGTTTATTTGCTTGTTTCAGAGGTGTGGAGCGATATCTAGAAAAGTTAAATTAAATTACCTGAGGTCAAACAATCAAAATTGCAGATTTAGATTCAAACTCTGTTTTTTCTTCTTCTCAATTCACTTGACTCTTGCCTCAGGAAAGAGTGGCAATATCATTTATTTAGTACTAACTGTTGAATAGACATTGGTAATATGCCCAAATATCCTGTAAAAAAATCTCAAAATTTTGGATTCACAAAACACACATGAGTGGTCCACCCTTGTTGTTGATTCTATACAAGAGCCCTGATAGAAGTAAATTGGGGAATTTTCTTACAGCCCTAATAATTTTTCAGAGAAAATGAGCCCACTGGGTGTTCTGTTTTTCACTCCATAAAGTAAATTGGTCAATATCTTTCAACTAATAATGAGAACCCATCATTACCTATATCCTTGGGTAGAAAATTAACATTTTCTATATATAAGAAAATTGTTTATATCATAACCCAATAGTAATAAACCTATAAACAAAACAAATATGAATAAAACTAAACAACAAAATCTATTATATAATGTATTTTCTGAGTATGTCATAGAATTGGTGCTAGTCGTCCTCATCTCCCTGTATTGGTGAAATACTTACACAGGAAAAACAAAGACTCCTAACAACAACCTAAGGCACTGCAGCACCCTGAAGTGAGTTTTACTCACCCTGAGTAAAATTATGTTCATTATTATTTTCCCAATATGGGAATTTTGTTTTATGCTAATATTTTGAACTTATATTCTACTCATTTTTTGTAGGCTAATTATGTTGTTCAAAAAAATAATAGGAATACTAAATTTACCAAGTATGTGTGATAAAGCAAGGTTTATATACTTTATAAGAAACTGCTTCCAGAATGTTACAGTCATATTTCAAAGCATAAGTAAAAGTCATTTTCAGTTGACTAATTGCTGATCAGGAAGTTTGAAGGTTATTTTGTATTTCACTGGCATCCTCTATCTGAATTCTCTCTTCTGTCTCCTATTAAATTTTCTTATTTTGAGTCTTAATGTTTTTTTATATATGAGGTCTTTCTGAACAGGTAAATAGCTTTAAGGGTGAGAGAAACAACAGAGTTTAAGAAACTTGTAGTCGAGCTTCCCTGGTGGTGCAGTGGTTGAGAGTCCGCCTGCCGATGCAGGGGACGCGGGTTCATGCCCCGGTCTGGGAAGATCCCACATGCCGCGGAGCGGCTGGGCCCGTGAGCCATGGCCGCTGAGCCTGCGCGTCTGGAGCCTCTGCTCTGCAATGGGAGAGGCCACAACAGTGAGAGGCCCGCATACCGCAAAAAAAAAAAAAAAGAAACTTGTAGTCATTCTGCTAGTCTACTAAAGCAGGGACTTGAATCTTCATCTCTAGAGTCATTTATCTAGCTATGCCACTAGACTGCACGTAGTAAGCATTACCAACAAATTATTCCAAAAATGTTATCTTTCAAGGCAATGAAATTATGGTGCAGTCTTCTATTTTTAGGATGTGTGTTCCTGACGCTGTCTTCAATTCCAAAATATAGCCTTCTTAGGAAGGCAATTAAGGAAGGCAACCTCTTTCTCTCAAAAATTTTAAATTAAAAAAAGAAAAACAGAAGCATCTGAATATCTTGACATAGGCTTTTAAGTGCAAATTCTTAAATATTAGTCATTATTTCAGAATTTACAATCATTATAATAATTATTATTTAAATGCATTGCTCTACTTAGTGTTATAAAACCACTCTGTGAAACTGTGTGTGTGTTTCAGTGTGTGTGTGAGTGTGTGTGTGTGTGTGTGTGTGTGTGTGTTAGGTAATAAAACTATATTATAATACACATACTCCTTGGTATTAATCTTTTGCTTAACAGTGTATTATATATTAGGTATCATATATGTCACTAATTATTCCTCTGCAAACTTTTTGATGCCCACTTATATGTGGAATCTAAAAAATAAAACAAAACAATGAATATAACAAAACAGAAACAGATTCACAGATACAGAGAACAAACTAGTGGTTAACAGCAGGGAGAGGGAAGGGGGAGGGGGAAGGATAAGGGTAGAGGATTAAGAGGTATAAACTACTATGTATAAAATAAACAAGCTATAAGGATATATTGTACAGCACACAGAATATAGACAATATTTTATAATAACCTTAAATGGAGTTAATCTATAAAATTATTGAATACTATGTTGTACACTTGAAACTAATATAATATTTTTAATCAACTATATGTCAACAAATATATATTAAGAGAGTTAGGATTCAGCATCAGAAATGCTGACTTATTTAGTTTGGGTGAAGTAGGAAAATATGTAGCTTTATCAAGCTCCTCAACTGATTTTGATGAACAGTCTTAGGAACTACTAGTATAATTGTACTGATGTGTTTTTAAATCAATCATTTATTTTTAGACATTTAAGCTCTTCACTTTTTCAAAATTGTAAACTGTAATCTTTTGTACACATGGCTGTCTTCCAGAGTTCATTTCTTCAAGTAGAATTGCTACAATGTTTACTAGATGTTGCTAAATTTGCTGCTTTTCCTTTCTAATATTCAATCTCCAAAGGTATACTCACAGTGACCAAAATAAATGTAAGTGTATGTTAATTACTTCTAAATTATATTTCAGAGAATTTACTTAGGGCATAAGATTATATTTTTACTTTTTTCTTAGCCTGATAGTTGGCAGAGTTTCAGTTCACACATCAAAAAGTGAGCATTTTAAGATGACTCATATTTGTTTTTTTATTGTCTGTCTTTTCTATAATGTAAAATCTCCATGAAGGCATGAATTTCTGACTATATTGTTTACTGCTGTTATCTCCAACACCACAAACAATGCCTGATACATGGTAGGTATTAAAACAATATGTGTTAAACTAATTAATGAATCATTTTTCCATATATCCAGTTAAGCAATCTAAGAAATTTGGGTCATCACTTCCTGGATTCCTGCTTATCAAACTCTCTTCTATCCCAATTCAAAATTCAGTGAATTGGGAAGCTCTGTTGCATTTGCCCCACACAACAGATTTTTTCCTTCACACTGATTTCACCATCTCTACTTCATTTTTTTTGAGTCTCCTAAGCATGTTGTGAGCAAATTTCTTCAGCCTCTACTTCCAACACTCTTCCACACTCAACAGAGTAAATCTTCTAATCTGATCTCAAAGTGCCTGCAATTTTCCAGCAATCTAACTCTTATTACCAGCTACCCTTCACATCCATACACAGTATAAATGCTTCAAATTTCTCATTGGAGAATTGATCATTCATTTATCTGTCTTCAAGTTCACTGAACTTTTCTTCTGTCATATTCAAATTTCTCTGAAGCCCAGTTAGTAATATTTTTCTTTTTAATTATTGAGTCAGTACTCAAAATACCTGTAAGTCTTGTTAGGGTTTGTTTTTTTTAGGGTGGCATAGATTAGGTCTTATTTTCTGGCATGGACCTTACTCCTAGGATTCAGCCTTTCTAGCATATCAAATATACACAGGAATGTATATGAGGAGTTAACATGGTCTCTCCACTCGTGCTTGTCAGAACCTCAATGTCCCCAAAGACTAATTGATCCTTAGTATTTCTTCCCACCTTTTAACTCTAGCATTTATTCTGTTGTAGGATTCCTGTAGTCTCACCCTGCAAATATATAACACAGTCCTCACCCAATTTCTCATAATAAACCACACACAGAATTTGAGGTCTCCTCTCCTCACAATCACCTTTTCTCCTGTGCTCAGGTCCAACTGACTTGAACTGTAATTTCTGCTTCTTCAGCTCAGTGAAACCATTTTGCTCTTCTTAGTCCTTAGTTTACTACTCTGTGGTTAGGAACTGTCCCTATCCATAGAGTTAGAGATATCATGGGGCTCAGTGCATAAATTTACATTTTGTCAGGATTAAAAATCTCACAAAGAAAAATCTTACATTCACTATACTCCAGTTTCTGAAAACAGTTGCTTCATGTTTTCTGTCCAGTTTTACAGTTACGTAAAGTGGAAGAGATAGTCTGGCACTCATTACTAGGTCATAATCATAAGTGAAATACTCAAAGCAGTTCATTATTATTACTCATTTGTATTTAATTTAACTTTGTAGCCCATAATAATCTGTCAGTCAACACTGGCTAAAAAGTATGTAGTGGGGGGGGAGGAGTCTGAAGGGAATTTAATACAAGCAAGCTGCAAAAACCTCTAAGATACCATTTAAGATTTTTAAATTATGCACATGAACTCCAGTATCTCAATGAATTTCCTTTGTTGCAATCATAAAATCCTAGTTAGCCAATTAATTTTTCATATAGCTCAATGATTGAGGTACATAATTTGCTGATGGAGCAGCACAGATCATTATAACAGCTTGTTTTTCAACTCAAATCATCTGAAACTATCTATTGATGATTCAATACTACAGCTTAATAAATAAGATTCCCTTGCTCTTTTTTGCATATTTTGCTGTTTCAGTAAATTGTTTAATTATTATGCTTGCCAAGTTTTACTGACTAAGCTATATATTTTAGCTCTTGATTTTACATATTTTATTGCTCACATTACATATTTCAGAGAAGTATCTCATGCATATTCTAGATTGTTGACGAAGTCAACATTACTAATTATGAGGGTCAAGTTACCTACTGGACTTTGCTCATTTTCATAATTTGCTAAGTAAGCTACATATTTAATCAAAGTCTGACATTTGCAAAATAATGTATCATAGAATAATACTTTATTCATAAACTTGACATAGAATAGTAATCTTCCTTTCATGCATTTTATTTCATATTTGTACTTTATTATTATTTTGCTTAAAATCATTTTGAAAGGTAACTTATTTAACTATAACAGAATAAAAGTACTAGAGAAGCTAGTATTCTAGAAATAAGCTGAAACATGAAATTCTAAAAACTGTATATGGCCTCTCAAATTACTTTTTATTATTTAGTGAAAATGTTATGCACTCTCTAGGAAACATGTTTTTTGTTCATCTTATTTATAGGAAAAATCCTTTTATAAACGGTATTAGTTTGTTGCAACTACTCTAAGAAAGCACCACAGACAAGATATGTTAAAAAACATAAAATTTTCTTCTCATAGTACTAAAACCTAGAGGTCCAAGATCAATGTTGCAGTAGGTTTGGTGTTTGGTTTCTTCTGAGATCTACCTCGTTGGATTTCTTAATTTTTATCTTTTATTGACTTATAATTGACATACAATATTAGTTTCAAGTATACAAATGACAATATTTTATATGTTATGAAATGATGACCATGTTAATCTAGTTACCATCCATCACCATACACAGTTATTATAATATTACTGACTATATTCTTTATGCTATATATTACATGCAAGACTTATTTATTTTATAACTAAAGGTTTGTACCTCTTATTCCCCTTCACCTACTTCAACCATAACCCCAACCCCTCCTCTGGCAACCACCAGTTTGTTCTCTTTATCTATGAGTCTGTTTTGTTTTGGTTGTTCATTTGTTTCGTTTTTTAGATTCCACATATAATGAAATCATATGGTATTTGTCTTTCTCTGTCTGACATATTTCCCTTAGAATAATATCCTCAAGGTCCACTTATGCTGTCACAAATGGCAAGATTTCATTCTTTTTCATGGTTAATATTCCATTGTATATGTATATACCACTTTATCATCATTCATCTATCATCTATCATGTAGGATGCTTCCATACTTGGTTATTGTAATAGTTCTGCAATAAACATAGGGATACATATACTGTTTCAAATTAGTGTTTTTGTTTCCTTTGGATAAATACTCAGAAGTTGAATTGCTGGATTGTAGGGTAGTTCTATTTTTAGTTTTCTGAGGAACCTCCATACTGTTTTCCATATTGGCTGTACCAATTTACAATTCCACCAACAGTGCATGAGAGTTCCCTTTTCTCCACATCATCTCCAACACTTGTTATTTGTTTTCTTTCTGATAATAGACATTCTGACTGGTGTGAGGTGATATCTCATTGTGGTTTTGATTTGCCTTTCCCTGATGATTAAGGAAGTTGAGCATCTTTTCATGTGCATGTTGGTCATGTGTATATCTCCTCTGGGAAAATGTTTAGATTCTCTAACCATTTCTTAAGTGGGTTATTTGCCTTTTTGATTTTAAATTGTGTGAGTTATTTATAAATGTTGGATATCAACCCCTTATTTCAGATAATCATTTGCAAAAATCTTCTCCCATTCCATAGATTGTCTCTTTGTTTTGTTAATGGCTTCCTTCACTGTGCAAAAGCTTTCTAGTTTGATGTCGTCCTATTTGTTTATTTTTGCTTGAAGAGACTTCTTTTTTTTAAATACTGTTAAGACTGATGTTAACGATACTACTGCCTATGCATTCTTTTTTTTTTTTTAACATCTTTATTGGAGTATAATTGCTTTACAATGGTATGTTAGTTTCAGCTTCACAACAAAATGAATCAGTTATATATATACATATATTCCCATATCTCTTCCCGCTTGCGTCTCCCTCCCTCCCACCCTCCCTATCCCACCCCTCTAGGTGGTCACAAAGCACCGAGCTGATCTCCCTGTGCTATGCGGCTGCTTCCCACTAGCTATCTACCTTACGTTTGGTAGTGTATATATGTCCATGCCTCTTTATCGCTTTGTCACCGTTTACCCTTCCCCTCCCCATAGCCTCAAGTCCATTCTCTAGTAAGTCTGTGTCTTTATTCCTGTTTCACCCCTAGGTTTTTCATGACATTTTTTTTCCTTAAATTCCATATATATGTGTTAGCATACGGTATTTGTCTCTCTCTTTCTGACTTACTTCACTCTGTACGACAGACTCTAGGTCTATCCACCTCATTACAAATAGCTCAATTTCGTCTCTTTTTATGGCTGAGTAATATTCCATTGTATATATGTGCCACATCTTCTTTATCCATTCATCCGGTGATGGACACTTAGGTTGTTTCCATCTCTGGGCTATTGTAAATAGAGCTGCGATGAACATTTTGGTACCTGACTCTTTTTGAATTATGGTTTTCTCAGGGTATATGCCCAGTAGTGGGATTGCTGGGTCATATGGTAGTTCTATTTGTAGCTTTTTAAGGAACCTCCATACTGTTCTCCACAGTGGCTGTATCAATTTACATTCCCACCAACAGTGCATGAGGGTTCTCTTTTCTCCACACCCTCTCCAGCATTTATTGTTTGCAGAATTTTGATGATGGCCATTCTGACAAGTGTGAGATGATATCTCATTGTAGTTTTGATTTGCATTTCTCTAATGATTAGAGATGTTGAGCATCTTTTCATGCTTGTTGGCAAACTGTATATCTTCTATGGATAAATGTCTATTTAGCTCTTCTGCCCATTTTTGGATAGGACTGTTTTTTCTGATATTGAGCTGCATGAGTTCCTTGTATATTTTGGAGATTAATCCTTTGTCAGTTGCTTCGTTTGCAAATATTTCCTCATATTCTGAAGGTTGTCTTTTCGTCGTGTTTATGGTTTCCTTTGCTGTGAAAAATCTTTTAAGTTTCATTAGGTCCCATTTGTTTATTAGTTTTTATTTCCATTTCTCTAGGAGGTGGGTCAAAAACGATCTTGCTGTGATTTATGTCATAGTCTGTTATGCCTATGTTATCCTGTAAGAGATTTTTTTTTTTTTTTTTTTTTTTTTGCAGTACGCGGGCCTCTCACCGTTGTGGCCTCTCCCATTGTGGAGCACAGGCTCGGACGCGCAGGCTCAGTGGCCATGGCTCACAGGCCCAGCCACTCTGCGGCATGTGGGATCTCTTCCCAGACCGGGCCACAAACCCACGTCCCCTGCATCGGCAGGCAGACTCTCAACCACTAAGCCACCAGGGAAGACCCCCTCTAAGAGTTTAATATTGTCTGGCCTTACATTTAGGTCTTTAATCCATTTTGAGTTCATTTTTGTGTACGGTGTTAGGGTTCTAATTTCATTCCTTTATATGTGGCTGTCCAGTTTTCCCAGCACCACTTATTGAAGAGGCTGTCTTTTCTCCATTGTATATTCTTACCGCCTTTATCAAAGAAAAGGTGACCATATGTATGTGGGTTTATCTGTGGGCATTCTATCCTGTTCCATTGATCTATATTTGTTTTTGTGCCAGTACCATACTGTTTTGCTCACTGAAGCTTTGTACTATAGTCTGAAGTCCAGGAGCCTGATTCCTACAGCTTTGTTTTTCTTTCTCAAGATTGCTTTGGCTATTCGGGGTCTTTTGTGCTTACATACAAACTGTAATTCTTTATTCTGGTTCTGTGAAAAATGCCACTTGTAGTTTGAAATTGATGGCATTGATGTGTAGTTTCCTTTGGGTACTACAGTCATTTTCACAATGTTGATTCTTCCCATCCAAGAACATGGTATATCTCTCCATCTGTTCGTATCGTCTTTAATTTCTTTCAAAACTGTCTTACAGTTTTCTGCATACAGGTCTTTTGTCTCCTTAGGTAAGTTTATCCCTCGGTATTTTATTCTTTTGTTGCAATGGTAAATGGGAGTGTTTCCTTAATTTCTCTTTCAGATTTTTCTTCGTTAGTGTATAGGAATGCAAGAGATTGCTGTGTATTAATTTTGTATCCTGCTACTTTACCAAATTAATTGATTAGCTCTAGTAGCTTTCTGGTAGTAACTTTAGGATTCTCTATGTATAGTATCATGTCATCTGCAAACAGTAACACATTTATTCTTTTCAGGTTTGGATTCCCTTTATTTCCTTTTCTTCTCTGATTGCTGTGGCTAGGACTTCAAAAACTATGTTGAGTAAGAGGGGCGAAAGCGGACATCCTTCTCTTCTTCCTGATCTTAGTGGAAATTCTTTCATTTTTTAACCACTGAGTATGATGCTTACTGTGGGTTTGTCATGTATGACCTTTATTATGTTGTGATAGGTTCTCTCTATGCCTACTTTCTGAGAGTTTTTACCATAAACGGGCATTGAATTTTGTCAAAAGTTTTTTCTGCATCTATTGAGATGATCATATGGTTTTTATTCTTCAGTTTTTTAATACAGTATATCGCATTGATTGATCAATGTATACTGAAGAATCCTTGCATTCCTGGGATAAACCCCACTTGATCATTGTGTATGACCCTTTTAACATGCTGTTGGATTCTGTTTGCTAGTACTTAACTGAGGATTTCTGCATCTATGTTCATCAGTGATATTGGCCTGTAGTTTTCTTTCTTTGTGACACCTTTGTCTGGTTTTGGTATCAGGGTGATGGTGGCCTTATAGAATGAGTTTGGGAGTGTTCCTCCCTCTGCTATATTTTGCAAGAGTTTGAGAAGGATAGGTGTTAGCTCTTCTCTAAATGTTTGATAGAATTCGCCTGCGAAGCCATCTGGTCCTGGGCTTTTGTTTGTTGGAAGATTTTTAATCACAGTCTCAATTTCAGTGCTTCTGATTGGTCTGTTTGTATTTTCTATCTCCTCCTGGTTCAGTCTTTGAAGGTTGTGCATTTCTAAGTATTTGTCCATTTCTTCCAGGTTGCCCACTTTATTGGCATATAGTGGCTTGTAGTAATCTCTCATGATCCTTTGTATTTCTTCAGTGTCAGTTGTTACTTCTCCTTTTTCATTTCTATTTCTGTTGATTTCAGTCTTCTCCCTTTTTTTCTTGATAAGGCTGGCTAATGGTTTATCAATTTTCTTTAACTTCTCAAAAAAACAGCTTCAAGTTTTATTGGTCTTTGCTATTGTTTCCTACATTTCTTTTTCATTTATTTCTGATCTGATCGTTACGATTTCTTTCCTTCTGCTAACTTTGGGTTTTTTTTTGTTCTTCTTTCTCTAATTGCTTTAGGTGTAAGGTTAGGTTGTTTATTTGATTTTTTTCTTGTTTCTTGAGGTAGGATTGTATTGTTATAAACTTCACTCTTAGAACTGCTTTTGCTGCATCCCATATGTTGTGGGTCATGGTGTTTTCATTGTCATTTGTTTCTAGGTATTTTTTGGTTTCCTCTTTGATTTCATCAGTGATCTCTTGGTTATTTAGTAGTGTATTGTTTAGCCTTCATGTGTTTTTATTTTTCACAGATTTTTTCCTGTAATTGATATCTAGTCTCATAGCGTTGTGGTCAGAAAAGATATGTGATATGATTTCAATTTTATTAAATTTACCAAGACTTCATTTGTGACCCAAGATATGATCTATCCTGGAGATTCTTCCATGAGCACTTGAGAAGAAACTGTATTCTGTTGTTTTTGGATGGAATGTCCTATAAATATCAATTAAGTCCATCTTGTCTAAAGTGTCATTTAAAGCTTGTGTTTCCTTATTTATTTTCTGTTTGGAATGATCTGTCCATTGGTGAAAGTGGGGTGTTAAAATCCCCTGTTACTATTGTGTTACTGTCAATTTCCCCTTTTATGGCTGTTAGCAATTGCCTTATGTATTGAGGTGCTCCTATGTTGGGTGCATAAATATTTACAATTGTTATATCTTCTTTCTGGATTGATCCCTTAATCATTATGTAGTGTCCTTCCTTGTCTCTTGTAATATTCTTTATTTTAAAGTCGACTTTGTCTGGTATTATAATTGCTGCTCCAGCGTTCTTCTGATTTCCATTCGCATGGAATATCTTTTTCCATCCCCTCACTTTCAGTCTGCATGTGTCCCTAGGTCTGAAGTGGGTCTCTTGTAGACAGCATATATATGGGTCTTGTTTTTCTATCTATTCAGCCAGTCTGTGTCTTTTGGCTGGAGCATTTAGTCCATTTACATTTCAGGTAATTATCAATATGTATGTTCCTATTACCATTCTTTTAATTGTTTGGTTTTTTTTTTTTTTTTGGTAGGTCTTTTACTTCTCTTGTGTTTCCTTCCTAGAGAAGTTCCTTTAGCATTTGCTGTACACCTGGTTTGGTGGTGCTGAATTCACTTGACTTTTGCTTGTCTGTAAAAGTTTCAATTTCTCCATTGAATCTGAAGGAGATCCATGATGGTAATCTTGATTCTAGGTTTTGCCCTTTAATCACTTTAAATATGCCCTGCCACTCCCTTCTGGCTTGCAGAGTTTCTGTTGAAAGATCAGCTGTTAACCTTATGTGAATTCCCTTTTATGTTAATCGTTGTTTTTCCCTTGCTGCTTTTACTATTTTTTCTATGTGTTTAATTTTTGATTAGTATGAGTCTTGGCATGTTTCTCCTTGGATTTATCCTGTATGGGACTCTCTGTGCCTCTTGGACTTGATTGACTATTTCCTTTCCCATATTCAGGAAGCTTTCAACTATAGTCTCTTCAAATATTTTCTCAGACCGTTTATTTTTCTTTTCCTTTTCTGATACCCCTATAATTCGAATGTTGGTGAGTTTAATGTTGTTCCAGAAGTCTCTAAGACTGTCCTTAATTCTTTTCATTCTTTTTCTTTATCCTGCTCTGCGGTAGTTATTTCCACTATTTTATCTTCCAGGTAACTTATCCCTTCTTCTGCCTCAGTTATTCTGCTATTGATTCCTTCTACAGAATTTTTAATTTCATTTATTGTGTTGTTCATCATTGTTTGTTTGCTCTTTAGTTCTTCTTGGTACTTGTTAAACACTTCTTGTATTTTCTCCATTCTATTTCCAAGATTTTGGATCATCTTTCCTATCATTACTCTGAATTCTTTTTCAGGTAGACTGCCTATTTCCTCTTCATTTGTTAGTTCTGGTGGTTTTTACCTTGCTCCTTCATCTGCTGTGTGTTTTTCTGTCTTCTCATTTTGCTTACCTTACTGTGTTTGGAGTCTCCTTTTCACAGGCTGCAGGTTTGTAGTTCCCGTTGTTTTTGGTGTCTGCCCCCAGTGGCTAAGGTTAGTTCAGTGGGTTGTGTAGGCCTCCTGGTGAAGGGGACTGGTGCCTGTGTTCTGGTGGCTAGGGCTGGATCTTGTCTTTCTGGTGGGCAGGGCCGCATCCAGTGCTGTGTTTTGTGGTGTCTGTGAACTTAGTATGATTCTAGGCAGCCTCTCTGCTAATGGATGGGGTTGTGTTCCTGTCTTAATAGTTGTTTGGGATGGGGCGTCCAGCACCAGAGCTTGCTGGCCGTTGGGTGGAGCTGAGTCTTAGCTTTGAGACGGAGATCTCTGGGAGAGCTCTCGCCAATTGATATTACATGGGGCTGGGAGGTCTGTGGTGGTCCAATGTCCTGAACTCAGTTCTCCCATGTTAGAGGCTCAGGCCTGACACCAGCCTGGAGCACCAAGACCCTGTCAGCCACATGGCTCCAACGAAAAGGAAGTAAAAAAGAAAGAAAATAAATAAAAATAGAAATTAAAAAAATTATTATAATTATAAATAATAAATTTAAAAAATTATTAACATAAAATAATACTTTTAAAACAAAAAAAAAGAGAGCAACCAAACCAACCAATAAACAAACCTACCAATGATAACAAGCACTAAAAACTAAACCAAGATAAACATAAATATCAGAAACGAATCAGTAGCAGACAGCAAACCCCAAGTCTACACTTGCTCCCAATGTCCACTCCCTCAATTTTGGGACCATTCATTGTCTATTCAGGTATTCCACAGATACAGGGTACATCATGTAGATTGTGGAGATGTAACCTACTGCTCCTGAGCATGCACAGAGAAATTTCCCTTTCTCTTCGTTGTTTACACAGCTCCAGGGGTTCAGCTTTGGTTTTGGCCCCACCTCTGTGTGTACATTGCCCTCAGGCATCTCTTCCCTGTCAAGAAAGGAGGGGGTTAAAGCAGCAGCTGATTAGCGGGCTCTGGCTCACTCAGATCAGGGGGAGGGAGGGGTACGGTAGTCATAATTGGAATGGGGGGCAAGCCTGCAGCAGAAGAGGCTGGCATGACATTGCAACAGCCTGAGGCGTGCCATGTATTCTCCCAGGGAAGTTGTCCCTGGATCACGGGCCCCTGGCAGTGGCAGGTGACACAGGCTCACGGTGGGGGGGGGGGGGGGAAGTGACCCACGCTAGCACACAGGATTCTTGGTGGCAGTGGCAGCAGCCTTTGCGTTTCATGCCTACCTCTGGGGTGCGAGCTGATAGCCATGGCTCACACCCATCCCTGGAGCTCGTTTAGGCAGTGTTCTGCCTTTTGTGGGCAGATGAGGAAGGAATCCCCTCTCCTCATGCACCCTGAAACCATGGTCCCTTGTCTCTTAGGCAGGTCCAGACTTTTTCCCAGACTCCCTCCGGCTAGCTGTGGCACACTAGCCCCCACAGGCTGTCTTCACACAGCCAACCCTAGTCCTCTCCCTGGGATCTGACCTCCAAAGCCTGCTCCCAGCCCCATCCACCCCGGTGGGTGAGCAGACAAGCCTCTCAGGCTGCCAACCAAAGGGTCTGACATTTCTAGAACATTTCACCCAAGAACAGAAAAATACATATTCTTTAAAAGTACCATTGAAGCAGTCAACAAGATAGGTCACATGACAGATTCCAAAACAAACTTCAAAAAACTTTAAAAAATTGAAACTATACAAAGTATGTTATCTGAATATAAAGTAATCAACTGATCACTCAATAAAAGAAAGATAATGCAAAAATCTCCAAACACCTGGAAATTAAACAACAGACTTCTGAATAGTTTGTGGGTCAAAAAAAGTCTCAAGGGAAAAGGAAAAAAAAATTGAACTGAATGAAAATGAAAAGTATAACATATTAAAATTTGTGCGATGTAGCCAATGCAGTTCTGAGAAATTTATAACACTGTTTACATTAGAGAGTTTACATTACAAGTTTACAAATGTTTACATTAGAGAGTAAGAATGGTATCAAATCACAATATAAGCTTCCACCTCTAAAAACAGGAAAAGAAGAGCAAAATAAATCCAAAGAAAACAGAAGAAAGCAAATGTTCGTTCAAGGTAAAAGAAATCAATAAAATTGAAAACAGAAAAACAAGAGTAAAAATCAATCAACTCAAATGGATCATACATCTAAATGTAAAATTGATGAATATACAAACTGTGGTTTATCCATACAATGAAATATTACTCAGCAACAAAAAAAAACAACTCTTAATATATGATACAATTTAGATGGATCTCAAGGACCTTGCAGTGAGTGAAAAAGCCAATCTCAATATGTAACGTATTTTAAAATTCTTTTATACAGCATTCTCAAAATGACAAAATTACAATATGGAGACCATATCAACGATTACTGGGGTAGAAGAGATTATAAAGGGGAAGTGTGACAGAGCGCCTCTGGTGAGGTGGGACAGTTCCATATATTGGGTCTAATGTTGGTTATAGAAATCTAAACATCATTGGGGAAGTTGAGTGAAAATCACACAGGAGATCTCTGCACTACTTTTGCAACTTTTCAAAATAAAAAAGGATCCAGCACACACACACACACAACACACACACTCACACAGACACCCCACAGATAAAAATGTCTGGATACACAGGCATGCAGTCAAGGAGAACACTATCTGAAGATGAAGTCAGAGACTGGGGTGATGCTTCTACAAGCCAAGGAATGCCAAAGGCTGTCAGAAAATCACTGGAAGGTGGGTGACAGGCATGGGACAGATTTTCTCTCACAACCCTCAGAAGGAAAGAACTCTGTTGACACCTTGATCTCAGACTGCTAGTCTCACGAACTGTGAGACAATAAATTTCAGTTGTTTAAGTCACCCAGTTTGTGGTGCTTTGTTAAGGCAACCCTAGAAAGCTACAGTCGATGTAAGAGGCAGTCAGGTTTTCAGATTATACCATATTCCCAGGGTAAGACTGAACACATCTTTCTCGTGATGATAAAACAGAAAATCTGTGTAATGGACTGTCTTAGTCTGCTTGGGCTGCCATAACAAAATACCATAACACTGTGTGCTTTAAACAACAGAAATGCATTTTCTCACAGTTCTGGAAGCAGGAAGTCTGAGATCAGGGTGCCAGCATAGTCCAGTTCTGTTGAAAATTATCTTCCTTGCAGATGGCTACCTTCTTGATGTCTTCACATGGCGGAGAGAGGGAGCTCTCTGATGTCTTTTTTTCACAAGGGCACAAACCTCATTATGAGGACACCAATATTATGACCTCATCTCAACCTGATTATCTCCCAAAGGCCCCATCACCTTAAACCATCACACTGGGAGTTAGGGCTTCAACATATTAACTTAGGTGGGACCGAAACATTCAGTCCATAACAGGCCCAACAGGCACAATTGAGTTAAGCAGGACTATATGGAATGCTGGAGGACTAAGTGACCGTTTATAAAGGGAAAGGATTTACTCGCCACCACATTAATCCCCAAAGAGATTTTAACAATGTGTGACAGCCATAAACTTGATTTGATCCTTGCTGCCAGGCTAGGATTGATTGGTTTTCATCTCTCAACTACCTTTTCAAATTTACGTCCTATTATTTAAAGTCCTGAAGCAGTTGCCCTTTCCAGTCCTGCAAAGCCTTCCCTTTCTTGCTCTACTCTCTTTTATTCCAGGCAATTGTTTTCTGAGTTCATCTTTTTTCATAGAAAACCTTGACAAAAGCAGCCAAAAGCACCTAACACACACCACTAATATCCATTTGTTACAGAGTCGTCTACTTCCCAAGTTATTGCTGAACAGTTTTACCAAATGTTTTGCTACTGTGTACCATATTCACTATTTTTCCAACAACCACTACCCAACTACTAAGTTGATGAGACAGTATTTTTTAGGGTACAGCCATAACTCTATGTACCAATGTCAGTATCAGTCAGAACAGGCTTAATTATGCTGTGATAATAAACAATCCCTGAATCTCACTGGCTTAACAATAAAAACAGCAAAAAGTTTATTTCTTGTACGTACTGTATGTAAAATGTGGTTGAGGTAAGGGTCTCAGCTTCAGACACTCACAGGCTAAGGTTGATAGAAGCTTTTCCAGCCTGTAACTGCACCATCTGGAGCACTAGACTGACTCCGGCCAGTTCTTAAACTATGTGTTAGATTCTACTGCAGACATAAAACATATTCTATATTCCTTTTGTATTTCCCATAGCACAAAGTAAATATTGAATACAATTACTGCTTTATTGAGCAATAACAAAATAAAAGCCAAATGAAAACAAAACAAAAAATATTGAAACCACGCCCTCCAAATATGAAATCTACAAGCGTAAGTTGCTTATATAGTATTAGATTAAAATAATTGCCTACGTTTTCCCAAATAAAAGTGAAATGTTTCGATTTCTATCTTCTGCTCTGTTTAGACTAAATAATAAATTTATTTATGAATTTATCATCGGTAGGTAATAAAACCATGCACTGATCACCCATTATATTCCAGATATTATATTACAGGCACTATAAATACATGAAGAATATAGAGGAGTATTAAGACATTACTTCATAAGAAAAAAATATGAAATATATATCCTATTCTCAATTCCTAAAGACCTTAAATCATTATAAGTTCTACTTGTTTTATTAAGAAAATAAGGTAAGTATAAAAAGTATACAATTAATCTGTGATTTTAGGAAGGGCTAATCTTAGGGAAAAAATCACTAAGTAAATAAAGGTTATTCTTGTATCATCTTTTCTCGTTTTCCCTTACTGAATACTCTTCCTGTCTTTCTACCCCATCAGCCTGGTTTCCCCAGAATTATATCTTATTGTCCAAGGTAATTACAGGAAGCTGTGCTAGACATTACTTCCCTGCAGTGAACCATTGTGAACTTTCTTTAATTCTAACCAAAACATGCCCAGAAAAATTCCAATTCCTACCTTATGACATAAATCCACAAGAATGCAAGCAATTGCAATGTGATTGCTCATGAGTTGCTTTTGATTAATTTAAACAAAGACCATCTCTATTATTAGAAGAAAATATACCACAAACATAAAATAAATATATATATATGTTCTCTCAATCTAAAGAAGTCACCAAGAGTATGTTTAAGGTAGTAGGGCAGATAATTTTGTCCTGTAAAGGAAGATGATAAGGAAATTGATTTTATTATGCACATGTGTTTCAAGTTGTGTTATGCTACTTTTACACAGATTCTATCAATTCTGTGTAGACATTATTGTCACCAAATGACAGATGAGGAAATTGAAGATTAGAAATTTGTGCAATAATTAACAGAGCTAAGTTGTTTAACTGTTATTGAAAAGTTTTAAAACTTTTATTTCTATTCCATTACACTTTCAGCCCTTATGAAACTATGTTATATAGGTAGTTAAACAGCAGGCATTTTATCGCAAATAATTCAAGATTATAATATGTACCAATGCCCCCTTAAAATTTTAGCCAGTAGAAAATATATTTTGATATAAGAAATTCACATAAGAAAAGCTGAAGAAACATATTAGTTTTCTATTAGTATTGTATCTAATTACCAAACATTTTGACACTTGAAACGACACGAATTTATTTCTCACAGTTTGGTAGGTCAGAAGTCCAGCGTTCTTTGGCTGGTTTTGTCTACTCTGTCTCACAAGGCCAAAATCAAGATTTCAGCAGAGCTGTGCTCCTCTCTGGAGGCCCTCAGGAAGAATCTGTTTCCAAGCTCATTTTAGTTGTTGGCAGAATTGCACCTTGCAGCTGAGGTCCTGTTTCCTTGCCGGCTGTCACCTGAGACCCACCTTGGCTCCCAGGGGCCTCTTCCCCTGTACTTATAAGTGGGTCCCTAAATTTCAGAACTAGCAACAGTGGGTGGAATGCTTCTCACAATTCTCTGTCTCCTCTGCCTCCCATTCTGCTGCACCGTCTCTCTCAACCTCAGCAGGAAAAGGTACTTCACTTTAAGGGCTCCTGTGATTGGATTGGACCCCATAACAACCCAACCCAAATTCTATCATCTTAATCACATCTGCAAAGAACCTTTGGAACTGTTTACTGTGTTAACAGGTTTCAGGTATTAGGGTATGGATATCTTTGGGAGATGAGTATTATTCAGTCTAACACAATTTCATTAATAACCATAAAATGGGAACAGTGCAATCTTTTCAAACTGCAAAGAAAATCACCATTCAGAATTACTCCAATTCTCCCTCTATAATAGCATAACATCCTATTCTTGTGTCTTTGGACAATTCTTTTGAATCAGTTGTCATAATTACAACTGAAACTCATTTAAGTGAATTAAAAAATAGTTTGGCGTTTGCTAAATATATTCAAAACAGACTTGACTACATATTATTGAAATGAACTCTTTAATATGCTAAATTCTGGGTCACAAATATTATTTTTTCCTTCCAAGTATGTTTAGCACCCAATTTTCTATATTGCCATTTAAAAGGAAAGGATTTGCTTAGAACTGTATTATGTTTTCTTTAGATGTAAATTTCAAACATAACTTCTGTTTAGTCTGAATGAGAGATGTGTATGTCATGAAAGTTACCCATCTTCATTCTATAAATAAAAGGGAATAACACAACTATAATGGAATAAATGCCAGACGATGTTGCTTTCAAAAACAGTAGATTACTAATTGACCTTTTTCTGAATTTATCATTTCAGCACTTAGCTACCTTTCTGACAAGGGAATTTCTTAAAAATGTGTATGACATTTAACTGGATAGAGTTATTTGTCATTGAATAATTTAATGTCATTTCTTATTGCCTCAGTTTAAATGGTTGATCTAATTTTTATTTGCAATGTACAATTTAGATGACTCATTATATTGGTTAATGTCTAAATACTTTAAAGATTTAGATAAATGTGCTTTCAGTTGTCAACATAATCTAATGGGGCATATGGTAAAGAGATTAAACAGTTGACTACATCCCATGATAGAATACATTTACTTTATACTCTCTCTTCCATCTTGTTTATTCACATCTCTAAATCTTTTCTAGAGCCCATTTTACATCTCCATATCTACAACAATTTCATGAAATTATCAGCTGAGCTCCTTGGATTGATATCCCAGTTTTCTTCTTTGTTTTATTCTAAGTTCCAGGGTTTATATTTATTCCTTCCTTTTATCTTCCTCATTCAAATTACACCTCCTTTCATAGATTGCACTGAAAATGAATTTCAGTGTTCTTTATGAAAGCTACAGATAACACTCTCTTATTTATGTACCTTTTACTCACTATAATTTCCATGGTTTATTAACATTTATATATATTAATAGGTAACTTATTTATATCTATCCATTTCTCTTGACATTAACTTCTTCAATACTTTTCGATAGTTTATATACTACTTTTCTGAAGATAACACATCTTTATCACCTTTTTCTGATGTATTTGCCATTAAATATAGTTTTTTAAATTGTAGATAAATTGTCAGAATATTAAAAGTGTGTTTGTGTGACAGAGACAGAGAAAGAGAGAGAAACTGCTGAATAAATCTGATTAATCAGTTTTGTTCTGCACAGAGAATGCTGCTGTAAGTTATTTCACTACTAAATATGATAACTCATTCATTTATTTCCACTTTGCTACTTTGCTTATATCCAGTAACATTCAGGCCAAATAATCTTTCATGGCACCATTACATTCCTCTTTCAACTTTTTCTTTCTTGAAAGACTGACTTATACTGGCCACTCTCACTAAACCAAATCATCATTGGTTGCTAACATGAAATATGTCTGTAACTCCCAAACGTGACCTGACATTTCTCTTTCCTCAGTCTTCACCCCTACCTATTAATTTGCAATGCAAATAGCTATACCCTCCATATGGGAAGGATCTCATCCCTATTTATCCTCACACACTCTGTCCATTCAACCTCTCATTTTTCTCATACTAGTGGATGTATATAGTCATATATATTGAGAAAAATATTATTTTATAAGGTGTTATCTTCTTACACAAATGAAGAGAAATGGCTTACAAAAAATATGTATGAGCATTTAATGAACCACAAAAACACAGAAATAGTAAGTTGGATCAAAGGAAAGATAAGTTGCTAAGGTTAAGTTGCAAATTTATTTCTGATTTCCTGAAAGTCAATATGAAAAAAAAAAAAAATTCTATTAGTTAGTGGCTGTATAGCCTAGGACTTTGTCCTCAGAAATGTCCACTTCATGTTGGCCATGAAGTTTTATCTCTTTTTTTGGATAAAACTCATGGACTTTTTGTATATATGATGGGTTGAAATCCATTTATTAATTATTCATTTTTATTTTGCTGTAATTATCCTATTTTAGTTTATCAGGAATATCATGATTGTCATTTTTATTTCTTTCCTTTGTAACTGGGCTTTCCTTTGCACATCTTTGTGTTGGGTTATTTATCTTTTCCTTCTTAATTAGTAGGCCCTCTTCATCCATTAGGAGTATTAAATCTTCATTTGTATTATGAAAGTATATTTTCCAGTTTGTCAAATCTTATTTTTATTTTTGTGTACTTTTGTGTACTCCTCTTTGGGTATTTCTTCCCATGCAAATGTCTTTTTTATGTTCTACACTGTCAGAATTATGTTCTACACTGTTTTCTTCAGTTCCTTCAAGTAGGATAAAAGGTACGGCTAGAAAAATCCTCCCTACACCTAGATTGTAAACAATTTCACTTAACTATTATGATTATTTTTAATACTTCTACATTTACTTTTTAATCTCAGATCTATTTGAAATGTATCACAACATATTTAACAAGGAATGTATACGACTTTCTCTTTACCATATGGTCAGTTACCACTTCCAATATTATTTATTACTGAAGAATTGATCATAGCACCAGTTAAATATTAAGATCTACTAGGTGCTTGGACCTACCCTATAGGATGCAATACATATTTACCTGAATCTGCAAACAATATATGATACCATTTCTCCTTTCGTTGGAATACATAGGTATAGGAACCAAGAGATGGAAAAGAAAGTAGTTCCTCTCACCTGTCTCTCCAGTGTCCCTTCACATTTATTTCCCCATTTTTATACTTTCACCTGTTAGTTTAGAGATCTAGTTCTAAGAGAATAAAGTTTCTTCCCAGGGGCACAATAATTGTTCCACTTAGCTTAAAGTCAAGACTTCTATCCTAGCCATTTGAACTTTTTGAGTCTCTGAGGGTAAGAGAAGAGTTTACTACACTGATGTGGGTGATCAATCCCTATTATCAAGGGGAGTTTGGGTTCTGCTACATAATAGAAAAAAAGAGAACAGATGGATTCTAGAGAATTCTCTAGGGTACCTTTGGTACTGTACATCCAATGGTCAAAGTTAGTGGGAATCTATATCAACTTAATACAGGCAGGAATACTAAAGCTCAAAAGTTTTAGGAATAAGGGTTTTGAGCCACTCGATCAAGCACAGAGCCCTGAGTTGGCATTCTGCTGAGAACAAAGGAAAATATAAAGGTTAGTGGATGAAAGAAGTCATAAATAACCATGGGAAGATTATAAGAACTGCCTCAATGTCCAAATTCAGGGTACTATTTAGACACCACTCACACTGGATTCTATGTAAATGGCACACACTTGGAGCACAAAACTAGTCATAGAACACAGTGTAAAAGGTAACCCCTGAACTATGTATGATTCCCTAGCTAACAAGGACTCTGATAATGACACAATTTTCTTCCTTGCTCTATATCGTGTATGTGCCCCACTGGTGCCAATAAAAATTAAATTAATAGGTCACAAGATATCAATTTGAGATTGTACCTGAACCATAGGAAAAATGATTACCACCAAAAGATGAATGCACTCTTTTGTGAGGACAAAGTGAACCATCTCTGTTTATAGGATAAATACATACATTATGTTACTCTTGCCATTTTGCCTTCCTATTAAACTTACTTTTTGTTGAATTTCCTAATGAGTGAATTTGGGCAGAGTCTGTGGAATGGTTGATTCGAAGATGATTCCAACTCCTACTAAGTATGTCTTCCAGTGTTGCAGATTCTGGAATGCTAATTTCTATCTTTCCCAGATTCTCACGTAGCTAGGGTCATGGATATGATTCAGAGTCCACAAATCAAATACTGTAAAACAGGGTTAGCTGTAACACAGGGTTAAATGTGAAGAAAAGCAAGATGTGAAGCACTGCTTTGCTGGGACTCATACTGTCAGAAGTGGCATGGTTCTGCTCTCAGTACATGCCTGAAGATTTCACACCTTTCCAGAGGAGTTATCTAGGCTTTAACCATCCTGCACGGGCAGAGTGACACTTGGGTCTGAAAGCTATTTCTGGAGGCATGAACTATAGCCTACTATTCTGACCTTCAAAAAATTCTGTGAAAGATCTAATATGTGACACTAAATATCTTCAAGCTTACTAGTCACTATGATTTCTGTTGTGTGAAACCAAACCCTGAGTGAAACAGACAGTATTTTCTCTTTATAAAATTTGTACAGCCTTTACCAAAACAAATTTCTTTTAGAGATACCATACTAAGCAAGGGAAGAAAAAATTACCTATTGAATTCTAATTTTAAAAAATAATAAAATACACTGAAGAAATTAAAGAGGAAATAAAAAAATACCCAGAGACAAATGAAACAAAAACATGATGATAAAAAACCTGTGGAACACAGCAAAAACATTTCTAAGAGGGAATTTTATAGTGATACAAGCTTACCTCAGGAAACAAGGAAAAGCTCAAATACACAACCTAACCATACATCTAAAGCAACTAGAGAAAGAAGAACAAAACACAAAGTTAGCAGAAGGAAAAAAATCATAAAGATCAGAGCAGAAATAAATTAGAGACTGATAAAACAATGGAAAAGATCAGTGAAACTAAAAGCTAACCAGCTTTATCTGAAAAGATAAACAAAATTGATAAACCTTTAGCCAGACTCATGATGAAAAAAAAGGAGAGGGCCCAAATCAATTAAATCAGAAATGAAAAAGTTTAAGTGACAACTGACACCACAGAAATACAAAGAATCGTAAGAGACCAGTACAAACAACTATATGCCAATAAAATGGACAACCTAGAAGAAATGGACAAATTCTTAGAAGGTACAATCTCCCAAGACTGAACAAGGAAGAAATAGAAAATATGAACAGACTAATTACCAGTAGTGAAATTGAACCAGTCATTTAAATATGACTGACAAACGATAATTCCCAACAAACAAAAGTCCAGAAACAGATGGCTTCACAGGTGAATTCTACGAACCATTTAGAGAAGAGTTAACACCTATCTTTCTAAAACTATTCCAAAAAATTGCAAAGGAAGAAACACTTCCAAACCCATTCTATGAGGCTACCATCACCCTGATAACAAAACCAGACAAAGATACCAAAAAAAAAAAAGAAAAGAAAAAGAAAATTACAGGCCAGTATCACTGATGAACATAGATGCAAAAATCCTCAACAAAATATTGGGTGGGCCAAAAAGTGCCTTCAGTTTTTTAAGTAAAAATAAAACACACATTTTTCATTTTCACCAAGAACTTTATTGAACAATGTATTCACCCTTTTGTTCCACTACTTTCTGCTATTTTTCAGGCAACTTCCATTATTCCCTCTTCCCAAAACTTTTTATCTTTTTCAGCAAAGAACTGTTCCAGGTGCCTTTTACAGTCCTCCAGGGAATTGAACTGTTTTCCATTAAGAGAATTTTGTAAAGGCCGAAATAAATGGAAATCGGAAGGTGCAATGTCTGGTGAATATGGAGGATGAATCAGAACTTCCCAGCCAAGCTGTAACAGTTTTTGCCTGGTCATCAATGAAACACACAGTCTTGCGTTTTCTTGATGGAAGTTTTCTGTTGAGTAATTCTGGATGCTTTTCGTCAAGAGCTGCTTTCAGTTGGCCCAGTTGGGAGCAGTACTTGTTGGAATTAATTGTTTGGTTTTCTGGAAGGAGCTCATAATAGAGGACACCCTTCCAAACCCACCATATACACAACATCACCTTCTTTAGATGAAGACCAGCCTTTGGTGTGGTTTGGTGGTGGTTCATTTTGCTTGCTCCATTATCTCTTCCATTCCACATTGTTCTACAGTATCCACTTTTCACTGCTCATCACAATTTGTTTTTAAAACGGAACATTTTCATTCCATTTCAGTAGAGAATTGCATGGGGAAATATGGTCAAGAAGGTTTTTTTCACTTAACTTATGTGAAACCCAAACATCAAAGCTATTTAACATAACCAAGCTAGTGCAAATGATTTTCAATGCTTGATTCAGATATTTTGAGTATTTTGGCTATCTCCTGCGTGGTAAAATGTTGATTGTTCTCAATTAATGTCTCGATTTGATCGCTATCGACTTCAACTGTTCTACCTGACTGTGGAGCATTGTCCAGTGAGAAATCTCTAACAGAAAGCTCCTCAAACCACTTTTGACATGTTCAATCAGTCACAGCACCTTCTCCATACACTACACAAATCTTTTTTTTTTGTTTCAGTTGCGTTTTTACCTTTCTTGAAATAAGCATAATATGCTGAAAATGTTGCTTTTTTTCTTCCATCTTCAATATTAAAATGGCTACACAAAAATTCACCAATTTTGATAAGTCTTGTTTTAAATGCACGCTGATATGACAGCTGTCACATACAATCTAACAAAATTGTTTTGAGTGAAGTTAAAGACAACTAAGTGCTACCAGAGCCATCTTATGGAAAAAATGAACAAAACTTTTGGCCCACCCAATACTAGCAAACCAATTCTAATAATACATTAAAAGGATCATACACCATGATCAAGTGGGATTTATCCCAGGGATGCAAGGATTTTTTAATATCCACAAATCAATCAATGTGATACACCACATTAACAAATTGAATAAAAACCATATAATCAGCTCAATAGATGCAGAAAAGGCTTTTAATAAAATTCAACATTGATTATGATAAAAACTCTCCAGAAAGTGGGCATAGAGGGAGCATACCTCATCATAATAAAGGCCATATATGACAAAACCATAGCTAACATCATATTCAATGGTGAAAAGCTGAAAGCAGTTCCTCTAAGATAAGGAACAAGACAAGGATGCCCACTCTCACCACTATTATGCAACATGGTTTCAGAAGTCCTAGTCACAGCAATCAGAGAAGAAAAATAAATAAAAGGAATCCAAACTGGAAAAGAAGAAGTAAAACTGCCATTGTTTGCAGATGATGTGATGCTATAAATAGAAAATTCTAAAGACACTACCAGAAAACTACAAGAGCTCATCAATGAATTTTGTAAAGTTGTAGAATATAAAATTAATATACAGAAATCTGTTGCAATTCCATACACTAACAGTAAAGTATCAGACTGGGAAATTAAGAAAACAATCCTATTTACCATCACATCAAAAAGAATAAAATACCTAGGAATAAACCTAAAAGGAGGTAAAAGACCTGTACTCAGGAAACAATAAGACACTGATGAAAGAAAGTAAAGTTGACACAAGCACATGGAAAGATATACCACATTCTTGGATTGGAAGAATCAATATTGTTAAAATGACCACACTATCCAAGGCAATCTACAGACTCAATGCAATCCCTATCAAAATACCAATTTTTCATAGAACTAGAAAAAGTAACTTGAAAATTGGATGGAAACACAAAAGACCCTGAATAGCCAAATCAATCTTGAGAAAGAAGAACAGAGCTGAAGGAATCATGCTCCCTGACTTCAAACTATACTACAAAGCTAACGTCATCAAAAGAGTATGGTACTGGCACAAAAAGAGACACATAGATTGATGGAACAGAATAGAGAGCTCAGAAATAAACCCACACACTTATGGTCAATTAACCTATGGCAAAGGAGGCAAGAATATACAATGCAGAAAAGACAGTCTCTTTAATAGTGATGTTGGGAAAACTGGATAGCTACATGAAAAAGAGTGAAATGAGAACATTCTCGAACACCATATACAGAAGTAAACTCAAAATGTGTTACAGACTTAAATGTAAGACCAGATACTATAAAACTCCTAGAGGAAAACTCTTTGACATAAATCACAGCAATATTTTTTTGGATCCACCTCCTAAAGCAAAGGAAACAAAAGCAAAAATAAACAAATGGGACCTCATTAAACTTAAAACTCTTTGCACAACAAAGAACACCACTGACAAAAGAGACAACCTACTGAATGGGATAAAATATTTGCAAATGATATGACTGATAAGGGATTAATATCCAACTTTTATAAACAGCTCATACAACTCAACATCAAAAAAATCAAACAATCCAAATAAAAAATGGGCAGAAGAACTGAATAGACATTTTTCCAAAGAGGAAATACAACAGGCACAGGGACAGGAAATGCAATGGCCAACAGGCACAGGAAAAGATGCTCAAAATCGATAACCATCAGTGAAATGTAAATCAAAACCATTATGAGATATCACCTTACACCCTTCAGAATGGCTATCATCAAAAGGAACACAAATAACAAATGTTGGTGAGGATGTGGAGAAAAGGGAACATTTGTACCTTGTTGATGGGAATGTAAATTGGTACAGCCACTGTGGAAAGCTGTACAGAGGTTTCTCAAAAAACTAAAAATAGAACTACCATATGACCCAGCAATTCTACTCCTGGATATATATCTGAAAAAAATAAAAACACTAATTGAAAAAGATACATGCACCCCAATGTTCATAGCAGCATTATTAACAAATGCCAAGGTATGGAAGCAGTGTAAGTGTCCATCAATAGATGAACGGATAAAGATGTGGTGTATACACACACACACACACACACACAATGGAATACTATTCTGCCATAAAAAAGAACAAAATTTGCAGCAACATGGATAGACTTGGAGGGCACTGTGCTACGTGAAGTAAGTCATACAGAGAAGGACAAATACTGTATGATATCACTTATGTGTGAAATCTAAAAAATACAACAAACTAGTGAATAAAACAAAAAAAGAAGCACACTCACAGATATAGAGAACAAACTAGTGGTTATGTGGGGAAGGTGGGGAGTGGCATTATAGGAATAGGGGAAGGTGAGTTACAAACTATTGGGTATAAAATAGGCTAAAGATGTACTGTACAATAAAGAGAAAATAGCCAATATTTTGTAATAACTCTTAATGGAAATTAATCTTTAAAAATTATGTAAAAATAAAAGATTTTTTAACATAAATTTAAAAATGAAAATACAGTAACTACTGGAAACTGATATCTAGTAAAGAACTGCAAGGTGCAATAAATATTCACTAAAACTTTCATACTGACACAGTGATTAAAGTAATATTTTTAACAAAGCAAAGGATATATTATTTGTAAAGCATATTATTATTTTGCTAGGGATAATATACCAAAAAAGGCTGTTCAGCAAAAGATTTTTGTTATAACTTATTAGTGTCAAGTCATTTTTTTTCTTTTCCAAACTTTTACATTTTTATTTATTTCCCAAGCAATCCCTGATTGTTTCTCCCTCCATTGATTCCTAGTTGATATAAAAGTTGGTTATACTGTGGTAACATGGATGAACCTTGTTGAGGGCATTATGCCAAGTGAAAGAAGTCAGACAGAGAAAGACAAATAGCATTTGCTCTCACTTATATGTGGAGTCTAAAAAATAATAATAATAATAATCAACAAAAAGCCAAGCTCATAGATAGCCAGTTGCCAGAGGCAGGGTATGGGGGGTTGGGCAAAATAGGTGAAGGTGGTCAAAAGGCACAAATTTCCAGTCATAAAATAAATAAGTCATGGGGATGTAAGGTATGGTACCTTGACTACAGTTAATGATACTGTATTACTTATTTGAAAGGTGCTAAGAGAGTAATCTTTAAAGTTCTCATCACAAGAAAAGACATTCTGTAACTATACGGTGACAGATATTAACTAGACTCATTGTGATGATCATTTTGCGATATATGTAAATATCAAATCATTATGTTGTACACCTGAAACTAAAATAATGTTGGATGTTAATTATACCTCAATAAAAAAGTAAATTAAAAGAAGATTTGGTTGTATATTTGTATTACTTTACCTCTTAACTGTCATTTTATGAATCAAATTTTCCAAATGTAAAAAGACAAAGCATTCTCATGAAAAAAAAAAAAATCAAGCAACCAAATGTCTCCTGAAAATCACGGATCTTTGCCAGGTATTTATAACGCATTTGTTTTATAGGTGGAAACTTCTATACAGGCTTTAAAATGGCATTCTATATTAGAAAACACATTTGAAAGGAAGTTGTTCATTCTTTCCAAGGCTGATAATTCAGCCACTATTCACCAGCACTGGCATTTATCCTAGGTACTCAATGTTTTACTGCTCATAGTTTCACTTTTAACAGATTTTAACAAAAATATTTATCAAAAATTTGGAATTTAAAAAAAATTAATAAAATACTCAGAGAAACTTAAACTCTGGAACATTCTGACAAGCAAGGGTTTGTTGATCCCACTTTCTATATTTATTTGGGTTAGTTTCAACCTTTATCCAGGGATTCATCCTATTTTTATTCCATAAATTCCTAACAATCCACTTCTCAATTCAGTGACCTGTGAAAAATATTCAGCTAAGATATCACTAGTGAAATGATCCACCTTTGCTCTTGATATCATACATCAGTTGATGAAAACACTGATAGATTTTGGCCACCATGTTCTCATTCCTGGCAAGGGGGCCATACTCTCCAGTACTCCAGAGGGTACAGTTTTATATGACATTTTTGATGATGTGAACTCATGGAGTTTCCACATTGATTAGACTGGTCAACACTCCTGAGCCTTGCCTAGGTCTCTTCAGGAATATTATAGGTGCAGTAGATGACTGGCCCCTATCAGGAGTTCAGGCCACCAGTCCACGACTTGCTGCACAAACAGAAAGGAGAATGGTCACAGATTTCCTTCTAATGTTGACCTGACCTGCTATGCTATGGCCCTGGTTCTACAGCGGGCATAACATATGCCAAGGTACCTGCCAGAAACACAAACAAGAGCAGCAGTCACTGGGTCCAGAACCATGCCATAGATCTTGCCCCAGATCCCACTCAGGCCCATGCAAATCTCAAGTTATTTTTTGAATAATAAAAATACCATTTTATGTAAATGGCAAAAGGGATTTTAAAAACCAGATAGCTATATATACTCTGAAATAAGTTTAATATATAACAAGCAAAATTTAATATCACACATTTCTGCTGACTTCAAGCCCCTCAATATTAAGGAAAAAAAATAACAAAACAAGAATCACCCCGCAAACTGCCCCCAAAATGCCTAGAAAATACAAGAGTTGTTCATATTTTTTTATTTATAAGCATAAACCCACAAGTATCCTCCAAAACTTGAGGAATCTGTTAACATTTTCAGAAGGTGTATTTTAAACTCAGGCAAATCTTTTAAATGGTTCTCTATTCCATCTACAATACAAGGTAATACATCAGAATTCTACCTTGTTGGCTACATTTAGTTTTTCCTTCTTTAATCTCAAGAATTACAGAAGAGAAAAAACACTGACAGCAATTCACATAAAAATATTCCAGAGAGTATTAACAGACTTACACTATATTTTCATAGACTTTTAGGGTGAAAAGTAAAAAATCAAAATTATTTTAATTGTATGATGAAAAGGTGAGACTTAAAGTGCAAAACTTGAGTATTCCTCATCTCATCTCTGGGATTGTACTAAATCCATACACACACCTATGCTACTTTGTTTATCTTTAATATGAGTTGGATAATAATACAGACTTCTCCTGAAGTGTTGTGAAGAATAATTAACAGAAAGAACTCCCTGAAGATTAACAATGTGCTGGGGTTCCCAGCTAAAGTTACATAAACACCACATAGAAGTAATGCAAATAAATCTATCATACATATTTTATACTGGACAACATAGCCATCTGGGAAGATGCAGGAGATTTATTGTACCATAGTTTCTCACCCATTATAGTTAACAAATTTCTAAGTTATGATCTAAGACAACTGGATTACACATTTATTACAACATTCACTAAGGTTGTGGACATTTTTTATTGCTTTGAAATCTATTGTAATAAGCATTTATATAACAAATTTAAGCCCTAAGTGTTTTACTTATATTCTTTCAATAATCTGCTCAATTTCCCTATTTGCATATTATTATTATTAGTGTTTTCCTGGTTTCAGAATTCATAGATAAATTTATGAAAATCACATTTAATGAATGTTCTTAATAAAATGGAACTTTAACTTCCATTAAGATTTCATTTTCATAAAGGATTTAAGAAAAATGTTACTGTTTAAATTACTGTTTAAAGCAAATCTTGTTATGTTTTTTACACTTTATGTATTTTCCTCATTTTGCAAAGAATGTATATACCCAGAAAAAAATAGAAGTCTTTAATGCATATCTTTTACTCACTGATTCCTTTTATTGTATCACTAGTACTAGAACTAAATACTAAAGGAGATTGATTTAAAGTAAATCTAGGAATCTACAAGAGATGACTACTAATTCTATTAAAAAAGAAACAGATTGGGGATTTCACTCTGGTTTGTAAGCACACCAATTTTCTTACATTTGTGTCTTTTTACAGTTTATACTGACATGCTCAAAGGTGTCTGCTAATAACCATGGAGAAAAAAGACAATAATTTAAAAAGAGCTGAAGAATTTTAAAAACTTGTATTAAAACATAAAACCATTTCTAGAGTGACAAATAAATGTATCTGCACACACATCTTGCATTTCATTATTTTTTTCTTGTGTGATGATTAGAAAGACGAAAAGTCCTCTCTCCTATAATCATGAAGAAAAGAGCATGTGTGTGTCTTGTAAGAAAAATAATAGGAGGCAGAGTCAAGATGGTGGTGTGGGAAGACATGGAGTTAGCGTTTCTCCACAACTAGAGCACCTGGGGGCCACTGGTGGGGGACTCTGACACCCAAGGAGGCAGGAGGAACCCGCAAGTGAACTGGTAGAACGTGGGGGGACTGAGGGGGGAGGAGAAGTGGAGGCCAGACAGGATCGGTGCCACTGAGGCCGGGGAGATCAGGAGAGGAAGGTGAGAGGGACTCTACAGGAAGAGCGGGTGAGGACTGGAGGGCAATCTCCTGGCCCACTTGGGCCAGGGAGCCTGCTGAGCTCCCAAGCCGGTAACGCCCCTCCAAAGACCCATCCAGGCCGCGTGGGTCCTGCGGGCATAGGAAGGAGGCTGGGGTGATCAGGAGAAGCAGGTGGGAGGAGCCATCCAGGAGGAGTGGGAGAGAAGCAGAGGGCAACTGCCCCATCCACTTGGGCCCAGGGAGCCTGCTAAGCTCCCAGGCCAGTCCCCTGCCCTCCAAAGCCCGCTCCAGGTTGTGTAGGTACTTGGGGGCATAGGAAGGAGGCCGAGGGGAAAACAGGAGAAGCAGGAGGGAGGGGCCCTCCCAAACCAGAGGAGCAAGAGAGGTGACAAGGGCGTTTGCCCCATCCACTTGAGCCCAGGAAGCCTGCTGGGCTCCCAGGTGAGGTCCCCTGCCCTCTGAGACCAGGGGTGTGGGGCACGTCTGGGCTAGTTCTGCTCCTTGAGCCTAAGCCCCACCCCCCCACAGCCTCCCAGGCCTTTTCTGGCCTGTGGGTCATAAGCATAGGCCCCACCCACCACCCAAACCTCGCCCTTGCTTAGGCCCCGCCCTCAACAGCCAAGGCCTACCCACTCCTTTTTTTTTTCCTTTTCCCTCCTCCTCTTTTTTTTACTATTGTGGTACTGAGGTACCTTCTGGTTATTGATTCATCTGTATTTTTATTTTTATAATCTTTCTAACTTATCTGTTACTTTCCTAATCTCATTTTATTTTTTACTTTGCTATTTTTTTGTTTGTTTTTTTGCTGCCCCACACAGATTGTGGGATCTTGGTTCATGAGCTGGGGGTCAGGCCGAAGTTCCTGTGGTGGAAACTCTGAGTCCGAACCACTGGACTAACAGAGAACCTCAGACCCCAGGAAATATTCATCAGAGTAAGGGCTCACGGAGTTTCCCATCTCAGCACCAAGACCCAGTCCTACCCAATAGCCTACAAACTCCAGTATCGGAAGGCTCAGGCTAAACAACAAGAAAGACAGGAACACAATCTCACTCATAAAAAAAAAAAAAAAAGAGAGAGACAGCAAAAAAATATGTCACAGATGGAGCAAGGTAAAAACCCAAAAGACCAAATAAATTAAGAGGAAGTAGGCAATCTACCTGAAAAAGAATTCAGAGTAATGACAGTAAAGATGATCCAGAATCTCGGAAACAGAATGGAAGCACGCATTGAGAAAATACAAGAAATGTTTAACCAAGACCTAGAAGAACTAAAGAACAAACGGAGATGAACAACACAATAACAGAAATGAAAAATACACTAAAATCAATAACAGAATAATGGAGGCAGAAGAACGAATAAGTGAGCTGGAAGACAAAATGGTGGAAATAACTGCCAAGGAGCAGAATAAAGAAAAACGAATGACAACAACTGAAGAGAATCTCAGCGACCTCTGGGACAATATTAAACGCAACAGCATTTGAATTACAGGGGTCCCAGAAAAAGAAGAAAAAAAGAAAAGGTCTGCAAAAATATTTGTAGAGACTATAGTTGAAAACTTCTCTATCATGGGAAAGGAAATAGTCACCCAAGTCCAGGAAGCACAGAGAGTCCCATACAGGATAAACCCTAAGAAAAACACACCAAGACACATAATAATAAAACTAACAAAAATTAAATTCAAAGAAATAATATTAAAAGCAGCAAGGGAAAAACAAAAAATAACATACAAAGGAATACCATAAGGTTATCAGCTGATTTTTAAGCAGAAACTCTGCAGGGCAGAAGGGAGTGGTAGGGTATACTTAAAGTAATGAAAGAGAAAAACCTACAACCAAGATTACTCTACCCAGCAAGGATCTCATTCAGATTCGATAGAGAAGTCAAGAGCTTTTCAGACAAGCAAAAGCTAAGAGAATTCAGCACCACCACCACAAGACCAGCTTTACAACAAATGCTAAAGAAACTTCTCTAGGTGGGAAACACAAGAGAAGAAAAAGACCCACAAAAACAAACGCAAAACAATTAAGAAAATGGTATTAGGAACATACATATCAATAATAACCTTGAATGTAAATGGATTAAATGCCCCAACCAAAAGACACAGCTGCCTGAACGGATACAAAAACAAGAACCATATATGTGCTGCCTACAAGAGACCCACTTCACACCTAGGAACACATACAGACTCAAAGTGAAAGGATGGAAAAAGATATTCCATGCAACTGGAAGTCAAAAGGAAGCTGGAGTAGCAATACTCTATCAGATAAAATAGACTTTAAAATAAAGACTGTTACAAGAGATGAGGGACACTACATAATTATCAAAGGATCAATCCAAGAAGATATAACAATTATAAATGTTTATGCACCCAACATAGGAGCACGTCAATACTAAGGCAAATGCTAACAACCATGAAAGGAAAAATCGACAGTAACACAATAAATAGTAGAGGACTTTAACATCCTACTTGCATAACTGGACAGATGATCCAAACAGAAAATAAATAAGGAAACACAAGCTTTAAGTGACACAACAGACCAGACAGATTTAATTGATATTTATAGAATATTCCACCCAAAAGTGGGAGAATACACTTTCTTCTCAAGTGCACATGGAACATTTTCCAGGATACATCACACCTTGGGTTACAAATCAAGCCTTGGAAAACTTAAGAAAATTGAAATTGTATCAAGCATTTTCTGACCACAATGCCATGAGATTGGAAATCAATTACAGGAAAAAACCTGTAAAAAACACAAATACATGGAGGCTAAACAGTGCACTACTAAATAACCAAGAGATCACTGAAGAAATCAAAGAAGAAGTGAAAAAATACATAGAAACAAATGACAATGAAAACCCGATGACCCAAAACCTATGGGACACAGCAAAAGCAGTTCTAAGAGGGAAGTTTATAGCAATTCAATCTCACCTCAAGAAACAATAAAAATCTCAAATAAACAATCAAACACTACACTTAAGACAACTAGAGAAAGAAGAACAAAGAAAACCCAAAGTCAGTAGAAGGAAATAAATCATAAAGATCAAAGAAGAAATAAATGAAATAGAAATGAAAAAACAATAGCAAAGATCAAAAAACCTAAAAGCTGGTTTTTGAGAAGATAAACAAAATTGATAAACCCTAGCCAGACTCATAAAGAAAAAAAGGGAGAGGACGCAAATCAATAAAATTAGAAATGAAAGGAGAAATCACAACTGACACCGCAGAAATACAAAGGATTATAAGAGACTACTACAAACAACTACATGCCAATAAAATGGACAACCATGAAGAAATGGACAAATTCTTGGAAAGGTATAATTTCCAGGAAGAATTAGAAAATATAAACAGACCAATCACAAGTAATGAAATTGAAACTGTAATTAAAAAATCTTCCAACAAACAAAAGCCCAGGACCAGATGGCTTCACAGGTGAATTCTATCAAGCATTTAGAGAAGAGCTAATACCGATCCTTCTCAAACTCTTCCCAAAAATTACAGAGGGATAAATACTTCCAAATTCATTCTATGAAGCCACCATCACCATGATACCAAAACCAGAAAAAGATATCAAACAAAAATTACAGACCAATATTGCTGATGAACATAGATGCAAAAATTCTCAACAAAATACTAGCAAACAGAATCCAACAGCACATTAAAAGGATCATACACCATGATCAAGTAGGATTTATCCCAGGGATGCAAGGATTCTTCAATATACGCAAATCAATCAATGTGATACACCACATTTACAAATTAAGGAATAAAAACCATATGATCGGGCTTCCCTGGTGGTGCAGTGGTTGAGAGTCCGCCTGCCGATGCAGGGGCCACGGGTTCATGCACCGGTCCGGGAAGATCCCACATGCCGTGGAGCAGCTGGGCCCATGAGCCATGGCCACTGAGCCTGCGCATCCAGAGCCTGTGCTCCACGACAGGAGAGGCCACAACAGTGAGATGCCCGCGTACCGCAAAGAAAAACACAAAAATAAAACCCATATGATCATCTCAGTAGATGCAGAAAAAGCTTTTGAAAAAATTCAACACCAATTTATGATTAAAAACTCTCCAGAAAATGGGCATAGAGGAAACCTACTGCAACATAATAAAGGCCATCTATGACAAGCCCACAGTAAGTATCATACTCAGTGGTGAAAAAATGAAAGCATTTCCACTAAGATCACGAATAAGACAAGGATGTCCACTCTCGCCACTCTTATTCAACATAGTTTTGGAAGTCCTAGCCACAGCAATCAGAGAAGAAAATAAATAAAAGGCATACAAATTGGAAAAGAAGTAAAACCGTCACTGTTTCCAGATGACATACTATACAGAAAAAATCCTTAAATATGACAACAGAAAACTACTAGAACTAATCAGTGAATTTGGTAAGGTTGCAGGATATAAAATTAATGCACAGAAATCTCTGGCATTCCTATATACCAACAGTGAAAAATCAGAAAGAGAAATTAAGGAAACACTCCCATTTACCACTGCAACAAAAAGAATAAAATACCTAGGAATAAATCTGCCTAAGGAGGCAAAAGACTTGTACTCAGAGAACTATAAAACACTGATGAAAGGAATCAAAGATAACATAAACAGATGGAGAGCTATATCATGTTCTTGGATTGGAAGAATCAATACTGTGAAAATGACTATACTACCCAAAGCAATCCACAGATTCAGTGCAATCCCTATCAAACTACCAGTGGCATTCTTCACAGAATTAGAGCAAATAATTTTACAATTCATATGGAAATGCAAAAGACCCCAGATAGCCAAAGCAATCTTGAGAAAGAAAAACAGAGTTGGAGGAATCAGGCTCCCCAACTTCGTACTATACTACAAAGCTACAGTAATTAAGACAGTATGGGCTGGCACAAAAACAGAAATACAGATCAATGGTACAGGATAGAATGCCCACAGATAAACCCACGCACATATGGGCACCTAATTTATGACAAAGGAGGCAAGAACATACAATGGAGAAAAGACAGCCTCTTCAATAAGTGGTGCTGGGAAAACTGGACATCTACATGTAAGAGAACAAAATTAGAACACTCCCTAACACCATACACAAACATAAACTCTAAATGGATTAAAGACTTAAATGTAAGATCAAACACTATAAAAATCTTAATGGAAAACAGAGGAAAAGTACTCTTTGACATAAACCACAGCAAGATCTTTTTTTGACCCAACTCCTAGAGTAACAGAAATAAAAATAAACAAATCGGATTTAATTAAACTTAAAAACTTTTGCATAGCAAAGGAAACCATAAATGAGACAAACAGACAACCCTCAGAATGGGAGAAAATATTTGCAAATGAAACAACAGAAAAAGGATTTATCTCCAAAATATCATGGAGCTCAATATCAAAAAAAAAAAAAAAACAAACAGTCCAGTTAAAAAATGGGCGGAAGACCTAAATAGACATTTCACTGAGGACATACAGATGGCCAAGAGGCACATGAAAAGATGCTGAGCATCATTAATTATTAGAGAAATGCAAATCAAAACTACAATGAGGTATCACCTCATGCCCGTCAGAATGGCCATTATCAAAAAATCTAGAAACAATAAATGCTGGAAAGGATATGGTGAATAGGGAACCCTCCTGCACTGTTGGTGGGAATGTAAATTGATACAACCACTATGGAAAACAGTATGGAGGTACCTTAAAAAACTAAAAACAGAACTACCATATGACCTAGCAATCCCACTGCTGGGCATATACCCTGAGAAAACCCTAATTCAAAAAGAGACATGTACCACAATATTCATGGTAGCACTATTTACAATAGCCAGGACATGGAACCAACCTAAATGTCCATCGACAGATGAACGGATAAAGAAGATGTGGCACACAGATACAATGGAATATTGCTCAGCCATAAAAAGAAGCGAAATTGAGTTATCTGTAGTGAGGTGGATGGACCCAGAGTCTGTCGTACAGAGTGAAGGAAGTCAGAAAGAGAAAAACAAATACTGCATGCTAACGCATATATATGGAATAAAAAACAACAACAAAAAATGGTACTGATGAACCTATCTATAGGGCAGGAATAAAGAGGTAGGCATAGAGAATGGACTTGAGGACATGGGGTGGGAGGGGGAAGCTGGGGCGAAGTGAGAATAGCATCGACATATATACACTACTGAATGTAAAACAGCGGTCTGGTGGGAAGCAGCAGCATAGCACAGGGAGATCAGCTCAGTGCTCTGCGATGACCTAGAGGGGTGGGATAGGGAGCATGGGAGGGAGGCTCAAGACAGAGGGGATATGGGACCATGTGTATGCATATACGGCTGATTCGCTTTGTTGCACAACAGAAACTAACACAGTATTGTGAAGCAATTATACTCCAATAAAGATCTATTAAAAAATAATAGTCTGTGTCTTGGGAAAGGGATTATGATGCATGATTTGAGAGGGAAAGATAAGTATACGGAAGTGTTTGAGATCTGAATTGTGGCTGGATAAATTGGAAGACATCACTTCACACGTCACAGAGGACTGACTCAACCAGAACTTGATAATATATTGCATTATTCTCTCTCACATAGGACTAGACTTTGTGGAACAAAAATGAATACAAGATAATTCCTAATTTCAAGGAATTTATTATCTGATCATTCATGTACTCATATTTCACAATATACAAATAGAGAACTATAGATTAGAGTGTGATTTTGTTTTTCTGTTGATGAGGAAAAAATCAGGGAAAACTTTAGGTAAACTTCAAATGACCTTGAAAGATAAATTAGATTTTGGCAGAGAAAAGACATTCCAGGTGGAAGACTCAGCATGAAAATGAACAAAAGATATTGTCTAGAAAGAAATATGGTCACAGTTGTATAATATAGCAGCAACTTGAATAATGAATGTGGATATACTCTGGGAAACCTGTGCATTTTATCTTATTTTCTGAATTAAATTTAAAAACTTAAGAATTACAAAAGGCCTACTATGAAATTTAAGTCTCTCTTTTACATCCCAAGTCAGAGAACCAAGTCACAGGGTTCTTATATAGCTTTCCAATACATTCTTTGTACACACAAGTATATACATTATTAATTCCTGTTTTAACTTTTATGCAAACAGTAGCGTAAGACACGTTATTCTCAATTGTGATTTTAAACACAATATCTCTCTCGGATTGATTGTTCCTTATCAGTTACAGTCTTCTGAAATCTATGTAAAATGAAAGTTGAGTTAACTAGTTTTAGTTAAGTAGTAAGAGTTAATTGGGACTTCCCTGGTGGTCCAGTGGGTAAGACTCTGCGCTCCCAATGCAGGGGGCCCAGGTTCGATCCCTAGTCGGGGAACTAGATCCCACATGCATGCCACAACTAAGAGTTTGCATGCTGCAAGTAAGAGTCCACATACCGCAGCTAAGATCTTGCGTGCCACAACTAAGACCCGGCACAGCCAAAATAAATACTTTTTTAAATAAATAAATAAGCTGTTTAAAAAATAATAACTAATTCACAGAATCTTTGTCATGTTTAAGTGAATGTTTAGTTCCTGGCCAATAACAGGCATTTTATGTATTTCATCATTATTTACTAATTATCATTTTAAAACAGAAGCCTATGTTATTAATGTCTCTTAATTATATATGTGATATACTCATGTTTAGCTTTTAATATTGTTGTATATATGTAATTTTTTATTTAATGATTTCAGTTACATAAAGTAGAATACAGTGATTCCTGGTTTCATTAGGGTGATGTTAGCTGCTGGAACAAGCAAACTCCAGGATATCAGTGGCTTCATACAATGGTTTATTTTTAACTTATGAAGTAGCCTAAAGCAGCCCAATGTTTCTGGTTAGTGAGTGCCTTTCCCCCACATAATGACTCAGAGACTCAGATCTTTAACATCTTGTGACTCCCCAGTCTTCTGGGCCTTAGAGTCCTCTGCTTCTAAACAGCAGAAATAGCGTGGAGAAGCCTCATCTGATCCTTAAACACCCTCTTTAGAAAAAGATACTCTTTATTGCTGTTCATACTTCACATAACTATAAATGCATGTGAGAAGCCTAGCCGCCTTTCAATGACACTCTGCACTCTCCTAGAAGAAGGATCATACGTTTTCATCAACAGCTAGCCATTTTGATCATAATAGTCCAATAACATCATTCACAAACGAAGAAACTTAAGACCTAGCAATTGTTAGTTCAGCAGGAATAGTTACTGTTTGCTTATGGTGTTTCCTTGATCTAATGTTCTTTGGTAATGCAATGGGTAGACTCTCATTAAACTGTGGACAGTATGAAAGGAGAAAATGTTAGATTGTAATAGGCAAATAATAATGTTGGTCAATATATTTACATTTAATTATAGGATATGGAGTTTCATTTTTCCTTTTTAAAAATAATTATTTAGTATTAAAGAATTATCATAAAATATGACATTGTTAAGAAGCTCTATGATTTTGGTGCTGAGTCTTCATTTAGGAATTTAGCACCTAGGCTGCATACATCATGATAATGAAAAAGCTTTATTCTTTTTTATGCTGCCTGCAGTAGAAAAATGGGAATTGCCTGTGCTGCATGAGCCACAATGTAACTATGAACAATACAATCTAAAAGGAGGGAGTTTAACATTTTCAAAGCCGTATTTTTAAAATTTATCCCAAAGTTCTCCATTTGTCAGCACAAATATTTTTCTAAGTATACATTTGAAAGCCTTTACACCTTTGCATCTACATTCAATCATTGAGGCAGCAGGAAAATTATGCTCTACATGTACAAAATAATGCTATGTTATTCAAAGAAGACACTATAAAGCTATTTAAAGAGGATATTATGATATAGGAAAAAGATCTATGTACAGGTGTCAATCATTGGTATCATCACTAATCTACTGAGTTACTTATTATGAAGATGAAATTGTTTTCAAATCTTGGTTGAAAAAATGGACAAGGAATACTGAATTGTATAAACAGAAATATTTATTTATTCAACCACCAACTGAACACTCACTACATGCCAGGCACTTTTTTGGACACTAGGGATACAGCAGGGAACAAAATACATGAGTTCCCCACTTGCCCATTTTTCTTTTATTTTATAAAACTAGAACTCTTTCTTTAAGTAACAAACTAAGAAATACTACACATAATCAGACAGCTATCTTTGAGGAATGAATTTTCTTGGGTTACCTACTTTGAACATCAGAACTTTCACCAAGAGTGAAAACAAAGATAGCTGTTTTAATTAGAATATTAACATTAATTAGAATAGCCACCAATGCCAGCAGAGAGATTGCACCAAATGGCAAGGGCCAACCCTGTCATACAAAGGCAGAGCCAGAAGAGGGAAATGAAGCAGGTTTGTGAGAGGCGCTGAGAAAATATCCTTGAACATACTCCGCTTCCAAGTACTAGGACTTCCAGAAATACTTAGTGTGGCCTTTTAAAAAACTGTAGAACATTATGAATTTTTGATTATAAGAATTTACCAGTTGCTAAATATATAATTTTTAAGTTATTTTTCTTTGAAGACATTGTCTTCTGATATATGGTAGGTAGTGTATTTAGAAGTTAAGTGAGTTGGTGCCAGGTTTCTAGTGGAGAATTTAGTCAAGACATGTGCTACCTCTCTATAAAGTAATCTTGGCTTTTTGGGTAATGAGTTATACATATTTGGGTTATAATTCAAAATTACTAGGCAATTTAAAAGTGAATTATCCTTTAACAAAACCAATTTTGAGGGGATAAGTCAGTTTTTAAAGTTAGTAACAAGGGCTCAATATATTTTTAGAAAGTGGAAGACTGGGTGAATGAAGGATACTATAATTTCTACAAAATTCATGATAAGTATAAAAAAAAGTTCCAACTGTGCCTTGGCTTATACTTAATACATACAATAGAAAAATATTTTATGTGTCAAAAGTTTATAAATATTTTTCACTCATATATTATGCTATTGCTTATATATTCTATTCCATTATTCACTGGTAAACTTTAAGTTTATGTGCCTGTGTGGAAAATAAATACAAGTGATATTTAACTATAAAATGATATTATATATATTGAAAAACATCTATTTGTTTGGTTTATGGGTCTATTGTTGCAGAGGAATTTACATATTATATTGTGGTTTTTATATTTCTACATCATCATCAATACTCTACATCATTTGAAAACATCACTAACAAAGCAAAAAGGGAATATCATAGGATTAATAGCTGAGGCGCTATAGTCCATAGTTTGTGTCCTTTCTATTTTGTGTGATCCACAAATTAGCAGTATCAACATCACCTGGAAGCACATTAAAAGTAAAATCTGCATTTTAACCAGATCCCCAGGTGACTGTGTGACCATTAAAATTTGAGAGGTCCCAGTCTGGTCTATGCAATAACCTTTCTGTTTCCTCTTTGCTAATAGGACCCATATTTTGTTCACATTTTGGGTGGTCATGTTAATCATGATCCCTTCCTAGCCCTGGGCAGCAAAGGTTGATTAGACTAAGCCAAGCATGATAATTTAATTTCCTTTTCCTCTGTTTGAGTACAGGCATGTGACTGCAACCCTAAACAAAGTGCTGTAGGAAATATTCTGGGGGCTTACAGAAAAACAATGTCATTACCCTCAGAAAGGTACACAAAACAAGGACATGGCTACTCTTTTGCTTCAGATATTTTCTTTCTGCAAACAATGTCTGCAATGGCCACCACCCTTTTAAGACTGTGAAGAGAAGACCAGGAAATAGCAGAGAAGCTGAGCTAGAGTCTTTAAGACCTAGAGTTCTTTCATCCAGCCCAGGAACCCCTTGGCTGCTAGCATGCTGGTTAATGAGATAATGAACACTTTCTTGTTGACGCACCTTCAGTGGGCCTCTGTTACTTATCCAAATAGATATATTAACTTAAAATAATCATTGGGATCAATAGCTTGATTAAACACATTACTTGTCTTTAAATCTCCACTTCTAAATCCACAGATAGGATAATTTTTGTGGATCTGTGTTAGTGAATACATACAGATCCTGACATTCTCCCAAAAGAATGTCAGTCTCTAAATCAGAAGATTCACTTGCTGGGTTATGACTGAACTAGAAATTCAGTTTAAATTTCCCTATGTGGATTTTCCTGCTATTTAAAGATTACAATTAATTGTTTTTCTATATTCTGTTCTATCGACTTGGAGAAAAGAGTAAAACAGTAGCCCAAATTTAGATTATGTTAGTTCTGATTGAACAGATTAAGTTTTTCGTGACTTCCCTAAATAGCTCATAATAATTTAATTACTGCCAAATTTACTTTCTTATAAAAATCATTCTGGGAAAGCTCAATTTAAGAGCACAACTAGGGCTTACCTTCTAATTTTACTGTACATACCTGATTAGGGTTTTTCAATAGAAATATGTTTTCATTAGATATATGTTCATTAGATACATATAATATAAATTCTACTGGACAATATTGATCTAATTACTATACAAGCCCTTTAGGACATATTTTATTCAGGAAAACTTCATAAATTTTTAGCACACTAGGCCACTGCATGTTCACTTAGTATTTATATATGTATCTTACTTAATTAAAATTATTATTATTTATAAAAGTATGGCAGATGGTATCCTCCAAAATTTGCGACAGGATTCTTTCTGGTCCCAAATGCTAGTTCAGAACATTTTCACTTCCCTTTAAGAGGTACAGTTCATCTCCTCTTCCCTTGAACTCAGGTGTGCTTGCAACTGCTCCAACCAATAGACTAAGGAAGAAGTGATACTCTGTCACTTGTGAGGCCAGGTCAGTAGGAGGACATGCCTCTCTTTGGCCACCCCCTCTTTCTTGATATGCTTAGTACTCCAGGAACTCAGCTACTTACTGTGAGGAAGTCCAGGCTACCTAGAGGGACCACAGGTAGGTCTTAGACAATAGCCAGCATCAACTGCCAGAAAAGCGAGTGAGCAAGCTTTCAGCTGATTTCAGCCCTCAGCTCAGCTGTCTTGTCCATTGACTGAAGCCCCAGACATTTTGGTGCCCAACCCCACGGAGCGTGACCTGACTGAATTCCTGACCCACAGAATCTGTGAACATAATAAATGGATGTTATATGCCACGAAATTTTGAAATGCTCTGAATGCACTCATTCAAATCGTAAAAAGAAATTTCATTCAATGTGTATGTTAATCTAAGACGCCGCTAATAGTGAAATCAGTTGGTCAATAGAAAGAAGCTAGGCTTATTGTCAGATAAAATCAGATATGAATTCTGATTCTATGGGTCTTGTTCAAATTACTTCAACTTTCTGAGCTACAGTTTCCTTATTACTTTAAAAATAGAGAGAAATATTCCTATTTCAGAGTTGTGATGAGATTATGATTAAATATACAACATATAACTTAGTGCCTAGCACACAGTAGATAATTAATATATGTTTGCTACTGTAACATGTTTTGGATGACTAGGAACTTTATAAGAATAACAGCAATAGTAAATCTGAGCATTGACTTGAGTGTTTACTATGTGCCAGGTACTAGGCATGATGCTCGGCATGTGTTGTCTCAAGTAGTAGTTAATTTATTTAATACATTACAGCATTTTATACACATTTGATTTATGTCTTAGAAACTCATACAATTAATTAATTCAATAGATAAGCATGTTTTTGTCCCAAATGCTGTGTCAGCTATTGCTAATTAAAATTTATAGGATTATCTTTAAAATACAATTGAAAGATCAAAATATAGAATACTGACAGAACATCTTAAATTAGTTTAAATATCCTTTTTTACAGACAAGGATTTCCAGTTTAAAGAGTAAATCGATATTTCTAGTAACATAAGAGAGTAAGTAATACTAAATAATTTCAATGTGGTACAGCCAGTGGCTGTCTTGTGCAAAAAATATGTATTACATAACCTGTAAATATTTGGGTTTAAAATAGGTAACTAAATACCAAAAAACAACTGGTTAAGTTTTAATATACTACATATATTAGTATGGACTCTATTGATAAAGACTCAAAATACTGCACTAATGATCCATTATTCCTTCATTTCACATTTGAAAGCACAGGCTGAGAAAACTAATCATATGAGCACAAGCACCTTAAGAAACTTGTAACCATCTGGAATACCTTAAGCAGCAGAAAACAACATTTGTGATGTTATTTTCATCACAGGTCTTTCAACAACACTCTCTCCAGACAAGCCGGGAACTAAGAGAAATTAGTGGCCATTCAAGGACATGGCTCAAAGACAATTCTATTCCATTAGTGTATGTGTAGCTTTTCTTAAAGCTGTGATAAATTTCCCCAAAATGTGGTTTGTTGCAGACCAACATCTACTCAGATCATAAAACGGAGGGGAAAAAAACCTCCGCAGTTCATTTAAACAGCCTTCTTAATGTCAGAGAATGTTTAGCTGGAGAAAGACATTGCCTTTATTGCTAGCTTATGTTGAATGAATAATTCAGAGTGAAAGCAGTTGCAGCAAAACGATAAAATTACATAAACCAAAGGGTAGATGTTCAATCCAAATATCTGTAGAAAAAAACTCACATTTCCTATTCTTCTGTTTACTTACAAAGTTATTTTGTTTGTACAGATGTTCCAAAAACTATCATCACATTTCTTTGCAATATTTATAACCTACTCGAAATGCTTGCTCTAAGAAATTTTTCTTCTCTATTCAATACATCCTTAACCCTGATTTGTCTTCTGTTGTCCAGCAGAATCTGTATATTAATGACAGGCAAAGTTCAACGTAAATGACCATTTGATACCAGAATAGAGAGTGAGAAGAAGGGAGGGAATTGATAATTATCAGATGTCTCTTTTGTGCTAGGTGGCAGGTGGCCTACTATTTCATTTTTTTTTCCTCACAACAGCTTCCTGGGTTATAATACTTATTCTGATTTTTAGATAAAGATAGCTTAGTGTAATTTTTATTGTCTAAAATCACACAACTACAAAGAGGTGGAATCACATTTGAAATAAGTCTGACCCAAACCTCCTGCTCTTTCCAATACATGAGAACAACCTGAACATTTTAAGTCATCATATAAGCAGAGTAGCTTTAAGACAAAATGTTTTTTAAAAAACAGAAATTACAAAGTTTTTAGGCCCAGAGTTTAGAAATAAAATGTCCAATACTTGGATGATTTAAGTAAAGTTTATTTTAAATGTCATGACTTTTGGGGGTACTTTTCAACAACATGATTTTTCCCCTTGTTAAAGCAGAGTCACATTTTAATACATGGATTTCTGGACTCACCTGCACAAGAAATCTTAGTCTGAAACTCACTGCTTGGAAATGGGCCTCTCCTCTGATTAGATTCATGTTAAAATCCACCACATGTTAAATTGACTTAAGAATAAAAAGTCATATCTGCACAATTGCCTGAATAGCTTATTGATTCAGATTTTTTAAAATAGTTCAGCAAAATCAGAAGGGCAACAAAACCAATCATTTCAGCCCAAATGGTTCATTCCCTAGCTGCACGCAGTCACAGATAGAAGAGAGGGCTATCTCCATCAACATAAGGCTGCACATTGTCACTTGCTGTGTGCATTGCTTATTTCCTTACTGAGGAAGAAATCAATGCTGCTACATTTTGCCCAGCATTGCTTGAAATATTCATAGAAATTTATTTTAGAGCAGGTCAATTTTGATGTGTAAATTTTTATATTCTAACTGCTTACCTATTGTAAATTATACTGTTTCTGCATAAAATAGTCATTAGTAATAAAATATTATTGTAGTCACTCTTGGTTTTTAAAAAATATACTAAGTTCTATACTGTGGTTTTCTTTTCATGAGTCTGTAACAAGGCAAATAATCACATAGAATTATTAAGCTTTCAAGTAAAAGAGTGTATTAAAATTCACCAGAGCCAAAATTCACATGGGTACATTAAGCAAAGAAATACCTTAGAAATTATCTGTATTACGTATTTTTTCAACTTCTGTATGGATGCTCCACGTAAGAAAGTATGTGTCTACCTATGTAGCAAACAGATTGTTTGAGTGACTTTTGAAATCTTTAAATCCTTTCCCTCATACCTCAACTCTTTAGACCTATAATGTATTTACCATTAAAGAGGTCTACATCCTGATTTACATGCCAAAATATACTTGATTTGCTATAAGTTAAAAATAAGAACTTATTGGGGTTGGAAAATTACCATATTTTTGCCCTGATAAACAAAATACTGACATAAGCCATTTTCATTATTTCAGTACAGAAAAGTATTATTATTTTATTCAGAGGACCATAAGCAGTAGCGGATCGTTATTTAGAACACTTTGACACTCAGGCATCTGAGTGTCAAAGAAAAAGCTAGAAAACAAGGGGGACCTCAATTTTCATTTAATATATGACATAACTGTAGCTAAAATAGAACTAGACAAAATCATAATTTCTTTATCTTCAAAAAACCTCAAGCAATTATTGCCCAGACAGTTAACCTTTAGCAGAAGATAGAAATGACCTTCTGGCAGCTAATACGTATTTTTTTCAAAATTTTGTTGTTAAAAATTGGTGTAGTCAATACTAAATAGCCTATTAGTCCAATTCTAAATTATCACCAGTAAGAACAGTTATGCCTTTAACTGATCTATATTTTATATTACATGAGATACATTTATATCTGCTACATCAAAATAAAAAATAAAGAAGCCATTATATAACCTGTTATTTTATACATTCTTGTCATTTGAAAATTCATAGAAAATGAAGACTTGCTGCTCTAAATCTGAGATGCAGTTGCCATGACAACCAAGAGGCACAAGTGGTACTGCATACCACTATTCAAATGGTATTTGAATATCAGAAAGAATCTACTACATTATGTATTATTCTTTCTCTGCATTTAAATAATAATAATTTAGTCCTTTGTTTTTAAATAGGTATATTTGTTATAATTTTAGCACAGGAGGTTGGTTTAAGATAAAGTATGTAGATAGGTAACAAATGAATCATTATAACAAATTCTATGCTTTTTCTGAAATTTCTGATTTGCATACATAAGCCACAGTGAAACATTTCTTCTTTGTATAAAATAAAGATGTAAATAAATATAATATTCAGTGATTTAAATGGTTCTGTGGTATGATATGCACCCTTATGTAAAGTTTTCAATGCACATATCTAAGCCTAACCTCTCCTCAAATCTTTATGATCACACTCCCAACTATGCTTTGTTGTCTCCACTGGAGTGTGCTCATAAGCACTTCAACCTATTTCCAAACCGAATATATTAGCTTTCCCTAAACCTGCCCCCTTGCATATTCCTTAGATTTTGCTACTGGCAACACTGTCTTCCCAATTACTCAGGCTCAAATATCAGAGTAATATCTGACTTTTTCTTCTCCTTGTCATCATTATTTAATTCATTGACTAATCCTATTGAGTCTACCAGGAGAATAATAATCTACTGTTCTTTTAATTTCACTATTTGTTCAATATTTATTTTGTACTGTCAGAAGAAAAATTAATTTTATATATTAATAAAAGTTTACCTATTATATGTTAAATACATGTAATACATTACATGTATTCCCTAAAATAGGAGTTATTGTAGTGACACAGGAATGGAGAGATGGAGCAGTGGAAGAGGTCAGAGGGGCAGGTGACAACAAGGCTGGAAAAGCATCCATATTATGCTGCTTGGTTTTATTCTGTGGTTATGAACAAACCAAGAGAGATTTTTCAGAAGAGAAATTACTTAAGAAAATTTTGGAGAAATTAATTCTCATAGAAATACGGAGAATGACTTAAAGAGAGAGATTAGTGACAGAAAACCAGATAGAAGTCTCCTACTATAGTTCAAGAAACAGACAATGAGGATATGAAAAAGGTATTAGTAGTGAGATTTTAAAAGATTTGATGAATTAAAAACTTGTCTTGGTGCTTTAAAGCAAGAAGACACATTGAGTAAAGAAAGAAGAGAGCAGTATTGTGTCTTGAAAGATAGCAATTTGATAGAGAAATGGGGAAAATGGAAAGTCCTTGATACAGAAAGGAGAAACACACAAAAGAATTGAATGAGCAGTGCAGTGCTTGTTTAGGGACAATAAGATTATTTTTATAAATGAGAAACCTAGAAAAATTGGCAAACTGGAAAAGTAAAAATATACTTAATATCTGTATTAAAAAGTCAGATCATAAAGAGACTTTATAAAAATCAATTGTGAAATATCACACACTCTTCTTTAGGATTCTGAATTATTTTAATATAACAGAATTTGATTAAATGAATAACTGGTAATCTAATTTTACTAGGCAATTTTGATAAACTAATTTGAAATTTTACTAGCTATATTCATGTAAAATAAGAAAAGAACACTGAACACAACTACAATAGATGAAATTTCAACATTTTTTCAAGATGAAATAAAGAATGAAGAGGAAAGGGAATGGAGAAAAGCTGAATACCAACTGACTACAGAAGGGGAAGATAATGAGAAGCATGGCAATTCATACAGCCGAATTAGAGAAAGGCTTAGGAACTGAAGGCACTAGCTAAAGGTACAAGTAGAGGAAAAGCTAGATACTGAAATGAGGATTGCTCAGAATTGTGTAATAAGGATTATTTAATGGAACAAATATGTCTTAGTCATGATACTAGAGTGTAATAATTATTGTTTTATTAAAACTACTCTGACATCACTTTGGATATCTAAACACAATACTTATTATTGTTGAACAGGCATCCTAAAAGACGGAGTCATTTTCCTTAGGCATTACATATGTGCTCATTACTGAAAAACTAACTCCTTTGAATAAAAATTTTGTGATAAGTAAATTAAGATTATTCTGTTCATAAACACAGTATCACAGAAGTGGTAGTACTAATGATAATAACAATAGTAAAAGCTAATATATAAAGATTAACCACTATGTTCCAGTAATACATTACTTCAGGCGTCCCCAACCCCCTGGGCCGCGGACCAGTACCAGTCCGTGGCCTGTCAGGACCCAGGCCGCACAGCAGGAGGTGAGCGGTGGGGGAGCCAGCAAGGGAAGCCTCATCTGCCACTCCCCACTGCTGGTATTACCACCTGAACCATCCCCCACCCCCTGTCCATGGACAAACTGTCTTCCATGAAATCGGTCCCTGGTGACAAAAAAAGGTTGGGGACCGCTGCTTTACATGCATTATCTTATTTATTCCTCGTGACAATCCATAAGATATTATTATCTTCAGTTTAAAAAATCTAGAGCAGCCTTTAGAACAGGAAATACCAAGTCATTTCTACATGTTAAAAGATACTATTTTTTTAATGTATGTAACTGCCCAAGATTCAAAATTTAATATACACTGTTTTGGACAAAGGAAACAGGTTTTGTCCTGCATTGTCAATGAAGTGTAAGTTATTTATACTTCAACAGGTGGCAATTTGACTTAGCAATGTTACTTTTTAGTACTACATTTCATTGATTCTAAGATGCACAAATTGTTACCATATTCATTGATTCAAAGACATATTTTAACATCTCTAAAATCCAGGTGCATTTTATAACTGATATCATATATTATTTTTATGATGGTGTCTTTCTCTTTCTTCATGATGCAAAAATTAGCAGCTTATCTTACAATCAATAGTAAAGATTTGGTGAAATGTGTCATTTATCTACAGATATATTCATCTAGGAAAACACATACACACACAAATACAAGTTAGTACCATCATCGGTTGTAATGCCAGAATATTGGAAACTACAAAACTCTAAAAAAAAATTGTGATATACACAAACAATGGAGTACCTTGCAATCTTTAAAAAGAATAAGGCAAAACTATGTGACCTTTATGGAAATATTTTACATTATAATATGTGGAAAAATGTCAAAAAACAATGTTTGTATAAAAATGCTATCATGACTGCTTCTGGGAGGGGAGAGTTTAGGTGATCAGAATAGGGGAAAAACTGATTTTTCATTGTACACCATTCTGTAAATACTGAATTTTTCTCCAACTGCCAAGTTTACCTTTCAGGTAATCAAATACATATTTTAAAATACTTTTAAGCTATTATCCGTAACAACTTACTTCTAATTTTTAAAATTCCTTCTAATTTTGAGATTGATTACTGTCACATGCTCCTGAAGTAGAATTTATTCTTCTTAAAATTAGAGTATAAAATTATTACTTTTCTTCTTCTTTGCATGTTTTTCTAAAGCTAGGTTAAATTAACTGTATGTGATGTATACTACTTATCCCATAAATATTTGGAATGCTTTGTTACATATAGTATTGGGTTTTATTTGTTCAGTTAGGCAGCTAAGTATGATGACATTGTTTGATATGATTTCTATTTGGAAGAGCAAAATATTTTTCTTAAATTATTTCTGTTATGACTATCCTTTGGAGATAATTAAGTTTTTATTTCAACACTGGCCAATGTGATATCACTTTGCCTTTAAATTATCTGGGATACATTTTATATCTACGGCTTTTATTGACTTTCTCCCAGATCTCTGAGGAACACCTACTTCATTTTTTTCCTCTAGTTTTAAATTTTACTTATAATGTTTCACTTGGAAATAGTCTGATGGTCCTCAAAGGGTTTTAATACATCTTTTTGAAATCTACTCTGTGGTATCTGGGAATCACTTATTTTCTTTGAGAAAGTGAAATGTACAGCACTGAATGATTATCAATAACTTCAGGGCCAAGAACCTCAAGAATTAATCGTGTATATGATGTTAACCCCAAACAGGCATCAGCAAGCTTCTAGAGCCACAGAAGCCCAAGAGCAAAGTCTTTATATATGGAAAAGAACGGATGTTGTCTCAGCCACACTGTTGCCTTCCACTTCTATTGCTTGTCTAGGAAGTACTAAAAATCCTCTGTGGATACATCCTGGAGCTGTTTACTATCCCTAAAGAGACAGAATCTTAGTTTACAGACTTATCTAAACTTCTTCATTGACACTTTATAGTATGTGCTCCAGTGGACAATAAAAATGCTCAGTTCATTGTAAAAAGACACATCTGCTTCTTTAGGAGGTCTGTTTTACCCAGAGTTTTATATGACTATTGTAACTTTCCTCATGTTGTTCAGTGCTTTCCATTTTTATTTTTCCTTTGGAATCCTTTGGAAAAGTAGAAGTTGGTGTCCTTAGGTTTCTTTAAATTTTTACTGTCGGCTTCCACCAAAAAGTAGCAATGATAAAATCATGCTGAGGTTACTTATTTGGAAAACTAGAAGTATATATATAATATTTAAAAGTTTAAATTAAATCTGAGAAACCTCGCAGAAGTGACTTAGCACATGTTGAAATGAAAAACACAAAGAAAACGTCATGCACTACTCCTCTGCTGTATTTAAGTGTAAGTGTTCCACAGAAAATGAAGTGCTGGCATTAACATCATCAATGTGTTTATTCTTGTGAAGAGTGAACATCTATCTTAATGTCATCCTGAATAAACAATGTGGTTTGTGCTGAATTGATTTCTGAAGAAAGTACAAGAAATGTAGCTAGAGGGGCCTCATTTACTCTGGTGAATAAACTTGCATGCTTCTGTGAGTGTCATATTTATATGCAGATGAATTGAACACCTGGAATATTAAAAATAAACCTTAAGCTACTTACAAACTTCTCATTGCATTTAGTGTACTGGTATATAAATATCTGCAGAGGAAAAAATCATCCCTTAGAAACTAATATTTTGTAATTAGATTTTCTAGTATACAAGAACATAGACTCTCACAGGATTCAGAGGAATTACACCATAAAGGTTTAAGTATAACCTTTCTTTACTGTCCTCCTTTTTTTTTTTTTTTTCTTTTTGCGGTACGCGGGCCTCTCACTGTTGTGGCCTCTCCCGTTGCGGAGCACAGGCTCCGGACGCGCAGGCTCAGCAGCCATAGCTCACGGGCCCAGCTGCTCCACGGCATGTGGGATCTTCCCGGACCGGGGCACGAACCCGTGTCCCCTGCATCGGCAGGCGGACTCTCAACCACTGCGCCACCAGGGAAGCCCCTCCTTACTTATTTTTTAATTGACGTATAGTTGATTCACAATGTCACGTTAGCTTCAGGTGTACAACACAGTGATTCAGTTTTATATATATATATAAAATTTTCCAGATTCTTTTCCCATATAGGTTATTAGAGTATTAATTAGAGTTCCCTGTGCTATACAATAGGTCCTTGTTGGTTATCTATTTTATATATAACACGGTGTATATGTTAATCCCAACCTCCTAATTTATCCCTCCCCTACCTTTTCCCTTTGGTAACCATAAATTTGTTTTCTGTGTCTTTGAGTCTCTGTTTTATAAATAAGTTCACTTGTGTCTTTTTTTTTTTTTAAGATTCCACATACTTATTTATTGAATTATGTATAAATCCTTCATTTTCCAGGAGTGGTACAGAACGAATTGTACAATACTGACCTTTCCCTTTTCTAAACTTCCTAATGCAACTTCAGTAGAATGATTCAGAAGAAAGGACAAAACCAGTCCTCTAAGATGTCTGAATGCAATTCAAAATAGTCACCATCAGGTGGTGATGGAAGCTGAATCGCCAAGGAGTTTACTTTTGATACTAAACATAAAGAGCTCTGGATATACAGGCACCCAAATTATAAACAATCTGTAAATAACAAGACATGTCAGGTAAGCCCAAGGTCTATTGTTAGTCATATTTGGAATTGGTTACATCCAAACTCCAGTATCTACATTTGAATTTGATGCTCAGAAGATGTTAGCAAGATGGACTGTCTCCTTCCCTTGTTTCTACATATTGATTTATGTCTGCTAATTTACATTATCAGCTGAAGAGTCCTTTGGAGATAGAGGGGAATTGGACTCAACCCACAATGAAGCTGTATCATATAAACATTTTGGAGGTGAACCTGAACTGACACCAGTTAAACATACTACATATTAGGGCTCTGTTCTGATGACTGAAATTCTACCAAGATTAGAAGGTTTAAAGAGAACCAGTAATATGTCCAGTATCAAAACTAAATGTCACCAAGTCACTGGGTCACATATTTTGGTGATGATGCCGGTGGAACTTTGGGATAATATCTGTGTCTTTTTTTGTGTGTCAGTGACTCTGTGAATTGAAAGGAATGCATCATTTACAGCTGTAATTTTTTGGTCCCTAGGTAATTTTGCTGTGGAATGCTTCCTGACTGTGTGTGACACAGACCTACACAGCTTTCAACCTCTTTCATTAAAGCTAGCAGTGATGTGTATTAATTGAAACACCTCTAATATTCACAGTTTCGGGGCTTGGTAAGGGGGTTGCGGGGGGGGGGCGGGGGGGGAGGACCAATGGCTCCTAGTTCTGCCACATTACAGAAGAAGCCTGGAGCAGTTAGTACTCAGTGAGATCAACAGTGTCTTGGGGGCTCATTGTTCCTTCAAGTCTTTGTGAAGAAGCTTGCTTTACCACTGTAATCAAAGCTGGTAAACAACAGCTTAGTTTCATTTGCAGCAATTTTGGAGATTTCCAGAAATTTAAAGGCAGAAGTTCCGGGTTAAGGATGGCATCCCTATCGTCAATCAGGTGGAAGACCAGCACATAGAGATTCAGATTATTTCTGCAGATGTAGCTTCTTCTACATCCATGGACATGTGAAACTTGGGATTCAGAGGCTATCCATAAATACAACTAATGATTAAAATATTCAAGTGGGGAATTTTTTCCTCTATATCCCAAGTAAAACTATCTTCTGTTTCTTAATTCTGAAGCACCAGTGAACACAACTTAATTAGGTTTTCTTTCTTTCTCATATCTGTGAGTACTTCTGTTGTTTGAATTCTGAATGTTATTTGAATGAAGACCAGTTTCTGTTCCAACTTAAATCTCACACATCCTTTACCCCTTCCCTCACCTCCCAAATAGTGAAGACACTAATTTCCCTGCTAAAACTTCCCAAACTGAGTTATCAGAATATGTTTAAGTATTAAGAAAAGGTTGATTATTTGCCTTTAAAATGCCACTGAAATAGGGCCACATTGGACATATATGCTATAGATCTAGCTAGAGAGCTAATTTTAAAAGGCCAGCAAAAGGAAGACAGGATTAGAAATACATAGGACAGAAAGAATCAGACATGAAGAGATCTATGTGGACAAGAGGCGGTGGAGCAAGACACAGTATAGGACAAAACACCCCAAGTGGGATAACTGAGAGAAAGAAACAATCTCACAAAGTACTAAGATTCTAGTGTTGAAAATGAAGAAACAGAACAGAACTAATAGGCAAGCCCACAAAGATTATTGGTTTCAGAGATAAAGTCAGAAAGGATGATCGTATATGGGTATATAGGTGAACAGAGGAAAAAAGATATCAATCAATCAATCAATCAATTTGAAGGAGGAAATTATGTGAATTAGAAATTAGAATTAAAACTTTGCACATATTTATATATTAATCTATATATAAACATTTGTAAATAACTAGCACTTTATAATGACCATAATGTACTTTTAGGATATAACAAGCTCTATATAAACTATAATGAATATTAACTCCATTATCTGGATATAAGTACTATTAAAAATGGTGACAAGAGACACTAGGAATTACTTTTGTATATAAAAAAATAGAAGATTCTTCTATTTATAAGATATTCATATAATTATAGACTCAAAACGTATGAATTTAGTATGAAGATTCCTTTTACTACAGTGCCAAAGAACTTGCCAGAAGTAACAACGTAAAGTTCACACCAGTGAATACCGCCAAAACATGTTTTATAGCATCTAGTAATGTACTTTAAAGTTTTTCCAACTTCTGAGGTGAACGTGAGCTTGTGACTATAACAGCATTTCTTTAACTCCTAGTGAGCTTGAAAATTTCTCAAATGCATATTGGTCATATGTATTTAATCTTATAATTGTAGGCTACATATGTTATCTTTTTAGATTTTCATATTTAAAGTGCAGCAGATAAATAATCATTAACAGTATTTACTGTTTTTGGAAATTTTTCATTTAGCAAAATGTCCTGAAAGGTCACGCAGACAACACGGCTTGGAAGGAAACAATAAAATGATAGTTAAACTACTCTGCATAAGAAATGAACAGTTAATAAGGGGAAGGTAATGCAAAGAAAAAAGGAAGGGGGAGTAGAGAGAAGGAAGAAAAATGGGATTAGGAAGCTCTAGCTTGAAAAAAAGGTGGCAAGCAACAATCTTCTAGTATCAGGATGACCTAGGACTCTTAAGAATAGAGAACTGTTCTCATATTCACAGCTTCTGTTGCCATAAGGAATACCACTTCAACGAATCAAAAGCAAATAATAATATAAGCCCCCCAGATTTGCATAACATTGGGGACAGCATTGGCCTTACCATTAGAAGCAGGATTATAACTTTAATCTCTACCTTATTATATTTTTATCATGAAGAGTAATCCCAGTTAACTTGCAAATTGGCATAGTAATTAAGGTTCTGGACTCTCAGTACTTTGTACATATCCTGGATTCCACAATAAGTAGTCTTATGAACTTAATCTTTCTAAAACTCATCTAATCTGTCAAATGAAGATAATATTGGTACCTACATTATACGGTTCTTATGAGGATGTAGTGAAATAATCCTGATAAAATCCTCAGCTCAGTGTCTGAAACAAAGTAAGCACTCATTAAATGTTAACCATTATTTACATCTTTCTGCATACATGTTTATATTATATAATTGGGAACAAAGAATTTGTCACAGAAGAGAATTTTGTATCCTCTGTTTTTCCCTAAATATTCCAATATGTCTTTGTTATGTGTTTCAACATTTTTCAAAACTACAATTTTGATATTATATGGATATAACTTATTTAAATGTTGTAAAAACTAACTTCTCCAACTTCTATGTGTGTATATATATGCAGGCATAGACATATATATTTGCTTGCAATATAAATTATTATTTCAATATGTACTTGTTGGATAACTAATAATAATGAAATGTTTTTATCAATTACTGGCATGGGATTACTTCATTTTGAATTGGCTATTCATATTATGTTTTTGTTACTTTTTTAAGTTGGGCTATTGGTATTTAATCAATATTTTTAACATTACTGAAATAAGAAAATATGTATTATGCTCTAAACAAATAACTAACAGATGTACTTGCTGTATTCCATCTGTTGACAATGTGAGGATTACCTGATTTTCTTTCTCTATTCATTTATTTATTTGTTTGTTTATATTCCAGAGATTTTTACAGACATAATTAAGGCAGCTTACAAAAATGTCAGCATTAAAATTATAGATCTAAAAGCAAGTTAGGACTGAGTCTAAAATAAATAACATATAATGTAACAAATGGGTCTAAACTGCAATAGAATGCAAGCTCCATGAGAGCAGAGAATCTTATTCAGTAATGTATGCCAAGATTCTACAAGAATGTCTGACACAAAATTGTTGCACAAAATATACTTTTGAGTGTAAATTTTAATGCAAACAAAAATTAGAGCAATGAATATATGCACCATCCAGCCACAACTGAGCTGAAGTGTCTAGTAGACACAAACACTACTGAATCCTCCTTCTGCAGAAGGACTATCTCGAATGTTTTATTTATGCAGTTATTTATAAGTTTACTACACATTATTTTATTTCTAAGCAATAAATTATATTAATTCCCATATCTAAAAAATTTATGATACTTGCTTTTTGTGTTTAACATTTATTTTATTTGTTAAGTTTCATCCTTATTGATAGTTCATTTACTGTTACTGCTCTACAGCAATCCACAACATGAATATGTAAATGTTATGGACTGAATCATGTCCCCCTCCAGATTCAAACCCTAACCCCTAATGTGACTGTATTTGGAGACAGGGCTTTCAAAGAAGTAATTAAGTTTACTTGAAGTCATAAATGTGAGACACTAATCCAACAGGAGTGATGTCCTTTTAAGAAGAGAGACAGACATCAGGGATGCACACACACAGAGAAAAGGACATGTAAGGACACAGGAAGAACATGGCCATCTGTAAGACAGGGAGAGGCCTCAGGAGACACCAAACTACCAACCAACTCCTTGATCTTGGACTTTCAGCCTCCAGAATTGTAAGAAATAAATATCTGTTGTTTAATACACCCAGTCAGTAGTAATTTTTTATGGCAGCATTAGGTTAACTAATACAGTCACTATTTTTCTATTTTCATGTTACCAGACATTGGTATTGGATTGTTTCTAAGTTTCATCACGAAAAACAATAGTATAATTATCTTTTACTTGTTATCTTGTATATTTATGCAAAAATTTCTCTGGGCTGGGTTCAAAGAGGTGAAATTGTACCTTAGAATCTGGTCATCTTCAATTTTATCTTATATTACCATATGTTTTCTAATGTGATTGTGTCAGTCTACACTCTCATCATGAGCATATGATTTCCCTGTTGCACCATATCTAAAACATTTGGTATTGTCAGAATTTAATGTTTTCCCAATCTAATGACTGGAGAATAGTATCCCATTGTGCTTTTAATTTGTATTTTCCTAATTAGTAGTAAGACTGAATAATTTTACACAGGTTAGTGTCCATTTACGATCCCTCTTATGTGAACAACTTTATCTTTTGTCCATTTCACTACTGTGTTATCTTCCCTTACTGAATGGTCAAAGTTTTCTGTAATCTTGAATACTAACCATTGGTCAATAATACAATACAAAGGTTTTATTTCTGTGATTTGTCTTTTATATTTTATGAGGTCCGTCACAGAATAGATATTTTAAATTTTGTCATAGTTATATTTATCAATAATTACCTTTGTTGTTTATACTTTTAATGATTTTAAAAACCTTTTATTATACCCAGTAATAAAAATAATCAAATTTATTGATAACATTTGTTAAATTGTGATTTTAAGTTAAGACTTTCATCTACCCAGAGACTGTTTAAATATTGTATGAAGTGGGAACCCAATTTCATTTTTTAACTTTCTAATCTAATACATAGCAACATTTATAGTTCATATTTTCCCACAATGGTACATTTAACATTTTTTTGAAAACTAAAATTCTTGTGTTGCTGCTTTTTAACTATAATTTATTTTTGAATATTTATTTTACATCAAAATCTCTTATCCAGTATTAATTTATTAATTTTCATAATTTGTCCATAGAGTCCCTTAGGTTTTCCATATTTGCAATAATTGTTTGCAAATAATTAAATTTTTGTTTTATTACAAAACTTTTGTTGAGATCATATTATGTGAGATGATACCATGAACTCCATAATGATCAACAGTGATTAAAAAACAACAAAAAGATGGAAGTCCTTTCCTGAAGATTACATTGACATTTTTTTTCTGGTTAATTATGCAAGGGTTTTTCCTTACTTCATTAACCTCCTCTGCATCACTTCTCCTTTCCTTTGGGGTTCCAATATGTTTCTGGTTCCATTTGTTTCCATTTATTTCCAGGAATAAATAAGAGAAGAACCAATCAGTGTTTTCAGTTTCCTAGGAAGCAGTCATTGTTTCACAGGTTGCAGAGAATATATCTAAGAATTCATTTTCACTCACTGATTTAACTGGTGTTTACTAAATTCTTACTAGTGAAGGAAAATACAAAGATTTTAAGTCAAGGTGTGTGTCTTGATGTCAATCTCTAGAGTGAGAAAAGTAAACAAGTATCAATAATGTTGTTCACCAACTGAAATAGGAGCCCAGCAAGTGGGGCTACAAATGCTGCCTGAGTATACCAAGAAATGGTTCAAATACGGGGTGACAGAAGAATAAAAATTCATGCATATTTTAGATATCAGGAACACTGAGAGGGAAAAGAAAGACACCTGCTTTTAAAAATGCCCTAGTAACTCAATCAGAAGACTTTTCAAAATCAATGGTAGAGTTGACCTCTTAGAGAAGAAAAATATATATAGTATACTAAAAGAGATGTTCTGGTAATTGAAAGAAAAAGGTTTGAAGATCTAGAATTTTAAAATGTGATTTCCATTCATATGGCTTTTACCAAATTTACTTTCTGTGCAACTATTCCAGATAGTTCAAAGGGAAAAATCTATAATACTGGTTTCTAGCTGTCTTTTCACAGGATTGTTGAATTAGCTTAAAGAGCTACATCTGCATTAGTTAGTGGTTATTTCTAAACCCTTTGAAATGATTTCATAGTATTTTCTTTTATTTTTCTCTGAAAAACAAAAGAATTTCAATAAAGAAAATTATAGTGGATAAAGTAAGAAACGTGGACCCTATAAAAAATGTTCAGGAATGACTTGGAGCTATTATAAATATCACCTATGAATTGTTTACAAGCCAGATGAAATATTTTGCTTCCTTGGGATGAGTGTGACAATGACTTTTTTCCCCAGTCTCTTCTTGGAATGTACATTTTGTTAACAGTATTTTTTGTTTAATTCTTTAATTTTTTCCAACCTTATTGAGGTATGATTGGCAAATAAAAATGTTATTTGTGGAACATATCATTTTTTATGACACAAAAAAACAACCAATAAAACAAACATCCATGCATTTAAGGACAAGCTCTCTCAAATTTTAATACTTTTTTCTGTTTCACCTGACAATTTTTTAGCTGAAAATCAGTTAACATTTATTGAATGCCTACTAAGGAAAAAAGACACAGACCTACTAGAGAATGGACTTGAGGATATGGGGAGGGGGACGGGTAAGCTGGGACAAAGCGAGAGAGAGGCATGGACATATATACACTACCAAATGTAAAACAGATATCTAGTGGGAAGCAGCCGCATAGCACAGGGAGATCAGCTCGATGCTTTGTGATCACCTAGAGGGGGGGATAGGGAGGGTGGGAGGGAGACGCAAGAGGGAAGAGATATGGGGATATATGTATATGTATAAATGATTCACTTTGTTATACAACAGAAACTAACATACCATTGTAAAGTAATTATACTCCAATAAAGATGTTAAAAAAAAATTTAAGTCACATAGATTCACATTTTCCACAAAAAAAAAAACAACAAAAAAGTTGTATTTAGCTTTACTTAGGATGAAATATTTCAACATGCCTGTAAATGCACAAAACAAAAATATACAGCCCAAAATTTATCACAAAATTATCTTGTCACCACCATCCAGGCTAAGAAACAAGATATCTGCTGACACCAACAAGCTCCCTCCTTGTCCTCTTCCGTTACTAGCTATCTCCCTTCTTCCCTCCAAAAGTAACCACAATTTTGACAATTTCTATTGGGGATATAGGGGAAATAGCAAACCCGAATAAACTAAATCAAGTCTTTCTGACTAAAGCTAACTGACGCTGGGCTTCACTCTCTCAGAAAGTCATCCTATATCTAGCTAAAAAACTTGATTTTGTATTTTAACACTTCAGGATCCCAGCCCAAAGATGGTGGATTTATCTGGGATACATTCTTCCTCAAGGAAATTCCTGTACTCCAATTTTTATGTTGCTAGTATACAAGACTGTCAGATCAGTTAAGAGTCTTGGCCTCTAAGTCACCTCTTCCAGAATTGACAAATACCGCCAAGGCTAAGGCAGCCCCAAATGCCAGATTCCCATTGACTGAATTACAGCTTCTCCAATGCTTGGTTCATTAATTTTTCAGTCTGGCTAACTTGCCAGTTTCTTCAAACAGATGACTTTCTATGCTTTGTAAACCAGCTTTTCCAGGTGTTTTCAGCAGGACTGCTGATTAAATTTACTAGTGCAACAATTCTAGAAGCTAAAATCTCATCAATATTTTTTTAATAGAATTACTATAAATACAACTAATATTCCCTGTGTTCTATTTCTTTGATCTCATGCCCCTCATTTCTTTCCTTTGTCAAGACAGAACTGCTATCCTGAACTGTAGTTTTTCATTCCTCATATTTCATAATTTTACTTCATACATAATACACAGTATTGTTTTGTACATTTTTATATTTTTAAATATGTCACAATACTGAAAGTTCCATTCTAATTTTCTTACTTCAAATTATATTTGTGAAACTGATCTTTGTTTATACATGTAGTCCACTTCAAATATTTTAACCGCTAAATATTATTATTTGTAAAAAGTATAGTGCAAATAAATTATCCGTCTCCTTTTTTTTTTGCCACACCATGGGGCATATGGGAATCCTTCCCTGACCAGGGATCAAACCCATGCTCCCTGCAGTGGAACTGCGGAGTCTTAACCACTGGACTGTCAGAGAAGTCCCAACCCTCCCCTTTTGATGAACATTTAAGTCATTTCAAATACTTTGCTCTTATACCCAATCTTCTAATAAATGTTCTTAGACATATAAAAACTTTTTTCATGGAATTAACTATGAGTAGAAATGATGAGCTGTGGAATATACATATCTTCAACTTTACTAAATTTTGTTCAATTACTTTCCAAAATGCTTTATTCTTTATTTATTCTCATCAGCCTAATATCTAAGTTTTCTTTGCTCCATATCCTTGATAACAGTTGGTACTTTCAGAATGTTAGTATTTTATTTCCAGCCTGACAAGTAAATATTTGACATTACTTTGAATTTGCAATTTTATACACCATTCACTTTTTTTTCATAAATGTACTGGCTCCCACAGTTTCTTCTTCTCTGAATTCCCTTTTAATATGTTTGCCAATTCTTCTACTAGTTTTTTTTTTCCTTACTGGTTTGTAAGATCTGTACACATTTGACATTTAGATCCTTTTTGCTTTATATTTGTGTAACACATACTGTCTTTAAGCAGTTGTTTAAATTTGTATTTGATGGTGTCTTATTTTAATAGTCATATTTATCTATGCTTTCATTTATGGTGTGCATTTCAAAATTTGTTAAATAAATTTCTCATGGGATACATAAAAGACATAGGTTAGATTACACAACAGTAAAAAAATAATCCACAATGATTTAACACTACAGTGTTAAATCCATACTCACGTAAAATACACTGTGAGACACAAAGATACTGTGGGTAGTTCTCTGTGTAATGACTGCGATGCAGGCTGTTTATGCCAGCTAAAATGACATTATTCTTCTGTAACTCCTTTGTTACATTCACACCTCATGACCTTTTAACCAAAATACTTCATTGTAAAAGAAAAAAACACTATAAAGTGTTGCCTAAATCTCTCAAATAATAACAAAAATAGCTCTTTGCTATGTACAAAACACTTTCAAGTAAATCATCTATTAATCCTTTCAAAATTCTCAGAAACTAATGCTACTGCTCCATTGCATGGCTGGAAAAACTGAAGCTAAAATCACTTAAGCAACTTAGCACAGGTTATTCAGTTGTTACGTAGCAGAGTGATGATTCAATCATGTCTTCTGACTAGTCTTTCTAGTACGTCGTAGATGAAATAAATAGTCTAACACTTGTATCTTCTTACAAAAGAGTGACTTGGATTTGGGAGATCCAAAGTAGTAACTCAAGAAATAAGATTCCTCATTTTTATAATTGAACAGTATATAAGATTATGTCAAATATATTTCCCAACTATGTTTGTCGGCGGGTACATAGCCTGCTCAAGATGTTATTTAAAACAACAAAGCATATTTCAATTGTGCTGATTTAACTGAGAGAGGCAGGAACCACCCATTACAAGTGTAACTCTATGATCTTTAGCAAACAGAAAAAAATTGAATATCCATTTATCCCAACTAGCTTGTCTTTGCTGTGCTGAATCAAAGTCATAGCAATCACTGAGAAGAACTCTGCCTCTTCAAAGTATATTAGCAGAGAGATACAAGCAGACCATGAACTGAAAAATGGTTGGAAAAAAATCAAAGTGGTTAGTCCTACATAGTAATTTTATTTATCTATATTTCCTTCATTTCAAATGTTCCTTCCAACATATAATAGAAACATGAAGAGCATGTGAATGTTATCATATGTCATGTTTCCATTCTAAGAAAAGGTACTGATGATTTTCCTTTGATGAATAAGAACACAATATATTTTATGCTCTATATTTCTCCTTTATACTCTATAACTGAGTAACTTTTAGTCAGAAAGAGTTTTGTAAAACGGTTTCAAAGCAATAGTCTGAGGTTTGCTAACACATACTGTTTCCTGAGCTTTGGAATCAGATATTTTTTAAAAAAACAAGACAGAAAAAAATTCAGGCATTCCCTAAAATTATTCAAAATCTCTAAAAAGCAGGTGAACTTTCCTATAAGGTAAAAAACTTAGGGGTATTTATTGAAAATTATAGACTTCAATATATTTACACAGAAATATTTGTTTTGCATCTGGTGATATTACCCATTCACTTTTCTCCTGAAAATTATCCCTCATTTCCCAGATCATAGTGGTGAGATGATATAAGGGCTAATAAAACAGTTTAAGAATGTTTAACTTTATCCTAATGACAATGAGAAGTCACTAGAAGGTTAAAAAGTGAGTAACATGACTGGATTTAAGTTTTAAAAATATCATTTGGGAATATCTATAGTATGGAAATTTGATCAGAGGAGCACCATGTAGTTGTGAGAAGCCCCGTTAAGACGTATGCCTTAAGAAAAGATGGCTACCTGGAGGAAAGAGGTTTTGCCCCGGAGTTGGAAAGGCTTGAAGAGAATTAAAAGCAATTCAGTTATGCCCCCTATCTTCATCCCCTGTTCTCTGACCGTATGGAGATCAGTGATTGACACATTTGGTTAAATCAGAGAACAACTTCTCAAGCTGCATCCTTCAGTATCACAGAAGGACTGGCTGTGAAAAAATTCTCCCTCTTCCTCTGCCACCAATTTCAGTGAGCTGTTGGTAACAGTCTAAAGATTAAGTCAGAAACCTTTTTCTTTTCCATCAGAACTTCAAATAATCAGATAGGATCTAGTGATCACAGCTCACAAATGGTAGAGATGAAGAATCTTAAAGTCTCAAAAAATACTTCATATCCTAGGGGTAATATACATTTAATTTTCTTAATTTCTAAGTCTTTTGTGTGTCTTGTGTATGTGTGCGTACACATATGTGTGGTCTAAAAAATAAAGAACACACACCTCATAAAATTACTGTATTCATTTTTTTTTTAATGTAGAACATATAATACAGTACCTGGCACAGTGGAGATGTTCAATAAATACCTAATCCCTTCTTCCCAACTAACCCTTTCTTAGCTAACAGCCAGAAGATCAGGGTTCTTGTAGAGATACTAGGTAAAAATATATACTGGTAATCTCTAAAGAATAGAGACCATAAAGAACTATAACTTTCAGTTTGCCTTAGAAGTGTCCAAGTCTAATCTGTCATTCTAAATATATCTAGATTCTTTGTTTTAAACAAATATAGAGTTGATGTTCTTTCTTCTTTAAGCCCCTATATTTAACTAAGGAGTAGCTATGCTACAGCGACCTTTTTATATATTGAAATCTTGGAGTAAAATAGTTTAACTTCTCTTCCCTGGGAGTTTTAAAACAAAATTCTAATGAAAGGGAATGGAATAGAAAGTTAAAACCTAATCAACCTCCACACACTGCCGAAAATCCGATTCTCAGACACATTATTATCCTCCATACTCAGGGAGTTCCCAGAAAATCCAAGAAGAGATACTAATTCGCCACAGATCATACAATAACTCTGGCAAAAAATTTTAAAAGTCACAGGCAGATTACAACTAGGCAATATAAAGAAAAGTGAACAAAATAAGGCTGTCATTTTTTAACAAGATGGCAAAGACACTGATACTCAGTGATCTGGAGATGCCATAACAGTTCGCTTCCTCTGCTCCATCCCATCTACCCCCTCTGTTCCAACTCAAAGGTAATCAGATCACTTCCTTGGGGGACGTGGATAATGGGACAGAGTTTCCATCCTATTTATACCAGATAAAATGACCTCTATTCCACTGCCACTATGATTAAACTTGTTATAACTATGAAACAAGAGACCAGACTTAAGTATTAGAAACTGGTAAGAAATTCTTTACATACCACTTTACTCTTGAGATTCTTTGACACTTCTTTCTGTGAATTTCTTATGCCTATTTTCAAATCTTTTACTTTTCCTATTAAAATAATTAAAGAGATTACTAAAAAGGTCACAAGGATTTAACAAAAGAACTATTTGTCCTCCACTTCTCTTGTTACTATGGAGTGGATAGGCTCTGCTTCTATGCAGTGCTGAAAATATACTCAGGAGGGAGTGGATACTGAGTGCCACTTACTTAGCATAAAAAACATGTCCAGGAAGCTTGCAATTGGACTTCTGCCCCTTTATTTACACTCTCCTTCCCCCCACCACGCCGTTCCCACTCTCTCTCTCTCTCAGGCTATATCTTAAAGGGTACTGGGGGCATGATGTTTATATCCAATAATTTCTTTGTTACAATATAACATATCACTCCTGTAAATTCCCTCAGAATGCTGGGAATTAATTAAAACCCTAGTCTACAACATTTAATTCTCATAAAAAGTCCCTTCAATCTGAACTGTGAAGAAGGGCAAGGGGAATTTCTAAACTAGATCCATCCTCCCAACTGCATCTCATTACCATTCTGTTCTTTCTTGGGGGTAGGATTACCTCACTGTTATGAACTCCCCATCCAATATATGAATAATCTTATATCATAGTGGGGAAAAAAGTCAAGTACCATTAGGCATACAAGAGCTAGGAAACTAAATAAAATATGCAATTTACATCTAATAAAAGCTAACAATGACCTAGAACAAGTCATTAATTCATTGTTAACTGCCTCTGCATCTGAAAATGAGTTTGACTCTGGCCTCTAATATCCCTTCAAAATGTTACAACACGAATTATATCATTAAATTTCAGTATCTTATTGATATATTGGCAGTTTCCTGAAATGGTTTTCTTTCCTTTGGTTGAAAATTCATAGTAGGCCAGAATTTTATCACACATCCTAATATTTAATAATGGTTAGTCTCTAGTATGAGAAAAAAACATGGCATATAGAACTAGAATTCAATCTTCAAATCAGACAGATGCTTAACTCAGTGTGCAATCCTTTTTCATTTCTCAGTCTGATTTGAAGGCTTCCCTTTCTGCAGCTGATGTCATTTGGGAATTATCTGAAGAAGTGAAGAGGAAGATAAAGAAGCAAATTTGGTGTTTATTAGTTTACAACACTATGTGCTGCTAGGTGAAAATTCCCACAGTATCCCTGCCTCCACCACTACTACCATTTCCCAGATATGTGGTTGAGTTTGAGTACAATAAAAGAAGTGCTTTGACTCCTTTCTTTCTTATTTAATTCTTATGAAAAAATCAGTAGTTTTTTTCTGGCACTTAAGGGAAATAGGAATGCAGATTATGATAAAAATATTTCCAACACAGGGCTTTTCTGAAGGTCACAATCTTCTCTTATGTTACGTGAATATACATGAGAATTTATTTTTATATTTGTCACATGAGACTACTTTTATAGTGCTAATATATGCTGCATGTATATTCAAAACATGTATCTTCAAAACTAGTTATGTAGTGATAGACTGTTAAGTAATATTTATATTTTAACCCTCATGGATACATATTTTATGTTACTTCTTAAAGTGATAAGAAAGTACTAAAAATGACTTCCATTGTTAGGATCAAAAACAAAAATTCTTATATAATTATGTTTGAATAAGTAAATGGCATGTTGTTGGAAATGGAGCATGGTGGGGAGAAGTGTGTTCCAGAAACTTTTTTAAGAAGGAGGAAGATTAAGTGTCTGAAGTCATATATGTGAGTTTTTTACAAATTTCCTATTAAGTATATACATAGTTATAAAAAATACATATTTATCCACTATAAATACTCCTTCAACGTAATTTTTTCACATATATGCACATTGTAGGGCAAGAAATACTCATTTAAATTTCTACAAAGGACTTTAAAAAAACTTAGACTGGGCTTCCCTGGTGGGGCAGTGGTTGAGAGTCTGTCTGTCGATGCACGGGACATGGGTTCATGCCCCGGTCCGGGAAGATCCCACATGCCGCGGAGCGGCTGGGCCCATGAGCCATGGCCGTTGAGCCTGCGCGTCCGGAGCCTGTGCTCCACAACGGGAGAGGCCACAACAGTGAGAGGCCCGCGTACCGCAAAAAAAAAAAAAAAAAACTTAGACTATTCTAATGATGTGAGCTTATACCAACCTGAAAATGCAAACATTTATAAATTTTTAAAGGGTGCTAAAGATTAAAAAGAAGTTTTGTAACTAGCAAAGTGAAATATCTAGGGTTTACAAGATCATATATAGCATTGTAACCCATCTATACTTTTAATTTTCTTTTTTTAAAATGGTGTGTAACAAATAATTTACATTATATATAACCATTATAAATAACCTTCTATACAGAGTCATGCTAAATGATGTCGTAAAAGTATAACTTGATATATTTGCTACATTTTTCTCTCCTTTGTTTTTGAGAAGATTTACAGTTATTTCTCTATTTAGCCAGCAGATGTGAAGTGATTTCAGGATGATCTGTATCCATCAGAAAGTGCCACATGTTTCTTATTTAACTCCATTTCCGTGGGAACCTGAAGATGCCTCATGCATCGTCTCTTCAGTTTCCTGAAGAAAAATAACTTTCATTATTTTGGCACAAGGCACCCTTAGAATGTCCTATATCAAGAATAATTAGAATTTTACTTTTCAGCATCTCTCCTTCAGTATATTGACTGTCTAAAGGAGCCCTGCTGTCTGGTGTCTGATAAATGTGTTCTTGAGTGTATGAACTGAAGCGAATCTGAATCAAACCAGTTACAGCTGTCCATGAGAAAGTATAAAGATGCACAAATGTACATATTGAGACATTCATTAATTTACTTTATGAGTATTCTACTTATTAAAATAGAGGTTACTTTGACAGACTAGCTCAAATGCTATGTCTATAGAGAATAAGAAAATATATCTAACTACATGGTTACCATGGTGTTTGCAAATTGAGTTTTAACAGCGACTATCATTTCATGAAAAATAAAGCATCAGATTAGTATTGGTTCTAAAGACTTCTGCAGACTGTAAGGGTGACAAAGGAAAGTTCATATGAAATACTGGAAGAAACAAAGACAGTAAGGGGGAGAGAGCAAATACTTTATACAAAGTGATACTCACCACGCCTGACCTCACACTGCTTTTCCACCTGCCATTTTACAAGTGATCCCTCTGCCTAAAAGGTTTGTGCCATTTCTCCTTTCAGACAATCCCATCTTCTCTTTTCCCCTTATAGCATTTCAAAACTTCTGAAGGTTATTCTTTCATAGCATTTCCACCATACCTTAATTGTGATACTTATCAGCACTGCATGTTAATTTTATATTTATTTTCTTGCCCCATTACACTTAAGCATTTTGAATATAGTGACATCTTGTTTTTATATACATTTAAAAGGGTTTGATATAGAGATCACCCTCAAAAAACTGCTTGATGAATGAGTGAATGACTGAAAAATGATTGAATGAAGAAAAATACAACCAACAGCACCTTTACAACACTGGATAAAATGAAAGCTCTGCATTCAGTGCTAGTGTCAGAATGGATAAAGAGATTCCACTGATTCTTAAGTCAGATATTGATGGCAAATTCTTAAGAAACTCATCCCAGCTATTATTTTAACATTAGACCATATTTCTGTATAAAAACTGTTCCCCATTTTTATTATTTAATTTGTAAAATTACAGCACTTACAGATATGGCAAACAAAATGATGCTGGACTTGGCTGAGCAATATAACATAAGGATTGTGGAGCATATAAGATACAATTGATAAACCAAACTAAGGAGCCATTGGTGAGAAAAATGAATTTAATAGCTGAATCTATAAGTAAGTATTGAAAAGTGAAGGGCTTTTAAATTAAAGAGTTTAGAACTTAGAAGTAACAGGACGGAATGGAGGAAGAACATATGGAAAGCAAAGTTTGTTTAAGGAATTCTAAGATGTAGCTGTATTACAATAAGGTGAGAATAGAAAACAAAAAAGATTAGCTTTTATCAATTAGCCCAATGTAAATTATGATGACTGATGAAAACAGTACCTGCTTAAGTAGAAAAGGAAGAAGAAATTAAGATCCTTATCTGAAAAAGAAAAAGTGGAGGTTGAAACTGGTATGAACACAGCAGAAGAAAAAGAAGGTAAGTCAAAATAGCTCCAGGGTTGCTTTCAACCCATGCCACTCTGAGTAGAGACTGGCATTATGGTAGGATAATCCCAAATCAAGAATTTTCATATGATATATTTCTTAGAGAAGCTAAAAAAGTCAGTCTTGACTTGCTAATTTTGAGGAAGAATTTACAGATAAAGGTGGAGAAACCCTGATGCATTTGAAAGCTCCATCGTAAAGAGAGGGTAAGAATATTTGACACTTTTTTAATTTTTTAATTTATGAAGTTAAACCATTATGGATTTAACCATCATTAAGAGCTGAAAGTTGCAGGCTAAAATACGTCGGGCCAGAGCCGAGGTCTAGGTGACTTCCGAAGTGCTCTATTTTTGTAAAACATGCTCTTGCTGCTAAACACCACACACACACACACACACACACACGTACATTCAAATGTGAAAAAAAATACGTTGCAAGCAATGCTCCATATGGATTGAAAAAGTTCTCAAGATCATTTCTAAATGGATCTGATGCATTTTTAAGTAGCAGGTTCATTTAGAAACAAACCCCCAAAATGGTTAATTAAAACCTTGCCTTGCAAAACAGAAAAATCTGCAATAAGATCAGTAGCTCTTTCAAATGAAAAATGATGTCAGTTTTGAGAAATGATGTCCAGATTGGCAATGTGTTTCATGGTGGGCCTTCCGTGGGGACAGTTCCAGGGATGGTCTATCTCCCCCATGTGAGTGATGAGCTTCTTCATCTCACTTGTGTTAACAGCTTAAAGTACATACTTGAATATATGAATGTTATAAAGGAAAGAACTGGAAAGAATAGGAAGAAAAACAAACAGACTCGAATTAAATATGAGGCTAATTAGTAAGGCAACAAACAGAAAAACAAGCCAGAAAAACACAAGAGGCAGAGAAAGAAGATCTAAGAATCATGAAAGTATAAACACATGTTTCCAAAGAAATATCCAAGTAGAGGAGTTAGACAACTTTCAAATGAGAAGAGGAGCTAATCCTAATAAGAACTGAGTGAGCATAGTAGGTATGTCTACGGTATCACTGATAATTAGTGCTAGAATAGACAAAATTAAACATAAAGAAAAAAAAGAAGAGAGGAAATTGAAATCCGGTATGTGCTCAAAAGGGGCTTACTCAATATATGTACTTATTTAATTCTCACAACTTTATGGGGTAAGCATTGGTTAAGACTGAAGGCCACAATTACCCACACAATGGATCCTCTTATGTTGCTGGACATATAGAAATCAACAGGGGAAGTTAGGCTCTCTGTGGCTTATCAAAATTCAATTATGAAGGATAAGAGAACTTAAGATATAAACTATCCAAAACTATCACAAGCCCAAGTGCAGTTTTTGTTCTGGACTTTTTAATTTAAGATAAAGCCAAAGTTGGTGAATACCTGAAGGCAAGTAGATATTTGGTAATACAATTCTGGGACAAGAGGGAATAACAATTTATTGTTCTCACAAAAATAGTTCTTGAAAACCTATAGTTACAAAATAAACTTTGAAAAGAAAGCTAAATGCAAAGGCTTTGCAATTTAGACAGAGAAAAATGTTTTATAGCAAGACTTTCAAAATGCTACCTCATATCTAAGCATGAGCAAGTCATATTGCTGAGGTATGTAAGAAAGCCAGCTCCAAAAAAAGGCTTCTGTTTTTATAAAAAACAAAACTGAAAACAACATAAAAATGAACAAGCAATTCCTGGTTTTTCGTGATAAAGCAGATGATTCTGAAAGTTGTTCAAAACAATACCAGCTAAGGTTAATAGGTTCACTGGAAGGTTGGAAGTTAGGAAGTTGGCCAGTTTTATACAGGTATACCATTAATGATATACCAGCAAATTCTCCACAGTTATTTATGGTTTTTGTTGTCAACAGAATGTGTACATCAGATGCCAGCTTCCTTCATATCACTGAGAACCTTCCTAGAATATTTCTTTTATAGTTTACTTTCTGATTGATAATCAAAACGATTAAACCAAATTTATTATACTGAAGTAGATGATGAGTGATAGCATTAATTATTTGCATTTTGGAGCTTTAAACATTTTGAAGAGTTAACAAACTTTTACTAAGGGTACAGGCATTAGAAATAATTTAATCATGACTTTGCCACTTAGCATCTTGAAAATTTAGTTCATTATGTGTAGTAATACCTACAGCATTGAGTGGCTCTTAGAATTGAAAGGACCTGTAAATCTACTTGAATAGAACCTGTTACACAGCAGAATTTGAAAAACAATGACACTAAGGGCTTGAAAGACAAACTGAAATGATATGTATGTCAGTAACATAAAAGCATAATCTTGAAAAAGGTAAAACCATGACTCTCATCTAAATATAATATGAACAAATTTCAAATATATAGTTTAATTCATTAATTAATGAGAGAGCTTGAAAGATGTTACATCTGGTCATGGATTATCCTAAAAGCAGATACATATATTGTATAAGCAAACAGGAATACTGAAATTAATGGTTAATAGATAAAAGAATTTGACTCGTCCACAGGGTTTGTAGAAATCAACTGCACCTCCACTCATCAAAATGCATCTGTATGTATATGAACAAGAATTATTTGCACCACTAGCAGTTATCTACAATTTACAAGGTTGTAAAAATAGGTCAAAGATAATAAAAGACAGAGGTAAGTAGGATCTGTGCACTAAACAAGACATCCAGTAATAATTTCTGCCCATTTCCATTTGTCCACTCACACTGATTTTTCTGACAGTCTTCCCACCTTATGTTCATCATAATATCAAATAAATTTTATTATTGGTCACAGACAAATAGACTGGTGGTTTGATCTGGTTGTTTATGTAGATCCAGTAAGAGTTCTTATTAACCCTGTAGGCTTCCATTAGAGTTTCTTTTGCAAATCAAGTGCCATAGAATATTGAATAAACCCACAAGAACACAAAATTCATTTCCATGAAAAAGTTTGCATAAAAAAAAAACTCAGATCATACTTTTAAATACCTCTATTTATTTGCTATTCAAAGGATAGGAAAACAAACCCAAGAAACTGTCTCCAGCAAAGTTCAACTACAGTACCTCTACATTTAAGTGAATTCTTCTCTTCCAGAGATGTCAAAATTTCCTAAGGCTCCTGGCCTATCAGGAATTTATCTTCCTTACCACCTAGAAGACTCAGCCCTGTAACCCAGGTATAAAGCCAGTTTTCCTAACCCAGGTATTGGTCTGTCAATAAAGCAAGCATTGTTATTAAAAACCAGCTTGTCACACCCAATTCAATGAGCTTCACTGAATCATATGACATTCCAGGTGTGGCTGTAATTACACAATTTGTCAATTACGCACCGTAAAAAGGAGAAGAGATTCTTAAAAAAACAATGCAAGCTATTTTTATTTTTCCATAAAAAGTAGAGACTCAGATTTTAAGAATTCTGCAAGGTCAGTGAGAATCAGATATCATTTTAAATGTATTATTTCAATTATAAATGCAGAGTTACTGTATTGTTTTGAGTTGCAAATAGCTTAAGAAAAAAGAAAAAGGACTTCTATACATATCTGGAAATGGCACATTCAAACAACACCAACAATATTGAAAATAAATAGACACAATGTAATTTCTCTCCTTGGTTCACTCAATCCTATGTAATTAGTTGGGTTTTTTTAACTTGTTTGTTTGTTTTTCTGCTGGAGCCTAGGTTACCCATACGCTTGCAGGTGGCTGACTTTTTGTGGATTAAAATGAGCCTTGGAAATTCCGAGTCAGGTCACTGGTATGGTCTGAAAGTTATCTGAGTGATGTCTGCTCAGAGGCTCCACCTGCGAGTCTACGCTTTAGTGTCAATAGTTTGAAGTGTCTGATGGAGTACTTTTCCACAAAGCTCTGAGACTTTCTTTCTTGAAAGCACATTTTCTGGGGACTGCCCTGGTGGCCCAGTGGTTAAGAATCCACCTGCCAATGCAGGGGACACGGGTTCAGGCCCTGATCCGGGAAGATCCCACATGCCACGGAGCAACTAAGCCCACAAGCCACAACTACTGAGCCTGCGCTCTAGAGCCCACAAGCCACAACTACTGAAGCCCGCATGCCTAGAGCCCATGCTCTGCAACAAGAGAAGCCATTGCAACAAGAAGCCCGCGCACCGCAACGAAGAGTAGTCCCCACTCCCCGCAACTAGAGGAAGCCCGCGCAGCAAACAAGACCTAAAGAAAATTAAAAAAAAAAAAAAAAGAAAACACATTCTCTGGCTTATAGCTTGTAGGAGAGTCTTCAAGAAAGCCTAATAGTAAAATAAAAACTAACTGTAGATGATATTGGATTAATTTTTGGTTGTGGTTAGTTTACTTCTATAAGTAATACTATTAGGATAGAAGACTAAAATTCTCTATGGCAGCATAGTACAAAACTATCTTATAAGAACTGATCAGTACTTTCCCTGAGGGTAAATACATATTATGGAAAGCAGCTTATTGACAAATCTCCAGAATCTTCCCAAAATGCATACAGTTTCTAAAATAGTTATATTAATAATACTTTACCTCTATAAACTTAGGGAAGACTGAGCATATCTTCCGACCTGACAATTTTCTCTGCAATTCTTACAACAGCACAGCACATCAAACAAACCTAATGATTTCTAGCTTCTCCCTTTACATAAAGAGGAAAAGGAAGTATGTATGATTTTCCAGGAGCTGACTGGAAAATCTCAAGGAAAACATTAAGTGGACTTTTTACAAGTTTTAGTGTAGATTTTGGAAAGCTGAAATCAAAATAGTTGTCAGAAATTTGGGCACTTGATTAGGATAGAATTGTGGTTGCCTGAGAAGCAGTAGTTGGTTTTATATTTAATCAAAGTGACAAGAAAACATTTTAAGGACAAATGGAAAATAACACAGTTGTAAAGAACTACAGCTTTTCCAAAAGTGAAGAAACTTTGGTCTTTTTTCTCATTTCTTTAAGTAGTAAAGAAGATTATAAATTCAGCATAAGACACAGAAAATTAATCTGATACAACACAGAATCTCTACTACCTAGGCAGACTGCATCAAATCGAAAAATAACCTCTCTTATTGTAGCTAAAGGTGCTAATTAGAAACTTCGGAAGTTAAGTTCACCCCCAAATTGAGTGAATCCAAATGTTATCATTCATTATGCCCTTTTATTCTCTGTCCATTAACCAATGGACACTTTAGGACAGTGGTTCTCTCATGGGGTCTGCAAGGTCAAAACAATTTTGATAACAATACCAAGATGCTATTTACATTAAAATGTAATGTGCTCATTATCACTATCTTAAAATTAATTAATTAAGTGTTAAAATGTCAGTTTCTATTTCTAATACAGTAAATATAGAGAGTTAACACATAAACAAAAGCTCTTTGAGGTCCACAAAAGTATAAAAGGTTCAGAGACTAAGATGCCTGAAAACTGCTGCATTAAGAAAACACTATACTTTTTCTTAAATTGATAAACAAAAACAGACACATAATTGTATTTCTTTCTCACCACTGCTCCTAGTATAGTTTCATAACTTTTAACAAAAGTAACTACTATTTCATAGAAAAAGCAAGGGATTGGATAAATGAGAACTGTCTTACTAGCAGCTCCATTAATGTACACAATAAAACTTTCTAATGTCACACGTATCTCTTTTATACATTCACTACCCAAAGCTATAGCCTCTCTATAGAATATTAAAGTAAAAGGGCAAAATGATGCTTAGTAACTAGGCTTTGGTAACCTTATTTAAAAATTATTTAGGTATACAATGAATATCCATTAAGTAACTTAGGGTAATATGAGACTACGGTTTTAAATTATTTAAATATCTCAGAAATTTCCTTTGAACTGATGTACTACAAAACATAATTACTGTAGGAATAAAAAGTTTGACAAAATATTCAATTTAGTTGAACAAATTTAAATTTTTCTTAATGTTAAACATTAACCCATGAGTAATCATGGCCTTATTGGATCAGTAAGATTATAAAAGTTTGGGAAAACAAACCCAAGTAGAATAAAATATATGTTTTTATTAAACTTAACAATAATAAATCAGCGAAAAGATCAATGAAACCAAGAACTAGTTTTTTGAAAAGATAAACAAAATTGATAAACCTCTAGCCAAGAAGGCTCACCAAAAAGAAGAGAGGACCAAATAAAAACTAAAAGAGGAGAAATAACCACCAATACCACAAAGATACAAAAAAATCATAAAAGAATACTGCAAACAGTTATATACCAAAAGATTTACATATATAGAAAACAAAGTAGTGGTTACCAGTGAAGAAAGGGAAAGGGTGAGGGGTAAGATAAGGGTATAGAATTAAGAGATATAAACTACTATGTATAAAACAGACAAGCAACAAGACCATATTATATAGTACAGGGAATAATAGCGAATATCTTACTTTTAATGGAGTATAATCAGTAAAAATACTGAATCACTATGCTGTATACCTGAAACTAATACTATAAATCAACTATACTTCAATTAAACAATAAAAAGTAAATATGGATAAACTATAAAAAAGAATAAAATCATAACCCTCATACAGAAAATGAACACATGTCAACATTTTTATTTAACTCATAAATTAGTGACAGAACCAGTAATGTATTGCAAAACAGTTCAAGGAAGAATTAAGAGACACATATTAAGTAATCAGGAATGCTGAAATGAATTTGATCGATAGATGGAAAACTGCCTTCTTTGGGAGAGAGGAGAAGGAAATCAAATGGTACCTCTATAGAAGAAAATTTACTTTACCTGCCTATGAGAAAATTATATCCATTGCTATCAATTATCTACAACTTAGAGTGGTTACACAGATCAAAGGTAGTGAAGGATGAGCTAGACAGAACACCCAATGATTTTTGTGCATTTCAAAGTCATTCACAATTATTCTTTATCATTAAGAACAATTTGCAAAATTGTTCTTATTAAATGAACTGATCTCTAATTTTAGATACAGATGAATTTAATCAACAAAATTCCTAACAGAACCAATTATAACTCAATGAAGAACTTAATGAAATTTACAAAATTAATACACTCAGTTCATTGAAAAAATTGGATGTGGTAGAATGCAATCAGGGAGAAACTTTATTCTTCCTCATAACTTCCCCTTCCAGTGCATTCTGTAGATCGATTGTCTTTCCTAATTTTAAATGAAACCTCAGGAAAATCTCATAGATTTCTGGTTCCTTTCAGATAATATAAATCCCTGTCTAATATCAAATCTTTAACTTATCTTCAAATCTACAATTTCCCTCTCTTCAGCTGATAAGCAATCAAAGGAAAGGAAACGCATATTTGCTTTGTCTTGATCTCCTGCCCCAAACTTTAGGGAACCCTCCAAGTTGAAACAAGAGAAGTGGGGAGAGATAAGGGTAAGAAGTCTCTGTTGCCTGGAAAGCTTGTAAATCAGCACTAGTACTATTTGGATTGCCAAAAGCTCTTTCTCTTGTGAGACCTTCTTCATAGTTGCATAGCTTCCTGGAGTTCCTAAAGTGGTTGACAGTGTTCCTTCTGTTATGTGGTTGTTTATGTCCCCATCACTCATGTCCCATCTCTTATAGGCCACACTAGACTTCCAGTCTTTCCTGTGGAGGTTACCTCACTCCTGGTTGGCAGTCCTCTTGGAAAGGGTCTTTTAGGGATGACTCACTATTTTTCAGTATTCTCCAGCACATGAAAAAACCAATATACCTGCTTTGCAGCCAGTGGAAGCTCTCTCTCAAAGCAGTACTTTTGACCTGTTCCAAGGAAACTAGCTCTGGTTTCTTGCGTTTAGACTTTCAGACTTGCTTGACTTGAAGTCCACTCTCATTTGGCTTGAGACAAGGAGGAGATACTGCCTCATCATAGGAGGTTAGAGGAAACCCACAGTATACCAGCAGCTCCTTCTCTCTAAAGAAGATCTCCATTACAAATTATAAATTCAGCTTTATATTGCATGTTTTCCCCTGCTCTTTTATAGCCCACAGGTATAATATACAGGCTTATACTGGCCGATGTTTTTTCACAGTATCTTAGAATTTGCATAAATAGAAACTCCATTGATAATTTCCTCCTATACCATTTGCCTTCATAACTTTCTGCTAAAACTTAGAAAAAAACATTCAAGATCACATTTAACATGTTACATGTATTTAATTTTCACATGTCATGATTTATATTGAATTAATTTTTGTGAAGTCCTTGAGTTATTTACCTTGCTTATAAAAAAAATTCAGGCAGCTTGAATTATTTAAGCAAATTTCTTTGGAATAACACACATTACAAACATTTATTCATATGTCACCTTTTCAGTGTGGCCTACATTCAAATTCTTATTTAAAACTGGAGCCACATCCACTTCTAGAATATACCTACTGCCCTTCCTTAATTTTTCCCCACAGCACTTGTCATGACATAACAAATCTAACTATGCTATATATTGTACTTATTCCTCTTATTTATCTTACAGCTACATAGAAAACAGTAAGATTGTATCCCAGTGGAGATAATGATTGTAGAAGTGGAGAAAAGTCATCAGACTTAGTATATACTTCAAACATAGAGGTGACAGGACTTACTGATGTACTGATGTAAAAGTGAGGGAAAGAAATCAAATACGTGTTCTATATACTTTTTGAGCCAGAACAATCGGGTGTTTTTGTTGTAGCTGGGTTTTTGTTACTGTTGCACAAAAATTTACTGAAAAATTGAAAGAATTAAAAATCTGTGAACTTTGGTGAGGACATCAGGAGTTCCCGAGAAACTAGAACATTTGAAAAAAGCTTTGAAGGATGAGGCAAGGAGACTAAGAAGGACCAGCCAGAAGGCTAGGGGGAAAACAAAGAAAGTTGGGACACTGATGTCATTGGTGAGATATCGAAAATAGAGGAAGTAGCCAATTCTGTCAAATGCCACTAAAGTAGCACAAGAAAAAGCTGGGAAAATATCCATTGTATTTACAGATATGAAGATTATGGAATTCTCACATGGATTTGAAGGGAAAGATTAGGGCCAAATCCAGAATGAAGAAGTGAGTGTGAGGTGGGGCATAAGGAAATCAAGCACAGTAATTCTTTCGAGAACCTGAGATGGTGCCGGTCCAGAGAGGTAGAAGGCGACAATTGGAGGGCAATGCAGGTTAGGAGAAGGGATCTATATTTGAGGAGTATTGTATTGTTATCATTAAAGAAATCTGGTCATGTTTATACACACATGGAAATGGATCAGTGTAATTGCAGAATATACAAGACAGAAATAACACTTTTAAGCGTCAGTATTCTGAGCAGAAATACAATCTATGTGCTTTATAGGATAGAGCTACTGTCTATAAACAGGGAAAAGGTGTATCTTTATTACAAATCATACATGTATGATGATGACGATAATCATAATAATAGAAATCATACTGAGTACTAACTCTGTGTAGGAAGGAACAGTAAACATTTTACCTCTTATCTTAATTACTCATATCATTAAAATGTGTTAATCAATTATGGTTATTATTTCCATTTATAGTTGGAGAAACTGACATTTAGAGTTTAAAAGATTTGGCTAATCCTGTCACCCAGGAAATGCTTCGATGGAGGATTTAAATATAAGTTCTTGACTGCAAAACACAAACTCTTAAATCCTTGAAGTATAACATTAAGAAAAGCTAAGGGAAAAAAAGGAAGGGAGACTTTTCATCTTCATAACCAAGTCTAGCTGATAATGATATTTGACATGTGGGGAGAATTATTGGGGATTATGAAGTTTTATTTTCTTTTATAATTATATTAGAAAGCTAAGTATCACTTGTTGGATCATAATTACTCTAATTCAGATAATTTCTGGAACTTTATGAAAATGTGTGCCTTCATTTTATAACAATTACTCTTCCAAAATGACTCTCTTGCTTCAATAAAGTTATTGAGTTTCCATATATAGAAACAACATTTACATTGGCAAATGTATTATGCATGCATATATATGATAATGCATCTTACCTCTTGTTTTTTGATCATGTATAGGAATGTAAGAACAGAGTGACAATCACTGAGCATATTTCTACAATCTAGTTTACTAGTTTAATAAAAACAAGCCCATGGAAAGCATACATTGAAACATTTCACCTATGAAAGTGCACAGAACTGAAGCAGTGTCTAAAGGCCATTCTACAAGCAACAAAAACTATCATACATACATGTTAATATGCATGGCATTGATAAAGTGAGCCAGATTTGCATTCCATACATAAAACTGTCAACTCACATTTCCATGATAAATTATGAAAAGAATAAAGGGGTATTCAGGCACAGGTGCACTGCATATTTTCTGGGCTGGCAAAGACTTTATCTCGGTGTGTCTGATTCATTTGTTGGGCTAATTTTCAGAATACCTGACATTTTACCAGAAAGTTAATATGACAGGTATACCTTAAAACTGTCGTTGTGAAAAATATGGCATGTTTTCACAAATCTACAGAATATAGGCCACAAAGTGTAAATTTTTTAAATTCTTATTTCCTAATACATTACAGAATTGGTAAAATCTTTATCAAAGAATCAGAAATTAAAGAAAAATATTTACTCTAGCTCTCAAAATATTAACTTGAGTACCTTAGGACAGAACATAAACTTCTCTTATTATCTAATAATACCATTATATGAAGTAAGAAGAAAACATAGTGATGTTTTTATTTTTGTATAGCTAGTTCCTACATAATAAAGAACTAGGTGTAAACAACACTTAACAAAAGAATGTGCACCTACTCACGTATTTATAGAATGTCTAATAAACATCAACATCTCCTAAACTAAATTCCTTAGAGTCTCCTCCAAATCTGTCCATTGCAAATTTCCCTGGAATATCTCCACTTACTACTTTTACAGATACTCTGTGATCTGAGATAATGTCATCCCTCTTCTGCAAAATCCTCTTAGTCTCCCTGCTCTATCCCTGGCACTGCTAATATCTATTCTCACCACAATAATTATACTGAGATCCTCTTTTTTTCCCACATTTTTATTGGAGTATAAATGCTTTACAATGTTGTGTTAGTTTCTACTGTACAAAAACGTGAATCAGCTATATGTATACATATATCCCCATATCCCCTCCCTCTTGAGCCCCCTTCCCACCCTCCCTATCCCATCCCTCTAGGTCATCACAAAGCACCAAGCTGATCTCCCTGTGCCACGCAGAAGCTTCCCACTAGCCATCCATTTTACATTTGGTAGTATATATATATCAATGCTACTCTCTCACTTAATCCCAGCTTCCCCTTACCCCCGTGCCCTCAAGTCTGTTCTCTAGGTCTGCGTCTTTATTCTTGCCCTGCCACTAGGTTCATCAGTACCGCTTTTTAAAATTCCATATATATGCATTAGCATAAGGTATTTGTTTTTCTCTTTCTGACTTACTTCATTCTGCATGACAGATTCCAGGTCCATCCACGTCACTGCAAATAACTCAATTTCGTTCCTTTTTATGGCTGAGTAATATTCCATTGTATATATATGCCACATCTTCTTTATCCATTCATCTGTCGATGGACACTTAGGTTGCTTCCATGTCCTAGCTATTGTAAATAGTGCTGCAATGAACATTGTGGTACATGACTCTTTTTGAATTATGCTTTTCTCAGGGTATAGGTCCAGTAGTGGGATTGCTGGGTCATATGGTAGTTCTGTTTTTGTTTTTTAAGGAACCTCCTTACTGTTCTCCATAGTGGAGAACAGTATCAATTTACATTCCCACCAACAGTGCATGAGGGTTCCCTTTTCTCCACACCCTCTCCAGCATTTATTGTTTGCAGATTTTTGATGATGGCCATTCTGACCAGTGTGAGGTGATACCTCACTGTAGTTTTGATTTGAATTTCTCTAATGATTAGTGATGTTGAGCATCTTTTCATGTATTTGTTGCCCATCTGTACATCTTCTTTGAAGAACTGTCTATTTAGGTCCTCTGACCATTTTTGGATTGGGTTGTTTGTTTTTGTGACATTGAGCTGCATGAGCTGCTTGTAAATTTTGGAGATTAATCCTTTGTCAGTTGCTTCATTTGTAAATATTTTCTCCCATTCTGAGGGTTGTCTTTTCATTTTGTTTATGGTTTCCTTTGCTGTGCAAAAGCTTTTAATTTTCATTAGGTCCTATTTGTTTATTTTTGTTTTTATTTCCCTTACTCTAGGAGGTGGTTCAAAAAGAATCTTGCTGTGATTTATGTCATAGACTCTTCTGCCTATGTTTTCCTCTAAGAGTTTTACAGTGTCTGGCCTTACATTTAGGTCTTTAATCCATTTTGACTTTCTTTTTGGGTATGGTGTTAGGGTGTGTTCTAATTTCATTCTTTTACATGAAGCTGTCCATTTTTCCCAGCACCACTTATTGAAGAGGTTGTCTTTCCTCTATTGTATAATCTTGCCTCCTTTATCAAAGATAAATGTGACCACATGTGCATGGGTTTATCTCTGGGCTTTCTATCCTGTTCAACTGATCTGTATTTCTGTTTTTGTGCCAGTACCATACTGTCTTGAGTACTGTAGCTTTGTAGTATACTCTGAAGTCAGGGAGCCTGATTCCTCTATCTCTGTTTTTCTTTCTCAAGACTGCTTTGTTATTTGGCGTTTTTGTGTTTCCATACAAATTGTAAAATTCCTTGTTCTAGTTCTGTGAAAAAAGGCCATTGGTAATGTGATAGGGATTGTATTGAACCTGTAGACTGCTTTGGGTAGTATAGTCATTTTCACAATACTGATTCTCCCAAACCAGGAGCATGGTATATCTCTCCATCTGTTTATGTTATCTTTGATTTCTTTCATCAGTGTTTTATATTTTTCTCAGTACAGGTCTTTTGCCTCCTTAGGTAGGTTTATTCTTAGGTATTTTATTCTTTTTGTTGCAATGGTGAATGGGATTGTTTCCTTAATTTCTCTTTCTGATTTTCGTTGTTAGTGTATAGGAATGCAAGAGATTTCTGTGCATTAATTTTGTATCCTGCAACCTTATCAAATTCACTAATTAGTTCTAGTAATTTTCTGGTGGCGTCTTTAGGATTTTCTATGTATAGTATCATGTCATCTGCAAATAGTGACAATTTTACTTCTTCTCTTTTCCAATTTTCTTTCTTTTTCTTCTCTGATTGCTGTGGTTAGGCCTTCCAATACTAAGTTAAATAACAGTGGCAAGAGTGGATGTCCTTGTCTTGTTCCTGATCTTAGAGGAAGTCCTTTCAGTTTTTCACCATTGAGAATGAGGTTTGCTGTGGGTTTGTCATATATGGCTTTTATTATGTTGAGGTAGGTTCCTTCTGTGCCCACTTTCTGGAGTATTTTTACCATAAATCGGTGTTGAATTTTGTCAAAAGCTTTTTCTGCATCTGTTGAGATTATCATATGGTTTTTATTCTTTAATTTGTTAATATGGTGTATCACATTGATTGTTTTGTGTATACTGAAGAATCCTTGCATTCCTGGGATAAACCCCACTTGATCATGGTGTATGATCCTTTTAATGTGTTGTTGGATTCTGTTTGCTAGTATTTTGTTGAGGATTTTTGCATCTATATTCATCAGTGATACTGGTCTATAAGGTTCTTTTCTGTGATATCTTTGTCTGGTTTGGGTATCAGGGTGATGGTGGCCTCAAAGAACGAGTTTGGGAGTGTTCTTCCCTCTGCAAGTTTTTGTAAGAGTTTGAGGATAGGTGCCAGCTCTTCTCTGAATGTTTGATAGAATTTGTCTGTGAAGCCATCTAGTCCTGGGCTTTTGTTTGTTGGAAGATTTTGTTTTGTATTGTTTTGTTTTGTTTTTTGTGGTACGCGGGTCTCTCACTGTTGTGGCCTCTCCCGTTGTGGAGCACAGGCTCTGGACGCGCAGGCTCAGCGGCCATGGCTCACGGGCCCAGCTGCTCCGCGGCATGTGGGATCTTCCCGGACCGGGGCATGAACCCATGTCCCCTGCATCGGCAGGCGGACTCTCAACCACTGCGCCACCAGGGAAACCCTGTTGGAAGATTTTTAATCATAGTTTCAATTTCAGTGCTTGTGATTAGTCTGTTTATATTTTCTAATTCTTCCTGGTTCAATCTTGGAAGGTTGTACTTTTCCAAGAATTTGTCCATTTTTTCCAGGTTGTCCATTTTACTGGCATATAGTTGCTTGTAGTAGTCTCTTATGATCTTTTGCATTTCTGCAGTGTCAGCTGTAATCTCGTTTTTCACTTCTAATTTTATTGATTTGAGTCCTCTCCCTTTTTTTCTTGATGAATCTGGCTAAATGTTTATCAACTTTGTTTATCCTCTCAAAGAACCAGCTTTTAGTTTTATTGATCTTTGTTATTGTTTTCTTTGTTTCTATTTCATTTATTTCTGCTCTGATCTTTATGATTTCTGTCCTTCTACTGACTTTGGGTTTTCTTTGTTCTTCTTTTTCTAGTTGCTTTAGGTGTCAGGTTAGATTGTTTGAGATTTTCCTTGTTTCCTGAGATGAGCTTGAATTGCTATGAACTTCCCTCTTAGAACTGCTGTTGCTGTATCCCATAGGTTTTGGATCATCGTGTTTTCATTGTCATTTGTTTCTAGGTATTTTTTGATTTGCTCTTTGATTTCCTCATTGATCTCTTGATTATTTAGCAGCACACTGTTTTGCCACCATGTATTTGTGTTTTTTACTGTTTTTTTCCTGTAACTGATTTCTAACCTCATAGCGTTATGGTCAGAAAAGATGCTTGATACGATTTCAATTTTCTTAAATTTTCCAAGACTTGATTTGTGACCTAAGATGTGATCTTTTCTGGAGAACATTCCATGTGCACTTGAGAAGAAAGTGTATTCTTTTGCTTTAGGAGATCCTTTTAAAGCAGTCAGATCATGTCACTCATTGGCTAAAATTCCTGCAATGTCTGCATATTTCACCTAAGTAAAAGGCAAAATCTTTTAAAGGACTTATAAAGCCCCTAACAATCTAGCCCCTCATTATCATCCTGAAATTACTTCCTACCTCACCCCAATCTTCCAAACAGGTCCCCTTCCAGTTATACTGGCCTCTATAATTCAGATTTGTCTTCCATGATCCTGCATTAGGACCTTTGTACTGGCTGTTTCCTCTGCCTGGAGCACTCCAAGTTTCCCCAACCCCAGGGAAGGATATGGCTAACTCCCTAATCACCAATCTAGTCTTCACAAAAATGTCATCTTCTCAGTGTGGCCTACCCCGATCACCTTATTTTACTTTGCAACTCCAACTTCCTGTTGCTTCCATTTCTCTTACATTGTTTTACTTTTGTTTAGTCCAATCATATTTATTTTCTAACATTCTGTTTAATTAGTGTATTTATTATATTTGCCTGCATCAATTAGAATATAATTTCCACCCAGCAAAGCATCTTGTCTCTTTTCTTCAAGGATGCAATTCGAAAACCTAAAATAGGACCCTAGAAGGTATTCAACAGATATTTTGAAGAGAATAAATTATTTTAATTTAATTCTAGTGATAAAGCATGCACATACAAATTTAATTCTAAGAAGAGAAAGATAAGCAAGACAAGAAACACATAAAATATTGTTGATCTGAAAGGAAAAAGAATATATTGACTTGGATGGAAAGAAAAAATAAGTGCTTTACAAAACATTGTATTTGAGACAAGCCTTTAAAGCTTGATATAATTTTGCTAAGTAGATAATCAAGGTGTGGGAACTATAAGAATTAATTAAAAGAGGAATTAAGAATAAAATTATCATTTGCTTTGTATGTTTTATCACTCTACTTAACAATGGGAAAACAAATATGAATAACCTGATCACTGACTTCAAATCCCTTGCTGCTAGTGAACTTTGTGTGTGTTTTAATTCTAACAATCAATCAATAGTAAAATAATGTGCTAAAATAAAGAACATTTAGATGACACCTCTGAGAAGAAGTCTTCTCAGAGGAAGCTGCACAAGAACAAAATCAAAAAATCAATTTTTCTCCATAGTCAATGAATAGACTTTATTTATATGGAATATTTATTTGATAATACTTCCAAGGAAATAAAATGGCACAGTGTCTAGAAAGGATCTCAGTTCATGCTCAGATGGATGCTCAGTGGCAGCTGATTTTATAAAGCTTATTTACCTAATGTTCAGTTTGGACATAATGTTGACACCATTGCAGATTCCAAATCTATTTTTTACCCAAACAATAAGGACTGGCATCCAGGAAGATGAATAAAAGGGAAGCTTCAGACAACTCCATGACTTTGATTCCTGGACATAAAATTTCTGCTATCTTCTCTCCATTTGTCCTAGTCTAATAAAAGTGGTTGAGCAACTTAGAAAAAGACAAAAGAACCCCTAGCATTACTCACAGCTAAATTCCAGGCCAATCCTAAGCTTTCCCTCTTCTAAGTAAGTCTCATTTCATCAGAATCTTCTAACATTCTAAAACAAATTACTTCCCAAAGATTTTCCAAAGATGAAAGAAAAAAATGGAGAAATGAGAATGACTTACATAATGCCTCAAGACCCCACAAACAGCAAACCCACTGTATCACACACTCAAAATTCTGCAATCAATCCCCAAAACTGCATAGAAAAAAACATTCTGCCTCTTTTGCCTGCAGTAGTTCTGAGTTTCATTTTGATTCATTTGTTCTTTCTACCAAAGCTAGATCTTTATATGTGTTTTCAACTCCCAGAAGTATTAAAGGAAATGAAAATAGAGCAACAGCTTCCCTTTCATTTTTTGTTGTCGTTAACCTATTTTCTCTCAAAATGCATTCAATAAATTCTGAAAGAATAAATAAAATCACTGTAAAAGAAAGAAGATGCTTCCCTTCAACTTGCATACTCAAAGTGACCAAATTCTCTTTTAAAGAGCAGCCACTACATTTTATCTGTACAAGTTTTATTATTGATAACATGGATATAATGAACTTATAGGTTTTTTTAAGTTGAAGTATTTATAAATACCTTAAATAAATAATTATGATCCTTGTAATAATTCTATAATATGAATGAGTTGGTGCATAATTACTAAGGTGAATATCAACAAAATATTTCAGTGAGGGCATTTTCCCTTGGCTTCCCTCCCTTTTGGTATCAACTGAAAGACACCATTTTCTTCTGATAGCCATCTGTTCTACTACCTTTGGGCTACTTTTGCAGAACAAAAACCAAAATATACATGCAAACTGGCCAAGTATTTTTAAACCATGTTTAAACTTAGATGAATTAACTAATATTGGAGACAGAAGGAAAATAAAACTCTTGTTTTACCATCTTATTTTCCACTGAAGAAGCTGAAGACTAGAACTACTAAATTACATCCAAAAGAATCAGGATTAGAACCTTTGTTTCCTACACTTGTTCTGTATACTCTTTCCATTCTATCACATTCCACAGTGCCTCCCTATATTTTATGAATTAAAAAAAAATCATCAAAATAGAATACTCCATAGAATTATAACTGCTCTTAAATTTTTACACATCAATATAATCTTTTAAAAAAAATTTTGTTTAATCTGTAGCCCACCCTTTTAGCTATTTTAGACAGTGGAGGTACTATGTAAGATCTTTAATTATGCAATACTGAACATTTTACATAGAAGAATAACATATTTCCGGAGCTTTCAGGGGAAAAAAAAAAGAAAAATTCATTTAAGACAGAACTGAAAAATTAAATAGAAAACCTCTCTCCAAGAGGAACATAATATTTTAGACTACAACTCTAAGTATCATAAGGCCCAAAATTTCATGCACTGCTGCCTTCACATTTTGAACCGTACAAGGCCCCTTGCTCTCACCAGGTATGCTTCCACACAGGGAGAAAAGTTCCCACCTGGCCAGATCTTCTATCAGCTGGACCAGCTGGACCCCACCTGATCCTCCTCAACCTAATGAGTTTCACTTGCTTGCAAGTCCTCGAAACTGTTCAAATAAGCCAATCATACCCTCCCACAGGTACCCCACCCTCTTTTTACTATAAACCGTACCTCCTAAGGCCCCTTTTTATTCACTGTATTCTTGAGTACAACCCTGAATCCTTGTGTGGCATGCCAAGTCCTCCTCTGGGATGTGAGTATATTTGATTAATAAGACTTCTGTTTGATTGTTGGGTGGCATGTATTTGGTCATGAAACTGTGGGTGAAATCCCATTCACCTGACTTCACTAATCAACGTCATTTTTAAGAATTCCTTGTCCTCCAAGCGGCAAACAGCCTAAACAATGAGATGTTTGCTCAAGCTATTTTCCAGGAACTTGGAGTCAACTGCATCTAATTCAAACTGAGCTGGTTAAGACAGACAGGACCACCAACCATTCAACTGGGCATTTACAAGTGTCCTCAGTGACTTTTGACATCAGAGGGCAGAAAACCACCCTCAGAACATGCAGAGGCCTGCAGTCCAGTTATGTCTGCAATAGGATGATTACCACACTTTTACCAATCACTTTTCCCCACACTCCCCATGCCTCAGACTACCATGTTTTTTTATTCTTTATCCCATAAGTTCCCAGTGCCCCTTGCCTTTAGGGAGGTGAAGCTGAGATTTGTTATCCTGTCTCCTCGCTTGGCTGCCTTGCGAATAAACCCTCTTTTTGCAGCAAACCTCAGTGTCTCAGCATTTTGGCATGTGTACATAGGGCAAACAAACCTGATTCAGTATCAGCCATTTCATACTATTTAGAGCAGAGAATTCCTTACTCACCAGCAGCGTTAATAGGAGGTGATCAAAACACCCTATAATATGATACAAAGAAATGACAAAACAAAATAATTTCTCTAAATCTACTTTGGGGCAACAACTGCTATACTTTAAGCTCCAAGTATCAGATTTTAATACCGTTTTCATCATCTAAGTTTGCATTACCTAAACTTAAAAACGATTCCAACTACAAAAAAAAAAAAAAAAAAAGAAACCTGAATTGCATAGAATAGGAGAGTAATAGACAAGAGCAACAGAAAATTCAGACCTTTCCAGATCTGCCCTAAACTCCTACAACAGATACACAAGTCCAGCTTGAAGATTTCCATATTCATCTAATGCCTTGTAAACACTGGTGCTCCATACAAATGATATTATAAAAATTAAGAAAACACAAAAGAGCAAAAGAAATTTGGTTTCTGTCCATTTTAGTTGTTCCCTGATTCACTGTATTATAACAAAAAAAAGTTAGCTTGATTTAGATTAAGGAGCTGAATTTATGATAACAATGAAATACATGTTACAGAAGTGTGGCCAAAAAAAAAATGCAACTCGTTATGACAGAGAGCGTGAAAATGCCTGATTTTGATATGAATAAATTTTTCATATAATACTAGTTATTTAGAAGAATATAAACCAAGTTAAATTGAAGCTAATGATTTAAAAACTTTTAGAAGTCAATAGACAACATTTTATATTATAAACTTCACATTCATTTTAAAAATATTCAACAACTCAAGATCCTAAAACGTTTGTGGAAGAGTCATTTGTTTTATTCATTTTATTTATACTGTTCAATTGCATTGTAAGTTTTCACTGTGTTTAATAGCACAATCTCACTTCACAAAGCATACATTTTAAACTTGAAATTATGGAGTAAGCCTTTTTTATTTAAAAAATGAAAAGTTTTTCACAATTCTTAAAATATTATTCATTTTATATCAAACTGTATAATTTATCAAAAGCAAATGGCTTATATCTATAAATTTCCTTTCTCAATAAGCACAACCAAGAGCACACAGATTTGTTTCTTCTCACAAACTACACATCTTTATGAGGGATGTCTCCACATGTTATCATACCTCCTTAAATTTTTTTTCTTACTTCATCCTTGTAGATTAACTTTATGAGTTTTATTTTGACCTATCACATTTATAATATATGATACTTTGAGAAAGGATGCAAATGCATTTCCATCTTGACCCTGCACCTGGACAAGCATATTTTCTTGACACTGCAGCCTCTGTTAGGACTGAACTGGTAGAGATGTCTTAGAAAATCTACTCAGAATTTCAGATGTTACCAATGTACATTACTTCAGTTCTAATTTGGGATGCATTACAATCTAGCTTAGTGAACTTAACCAAGCCATTAAGCCTTCTAAACCTCAACATTTTTTTTTCTCTAGTGAAGTGAGGAGTCTGAAACTATTTCAGCAGCAAAAAAACATTATGAATATATAATTTTGACTCACTGACTTTTAAATATTTATTTCTTCACACATTTACACAGTTCAAAAATCCAAAAGACAAAATTGTAAACAATGAGAAGTCTGACTCACCCAATCAAGATCAACCTAATTTACCTCACCTCATTCCATCAGAGGCAACCACTGTTGTTACTTTTAGGTACACCACTCTGGGGGTGCTTTGTGCAAATACAAATATATACTTATTTTCCCTTTTTATTAAAAAAAAAGGTAAACTTGATATAGACAATAACCTGAAAATTGCTTTTTTACTTGGTGATGTAGCTTGAGTTCTGTAATATCAGTATATTGAAAGTTTCCTTATTTTCTTTTCCTGCTTTACCAGAGTGGTATATTACTAGTTCCCTAATGATGAACACTGGGTTGTTTCCACTCTTCTGGTGTTACAGATAATATTTTAGTGAATTACTTTATAGCTATGTCATCCCATCTATGCAGAAATGTATATCAGATAAATTCTGGGGAGTGAGATTAGTTGGTCATAAGATAAAGGTAAATATTTTGACATATTATTATAACTCTTTTTATTGGCATTATACCACTTGTCGTCCCACCAGCAATATATGAAAGTAACTGTGTCCCCTTAGCCTGGCTAACAGAATATTTTCTTATTTTCTCATCCTTTGGATTATTGCTAATCTGAGAAGTGAAAAATGTTATCTTGGTGTTTTTTTAATTTGCATTTCTCTTTTGAGTGAGGTTGATATTTTCTTAAATTACTCTTTAAAGTATATTTAAATTTGTTCTCTTGTCTTCGGTTCCTTCTTTCATCTTTTCACATATATCTGTGAGATATTTACATAATTAATAAGATTAGACCTGCTTCTGATAGATGAGTTGAAAATAATTTTTCCTAGTACGTCACTTGTTTCTACAGTTCACTTAGACTGTTTTTTTCCTTTATTTTGCCATGCAGAAGTATTTGACCTTGGCATAGTCAAATTTATCAATATTTCCCTTTATGGATTCTGAATATTGAATCGTATTTGAAAAAAGCTTCCATACTCTAAGCTTGTAAAAGAATTTGAACATATTTTATCCTAGTATACTTACTATTTTATTTTTTACACTGAATTCTTGCTCTCTTCTAGCACATTTACTATTGCATTAGCTAGTACTTCTAGTACAATTTTGAAAAGGAATGGTGAGAGAAAACATCCTTGCTTTATAACTGATCTTAGTGAAAAAGAACAAAAAAGATTTTGCAAGGTTATTATTTATTGATTCAGTTTAATAGATATACACATATTCAGTTTGTCTATTCTTATATAAGTTTTGGCAAATTATGTCTTTCGACGAATTGGTCCATTTCATCTAAGTTATCAAATTTGTAGGCACAGACTTATTCATAGTAAATCCTTTATTATACTTTCCATGTCTTTGGGATCTGTAGTGCTGTCACCTCTTTCTCACTTCTCATATTAGTAATTTGCATCTTTTTTCTTTTTTCCATAGTTAGCCTGGCTAGAGCTTATCAATGTTATTGATTGGAGTTGGATATTTCTTTCCCCCCCCAGATCACTTAGGCTCTGATAATACACCAGCAAGTTAGGCTCAGGTTACTAGCTTCCCCTGAAGGTAGGCATTGGTAACAAGAACAGAGTACTCTGGACTATTTTTAAATGGGTTCCTCTTCCCCTTTCTCCGTGCCAAAAGCTTGAGGATATTTTTCTCTGAGAAGTAATGTGGGAGGCTGGTAGAGCTCCTGGAGGTAAATCCCAAAATACTGGAGGGGCCTCCATATGAGAAAGAAACTCCCTGGCTTTCTCTGGAGTTGTTAACTCTCAGATTTGTCCATACTGGGTCTCCAACAATTTGTCATTCACAGTTCAGGTCTTCCTTCCCCACCACTGGATCCTATAGTGGATTCTGCTTGTATGCCTCCACTCTGGTAAGCCATTACTCCCTGTATTCACCTGTCTTTTCTCTCCAACCGTGGCGACAGCAATTTGATCTGTGATCTCCCCTCTCTTTTGGATACAAAAAGAGCTGTTGATTTTTCAGTCTGTTCAGATTTTTACTTTTTCTTAGGACAGAGTGGTGACTTCCAAACTCCTTACTTACTGCTTACAGAAACTGCTCCAATCCTTACTCAGATTTTTTACTATCCACTTCACTTGCTGCTCCTGGCCAACAGTACTGATGTCAGAGCTCCTAACAGTTTAATATTTTGATAACTATCTTAAATAACTTTCTTTCCAATATAGTAATTCTTTTGTTAAAAATTTTTTTCAATATAACTTTACCTCCTACATACATCATACCTAAAAAATGAAGAAATAAAAGTAGTTGGGAGGGAGGGGACAGTGGTTGGGCACCAACATCCATATCCTTGCCAAATGCTTTCACTTCCTAAGAAAGTTTGGTAAAAACCATGGTTAGAAAAACACCTCAAGAAGATGAGAAAAGAAAAGAAGTTATTTTCCCAAGGACCTTGGGATTGGAGAAGCTGGGCATATTTCCAGACTCTCCCACTTATCTCTTTTGGCTCCAGTGCAGCAAAATATCTTCCCCTAAACACAACCATGCTTGAAGGACAGAAGTTATTTAACTCTTTGATCACCATATATTTAGACCAATTTAGTACTACACATCATTTAGTATACATCATGAATCACTCTGGTAATAGTGAAACTGTTTTAACATGTTAGGCAAATAGACACTCTCAGAATCTCCCTAACTGGCCATGTAGCATGCATTCACTTATATCATTCAAAGAGAAAGGTGGGGATAAAATATAATATATTATATAATGTATACATTATATAATGTATATTATATACATTTTAGCAATGAAAATGCTATGTCACCTAAGTACTTCTAACTCCGCACTGGAAGAGACATGGTCCAAATACGAAATCATTTCTGACATCCTGTATTCTGAAGATAATTTTTAAAAAGTAAAAAATGTGTAGTGTGTATGCATGTGTGCATCTATGTCTGTAGTAATTAGTTTCTTAAGTCATAAAGCTCCATATGTGCACGTCATTCCAAAACAGCCTGTAACAGCAGGTTAACTACTCAGCCCATACTTGAAATTTTCTTTTCCCGACTCTGTAGTCTGGTTCTCTCTGTTTTCCCTTTTTCAGAGAGCTTCAACTTGGTTAAAGTCAAAGAACTTCTCAGCTCTTGTATGTTTTACTTATGATAAACTTCTATTTCAGAGAGGATGGGGTTGAAGGAGTCCTCTGAACACCAACATTTCTAACATTAACACCCCAAATATTTAGTCACAAAAACATAAGGATCCATAGTTTTAGTTCTTGTTTTACATACCTATAGATTTCTGATTTAGGGCTTCTTAGTTTCAGTCTCTGTCGGAAATTCTCAGGCATCTCTACTCCTTTGGTTAAAGCCAATGAACCGCAGAATCTAAAGGAATAATATACACTTTACCATTCTGAACTATAATTTATTTTTAATCCAGCATGATAAACTTTCTCAAATCTTCGGATATAATGGTCATATCCTACTGAAACAATCCTTTATGACTGATAAATATATAGAGGGTATTTGCTCAGAATGGCCTGGGTGCAACCCTAGCCTTCTAGTATCATTTTCTTGCCCAAAGATTTTTTTGTTGTTTTTCCTAATTCCTCCAAATCAACCTAATATTTAGGTTCTAGGTCTTTGTGCTAATCCATATTCGGACACCAATCTTTGAGGGTGATGAAAAGATCGATGGAAAAATGTCAACTGACAAAGATAAACTTTCTTAAATGAAAAAATAAGTGAAAAACTACTAAGACAACCATACAAATTGGGAAATCCAGCATCTTCAGGCTTTCTAAGTCCCCAGTTCCCAAGAGGGTCTATTATTTCGGCAGAAGACTCTTCCAGTTGTAAAAAACCTGCTTTACCATTATGAAGAGGAATTTGTTCTGGTGACTCTTCTGGAAAACTTGGCTACGATGATGGTATAAATAACTAATGTAAATAATCTCAATCCATTTTAAAAGTTTTCTTGGACACTGAATGAATCTGAATAATCAGTCTTCAAGACAGTCCAAGGCTTTATACTTGCTTGAAATAAATGACTTGCCTGGGGATCCACAGATGAAGCCAAACCTGGATTCAAAACTAGGTCACTATCCTTTACACACTCTGCTTTCCTGCCTGTGCACTGTATTGTCACTAACTTTTACAGAACTGATTTCACCTCATTAAGCTTTGAAATTTCACCTCAAATTATACTGACAGAAGAATAGACACAGATGTAGAGCTTGCTATGCATTTATTAAAAGTCCATGAAAGAAATTCCTTTAAAATATAGGTATTTAAAATTTTTGTCTCTACTTAGCACATATCATTTTCTCATGGACACAGAAAATTATGTTAATAGTCATACTTTCTTATTTTGTTTTGGCTATCGAGAGAGTCAGATTTGGGAACACATTTTGCAATGCATAGGAGATTCTGGCCTCAATCCATTTATACTTTCTTTGAAGTTGCCAATTTAACAATTTTTTTAACAATGTTTCATAAGACCAAAAACATCCGTAACTTTTATGTGCATAATAATAATTTAATAACTAACAATAACTGGTTTTTTTCTGTTACACATAAATTATCTTATTTAATTCTCACATTACCCTTAGGAGGTATAGACCATTAATTTTCCAGTCAGTAGAAATAAAGAGACTCAAGGGCAACCTTCTTTAAGGCTGCCTGCATGCAACTGGACTCAATGTATCCTTATAAGGATAGACTAGGGATGCAGATTGCAGACCAGTGGCAATCTATTTGTATAACTAAAAGTAAAGAAGAAATAATGGACTATGAGGGATGGAAGAATCCATCAGACCTTTTTATAACAAATGAGAATAAATAAAAAAGCACCTAAATTGATATTTATTTAAATATGAAGTAATCTGGCCTGAATTACCCAGTTAGACTATTTACATTGCCCACATAAACCAGTAAATTTTTCCATTTCCCTCAAGTTATTTCTATATATAAGATTAAATTATGCCCTATCAATCTTTATTCTAAAATATGCAATAATATAACAACAATGATTTAAAATTGCTTGAACATACTACAAGTTGTTTGAAGAATATCCTATACTTAATTTGAAAATGCCCACATCTCCACCCAGGCTTTTACTATAATTTTAGCTTCCTTTCCTATAAAAAATGCAGACATGCCATTTACTGATTAATATTTTATATTGAATATGATTTATAACATTCTCTTTTATTGGGGGCATGTCAAGCACATCAGATTTTAATGCAATGGCTATCTTGCACCATGGCACATAATTTATTTTTACTCCACCAGTCATAAATTTGACTATAAATTTGTGTCATGAAGCTGTTTTTAATAACTACACTGAAATTAATTTGTATTGACCTCAATATATAAGAGGATTTCTGAAATATGTTATAACTGTAGATCAATAACTAATAAAATTCAAAATCACTCTGTGCAAGTTTTTCCTTACTGGTAGATCCTATCAAATCAAATATTTATTGGGTACTGGGGGTGATATCTTTTTTATGTCTTAGTATTCTCTTAACTTCTAGGTGGTTATAAAAACAGCAGGGAAAAAAAAAAAACAAACCAGCAGGAACCATGGCCTCCTTCCGGAGATACTTAGAGACTGAAGGCTCCTAGGAAGTTAGACCAACTTAACCAGAGACGTCCTGGCCAGTTTGATCGTGTCTCAGTATGGGGATGGGGTACTTTTCAAAAGGAAAACAGGAAGACCTTCAAGATGGGGGAGGAGTAAGATGTGGAGATCACCTTCCACCGCACAAATACATCAGAAATACACCTACATGTGGAACAACTCCTACAGAACACCTACTGAACGCTGGCAGAAGACCTCAGACCTCACAAAAGGCAAGAAACTCCCCACGTACCTGGGTAGGGCAAAAGAAAAAAAGAATAAACAGATACAAAAGAATAGGGACGGGACCTGCACCAGTGGGAGGGAGCTGTGAAGGGGGAGAGGTTTCCACACACTAGGAAGCCCCTTCACGGGCGGAGACTGCAGGTGGCGGAGTGGGGGAAGCTTTGGGGCCACAGAGGAGAGCACAGCAACAGGGGTGAGGAGGGCAAAGCGGAGAGATTCCCGCACAGAAGATCGGTGCCGACCGGCACTCACCAGCCCGAGAGGCTTGTCTGCTCACCCGCTGGGGCGGGCGGGGACTGGCAGCTGAGGCTCGGGCTTTGGTCGGATAGCCGGGAGAGGACTGGGGTTGGCAGCGTGAACACAGCCTGTAGGGTGTTAGTGCGCCACGGCTAGCAGGGAGGGAGTCTGGGGAAAAGTCTGGACCTGACTAAGAGGCAAGAAACCGTTGTTTCAGGGCGTGCGAGGAGCAGGGGATCCAGAGCACCGCTTAAAGGAGCTCCAGAGACAGGCGCGAGCCGCGGCTAAGAGCGCAGACGCCAGAGACGGGCATGAGACACTAAGGCTGCTGCTGCCGCCAACAAGAAGCCTGTGTGCGAGCATAGGTCACTATCCACACCTCCCCTCCTGGGAGCCTGTACAGCCCGCCACTGCCAGGGTCCCGTAATCCAGGGACAACTTCCCCGGGAGAACACACGGTGCGCCTCAGGTTGTTGCAGTGTGATGCTGGCCTCTGCCGCCGCAGGCTCAACCCGCATTCCATACCCCTCCCTCCCCCCAGCATGAGTGAGCCAGAGCCCCCTAATCAGCTGCTACTATATCCCCGTCCTGTCTGAGTGAAGAACAGATACCCTCAGGCAACCGACATGCAGAGGCGGGGCCAAATCCAAAGCTGAACCCCAGGAGCTGTGCGAACAAAGAAGAGAAAGGGAAATCTCTCCCAGCAGCCTCAGGAGCAGCGGATTAAATCTCCACAATCAACTTGACGTACCTGCATCTGTGGAATACCTAACAGACAATGAATCATCCCAAACTTGAAGTGGTGGACTTTGTGTGATTTTTGTCTGTATAGCTTTGATTTTACCATTTTTCCTAGGGTTCGGTCTGTCCGTTTTTTGGGGGTTTTTTTTAGTATAGTTTTTAGCACTTGTTATCATTGGTGGATTGGTTTTATGGTTTGGTTCCTCTCTTCTTTCTTTTTTTTTTATTACATTTTAATTTTTTTTTTTTACTTTTAATAACTTTTTTTATTTTTTATTTTAATAACTTTATTTTACTTTATTCTTTCTTTTTTTTTTTTCTCCCTTTTCTTCTGAGCCGTGTGGCTGACAGGGTCTTGGTGCTCCAGCCGGGGGTCAGGCCAGTGCCTCACGAGGTGGGAAGGCTGGGTTCAGGACATTGGTCCACCAGAGACCTCCCGGCTCCAGGTAATATCAAAGAGCAAAGGTTCTCCCAGAGATCTCCATCTCAATGCTAAAACCCAGCTCCACTCAACGAACAGCAAGCTACAGTGCTGGACACTCTAACAAACAACTAGCAAGACAGGAGTTGCAACCCCACCCATTAGCAGAGAGGCTGCCTAAAACCATAAGGTCACAGACACCCCAAAACACACCACCGGAACAGTCCCGCCCACCAGAAAGATAAGATCCAGCCTCATCCACCAGAACACAGGCACCAGTCGCCTCCACCAGGAAGCCTACACAAACCACTGAACCAACCTTAGCAACTGGGGGCAGACACCAAAAACAACGGGGAATACAAACTTCCAGCCTGCAAAAAGGAGACCCCAAACACAGTAAGTTAAGCAAAATGTGAAGACAGGGAAACGCAAAGCAGATGAAGAAGCAAGGTAAAAAACTACCAGACGAAACAAATGAAGAGGAAATAGGCAGTCTACCTGAAAAAGAACTCAGAGTAATGATAGTAAAGATGATCAAAAATCTTGGAAATAGAATGGAGAAAACACAAGAAACGTTTAAAAAGGACCTAGAAGAACTAAACAGCAAACAATGATGAACAATAAAGTTAATGAAATTAAAAATTCTCTACAAGGAATCAATAGCAGACTAACTGAGGCAGAAGAACAAATAAGTGACCTGGAAGATAAAATAGTGGAAAAAACTACTGTAGAGCAGAATAAAGAAAAAAGAATGAGAAGAATTGAGGACAGTCTCAGGGACCTCTGGGACATTAAATGCACTGACATTTGAATTATAGGGGTCCCACAAGAAGAAGAGAAAAAGAAAGAGACTGAGAAAATATTTGAAGAGATTATAGTTGAAAAATTCCCTAATATGCTAAAGGAAATAGTCAATCAAGTCCAGGAAGCCCAGAGGCTCCCATACAGGATAAATCTAAGGAGAAACACACCAAGACACATGCTAGTCAAACTATCAAAAATTAAACACAAAGAAAAAATATTAAAAGCAGCAAGGAAAAAAAAACAATTAATATACAAGGGAATCCCCTTAAGTTTCACAGCTGATCTTTCAACACAAACTCTGCAAGACAGAAGGGAGCGGTAGGACATATTTAAAGTGATGAAAGGGAAAAAACTACAACCAGTATTACTCTACACAGCAAGTATCTCATGCAGATATGAAGGAGAAATTAAAATCTTTACACACAAGCAAAAGCTAAGAGAATTCAGCACCACCAAACCAGCTTTACTACAAATGCTACAGGAAATTCTCTAGGCAGGAAACACAGGAGAAGGAAAAGACCTACCATAAAAACCCAAAACAATTAAGAAAATGGTAATAGGAACATACATATAGATAACTACCTTAAATGCAAATGGATTAAACGCTCCAACCAAAAGACATAGACTGGCTGAAAGGATACAAAAACAAGAACCGTATATGTGCTGTCTACAAGAGAGCCACTTCAGACCTAGAGACACATACAGACTGAAAGTAAGGGGATGGAAAAAGATATTCCATGCAAATGGAAACCAAAAGAAAGCTGGAGTAGTAATTCTCATATCAGACAAAATAGACTTTAAAATAAAGACTATTATAAGAGACAAAGAAAGATACTACGTAATGATCAAGGGATCAATCCAAGAAGAAGATATAACAATTGTAAATATTTATGCACCCAACAAAGGAGCATCTCAATACATAAGGCAAATGGTAACAACCATAAAAGGGGAAATTGACAGCAAAATAATCATAGTAGGGGACTTTAACACCTCACTTTCGCCAATGGACAGATCACCCAAAATGAAAATAAATAAGGAAACACAAGTTTTAAATGATACATTAGACAAGATGGACTTAATTGATATTTATAGGACATTCCAGCCAAAAACAACAGAATACACGTTTTTCTCAAGTGCTCATGGAACATTCTCCAGGATAGATCATATCTTGGGTCACAAATCAAGCCTTGGTAAATTTAAGAAAATTGAAATTGTATCACGTATCTTTTCTGACTACAATGCTATGAGACTAGATATCAATTACAGGAAAAAATCTGTAAAAAATATGAACACATGGAGGCTAAACAATGCACTACTAAGTAACCAGGAGATCACTTAAGATATCAAAGAGGAAATCAAAAAATACCTAGAAACAAAAGACAATGAAAACATAACGACCCAAAACCTATGGGATGCAGCAAAAGCAGTTCTAGGAGGGAAGTTTATAGCAATACAATCCTACCATAAGAAACAGGAAACATCTCGAATAAACAACCTAACCTTGCACCTAAAGCAATTAGAGAAAGAAGAACAAAAAAACCCCAAAGTTAGCAGAAGGAAAGAAATCATAAAAATCAGATCAGAAATAAATGAAAAAGAAATGAAGGAAACAATAGCAAAGATCAATAAAACTAAAAGCTGGTTCTTTGAGAAGATAAACAAAATTGATAAACCATTAGCCAGACTCACCAACAAAAAAAGGGAGAAGACTCAATAGAATTAGAAAGGAAAAAGGAGAAGTAACAACTGACACTGCAGAAATACAAAGGATCATGAGAGATTACTACAAGCAACTATATGCCAGTAAAAAGGACAACCTGGAAGAAATGGACAAATTCTTAGAAAAGACAACCCTCCGAGACTGAACCAGTAAGAAATAGAAAATATAAACAGACCAATCACAAGCACTGAACTTGAGACTGTGATTAAAAATCTTCCAACAAACAAAAGCCCAGGACCAGATGGCTTCACAGGCAAATTCCATCAAACATTTAGAGAAGAGCTAACACCTATCCTTCTCAAACGCTTCCAAAATATAGCAGAGGGAGGAACACTCCCAAACTCATTCTACGAGGCCACCATCACCCTGATACCAAAACCAGACAAAGATGTCACAAAGAAAGAAAACTACAGGCCAATATCACTGATGAACATAGAGGCAAAAATCCTCAACAAAATACTAGCAAACAGAATCCAACAGCACATTAAAAGGATCATACACTATGATCAAGTGGAGTTTATTGCAGGAATGCAAGGCTTCTTCAATATAGGCAAATCAATGTGATAAACCATATTAACAAATTGAAGGAGAAAAACCATATGATCAACTCAAAAGATGCAGAAAAACCTTTTGACAGAATTCAACACCCATTTATGATAAAAACCCTCCAGAAAGTAGGCATAGAGGGAAATTACCACAACACAATAAAGGCCATATATGACAAACCCACAGCCAACATCGTTCTCAATGGTGCAAAACTGAAACCATTTCCTCTAAGACCAGAAATAAGACTAGGTTGTCCACTCTCACCACTATTATACAACATAGATTTGGAAGTTCTAGCCATAGCAATCAGAAAAGAAAAAGAAATAAAAGGAAGCCAAATCGGAAAAGAAGAAGTAAAGCTGTCACTGTTTGCAGATGACATAATACTATACATAGAGAATCCTAAAGATGCTACAAGAAAACTACTAGAGCTAATCAATAAATTTGGTAAAGTAGCAGGATACAAAATTAAGGCACAGAAATCTCTTGCATTGCACCAGCAGGAGGGAGCTGTGAAGGAGGAAAAGTGTCCACACACTAGGAAGCCCCTTTGCGGGCGGAGACTGCGGGTGGCAGCGGGAGGGAGCTTCAGAGCCGCGGAGGAGAGCACAGCAACAGGGGTGCGGAGGGTAAAGAAGAGAGATTCTAACACAGAGGATCAGGACTGACGGCCACTCACCAGCCGAGAGGCTTGTCTGCTCACCCGCAGGGGTGGGCAGGGCTGGGAGCTGAGGCTTGGGCTTCAGTAGGAGCTCCGGGAGAGGACTGGGTTTGGCGGCGTGAACACAGCCTGCAGGGCGTTAGTGCACCGCGATTAGCCGGGAGGGAGTCCAGGGAAAAGTCTGGACCTGCCAAAGAGGCAAGAGACTTTTTCTTCCCTCTTTATTTCCTGGTGCTCGAGGAGAGGGGATTAAGAACGCTGCTTAAAAGAGCTCCAGAGACGGGCTGGAGCCGCGGCTAAAAGTGCAGACCCCAGAGACAGACATGAGACACTAAGGCTGCTGCTGCCACCACCAAGAAGCCTGTGTGCAAACACAGGTCAGTATCCAAACCCCCCTTCCAGGGAGCCTGTGCAGCCCGCCACTGCCAGGGTCCCGGGATCCAGGGACAACTCCCCCGGGAGAACGCATGGCGCACCTCAGGCTGGCGCAACGTCACTCCGGCCTCTGCCGCCGCAGGCCCGCCCCGCCCGCAGTGCCCCTCCCTCCCCAGGCCTGAGTGAGCCAGAGCCCCCGAATCAGCTGCTCCTTTAACCCCATCCTGTCTGAGCAAAGAACAGACGCCCTCCAGCGACCTACACGCACAGGCGGGGCCAAATCCAAAGCTTAGCCCCTGGGAGCTGTGAGAACAAAGAAGAGAAAGGGAAATCTCTCCCAGCAGCCTCAGAAGCAGCTGATTAAAGCTCCACAATCAACTTGATGTACCCTGCATCTGTGGAATACCTGAATAGGCAACGAATCATCCCAAATTAAGGAGCCGTCTGGATGAAAGGCTCTTGGTGCTGCAGCCAGGAGTTAGTGCTGTGCCTCTGAGGTGGGAGAGCCAACTTCAGGACACTGGTCCACAAGAGGCCTCCCAGCTGCACATAATAGCAAACGGCGAAAATCTCCCAGAGATCTCCATCTCAACGCCAGTACCGAGCTTCACTCAACGACCAGCAAGCTACAGTGCTGGACATCCTATGCCAAACAACTAGCAAGACAGGAACACAACCCCACCCATTAGCAGAGAGGCTGCCCAAAATCATAATAAGTCTACAGACACCCCAAAACACACCACCAGACGTGGACCTGCCCACCAGAAAGACAAGATCCAGACTCATCCACCACAACACAGGCACTAATACCCTCCACCAGGAAGCCTACACAACCCACTGAACCAACCTTAGCCACTGGGGACAGACACTAAAAACAACAGGAACTACGAACCTGCAGCCTGCAAAAAGGAGACCGCAAAAACAGTAAGATAAGCAAAACGAAAAGACAGAAAAACACACAGCAGATGAAGGAGCAAGATAAAAACCCACCAGACCTAACAAATGAAGAGGAAATAGGCAGTCTACATGAAAAATAATTCAGAATAATGATAGTAAAGATGATCCAAAATCTTGGAAATAGAATGGACAAAATGCAAGAAACATTTAACAAGGACCTAGAAGAACTAAAGATGAAACAATCAATGATGAACAACACAATAAATGAAATGAAAAATACCCTACATGGGATCAATAGCAGAATAACTGAGGCAGAAGAACGGATAAGTGACCTGGAAGATAAAATAGTGGAAATAACTAATGCAGAGCAGAATAAAGAAAAAAGAATGAAAAGAATTGAGGACAGTCTCAGAGACTTCTGGGACAACATGAAATGCACCAACATTCGAATTATAGGGGTTCCAGAAGAAGAAGAGAAAAAGAAAGGGACTGAGAAAATATTTGAAGAGATTATAGTTGAAAACTTCCCTAATATGGGAAAGGAAATAGTTAATCAAGTCCAGGAAGCACAGAGAGTCCCATACAGAATAAATCCAAGGAGAAATACGCCAAGACACATATTAATCAAACTGTCAAAAATTAAATACAAAGAAAGCATATTAAAAGCGGCAAGGGAAAAATAACAAATAACACACAAGGGAATCCCCATAAGGTTAACAGCTGATCTTTCAGCAGAAACTCTGCAAGCCAGAAGGGAGTGGCAGGACATACTGAAAGTGATGAAGGAGAAAAACCTGCAACCAAGACTACTCTACCCAGCAAGGATCTCATTCAGATTTGATGGAGAAATTAAAACCTTTACAGACAAGCAAAAGCTGAGGGAGTTCAGCACCACCAAACCAGCTCTACAACAACTGCTAAAGGAACTTCTCTAGGCAAGAAACACAAGAGAAGGAAAAGACCTACAATAACAAACCCAAAACAATTAAGAAAATGGGAATGGGAACATACATATCGATAATTACCTTAAATGTAAATGGACTAAATGCTCCCACCAAAAGACACAGATTGGCTGAATGGATACAAAAACAAGACACATATATTTGCTGTCTACAAGAGATCCACTTCAGACCTAGAGACACATACAGACTGAAAGTAAGGGGATGGAAAAAGGTATTTCATGCAAATGGAAACCAAAAGAAAGCTGGAGTAGCAATTCTCATATCAGACAAAATAGACTTTAAAATAAAGACTATTACAAGAGAAAAAGAAGGACACTACATAATGATCAAGGGATCAATCCAAGAAGAAGATATAACAATTGTAAATATTTATGCACCCAACAAAGGAGCATCTCAATACATAAGGCAAATACTAACAGCCATAAAAGGGGAAATCGACAGTAACATATTCATAGTAGGGGACTTTAACACCTCACTTTCACCAATGGACTGATCATCCAAAAAGAAAATAAATAAGGAAACACAAGCTTTAAATGATACATTAAACAAGATGGACTTAATTGATATTTATAGGACATTCCATCCAAAAACAACGGAATACACATTTTTCTCAAGTGCTCATGGAACATTCTCCAGGATAGATCATATCTTGGGTCACAAATCAAGCCTTGGTAAATTTAAGAAAATTGAAATTGTATCAAGTATCTTTTCCGACCACAACACTATGAGACTAGATATCAATTACAGGAAAAGATCTGTAAAAAATACAAACATATGGAGGCTAAACAATACACTACGTAATAATGAAGTGATCACTGAAGAAATCAAAGAGGAAATCAAAAAATACCTAGAAACAAATGACAATGGAGACACAACGACTCAAAATCTATGGTATACAGTAAAAGCAGTTCTAAGAGGGAAGTTTATAGCAATACAATCCTACCATAAGAAACAGGAAACATCTCGAATAAACAACCTAACCTTGCACCTAAAGCAATTAGAGAAAGAAGAACAAAAAAACCCCAAAGTTAGCAGGAGGAAAGAAATCATAAAAATCAGATCAGAAATAAATGAAAAAGAAATGAAGGAAACGATAGCAAAGATCAATAAAACTAAAAGCTGGTTCTTTGACAGGACAAACAAAATTGATAAACCATTAGCCAGACTCATCAAGAAAAAAAGGGAGAAGACTGAAATCAATAGAATTAGAAATGAAAAAGAAGAAGTAACAACTGACACTGCAGAAATACAAAAAGTCATGAGAGATTACTACAAGCAATTCTATGCCAATAAAATGGACAACTTGTAAGAAATGGACAAATTCTTAGAAAGGCACAACCTGCCAAGACTGAATCAGGAAGAAATAGAAAATATGAACAGACCAATCACAAGCACTGAAATTGAAACTGTGATTAAAAATCTTCCAACAAGCAAAAGCCTAGGACCAGATGGCTTCACAGGCGAATTCTATCAAACATTTAGAGAAGAGCTATCACCTATCCTTCTCAAACTCTTCCAAAATACAGCAGAGGGAGGAACACTCCCCAACTCATTTATGAGGCCACCATCACCCTGATACCAAAACCAGACAAGGATGTCACAAAGATAGAAAACTACAGGCCAGTATCACTGATGAACATAGATGCAAAAATCCTCAACAAAATACTAGCAAACAGAATCCAACAGCACATTAAACGGATCATACACCATGATCAAATGGGGTTTATTCCAGGAATGCAAGGATTCTTCAATATACGCAAATCAAACAACATGATACACCATATTAACAAACTGAAGGAGAAAAACCATATGATCATCTCAATAGATGCAGACAAAGCTTTTGACAAAATTCAACATCCATTTATGATAAAAACCCTGCAGAAAGTAGGCATAGAGGGAACTTTCCTCAACATAATAAAGGCCATATATGACAAACCCACAGCCAACATCGTCCTCAATGGTGAAAAACTGAAAGCATTTGCACTAAGATCAGGAAAAAGACAAGGTTGCCCACTCTCACCACTCTTATTCAACATAGTTTTGGAAGTTTTAGCCACAGCAATCAGAGAAGAGAAGGAAATAAAAGGAATACAAATCGGAAAAGAAGAAGTAAAGCTGTCACTGTTTGCAGATGACATGATCCTATACATAGAGAAGCCTAAAGATGCTACCAGAAAACTACTAGAGGTAATCAATGAATTTGGTAAAGTAGCAGGATACAAAATTAATGCACAGAAATCTCTGGCATTCCTATACACTAAGGATGAAAAATCTGAAAGCGAAATCAAGAAAACACTCCCATTTACCATTGCAACAAAAAGAATAAAATATCTAGGAATAAACCTACCTAAGGAGACAAAAGACCTGTATGCAGAAAATTATAAGACATTGATGAAAGAAATTAAAGATGATACAAATAGATGGAGAGATATACCATGTTCTTTGATTGGGAGAATCAACATTGTGAAAATGACTCTACTACCCAAAGCAATCTACAGATTCAATGCAATCCCTATCAAACTACCACTGACATTTTTCACAGAACTATAAGAAAAAATTTCACAATTTGTATGGAAACACAAAAGACCCCGAATAGCCAAAGCAGTCTTGAGAACAAAAAATGGAGCTGGAGGAATCAGGCTTCCTGACTTCAGACTATACTACAAAGCTACAGTAATCAAGACAGTATGGTACTGGCACAAAAACAGAAATATAGATCAATGGAACAGGATAGAAAGCCCAGAGATAAACCCACGCATACATGGTCACCTTATCTTTGATAAAGGAGGCAGGAATGTACAGTGGAAAAAGGACAGCCTCTTCAATAAGTGCTGGGAAAACTGGACAGCTACATGTGAAAGTATGAGATTAGATCACTCCCTAACACCAAACACAAAAATAAGCTCAAAATGGATTAAAGACCTAAATGTAAGGCTAGAAACTATCAAACTCTTAGAGGAAAACATAGGCAGGACACTCTGTGACATAAATCACAGCAAGGTCCTTTTTGACCCACCTCCTAGAGAAATGGAAATAAAAACAAAAATAAACAAATGGGACCTAATGAAACTTCAAAGCTTTTGCACAGCAAAGGAAACCATAAACAAGACAAAAAGACAACCCTCAGAATGGGAGAAAATATTTGCAAATGAAGCAACTGACAAAGGATTAATCTCCAAAATTTATAAGCAGCTCATGCAGCTTAATAACAAAAAAACAAACAACCCAATCCAAAAATGGGCAGAAGACCTAAAGAGATATTTCTCCAAAGAAGATATACAGACTGCCAACAAACACATGAAAGAATGCTCAACATCACTAATCATTAGAGAAATGCAAATCAAAACCACAATGAGATATCATCTCACACCAGTCAGAATGGCCATCATCAAAAAATCTAGAAACAATAAATGCTGGAGAGGGTGTGGAGAAAAGGGAACCCTCTTACACTGTTGGTGGGAATGTAAATTGATACAGCCACTGTGGAGAACAGTATGGAGGTTCCTTAAAAAACTACAAATAGAACTACCATATGACCCAGCAATCCCACTACTGGGCATATACCCTGAGAAAACCATAATTCAAAAAGAGTCATGTACCAAAATGTTCATCGTAGCTCTATTTACAATAGCCCAGAGATGGAAACAACCTAAGTGCCCATCATTGGAGGAATGGATAAAGAAAATGTGGCACATATATACAATGGAATATTACTCAGCCATAAAAAGAAACGAAATTGAGCTATTTGTAATGAGGTGGATAGACCTAGAGCCTGTCATACAGAGTGAAGTAAGTCAGAAAGAGAGAGACAAATACCGTATGCTAACACATATATATAGAATTTAAGAAAAAAAATGTCATGAAAAACCTAGGGGTGAAACAGGAATAAAGACACAGACTTACTAGAGAATGGACTTGAGGATATGGGGAGGGGGAAGGGTAAACTGTGACAAAGCGAGAGAGAGGCATGGACATATATACACTACCAAACGTAAGGTAGATAGCTAGTGGGAAGCAGACGCATAGCACAGGGAGATCAGCTCGGTGCTTTGTGACCGCCTGGAGGGGTGCGATAGGGAGGGTGGGAGGGAGGGAGACGCAAGCGGGAAGAGATATGGGAACATATTTATATATATAACTGATTCATTTTGTTGTGAAGCTGAAACTAACATACCATTGTAAAGCAATTATACTCCAATAAAGATGTTAAAATGAAAAAAAAAAAAGAAATCTCTTGCATTCCCATACACTGATGATAAAAAATCTGAAAGAGAAATGAAGGAAACACTCCCATTTACCACCGCAACAAGAAGAATAAACTACCTAGGAATAAACCTACCTAAGGAGACAAAAGACCTGTATGCAGAAAACTATAAGACACTAATGGAAGAAATTAAACATGATACAAACAGATGGAGAGATATACCATCTTCTTGGATTGGATGAATCAACATTGTGAAAATGACTATACTACCCAAAGAAATCTACAGATTCAGTGCAATCCCTATCAAGCTACCAGTGGCATTTTTCACAGAACTACAACAAAAAATTTCACATTTTGTATGGAAACACAAAAGAACCCAAATAGCCAAAGCAATGTTGAGAAGGAAAAACAGAGCTGGAGGAATCGGGCTCCTGGACTTCAGACTATACTACAAAGCTACAGTAATCAAGACAGTATGGTACTGGCACAAATAGATAAATATAGATCAATGGAATAGGATAGAAAGCCCTGAGATAAACCCTCACACACATGGTCGCCTTATTTTTGATAAAGGAGGCAAGAATATACAATGGAGAAAAGATAGTCTCTTCAATAAGTGGTGTTGGGAAAACTGGACAGCTACATGTAAAAGAATGAAATTCTATACCTAACACCACACACAAAAATAAACTCAAAATGCATTAAAGACCTAAATGTAGGGCCAGATACTATAAAAACTCTTAGAGGAAAACATAGGCAGAACACTCTATGACATAAGTCACAGCAAGATCCTTTTTGATCCACCTCCTAGATAAACAGAAATAAAAACAGAAATAAACAAATGGGATCTAATGAAACTTAAAACGTTTTGCACAGCAAAGGAAACCATAAACAAGACGAAAAGACAACCCTCAGAATGGGAGAAAATATTTGCAAATGAAGCAATTGACAAAGGATTAATCTCCAAAATTTCCAAGCAGCTCATGCAGCTCAATATCAAAAAAACAAACAACCCAATCCAAAAATGGGTAGAAGACCTAAATAGACATTTCTCCAAAGAAGATATACAGATTGCCAACAAACACATGAAAGGATGCTCAACATCACTAATCATTAGAGAAATGCAAATCAAAACTAAAATGAGGTATCACCTCACACCGGTCAGAATGGCCATCATCAAAAATCTGCAAACAATAAATGCTGGAGAGGGTGCGGAGAAAAGGGAACCCTTATGCACTGTTGGTGGGAATGTAAGTTGATACAGCCACTATGTAGAATAGTATGGAGGTTCCTTAAAAAACTAAAAATAGAACTATCATATGACCCAGCAATCCCACTACTGGGCATATACCCTGAGAAAACCATAATTCAAAAAGAGTCATGTACCACAATGTTCATTGCAGCTCTATTTACAACAGCCGGGACATGGAAGCAACCTAAATGCCCATCGACAGAGGTATGGATAAAGAAAATCTGGCACATATATACAATGGAATATTACTCAGCCATAAAAAGGAATGAAATTGAGTTATCTGTAGTGAGGTGGATGGACCTAGAGACTATCATACAGAGTGAAATAAGTCAGAAAGAGAAAAACAATAGTATGCTAACACATATATATGGAATCTAAAAACAAAACCAAAAAAAAAAACGGTTCTGAAGAACCTAGGGGCAGGACAGGAGTAAAGATGCAGACATAAAGAATGGACTTGAGGACTCGGGGAGTGAGAAGGGTAAGCTGGGATGAATTGAGAGAGTGGCATGGACTTATATACACTACCCAATATAAAATAGATAGCTAGTGGGAAGCAGCCGCATAGCACAGGGAGATCAGCTTGGTGCTTTGTGACCACCTAGAGGGGTTGGATAGGGAGGGAGGGAGGGAGACACAAAAGGGAGGCAATATGGGGATACATGTATACATATAGCTGATTCACTTTGTTATACAGCAGAAACTAACACAACATTGTAAAGCACTTATACTCCAATAAAGATGTTTTAAAAATAATAATAAAAATAAAAGAGGTTTTTAAAGATAAAAAACAAAAGGAAAACAAATTGCTTAGCCTTGTTTATGGAATTATACGGATGTTGTATACTTTACAGAAAAGAAATACTGATGGTTTTTCTCTTCTAATGTAATAGTGCATTTGAAAATGAAATCATCTGTTTATATCTTTGTCTCATCCCCTCTCTGTAGCTGGAAATCTAGAGTCTTGTGAAAAGAACTATGTCAGGAATGACTGAGGACCTCCAGGTTTGCTGCTTATGCTGGACTTTTGCTGAGCACTCTAAATTAAAAATGCTGAATAGTTGCTGAGTTGCCAAAAGGAAAGAATAATGCTGAGAACTGAAGTTTTCCTGCACTAAAGAAAACATACTTTTCCGTAGCAACGAATGAGATGCAGTCTATAACCCAATCATATGTACAGAACAATTTTACCCTCCAATCCGAATTCTTGGTAAACAACTTAGGTAAGCCTGCATTAACTTCCCACTTTTTCCCATAAAAACCCCTACCTGTTTTCCTCTGGTAGGACTCTACTATGGGTTCCTCCTGAATCTTAGCTCCCCGAATTGCAATTCAAAGACTCCCAATAAACTGCCTTTTTGCCTCCTTATAGTTCGTGGTCCTTTCCGTTGACAGTCTTAGCACCGATTGAACTCAATTTTCTATTTTGTAAATGAGTAAACAAAACTTCAAGAATATTGAATTACTGAATTGGAAATTGCAATAATTAATGAAGAACATGTCTGTGTATTAATGTAACAGTATTTACTGAATACCACTATACCAGATCCTCGAGCAAGTGTGGAGATAATGTGTGAAACGGAGCAGACACGTTCTCTGCTCTTGTGGAGCTTCGGGATGTAATGAGGAAGAGGGACGCGTCAAGGAAATACCTTGCCATATGATTACAAAGTATTATTAGTGCTCTGGAAAAAAGAAACAGGGAGAACTACAGGACATAAAGAGGTGACTTCATCAATCTCATAAAACCAGGCAAAGAGTCTGTGAGAAAATGGCCTTTTACCTAAGATACGAAGAAGGAAGAGATGTTTAGTCACTTTTGATTCTATGCTGCACTTTTTTCCTCTCAGGTTTTAAAATTTCTGAATTTAGGATATAACTTACAGTCAGTGGCGCATCTTTAATTGACAGTCTCTCTCTCTGTCTCTCTCTCTCTGGCACGCCGGCTCCCGCCACCGCCTTCACGCTTTCTCACGAAAGTGCGACCTCCTCACTGGTTCTCGCCGGCGCAGGCGCGTTTTCTCGCGAGAAAACGTCAGGCTCTCGTGACGTCGGGCTCTCTCGCTCTCACCACACTCTCTCGCGCGCGCTTATTTCTCGCAGTCCTTGGGTCCTCACTTCTCAGCGGCACGAAAAGTTTTATTATAAAACAGAAATAAAATATCACTATGCATCTATCACAATGGCTTAAAAATGATCTGAAATGCTGGCAAGGATACAGAGGAACCTGTACGTTGCTGGTGGGAGTGGAATGTAAAATGGTAAGACACTGTAGAAAATGTTTAGCCGGCTTCTTATAAAACAGAACATGCACTAACCCTGTGACGCAGGAATTGCACTTTTGGGAATTTAATCCAGAGAAAATGAATGTTCCCTAGCAACTTTATAAGTAGCCAGAAACTGGAAACAGCCCAGATGTCCTTCAGCCCCTGAATGATTAAACAATGACAGGTCTATACTAGAAATACTACTCGTTAATGAAATGGAACAAACTACTATTGAAACATGTATATACTGAGGACACCTAGCACTCAGATATTTGTTTTTAATGCCATTATCTGATATGAGGAGCCAGGGATCCTTCGATAAATGGCTGATTCTAGAACTGATGAAGTAAATGTAAAAGATGAGCCTGGAACCTCTTGTGTTGTCAGCAAGTGAGGGACTTAACAACAGTAAGGAAGCGAACAAAACAGTGAAGGCGGGGGGGGGGGGGGGGGGGGTGGTATGTGAAAGGGACCCAAGAGCCAATTAGATGAGCGCCCAAAGCTGGAACAATTTAAACAACGAAATAAATAGTATTGGAAGAGAATCGAAAGTACAGAATAAGTACCCGTGAGTCTATAATGATTAAGTAAATGATCGAATAAATAAATGTGGGAGAAGAAACAAATCTCCTGCAGAAGAATTCCATGTAATTTATGCAGACACCTCACCCTCAAGGAAGTGGTGCATAACTCCCACTTCATAAGTATGGACTATGGCTTAGTGACTTCCTTCCTAAAATTACCATTTTGGAAAGGGAGAAAAAAGACTTTTCACTGGAGAAACCTGACAAATACTACCTCAGGTGATCAAGGTTAATATCAACAGTGATAAGTCGTATCGATAACCTGTGCTATCCCTGATAATGAAAATGAAAATGACACTTCACCTCTGTGGTCTTCTTCCCCAAAACCCATAACCCCAGCCTGATCATGAGAAAAAAACCATGAGACAAATCCAGTTGAAGGACATTTATCAAAATACCTTAACAGCACTCCTTAAAACTGTCAAGGTTATCAAAAACAGAAAAATTCTGAGAAACTGTCACAGTCACGGGAAACCAAAGGAGATTTGATAACTAAACGTAATGTGGTATTCTGGATGGGGTGGTGGTACAGAAAAGATGACATTTAGGTAAGTACTAAGAAATATGAATAAAGGATCTACTTTAATGATAATGTATCGTATTTTTCATTAATTGTAACAATTATCCTGTATTAATGTAAGGTGTTAATAGTGGGAAATTGGGTGTGGGGCATGTCAGAACTCTCTGAACCATCTTCATAATTTTCCTGTTAAGCTAAAGGTGTCCAAAAATTGTAAAATATATTACCAAAAAAAGTAAAAAAGAGAAAAAATTTAAAAGCTTACATGCATTCCATTTGTACAATATTCTTGAAATTACAGTACTGTAGAGATGGAGAGCGATTAGTAGTTGCCAGGAGGAAGGGAGGTGGCTGTGGCTATGAAAGAGTATAGCAAGGGATCATTGTGATGGAATTGTTCTGTATGTTGACTATGACAGTAGTCACATGACTCTACACATGATAAAATTGTGTGAAAATACACACACACAAGTGAGTGCATATAAAACTGGTGACAACGGAATAATGGTGGGTATAATAAACACTGAATAATATTTGTATAAATATTAATTTCCTGGTTGTGTTATTGTACTGTAATCCTGCACAGTGTTAATTGGCAGGAACTAGGTGAAAGGTTTACAGGAATATCTCTGTATTATTTCTTAGAACTGTATGGAATCTACAGTTATCAATAAAGAGTTAAATTAAAATATTATTGTGCCTTACAATCATGGCAATAGATTTTATGGTGTACAATATGAAAAGTAGGATAGGGACACAAGGTTGTGAAGATCTTTCCGGAGAGAAAGAATATCACATGCAAAAAGAAGTGACCTAGAAGAGATTATGTTGCATTTATTGAACAAACACGAGAAAGAGCCCATGTGGCTGGAGTTTGAGTCTAGGAGATACCGGTTCAATATGAGATTGATGGGAAATAAATGGTGACCATCTTGTTGAGCCTTTTAGGGCACATCAAAATTTTGTTCTTAGTTTTAAGTGCCTTTGTCAGCCAGGAAAGTGGAAAAGGTTGTTTAGCATTAACTTTTCAGTCAATGCAGCCAGGGATAAATTTATATTTTAGAAATGCTCTGATACTTAGAAATTCTTATTCTCGTAAATTGATTATATGTGCTTCTTGGCCAGGTTTTTCTATATTTATACGACAGATCCATATCCTTATTGGATATTTGACCTTGAGCTAATTACTCAACCCTTTTAAACCTCAGCTTTTCACATTATATTTACACAGACTTGCCTACCTAGTGATCACCAAACCCTCATGAGTACGTGACCAGGACCAAGCAAAATAACCCATAGGCAGCACTTAGCATAGTGTTTGGCACCTATTAAGCTTTACATGATAGCCATTAATTTCTGTTTCTCATAGACTTTGAAGGATTATACAACTATTATAGATTAATTATATAAAATGTCAGAAAATAAGGATGAAATCAAATGAAATACTTGTTCTGGCACCTGCATCCACATCACCCTTAAATGGCCATGTACTAAACTCAATTATAATGAAAAAGGAGGATCGTGGGGGACATCTAGGAGTCGGCCACATCATCAGTCTTCCTCACTAACTGTAAGGGCTGAGAACAACACTTTTTACTGCTATATATCCAAAATAGAGAGGAGCACAAAAAATATTTGCTAAATGGATGGGTAAATTAAAGTTGATATATAATGGCCTTCATTTTCCCTGTGAAGTAAGGTAAGGTTTTCAACAAAGAAAGGAGTGAGGGAGAGAGAGGATTTGAGTGGTGAATCTTTGAGATAACAGCTACAGAAACGTAAAATATAGCAGACACAAAAAAGATTAATGCTAAAAAGTGCTGAAGTTCCAGCTGAACGTGAAGCCCATACACGTGCAGTATTGCATATTAACTAGTTTTCTGTAATATTCTCTCCAGTTAGAGCCTAGGATTAAAATCAGAGAAATGTGTAGCCAAATTGAGCCAGTCGTAAGAGCAGGCAGAACAAGAATGGTGAGAGTAGAAGAAACCAGACATATGGGTATTGATTAAGGAGTCTATTCCACATAAAAAGAGGGTGGAGTTGAGGTGGGGTAGACTGTAGATGCTTAAAAGAAAATATAGGAACAGTATTGATGTATACACAGAGTCATTATAATAGGACTAAGTGAAAGAATAGAACGTCAGAATGCTGAAAATGGTATATTCAAATTGTTCTATGCCTCATCTTTCAAGAGGACGATGATAAGGTTCAGGTAAGATCTCAGATGCATTTTGTTCACTTTATTATCTCCATTTATTGTCGATTATGTGCCTTGTCTCACATTATTAATAATAATAATATTAATAATAATATTATTATTAAATTATTCGTATCTTGGCCAAGTTATAAATTAGAAACAACTGGTATGAGCAGAATAATTATTTAGATGTGCATTTTTATGTTTACTTAATCAATTAAAATTTTGAGAGCATGCTTCATAATGTATAAATGTATTTGTATAGTACTATTTTATCAAATACATAAATAAGTCAATATAAGTATAATGGGAATACGAATCATGATATGTTTAAGAATTGGTTGCACGATCAAAACAGATTTGAGATTAATATCCAAGAGGATGAAAGAGCAGATGTCGGCATGTTTAATTAGGGTAAAAAATTAAACAGAAACCTCAATTAAATAGAGTTGAGCGACCAGAAGGGGGAGCTCTCACACCCTGAGATGAAAGCAGAGTCCAACAGGAAAAAGAAAGATTCCTCTTCTTTCCTGGCAAGTACCCAGCCAGTGAAAAGCCATGGACTTTTTGTTTACTACCTCTCCCAACTTTCTTTTCCTCCCTATACAAATTATCTCTTTCCTTTGCTATGAGAGGACTTGAACGTGTCTCACCATGGTTGCATATCCCTATCTGCAATTCTTTGCTGATCCCAAATAAATCCATCTTTGCTGGAGAAATATCTAGCAGTCTTTTTGTTTCAGGTATACATTAGACATTAATAAGAAAATAAGTATTAGAGAAGAATTGGAGATATAGAATAGTTACTGGATATTAACCCTTATTTTAAATGTAACCTGTTATATTTGTTTAGGAAATACTTATGCTTTCTTTAATGATTAGAGAACATCTTTTAGAAGAATCATAAAAAGAAAAACAATTAATTTAAAAAGAGGGCCATCCTGGGCAATATAAACAAATATAAACAAACAAATAAAAACAAAAACGCACACTCCCCTAAAGAAATCATTTACCCTCTCTGACTCTTACTTTTCTCATCTGGAAATGAAAATAATTGGTTTCTATTTCTAGTCAGAATTTTTTTTTCCAAAAGTTCTTTAAGAAAACATAGGAAATATATATGTTAATTTTTTTTTTTTTTTAATTTAAGAAAAATCTGTATAAAGGGGCAAAAGAAGGAAGGCAATTAGATGAAGCCGGAAGAAATAACCCTACCTATGAGGAATATGTAGCCAAAATGAGCCTATGAGTAGGATTATTAGTATATATATATATATTTTTAATGTGAAATTTTTTGTAAGTCATTGTCTATACAAATGCAAATAATTATTTTTGTTACCAAACATGTGAAAGAAGAAAGATCAGATGCTTTGGTATGAAGAGAACTGATGTTTCTTACATCAGCCCTAAAGTATCAGCATGACTTAAGCTTCTATTAATGCAAGAAAGAAGTGAAGGTTTTAGGAAGATGCCTTTAGTCCTTTATGTTCTCACACACAAAAATGACACAATTCTTTAAAATGAAGTAAAGGTTACTGATGTAGCAGATCACCTCTAGAGGAAAGGGATAGAAAGAGCAATGAAGCAATAGTGCCAAAGGAGAAAGACTTAGATGGAATGGCCAGGTAAGTCACAAGTTTGAACCAAAAGAAATTTGATAGAAGAGACTGAGTCAGTCTTTTATCTTTTACGCAGCTGGTCAAAGGAATAAACCACTTCTAAAAATATAATCACTGGCTATTTTTATAGAACTCGTAAAAAGAGGAAGACTTTTCAAGTGGCTAAGATCCTTTTCAGACTTTCAATCCCATATTATCAGACATTGCTTTTTTATTCATTTACTTTAACTTTTTATTGAGATTGAACTTTCTCTCTGTATGTATTTTTTCATAGTAATGTATACATAAAACATCGTGTAGCACACAAATATAATTAAATTATATGTACTTCTTGGTGTCTTTGGAAATGGTGCCTGTAGCCAAAAAAAGTGTAATTCTCATTACTAGCAGTTTTGGTATCATTTATTCATGTAGTTGAACAGTAAAAAAAGGAGAGATCTTAAGACAGAGTCTATAAAAATGTGACAGTTTTAAAATTTTAAATCCAAAAATAACATTTAATAAAATGTTATTTGCATTCTTTCTTTCCCTTTTTGACTTGTAATAAATAATTTTATCCAGCTAAATACTATATTAGTTTTATAATCATTTATTTACCATTACTTTATAGTTATATTTTATATGACTTTACTATCCATTTATTATTACTTAAAAGGACATTATCAATGAGCACCACTAAAGCATTTTTCTATAGTACATATACATACCTATTTGTCTTTTTGTGAACTTGTAGTTATAATCTAATTATGAGCATTATTTGAATGAGCTAAACTCTGGAAATGATCTCAGATATTTTCCTGCATTTTTTTTTCTTTCTCCTGATTGTACATTGAAAAGTAGGACTGACAATTCTGAAAAAATTTCCCAGAGTAGCTATTCAAATGTAGCCAGCAGATGTCTTAGACTCATCCAATCAATACATTGTATTCCTTTCTCCTCCTTGAGTTGGCACACACCATACAATGCAACTTTGTTTGGGACATTTAGATATAATATTACTTACCTGCTACTTGGTCCTTGAGGTACTGTCAGTATAATTTGAACAGACCTCTAAATGTTGACATGACCTAATTTACAAAGCAAGGGGGAAAATAATAGTTTTTTATCTTTAGAGAGGTAGCTGTGCCTGGTTCAAGAATAAAACTATTAGACATAGTAAGGCTGAATGGTTAAAAGTAATGGCAACTAAAGCAATAAAGATATAATTCACATCTGTGAAGAAATAAACAATAGGTTTATTAAGGAAAAAATATAGCAGGCACCAACAATATATGCAGCATTGTGCAATATTTGGGTACATACAGATCTGGTATGCTCTGAATTTACTAAATTCTGATTTATCAAATAATGAAAAAAATTGCAAGGATTAAAATTATATCTGTATTCAATTGTATGTACGTATAATATGGTGGTTAGAATTTAAAGGCATGTTCAACTTTTTTTTATTTGTAGGTAGTTTATTTATTTTTCAATTCTTTTAATTTTTATACAATTTTTAAAGGTTACTTTCCACTTAGCAATTATTACAAAATATTGACTCTGTGCCCCCGTGTTGTACAGTACATCCTTGAGCCTATCTTATACCCAATAGTTTGTACTTCACCCCCCCATATTGCCCCCCCCACCCTCCCCACTGATAACTACTAGTTTGTTCTCTATATCTGTGTGTCTGCTTCTTTTTTTTTTTTATTCACTAGTTTGTTGTATTTTTTAGATTCCACATGTAAGTGATATACAGTATTTGTCTTTCTCTGTCTGACTTATTTCACTTAGCATAATACCATCCAAGTCCACAAGTCCATCCATGTTGCTGCAAATGGCAAAAGTTCATTTTTTATGGCTGAGTAGTATTCCATTGTGTGTGTGTGTGTGTGTGTGTGTGTGTGTGTATGATATATATATATATATATCTTCTTTATCCATTCGTCTATTGATGGACACTTAGGGTGCTTCCATACCTTGGCAATTGTAAATAATGCTGCTATGAACATTGGGGTGCATGTATCTTTTCAAATTACTGTTTTTATTTTTTTCAGATATACACCCAGGAGTGGAATTGCTGAGTCATATGGTAATTCTATTTTTAGTTTTTGAGAAGCCTCCATACTGTTTTCCACAGTGGCTGCACCAATTTACATTCCCACCAACAGTGTACAAGTAAGTGTTCCCTTTCCTACACATCCTCGCCAACATTTGTTATTTGTGTTCTTTTTGATGAAAGCCATTCTGACAGGTGTGGGGTGATACCTCATTGGGTTTTGATATGCATTTCCCTGATGATTAGCAATGGTGAGCATCTTCTTATGTGCCTGTTGGCCATCTGCATTTCCTCTAGAAAAATGTCTATTCAGTTCTTCTGCCCATTTTTGAATTGGGTTGTTTTTGTTTTTTGATGTTGAGTTGTATGAGCTGTTTATGTATATTGGATATTAATCCCTTATTGGTCATATCATTTGCAAGTATTTTCTCCCATTCAGTAGGTTCTCTTTTCATTTTGTCAGTGGTTTCCTTTGCTGTGCAAAAGCTTTTAAGTTTAATTAGGTCCCATTTGTTTATTTTTCTTTTTAGTTCCATTATTCTAGGAGACAGATCCAAAAAATATTGCTGCAATTTATGTCAAAGAACATTCTGCCCATGTTTTCCTCTAGGAGTTTTATAGTATCTGGTCTTACATGTAGGTCTTTAATCCATTTTGAGTTTATTTTTGTATATGGTGTTAGAGAATGTTCTAATTTAATTCTTTTTCATGTAGCTGTCCAGTTTCCCCAGCACTACTTATTGAAGAGACTGTCTTTTCTCCATTGTATATTCTTAAAGGCATGTTCAATTCTTGATGTTCAATTTCTTCCCTCTGTAGATGTCTCCACTACTTTATTATAAGCAAAGTAATTTAGTCCATATGCTCCCTTTGCACTTATATCATGTCATGAACTGTAATCAAAATTAATAAATGAGGATTCATATTTATAAAATTATTGAAACTATAAGTCAGTTGTTGAAGTTTCACAACCTTCTATGTATCATTTTTTTAAGGTTTATCCATTTTTTTGTTTTTATTATTGGTTATAAATCCCTCCAATTAGCTTTTGAAAAACCTGACAGCCAGATATGCATGTACTTTTCCAGAAGTGGAAAATAGCAGCTTTTTTTTTTTTTTACAAATACTATAGTTATGTTAAAATTGGCACTGATCTTTAGATCTGAGTTGGCTCATTCTATATGTTCGTTTTAGCAGTCATTTTTAATCATTTTCACAAACAGAGCTTATTGTCTCCTATAACTCCTGTGCTTGTCATTAAAATTTTGTTTGTTTTACAGCTAAAATTTATTTCATCCAGCCCTGTCATTTTACAATCAAAATATTTATAAATATACTTGTAATATGATGCTATATAAGTCGAATAGGTACTATATACTTACGGAAAATGTTAAATAACATTGGCTTATTTATTGATTGGCTTCCCTCCCATTGCTATCTGCCATTTCTCCAGTTTCTTTATCCATAGGCAGGGTTTGTTATTTTTTGCTTTATGAAGGTATTGGATACATTTTAAGCATATTTAACCTTTTGAATAAAAATGATGGAATACCACATTGTAGGAAAATTAAAACTAACAATCACACAAAGACCTGGTTAAATCCAAATCTTCACTTTTTCTACGCATACAGCTGAGCACCTGGAACATGGCTGGGGAGAAACATACAATCATACTCATTGCTCTCACTTTACCAAACTCAACCGAGCCCTTAATTGTACTTGGCAGACATACATCTCTCCTTAGTCCAGTCACTTTCTCAATCCCCAAGGTGACTATTTCATCCTTGCTTCTGCTCCATAAATTTCCAAAATCATCTCCTTCACTCTCAGCTGATGACTTTGTTTCCTGTTTCACTGAAAAAACAGAAATAACGAGAAGAGAATTTTCCACCTTTAACAGCCACATCTACACCTGCCTCAGGTACTCTGTCTTCTTTACTATTATTCTAGATGAGTTCCCTGCACTCCTAGCAAATATTTATTACACATTTGTGTAGTACATAGCATCCGCTCTTGTCTACATGTCTACATGATGTCTACATGGACTAGAATCTGGTAAATCTTCTCTTTTTCTACTATGTTACTAATTGTTCCCTTTCTTTTGGATTATTTTCATGATATTATTTCTGTTATTTAAAATGATTATATAAGCAACCAACCTCTCTTGATCCAGGTTCCTGTTTAACCGTTGCCTCATTTGTCTCCTTCATTTACAATGAAGTTATTTGTCACCAAGTTTA